>NC_135812.1:16105361-16705361 GCF_964213995.1 Mustelus asterias
GGTTTAAGGTGCGAGGGGCAAGGTTTAAAGGAGATGTATGAGGCAGATTTTTTACACAGAGGGTGGTGGGTGCCTGGAACTCTTTGCTGGGGGAGGCAGTGGAAGCGGATAGTGATTTTTAAGGGGTGTCTTGTCAAATACATGAGTAGAATGGGAATAGAGGAATATGGTCCCTGGAAGCGTAGGGGGTTTTAGTTCAGACGGGCAGCATGGTCGGTGCAGGCTTGGAGAGCCAAAGGGCCTGTTCCTGTGCTGTAATTTTCTTTGTTCTTTGAAACCCACGCAGACACGGGGAGAACACGCAGAGTCCACACACACAGTGACCAGAGGCCAGAATTGAACCCAGGTTCCTGGCGCTGTGAGGCAGCAGTGCTAACCACCGTGCTGCACTCTGAAACTAATTACCCTTCTGAAAGGCATTAGGAACGGACAAGAAGTGCTGGCATTATCAGCAATGCCCACATCCCATGAATGATTTAAAAAATAAGTACTGAGCAACACGGTGGCGCAATGGTTAGCACGGCTGCCTCACAGCAGCAGGGATCTGGGTTCAATTCCGGCCTCAGGTCACTGCACGTTCTCCCCGTGTCTGCGTGGGTTTCGTCCGGGTGCTCTGGTTTCCTCCCACACTCCAAAGATGTGCGGGTTAGGTTGATGGGCTATACTAAATTGCCCCTTAATGTCAGGGGGACTGGCAGGGTAAATAAGTGGCGTTATGGGAATAGGGCCTGGGTGGGATTGTGGTCGGTGCAGACTCGATAGGCCGAATGGCCTCCTTCTGCACTGTAGGGATACTGTGAAATTGGCAGCTCTGTGTTCATGTACCCATTTTTGAGGAATAACTTTCCTTTTATAAAAGAAACAATTTAGTATTTCAAGTTTGTGATATGGTCCAATCAGCCGGCTCCAGGGACTGAATGGTCTACTGCTCCCATATTGATTTAACCATATTGGTCCAATAGCATATTGTTGGTGTAGGGTAGTTGTGTCTGGAAAAGCTGATCACAGTTCATTTAAGTTGTAGTTACAGCTTGATAATAAACAGTATAGGAGTGTGTTGAACACAGTCTCTCAGCAGCCACTGTGCACCAGTGGAGAGAGTTCTGTGGCCAGACTTAATATTTGTTTGCCCAAGAAGGAGAAAGTCTATCTGACATGAACAGGGTGTACTGTGACAGTGAGTCACTAACCTCGAAATTCCAGAGTGTCAGTAGGCAAACCGCAGCTATAGTGCGATTACTAAGGTTAATGTAGGCGTGTTAGAAATGAGTGGTATTGGACTAGGCAGAATCGAGAGAGTATGTGGGCGGAATGGAATCCTCGGTGACTCCTTCTCCTGTCTGAAGGTGAGATTTTATTTTTCTTCTTGCAAATTAGTAATTCGAAGTTTAGGACTTGCTCTTCTAGATCCACCCCCCCCCCCCCCGCCCCCCAAACCCCCAAACCCCCATGCAGGAATTGAGACCCCAGTGATTTGCACGTTTTAAGTTAATCATTCCAAAGTAAAAGTTTATTTATTAGTGACAAGTAAGGCTTACGTTAACATTGCAATGAAGTTACTGTGAAAATCCCCTAGTCGCCACACTCCAGCACCTGTTCGGGTCAGTGCACCTAACCAGCACGTCTTTCAGACTGAGGGGGGAAACCGGAGCACCCGGAGGAAACCCACGCAGACACGGAGAAAATGTGCAAACTCCACACACAGTAACCCAAGCTGGGAATCGAACCCGGGTCCCTGGTGCTGTGAAGCAGCAGTGCTAACCACTGTGCTACCGTGCCGCCCATCAATGTGGCTCTCACAATGGCTCAATTGGTAACTGAACTGCTCCGTGTTGAATTATAGCCATCGTAGAATTTTCCCAAGTTTGATCTTCCTCCAGTTTGTGCAGAGTGGCCTGATCTCAGCCAAGCTGTTGGTTGAGCTGCTGCTGTTGACCCTGATGTTTGGGCCATGTTTTCCTTACAACGTAGGAGGAGGCCATTCAGCCCATCGAGTCTGCACTGACCACAATCCCAACCAGGCCCTATTTCCGTAACCCCACATATTTACCCTGCTAATCCCCTGACACCAAGGGTCAATTTAGCATTCAACCTAACCCGCACATTTTTGGACTGTGGGAGGAAACCGGAGCACCCGGAGGAAACCCACGCAGACACAGGGAGAACCTGCAAACTCCACACAGACAGTGACCTGAGGCCGGAATTGAACCTGGGTCCCTGGCGCAGTGAGGCAGCAGTGCTAACCGCTGTGCCACCGTGGGCTCCAGCATCCCGCTGTGTCTCACTCAGGTGGCCATTCTCCACGCATGGTCCAGTGATGGCAGCAAGATGTTCCAAACCAGCGCATCACCACTGTCGCCTCTGACTCTGTCCTCTCGTGACTCTGTCCATACGCGCACGCTGTCACATTAGAAACACTGGATAGGGATCAGGCAGAAGAACCCTGGGTCTGTCTGCTCTCAAACCCTCTGATTAGCCAAACTGTGGCTAACGTTAGTGGCCTTCTGCTGCAACATATGAGATCTGCTAACAGAACCTATTCCACTTCCCTAATTCCCTCCTTGCATCACTATCCCCTTGATTTGAAAATCAATCTCTGGAGGAGGGAAAAAGTCTAATTGGATTCGAACCTTTTTAACCGAATGTGCTTCAGTGTGTTTTCTACACTGCTGCTGAAGATTTAAGTTTATTTATTAGTGTCAAAAGTAGGCTTACATTAACACTGCAATGAAGTTACTGTGAAAATCCCCTAGCCGCCACACTCCGGCGCCTGTTCGGGTTACACTGAGGGAGAATTTAGCATGGCCAATGCACCCTAACCAGCACGTCTTTTGGACTGTGGGAGGAAACAGGAGCATCCGGAGGAAACCCACACAGACACGGGGAGAATGTGCCGACTTCCCACAGACAGTGACCCAAGCCGGGAATCGAACCTGGGTCCCTAGTGCTGTGAGGCAGCAGTACTAACCATTGTGTCACCGTGCAAGCTAGGAAAGAAGGTTGAATAGACGGAAAAGCAACTGAAGGCGGGTTTGGAGAATCTAACCTTTTTGCCTTACTTGGAAAGCAAGCCTGCAAACCTATCCTCATGTGGTACAAAGGAACGTGAAAACCATTTAAGGTTCCAATTGTACTTGCCCATCCACGCTTCTTACACACCCAGTGCCCACCTAAGCATTGCTTTGTTAACAGATGTGCGTGACATTAAAGCTTCTTAAGGTTAGGTTAGTTTAATATGTTCGTCTGTTGGCGCGATTGCTCAATGCGATAATCATTTCTTCTTGTTTGGCAGTTTGTGGCCTTTTATTTAACAGCTGAAGGGTGCCACCGACTTTCCGTGCAAGTCTTTACTAGCAGAAAGCAGCAGGTGCTCCTTGCAATTTAATCCCACCCCAATTCCCGTGCCAAACCCTAGGTATTATTATGACATTTCTGCAGCATCACCGTGTGCGTTTTTTGCCCAGAAGCACACGCAGAATCATAGCATCTCTGCAGTGCAGAAGGAGGATACTTGGCCCATCAAGTCTGCTCTGACTCTATGACAGAGCATCTTACCTAGCCCCCCCCCCCCCCCCGTGCATTTACCCCGCTAATCCCCCTAACCTTCACATCTTGGGCCACTAAGGGGCAATTTAGCATGACCAATCTACCTAACCAGCACATCTTTGGACTGTGGGAGGAGACCAGAGCACCCGGAGGAAACCCACGCAGACACGGGGAGAATGTGCGAACTCCACACACAGGCGCCCAAGGGCGGAATTGAACCCGGCTCCCTGGCACCGTGAGGCAGCAGCGTTCACCACTGTGCCACCGTGCCGCCCTCATCCCGGACGTGTTTTGGGACATATTGACTGACGTTAAATGAATCGGTGAAACGGCGGGTGGGATTTTAAGGCCCGAAACTGTAAAATCCCTCCTGTGGTCAATGGACCTTTCCATGGTCCGCTCCGATTCCCGTGGCAGGCGGGACTGGAAAATATGCACCCTAGTGTTTGAAACAAGAGTGATGGGGAAATCCAGGCTCCTGTTTTGGTAGCAGTTGAAGGGTTAAGGGCTTTGCGAAACTATAGACTCATAACCCTTGACCAACACTGTAACCATCATTCCAACTATATCAGATTGGTAGGGCATTACGTCACCTCTCTTGGGTCTTGCTAGTGTCGGCATTGGGGGGGGTGGGTGGGTAAAGGATGTAGGTGGTAAAATTACTGCTCTCGCCTTGTCAGCTTTATTGCGTATAATTCCGAAATTCAGAGTTATTATTTTTTAAATTCTGGCACTTGATTTTTAAGAAGAATGATACGTCCTGCTGCGGGGGGGCAGGGGGGAAGAGGTGGAATGAAGCATGAGGATATGTTTTTAATGATGAGATTCTAGATTGTTTACAGCTTCTCTTGTGTTCCCATGTGGGGTGTGTGCATACAGAACACTGTCAGGTAATGAATTTAGATTATAAAATGATTAAAGCCACAGTCTGCCTTGCCTTGCTGTGAAATCGCTGATGGTTGACAGCAGTTGCATTTCCAATTTGATTGCTTAGTCTCTCATTGATTTCACTGAGAAATGGGAGGCGGGCGAGCAGTAGGATTCCATTCTTCACTATATCATTTAGATTTACTTAAATAAAAGAGAAACTGTCTTCCATCCGAAGCCGTTCCTCCTGGCATGACTTTCTCGGTTCAGTATCCTTCAATGCATTCCCCACATTGTTGGTTCAGACCCAGTGAGTGAAAGACTGGTTTTCAGTAACTGGTTCGCAATATATAGGGGCGGCACGGTAGCCACAGTGGGTTAGCACTGCTGCTTCACAGCTCCAGGGACCTGGGTTCGATTCCCGGCTTGGGTCACTGTCTGTGTGGAGTTTGCACATTCTCCTCGTGTCTGCGTGGGTTTCCTCCGGGTGCTCCGGTTTCCTCCCACAGTCCAAAGATGTGCGGGTTAGGTTGATTGGCCATGCTAAAATTGTCCCTTAATGTCCTGAGATGCGTAGGTTAGAGGGATTAGCGGGTAAATATGTAGGGATATGGGGGTAGGTCCTGGGTGGGATTGTGGTCGGTGCAGACTCGATGGGCCAAATGGCCTCTTTCTGCACTGTAGGAATTCTATGATATTTATGATATTACTGGCAGGTTATCCGTGGGTGTGTGGGAGAGAGGATAACAAGTTTGGTGTGATCCTGCCCTCGCTGGCAGCCACACACGTGGGCTAAATAAATCATGATTGGGGGGTAGGAACTTTGACTGAACTCTGTATCACCTGAGATTGTTAAATCAATTGTAGCATCTCCTCTGTTGCAGCAGCTGAAGTCAGCTAAGCAAGGACTTGGAGGTTTAAAACAGGGCACAGTCTAGCTGGGGTAGCGCAGTCTTGCAGTCGAAGAACAAAGAAAATTACAACATAGGAACAGGCCCTTCAGCCTTCCCTGCACCAACCATGCTGCCTGACTGAACTAAAACCCTCTACCCTTCCGGGAACTGTATCCCTCTATTCCCATCCTATTCATATATTTGTCCAGACGCCCCTTAAAAGTCACTATCGTATCTGCTTCCACTACCTCCCTCGGGAGTGAGTTCCAGGCACCCGCCACCCTCTGTGTAAAAAAAAAAACCTTGCCTTGTAAATCTCCTTTAAACCTTGCCCCTCGCACATTACCCCTCATCGGTGGTTCGAGCATTGGCAAACAAATTTTGAGGTGGGCAGGTGAGGTTGTGGGGGGGGGCGGTGTGGTTGGGGAGGGGGAGAGGAGTGGTTGTGAGTGGGGGTACAGATGCCACATTTGGGTGCCATGCTTTTGAGTCAGCTAGCTTCTATGACCCAGTAACTGACAGTAGGGAAGGACAATTCCATTGAGGACAATATCATTTAATGTCATCAACAGAAAGTGCTGGAAAGACCCCGTAGGTCTGACAGCGTCTGTGGAGAGAGAAACCC
Source organism: Mustelus asterias (assembly GCF_964213995.1). Classification (NCBI taxonomy): domain Eukaryota; kingdom Metazoa; phylum Chordata; class Chondrichthyes; order Carcharhiniformes; family Triakidae; genus Mustelus; species Mustelus asterias. Next base: position 16,111,293 of record NC_135812.1, read on the forward strand.
AAGTTAATGTTTTGAGTCCATATGCCGGCTCTTCAGAGTTCTGAAGAAGAATCGGACGGACTTGAAACGTTAACTCTGGGCACGATTCTCCCAAAACATTTCTAAGTGTGGTTTCCCCATGGGAAAGGCAGAGCAATTCCTGCCGGATGGGTTAGGCCGATCCCGATCGCAATCCATCCACGCTTCTTTTTTGGAGCTTGGGGTGATTTGTACCATGAATGAGATGTGTGGGGCCTAGAGTTGCTGGCAAGACTGGCTCCTCCAAGATCAGGGCACCCCTGCTTAACACTACAGACGCCTTGCTTTCTAACTGGCATTAAGCCCCACCCTCCCCAATCGCTAGCACCTGAATCCGTCTCCCCCCCCCCCCCAGTCCACCTTCCTAGTGAGCAGCACCCTGTTATGGAGTTGCCAAAGGCCCTGCCCCTTGACAGTGCCAACTTGGCACTGCCAATTTGGCACTGTCAGGTTTCCAGGGGGCAGTGCCAGGGCACCGTCCAACCCTGTCTCTGACCAGCTGGGGTCTACAAGGGCCTCCGAGTCCCCCAGTGTGGTCATCATGTCTATCCAGAGAACTGAACAGTGGCTCCATTGAGGAACCCTTGGACTTTAATGTCTGAATTGGACGACTGCTTGTTTTGGTTGAAATCGGCCTCCAGAAAAGGCATGCTGCGCAGGCGTAAGAGGTTTTAAAAATAAACCCCTTTAAGAAGAGAGAGATCAGACTGAACAGCTGCACTTCCTGAGAAGCACTTCAGAGTTAATGGACTGTGAAGTGCTGCGCAAATAAACAATCCTTTGGAGGAGGCACCAGCTACAACTCTAGGGTTGTGAGGAAGCTAATGGGAAACAAAGCACTTCAAAGCTTTTACAGCCATCGGGGAGCAGAGTAGCCCATTGATCTCCATCCCTGGGGAGAGACCCCCCAATCTGAACCTCTCCAGCCCAGCCTGAGCCTCGCTAACCCCCTTCGGAGACTCCCCTCTGGCAGCGGATGCTTTGGCCCTCGACACCATGGAGGCAAGTGCTGAGCAGTACTTACTTACTTGCCCCCCCCACTCTTGAGTCCATGGTGCCTGCTCCCCACTTTTAAGGGCCTGTGGTGATTGGCACCTGTGTTACTTCCTGCTGTGGAGTGGACAGGAAACATACCGGGAGCCCACTACTTTTGACTTTTAATCTCACTTGTGAGATTAGATGTCTGCAGGTGAGGTCAGATCAGGTTCTCGTTCTTACCAGCTGTACACTCGGGGAGCGTCGGAAACTGATTCACTCCCGGCGCAAACCCCGTTTTAGGCCTCTCGCCAAATTCCGCGGCCCAACGGGATTTGCACTTGGACTAATAGGGCCAGAGATCCGACCCCTCTGTTTCTCGCTCCACAGATGCTGTCAGACATGTTGGCCAGACTTTTCCCATCCCACCCGCCAATGGAAACGTAGTGGGCAGGGCCAGACCATGCAAAGCCCGTTGACCTCAGGCGGGATTTTCCAAATTTGCGATGAGTGCGGCTGGAAAATCCTGCCCGTTGAGTCTTTCCAGCAGTGTCTGTTCTTGTTTTGGATTTCCAGCATCTGCAGACTTTTTTTTTGTTTTACTGTCAGCCTCGATTCTGTGGCAGATAGTCACCACGGGGTTAGAAGATCTAGTTTCACGCCCCAGTCCAGAGACTCTGCTGAGATAGGTTGACACTCTGTTGCAGTCCTTGGTGACAATTTATAGGTGAAACCTTATGGATGAAGGGGTGGCACAGTGGTTAGCACTGCTGCCTCACAGCGCCAGTGGTTAGCACTGCTGCCTCACAGCGCCAGTGGTTAGCACTGCTGCCTCACAGCGCCAGGGACGTGGGTTCGATTCCTGGCTTGGGTCACTATCTGTGTGGAGTTTGCACGTTCTCCCCGTGTCTGCGTGGGTTTCATCCCGGCTGCTCCGGTTTCCTCCCACAGTCCAAAGATGTGCAGGTTAGGTGGATTGGCCATGTTAAATTGATCCTTAGTGTCAGGGAGACTAAGCTAGGGTAAATGTATGGGTTATGGGGTTAGGACCTGGGTGGGATTGTGATCGGGTCAGACTTGATTAACCTCCCTCTGCACTGTAGGATTCTATGACTATCCAGCCTCTCGTATGGGTGCAAAGCATCGCATGACACTACTTGTGGAACGGTAGGGGGATTTCTGGCCAACATTCATTCCTCAAGCAACATGACCAATAACCAATGAGTTGATCAATTCTCTCATTGCTGTTTGTGAGTCTTTGCTGTGTGAAAATTGGTTCTTCTGTTCCCCTGAGTTATGACTCTATCTACACTTATTAAGTAGTCTCTGGCTGTCAAGTGATCTGAGAAATTCTGAGGAGATAAAAGACATTATAAATGTGTTTATTTCTCAACTGCATACGAATTATATTCTGTTGGCTCATGGGTTCATGAGCAATAGCTTTAGATACTTGAGATTTAACAAGCTCTACAAATTATTTCTCCACCCAATTTTTAAAGAGCGCTGCTTTAAATTGAATAGGATGGTGAACTGGATTTCTTTTCCCAAGCTAGTGACAATTGATTATCTTTGAAAATGGTAAATGCCTGAAGTTGAATGGCATAAGACTGAAACTAATCTGAACTTTCAGTTCACAAAAAACACAAGTGACATCTTTCAATCATCACAGAATCCCTGCAGTGCAGAAGGAGGCCATTCAGCCCATCGAGCCTGCACCGGCAACAATCTCACCCAGGCCCTATCCCCGTAGCCCCACTAAGGGGCCAGTGCACCTTCACATCTTTGGATTGTGGGAGGAAACCGGAGCACTCGGAGGAAACCCACGCAGACACGGGGAGAATGTGCAGACTCCACACAGACAGTGACCCACGGCCGGAATGGAACAGGGGTCCCTTGCGCTTTGAGGCAGCAGAGCTAGCCACTGTGCTACCGTGCCACCCAAGACCTGGCTGTCTTATTAACTTTGCTGCAGATTGATTGAGCATTCAGTCTACTTTAGATTCTGTCACACCGTACTCATTTCGTGTAGAATTAAAGCGATGGTTGGTGATTTATTTAAAAATTTGTTCTGTGCTCCGAGACTCTCTTTCTTGAGTGGGACAAGTTAGAGGATTGGTTTAGTAGCCCTATAGTACTGGATAGTCTCGGTAAACCTGGCTACTCCCATACAGGAGGGACGACATGGCGAATAAACCCCATTGTAAAGTTGGCCGACAGTTTCAACATTGCACTTGATAGATATGTACAATGACGTGGGACCATCTGGCTATCTGGGGGCAAATAGCTCCCTGTCTTGTGCAATTTGTCTCACCTATTAAGGTCTGATTCATCTCATCTTCAATTTAAAAAAACCTTCAACTAATATGGTCAGGATCCATTTAAGAAAAGAAAAGTGACAGGTTGTCATGCAGACCCTGCCACTGAAGGGTCTTGCTTGTGTCCATTAGTACAGATTCCACCAGATCACCCTGCAGCCATTCTTTGTGTGCGCTTCACCAGAATAACAGTTTACGCCAGTCCTGTGGGCAAGCCTTCATTATGATAGCAGGGGTGACTGGATGGAAATTGGGGATGGGAGCCTTGACTGATTTTCCTTCCTTGCCCAGAGCTACTGAGGTAATTTGCGAGGCCCATGTTGTTAACCTTGCCAAGATCAGATAAATCAGGACTGTCAAAATATTGAACTTGGTGTCGACTTAGTCACTTCCCGACATCCCCGGGCACCTCTTTCCAATCAAGTTCCCCGAGAGAGGCGATGAAGTTTGCAAAGCGAGGCATGGCTTCAAGTTATTAATGGAGTGAGTGCGTTATCTCTAACCGTGACTCCGTTTCTCAGTGTGAGTATTCAGGCGTTTCTCTTCAGCTGCTTTTAAACCGGAGTCACAAGCTGAGAGGACTTTTCGCCCTCTGAATTTGTTTAGAAAGCGCGCTGTCCTCACCCTCAACACGAGAATGTCGGAACAATTGCTGCAAATTTCTTTCCATCAACTAATTGAACATCTTTCCATACTCGTTGGAGAAAATGCTGATCTCTTCATATTTTAATACGATGCATTAGTTAGCTAAATGACGAATGAGATGCACTTAAACTAAAGCCCAGGTGCATGAGGAGATATACTGCTGATTTTTTTTTATAGATGTGTGATTGTGAAGATGTTGGGTCATTATGTAACTGTCCCATGAATTACAATGCTGGATAAATTTGGTTGAGCTTTCTTACAAAAACCTTTCATTCAGGCGTCATCTTTCATAGAATCCCTAAAGTGCCGAAGAGGCCATTTGGCCCATTGGGTCTGCACCGATTTTCTGAAAGAGCATTTTACCCAGGCCCTCTTCCCACACCCTGTCTCCGTAATCCCACATATTTACCATGGTTAATCCACCTAATTTACACATTTTTCGACACTAAGGGGCAATTTAGCATAACCAATCCATCTAACCTGCACATCTTTGGATTTCTAAATGTATAGACTTTCATCAAAAGCAATAGGGCCCATCATAGAATCCCTACACTGCAGAAGGAGGCCATTTGGCCCATCGAGCTTCCACTGACAACAATCCCACCCCAAGCCCAATCCCCTCAACCCCATGCATTTACCTTGCTAATCTCCCTGACACGAAGGGGCAATTTAACATGACCAATCCACCTAACCCACACATCTTTGGGAGGAAACAGGAGCACCCGGAGAAACCTACACAGACACGGGGAAAATGTGCAAACTCCACACAGGCAGTGACCCGAGGCCAGAATTGAACCTGGGTCCCTGGCGATGTGAAACAGCTGTGCTAACCACTGTGCCAACATTGATGATTATGTCAACTGTAGACTTAGCTTGTCTCATTCTCACCCTCTTGCATTATCATTCCTTTCAGTCACTTAATCATTCTAGCCTTGCACCCTATTTTCCCATTCATTCTCTGCTTCTCTTTCCTATCCCTTCAACACAGACACACACACAGACACACACACAGACACACAGACGCACAGACGTACAGACACACAGACGCACACACACACATGGCTTGTACCTACTTAAAACTTGTTGCATCGCTAACATGCCCCAGTTCAGATGAAAGATGAAATGTTAACTCTCTGTCTCTCCACCGATACTGCCAGAGCTGCTGAGGTTTTCCAGCATTTTTCTGTTTTTAGCTCATTATAACGAGCAGTTTATTTATGCTCATTCCTTGTTAGTCCTGCTCCTTAGAATTTGAGGCATTTGGGGAGCAATGAATGGAGAACTCATTGTGTATTAAAAAGGTGTGGATTTTCTGGGATTGCTTGCGTTGACTGGGGGCACAATGCAGCATTTACTCCACAGCATTCCTTCCAGATGTTTCAGCAACACTTAATTTGCAGCAGGTTTTATTTTTATACATGTTTAACCATTCAGATTGGATTGTGTTTTTTTTTTTAAAGAGACATACCATTACTATACTCCCCAACCATTTTATTTTTCGAAACTGCGAAAGACGTTAAATATTCCTCATTCAGTGATAGATCCACAGTTCTAAATCCAAGGGCATTGAGAGCATAGTAATTTCTCAAGAGAATTCCAGAAACGTCTTTATTGCACAAATTAATGTGCAGGGTCCAGTCTGATGTTTTTAGAGGTGAGCAGTTTTGAACCCGTGTGTGAAGTTTCAGTTGGCAGCTCGTGTGTTTTAGAAGACTTAAAAAACAATTCCCAAGAAAGCTAGTTTCTTCGTTTATGATCCCTCTGAAATACAACATAAGCTATTATATTTTAAATGACTCCAGGGCTGTTGTCTGCATTCCCCCACTTGAGAGGCATAGAAGACAGGAGGAGGAGGAGGCTATTTGGCCCTTGGAAGCTGGACAGAGTGGATACACAGAGGCTTTTCCCGGGGCCGACTACAAGAGGGCACAGGTTTAGGGTGAGAGATGGTGAGTTTAGGGGAGATGTGCGGGGAAACTTTTTCATACAGAGGGTGGTGGGTGCCTGGAACGCGCTGATTGGAGGTGGTGGAAGCAGGCATATTAGCAACGATCAAAGGATACCTTGATAGACATGTCAACGGGAGGCGAACGGAGGGATAGAAATAGTGTATCGGTGCAGGCTTGGTGGGCCGAAGGGCCTGTTCCTGTGCTGTATTGCTCTTCGATATTTTGCTCTTGTTAACGCGCAGTGTGTTTTAGAACTTTTTCGCCTCTGATCTAACATTTCTCTTTCACTAGCTTGAATCCGTGCCCTTTTCTGCTTGTCTGACTGACCTTGAAGCTTTGCTATGGATTGGCCCCTTTCACCGTACCACTGAATATCTGATACAATCACTGACGGACACAGTTATCTCTGCTTCGAGAGTTACTGTGGCTAAGAGGCATAGAATACTTCTGATACAATTGATAGAGCCATGGACCCATTAGAAGATAACAAGTCATACAGTATAATTCAAACAGAAAGAGGTAAAGGTGACAGTCGATAGTCGATGAGTTTTACTAGCGTTGAGACTTTCAACTTTTATCTTTTGAACTTTGCAGTGTTGAAATCCTGGTTTCGGTCAGCCCACGTTCTGGGTTTCGTATTTCTGGCTCTTTCCCACGGAAAATTTTGGTTTGGCAGCTACTGATTGAACGTGGATTTTTAAAATTAAAGCTAAAGTTTATTTATTAGTCACAAGTAAGGCTTACATTAACACTGCAATGAAATTACTGTGAAATTCCCCTAGTCGCTACACTCTGGCGCCTGTTCGGGTCAATGCACCCTAACCAGCACGTCTTTCAGATTGTGGGAGGAAATCGGAGAACCTGGAGGAAACCCACGCCGACATGGGGAGAATGTGCAAACTCCGCACAGGCAGTGAACCCGGGTCCCTGGCGCTGTGAGGCAGCAATGCTAACCACTGTGCCACCGTGCTGCCCATTTTTTTCAATCAATCGCAGAGTTGCTTGTTATCAAACCTGTTATCTAGTTTAGCCTGACTGCCTGTGTTTAAGGAAGCAAATATTTGCCTTGCAGGAGGTCAAACTCTCATTCTAAGCAAATAATAGCTAGGCACATTCTTAAACTTTCAAACTACTGAATGTTAGCCTGCATCAAACCATGATCTGAGTCACCAGCTAAATTGCTGCCAGGAACTATGCAAATTTGGTAGCAATAGTGTCGGACAGTATCCCTAAGTCTCAGGCATATTTATCCAATGTGTATTTTCAGAGACTAAACATCAGGCTAATAAATATGGTGATTGTTAAATAGGTCACCACGGTGGTGCAGTGGTTAGCACTGCTGCCTCACAGCGCCAGGGACCCGGGTTCAATTCCCGCCTCGGATGACTTGTCTGCGTGAAGTTTGCACGTTCTCCCCGTGTCTGCGTGGGTTTCCTCCGGGTGCTCCAATTTCCTCCCACCGACCAAAGATGTGCAGGTTAGGTTAATTGGCCATGATAAATTGCCCCTTAATATCAGGGAGATTAGCAGGGGAAATGCCTGGGGTTGAAGCGATTGGGCTTGGGTGGGATTGTTGTCAGTGCAGGCTCGATGGGCCAAATGGCCTCCTCCTGCACTGTAGGGATTCTACATCTACTGTAGGATGGATCCTATTGCTTTTGATGAAAGTCTATCCATTTAGAAATGAATGCGTTTGTAAGAGAGTTCTGACTTCCAGATGTAGAGTCTCGCTCGCTGTACATTTCTTATATGGTTGCTTAAAGCCTGATCATTATAGAACTACAGTAAGAAGTCTAACAACACCAGGTTAAAGTCCAACAGGTTTATTTGGTAGCAAAAGCCACTAGCTTTCGGAACAGGCTGTTCCTTCGTCAGGTGGGTGAGAGTTCAACGCCGGCATCTCCACATCATTATAGAACTATGCAGTCAAAATAAGGGCATTATATAAAGATATATCTACTTTGTTGCTTTATGTGAACTTGGCTTAAGGGCAATTAGGGATGGGCAATAAAACTTCTGGCCTAGCCAACTATGCCTGCATCTTAAGAAAGAATACATTTTTAAAAATGATGTTCTTGTGGCATCTCAGCCCAGGATGTCAAGTGTGGCTGAGTGAAGAATTTGCCAACATTGAAAGTGCTTTTAAATGAGAGAGTTCAGTGCACACAACCCCAAATTTCTGTCCTTTCTAAAAAAAAATTGGCAGTTTCCAGCACTTTGCACGAAGGTTGTTTGATTTTAATGAGACTCTTGTCTACGGTACAAATGGGAATAGTGGATCTAGGGCAAGAAATGAGTCTGCCATCGCTCCCATGAGCCTTCAGAGTTCGCAGACTGACCTCTGCTGCCAGGGTAACCATTAATCCAATAGGTGCAAGTTAACCCAGGTGACATTGGGACTTGTTTTTCCCTGTGGCTTAATAGATTAATGCCTGGATCTCACAGTGGTACTTACAGTACTGGGCTGTAGCTTAACAGAACCATCAGTCTCCCTTATAAATGTGGATTTAATCATGTGTAACATTGGATTAGGTCTGTCTTTAAGCTGGGGCTTCTCATTCATTTGATATTCAAGGCTTGTGGATAGTCTCTCATTTTGTACGAACAAGTGAATTGAATTCAGCTCCAAATTGAGTTTGTGTCACCCCTGACATGGCCTGTGGCTATTGTTTGTGAAAATCCTGTTTACACAGAGAGGTCAAGTAAGGTCACTTATCCAAAGAGGTACTTCAGATGGATGCTTAAATGTATGTAAAGGGCCTTAAGAATGCCATTTTCTTGTAAGGCCATTTCAATACGCGGACTAGTTTTCCTCGGCATCTAATGACCCCTAACTGCGAACACTAAAAGAACTTCTGCATTCTTCTCTCCTTCCTGCTATGCCCGCAAGTCTTCTGTTTGAAGAAATGACTCAGAAAGGCTAAATTATTAAACAGTTGTGATATTGCCTTTCTAATCGAATCTAATCTGTGTGGAATTTGCACATTCTCCCCGTGTCTGCGTGGGTTTCCTCCGGGTGCTCTGGTTTCCTCCCACAGTCCAAAGATGTGCGGGTTAGGTGGATTGGCCATGCTAAATTTCACCTTAGTGTCAGGGGGACTAGCTAGGGTAAATGCATGGGATTATGGGGATAGGGCCTGTGTGGGATTGTGGTCAGTGCAGACTCGATGGGCCAAATGGCCTCCTTCTGCACTGTAGGGATTCTATGAAAGGTTTTTTTTTGCACTTTTATTCTCCTTTCAACAAACAATAGAAATAGGCAGACTGGATTTGGTTGTGATTCTTACAGGAAACTAGTAGAGCTAGCTGATGCGCTATCAATAAGGCGAAAGACTACCTGTGTGCCAATACAAGTGTAGGCTTTTATTCACAACAGAATCAGGAGCAGATCCCAACAAATAACCAACCTGGACTGAACAAGGGGGAGGAGACAGCCACCTTTATACTAGGTGCCGAGGGGAGGAACCAAACCGGGAGGGGATGTGTCCAGGTATGACAAACACACAACGGTGGTCCATATAGGACAAAGGCACAACTGAGGTCCACCACACTGGCATTAATGGAACAAGCTGGCACAGTGGCTAGCACTGTTGCCTCACAGCACCAGGGACCAATTCCAGCCTCAGATTGCAAACATCTCTCATTTCATCGCAAGATTTAAATCAGTGTGCAGTTTGCACGTTCTCCCCGTGTCTGCGTGAGTTTCCTCCGGATGCTCTGGTTTCCTTCCACAGTCTAAAGATGTGCTGTTTAGGTGGATTGGCCATGCTAGGTTGCACCTTAGTGTTAGTGGGATTGGCAGGGTAGATGTGTGAGGTTACGGGGGTAGGGCCTGGGTGGGATTGTTGTTGGTGCAGGCTCGACGGGCCAAATGGCCTCCTCCTTCATTGTACTGCAGTGATTCTATAGTGATATTGTAGTGAGCCTCTCGGATTCTGAATTGCCTACTCCGTTTTTCGTCCCTCATTGCTCATTGACTAAGTGTAGAGAGTAGAACGATACTGAGACATACACCATCGGTTAAAGGCCTAAGGCCTGGTCTCTGCTCCTGTGAAGTGTCTCGACCATTATAGGAGCCCCCTGTGCCAGCACCACTCATGGACAGCACAAGGATCCTATATGTCCGGCTGTAACACAAAAGGTACTGTCTCAGGACACTACCATTTATTGAACGGACTGAGTGGGGACACCCATTGGATTGTGTAGGACGTTTCGTTTACCCTGCCCAGTAATGCATTCTACTTATGATGCCCGAAGCATTCTTGTTCTCCTTTGTTTCTTGGTGGCCAGTTTAGGCTAAATTGCCACCACTGAGCCAGTGACTTGCAGAACCTTTGACTTATTTTTTAAAATAAAGCAAAACTGAGTCATTTGACAATTTATATCCAGTATGTTTAAATTCCACTTTAGCTGTCTGTGGGTGAGCATTATTATTTCAATAACGAGCAGCGCTGGCACAAGTGTTGCTTGGCACAATAACTCCAGGAGTCAGCTGTAAAGGAACGGTGCTTTATTGGACAAAATATAGCACAAGACTGTGGTGAACACAAACAGGTCCCAAACGGGACGATACAATAATGGACCCACTCAGGGGCCTGCTTTATACAGGGCTCAGTATATGAACTCCACCTGGTTAGTTAATTACCAATCCCCAGAGAGCTTGTATTCGATGAGTCCCCCAGGGAGGTCAATTAGTGACTCCCCATGCAAGTCATGGGGGGTTATTACACTTGGTGTAAAAGCAACTGTAGCAATGGAGTGGGGGGCACACTTGAGTATTGCTACACTGGGCCTCTGTGTCTCTCGGCAAGGGAGAGTTAACCGATTATTCCAGGCTCGTTGTGTGTCTATTGGGATTGGGGAAAGGGTGTGAAGGCAAGAGGAAGAAAGAATCAGCCTTCATTTTGGATCGTTAAGGAAGCCCACTTACACTTATTGCTCTGGCTCCTTTTGCTTTGTGAGGCAAGGTTAATTGGAATGGGCACTTGGAGTCTGCGACTGTACTCAGACTAAGCAAAAATGTGCAGGTTAGGTGGATTGGCCATGGTAAATTGCCCCTTAGTGTCGGGGGATTAGTAGGGTAAATATGTGGGGTTGGGCCTGGGTGGGACAGTTGTCAGTGCAGGACCGAATGGCCTCCTTCTGTACTGTAGGGATTCTATGATACTAAGCTGCCTTGGTGGACAATCAGAAGATGCATTCCTTTGTTTTATAAGTCACCCCAGGTCAGAGGTACCATTTGAGTGAACAAATTATAAATATACTTTCTCAGTTTGAGGGTTTTGCGGGGCGGAGGTAGTTGGGGGGGGGTTACTGGAGGAAGGAATCAATAGCTGGCAACTTATCTTCACCTCGCGCGTCTTAAGCCTTCTGAAGTGTTTTGTGTGCACTGTATTCTACTGCTTAAAGCTTCATGTTAGTAAAACCTGCAGAGCATTCAAATATAAATTGTGTGACATTTCTCCACAACAGCCTGGTGGGGTTGTATTGGTTATATCCAATTCCCTTCCGAGGATTGTCGAGATTATGCCACTAATACCCAGTCGATTGTTCAAATCGTCAATAAAGCCACCTGCTTTGGACAAAATTGCCAAGAGACGACTTAGACCCGAGAGGGTCGGAATGGAGTCTGGATGAGAATAGAAATTTGCCTCCTTGGTGCATGAGAGCGGTTTACCGTACATCTGAAATTCTAGCAATCAAAAGTGGAGATGTCAGTTATCGATATGCTTTCTCTTTTAGGTTTTGAATGAAAGCAAAATGGGCTGATTCCTGGGATGGACAGGACTGTCATGTGAGGACAGACTAAGTCAGTTAGGATTATATTCACTGGAGTTTAGAAGAGTGAGAGGGGATCTCATAGAAACTTATAAAATTCTAACAAGAGGGGGTGGCGCGGTGGCACAGTGGTTAGCACTGCTGCTTCACAGCTCCAGGGACCTGGGTTTGATTCCCGGCTTGGGTCACTGGCTGTGTGGAGTTTGCACATTCTCCCCGTGTCTGCGTGGGCTTCCTCCGGGTGCTCCGGTTTCCTCCCGCAGTCCAAAGATGTGCGGGTTAGGTTGATTGGCCATGCTAAAATTGCCCCTTAGTGTCCTGGGATGTGTAGATTAGAGGGATTAGTGGGTAAAATATGTCGGGATATGGGGGTGGGATTGTGGTCGGTGCAGACTCGATGGGTCGAATGGCCTCTTTCTGTACTGTAGGGTTTCTATGATTTCTATGAGTAGACAGGGTAGCTTCAGAAAGAATGTTTCCGATGGTGGGGGAGTCCAGAACTAGGGGTCATAGTTTGAGGATAAACCTTTTAGAACTGAGGTGAGGAGAAATTTCTTCACCCAGAGGGTGGTGCATGTGTGGAATTCACTACCACAGGAAGTAGTTAAGGCCAAATGTTGTGTGATTTCAAGAAGAAATTTGATATAGCTCTTGGGGCTAAAGGGATCAAGGGATATGGGAGGAAGGCGGGATCAGGATATTGAATTTGATGATAAGCCGTGATCATAATGAAAGGCGGGGCAGGCTCGAAGGGCCGAATGGCCCACTCCTGCTATTTTCAATGTTTCTATTATCATTTATCCTCAATCGTGAGGGTTGGCGCAGGCCCGGTGGGACCATGGCAAACTTAGACTCTCTCTTTCGTGTGGCCACACCCTCCGCCAACTAAGTATATTGTGTTGAGCAGCTACTTGGTGTTTACCTGGCGAAAGATGCAACTTGTAACGGTGGACTCAGAGCAATGACTGAATTTTAAAAATAGATTCTGAGCGTAGAAGAGAAAAATGCTTTATTTTTGCTGAAATAATTTGCAGGCACTGTTTAGCAATGCCTGGTTTCCACAGGGGAAAGAAAGCTCGCTTAAAAATTAGCATAATGGAACAGTACAGTGTTACTTGCCATGTTGTTTTAGATTTACGCACACTAAAATTGTGAAAAGAATTTAGTGCTTAGCAGTAGAATGCAGAGGTACTTTACAGAGATTATTGCCTTTATTTAAAGATTTGGAGACCATTTTGAGCATTTTTTTAACCATTGTTTTTGGAAGGGCAACTTGCTTTTCGCTGCATTTTCTCCCCTGCCCTTTTAATTTTATTTATTATTGTCACATGTATTGGAATACAGTGAAAAGTATTGTTTCTTGCGCGCTAAACAGGCAAAACATACCGTTCACAGAGAAGGAAATGAGAGAGTGGGGCGGCACGGTGGCACAGTGCTTCATAGTGCCAAGGACTCAGGTTCAATTCCGGCCTCGGGTCACTGTCTGAGTGGAATTTGCACATTCTCCCCATGTCTCCATGGGTTTCCTCCGGGTGCTCCGGTTTCTTCCCACAGTCCAAAGTGTGCAGGTTAGGTTGATTGGCCATGGTAAATTAACCCTAGTGTCAGGGGGATTAGCAGGGATAAATATGAAGGGTTATGGGAATAGGGTCTGGGTGGGATTGTCGTCGGTGCAGACTCGATGGGCTGAATGGCCTCCTTCTGCACTGTAAGGATTCTATGACTGACTCTGGTGCAGAATGTAGTGTTACAGTCATAGCTGGGGTGTAGAGAACGATCAACTTAATGTAAGGTAAGTCCATTCAAAAGTCTGATGGCAGCAGGGAAGAAGCTGTTCTTGAGTAGGTTGGTACGTGACCTCACACTTTTGTATCTTTTTCTCGACGGAAGAAGGTGGAAGAGAGTATGTCCGGGATGTGTGGGGTCCTTGATTATGCTGGTTGCTTTTCCGAGGCAGTGGGAAGTGTCAACGGAGTCAATGGATGGGAGGCTGGTTTTGCGTGATGGACTGGGCTACATTCACAACCCAACTGGTGCACAAGTGAGGCGATGGCCTAATGGCATTACCACGAGACTATTAATCCAGTGACTCAGCTAATGATCTGGGGACCTGGGTTCGAATCCCGCCACGGCAGCTGGTGGAATTTGAATTCAATAAAAAAAAATCTGGAATTAAGAATCTACTGATGACCATGAAACCATTGTCGATTGTCGGAAAACCCCATCTGGTTCACTGATGCCCTTTAGGGAAGGAAATCTGCCCTTCCCTAAAGGGAATTCGGGACATTAGGTCCTTACCTGGTCTGGCCTACATTCTCTCCATGTCTGCGTGGGTTTCCTCTGGGTGCTCTGGTTTCCTCCTGCAGTCCAAAGATGTGCGGGTTAGGTAGATTGGCCATGCTAAATTGCCCCTTAGTGTCGAGAGCCGAGTTAGGGTAAATGCTTGTGGTTGCGGGGATAGGGCCTGGGTGGGACTGTGGTCTGTGCAGACTCAATGGGCCAAATGGCCCCCTTCTGCATTGCAGGGCTTCGATGAAATCTTCATGACGTGTGACTCCAGACCCACAGCAATGTGGCTCACTCTTAACTGCTCTTGGGCAAATAGGGATGGGCAATAAATGCTGGTCAGCCAGTGACACATGTCCCATGAATGAATGAAAACCCTGTGCACCTGTGATGGGAGCAGGCAGCAAATAGAAACATTATCCCTTTCCTGGAAATGTTCCCTGGTATTATTTATTGAGCTATAAATAGTGCTATCATTATATTTACAGTAAAGAAGATTTCCATTTGGGGAAGGTTTTGATGACCATGAGACATTTGTTTGGGTTTATTTTTCCGTTAGGTGCTGTGGGCAAACACATTTCACTCGCAACAGCGATGCAGCAAAACACTCGTGAAGGTTTGCCGTTCAGATACACTGCTTGTGTTTTTTAAACCGATGCATTGTCGTTTGTCTTTGCAGAGTTTTGGAAGGCTCCATCCAATGGGCCAGGGCCAATTGCACCAAATTGTCCCCTTCTTCTGTCCAAAATCGGGATTATTGGTCTCTCTTACCAGACCTTGGATGGCTAGTGGGGGGAAATTGGGGTGAAGATGGCTACTCTGATGCAACAGTAGGTGCTTGAAGTTGAGGCACCTGGTGTAGAGGTGAATGCTAATCCTGCCTCGATTGGTCGCACTCTTGCCCCCGAGTCAGTAGGTTGTAAGCAGAAGCCGCAGTACTGGAGGGACTGCAGCGTTGTCGAAGGTGCCATCTTTTGGGTGAGATATTAAAACTGAGGACCTGCCTGGCCCCTTGTTTGGATGTGAAAGATCCCAGAGCATTACATAGCAGAACGGCAGGGGAATTAGCTTTGGATTCCTGGCCAGCATTTATCCCTAAATGGACATCACTAACACAATCACTGTTTTTGGGAGCTTGCTGTGCATGAATTGGGCTGCTGAGTTTCCTTCTTTACAACACTGACTGTACTACAGTGGCTCTACAGCACTTGGAGTTGTCCTGTGGGTTATGAAAGGTGCTATATAAATGTCAGTATTTCCTGGAGCAGAAGGGAGTTTTGTTCTCTGTCTAGCTTTGCGGTCCTGACCTGGGAATCATAGAATCCCAACAGTACAGAATGAGGTCATTCAGCCCATTGAATCTGCACAGAAACGTGCCCATGCTTACCACAAAGCACCACATATTTACCTCACTAATCCCACTAACCTATACATCTTGGGACATTAAGGAGCAATTTGGCATGGCCAATCCAACCTGCACATCTTTGGACTGTGGGAGGAAACTGGAGCGTCCAGAGGAAACTCACGCAGACACGGGGAGAATGTGTAGACTCCACAGGCTGGAATTGAACCCGGGTCCCTGGCGCTGAGGCAACAGTTCTGTGCACTGTGCCACCCACCTTTATATGAGGTAATTTCAATGTTTGATGCCAACCTTTAGAGCAATGAGGGTGGCGCTATCACCATGGTTCGCTAATAAAAATCCGCACGAGTGCCCCTGGTGAGGATGCTAGTCAAATAATAATCACAATGTCCAAACAAACTTTTAAAAACCCTCTCAACATAAGCAGAATTGCCCCAGCAAAAAAACAAAGGGAATCTTCACAGCTAAATTAGAACAAAACGTCTGTTCTGTTGGTGTCAGATTAATATCCATAAATTGCCAACATTTTTCTATGTTTCTGACTAATATCCATAAGTTGCCAACATTTTTCTATGTTTCTGACTAATATCCATAAGTTGCCAACATTTTTCTATGTTTCTGACTAATATCCATAAGTTGCCAACATTTTTCTATGTTTCCATAGCCTAGTAATCGCTAAGGTAGGGACATGTTCGGCACAACTTTGTGGGCTGAAGGGCCTGTATTGTGCTGTAGTTTTTCTATGTTTCTATTTATATGGGCAGCAGTAGCTAAACTAGGCAGGACCTGCTGAGATAGTAGTCCTGATGATGGAACTATATATAAATGGAAATGATCTAAAGATGTGGCTTGAATATTTCATAGAAACCCTACAGTGTAGAAGGAGACCATTAAGCCCATTGAGTCTGCACTGACAACAATCCCACCCAGGCTCTATCCCGTAACCCCGCATATTTACCCTGTTAATCCCCCTGACACAAAGGGGAAATTTATCATGCCCAATCCACCTAACCTGAACATCTTTGGACTGTGGGGGGGGAAACCGGAGCACCCGGTGGAAACTCTCACAGACGCGGGGAGAATGTGCAAACTCCATGCAGACAGTGACCCGAGGCCGGAATTGAATCTGGGTCCCTGGCACTGAGGCAGCAGTGCGAACCACTGTGCCGCCGTGTCGCCCCATTTGAAGTGATGGGGGTGTGACTATTTCCACTGGCAGCCTGTTCCGTTCTGGGAATGACCTTGAAGACAGGTTGTTGATACACTGTCTTGGACACAAGTGGACTTTGTGTGGATCTTGTGTTTTGTCATTGCAGTCCAGAAGACATTGTGCTGTTCACCAATTGGGGAAAGCCTTTAGTGTACTAATGGACACTGCTTGCCCCCTCTCCACAGAGAACAAACAGGGTGTCACCCCGAGCTTTACTGTGCTTCTAACATCTCTTAAAATTCACACCACTAAAAGCTTAAGTCCTTGCTGGATGTTTCCAAGTTTCTGCCAATTCCTGTTATCCAGACTGTCTTATAAAATTGTACAGTGGCACAGTGGTGAGCACTGCTGCCTCACAGCACCAGGGACCTGGGTTCAATTCCCGGCTCGATCTCCCCGTGTCTGCGTGGGTTTACTCCGGGCGCTCCAGTTTCCTCCCACGGTCCAAAAGACATGCTGGTTAGGGTGCATTGGCCATGCTAAATTTTCCCTCAGTGTAACCCGAACAGGTGCCAGAGTGTGGCGACTAGGGGATTTTCACAGTAACTTCATTGCAGTGTTAATGTAAACCTACTTGTGACACTAATTTAAAAAACTTTAAACTTGAAAGCTTTGGTGTCCGACTGTAGCCACAATCTGACGGGAGGGCTGTAGCAGGTCTCTGGTCTTATTCATTTCCAATCTATTTGAGGTCTTGAATCCACGGGGAAGATTTCCTGTCAGGCTGCTGTGCTTTCACTGAAGTGGCCCCAGGTTGTGAATCGTTGACATTCTCAGGTTGCGGATGGTTCGAGTATATTCGAGTCTTTCTGTGAAAGAGGGGGAGGGGTAGATTTTTGGACACTAACTGAATGGAAGAAGGCGGGAAAGTGGAGTGGATGTGAAAGATCAGCCATGATCTTTCTGAATGGTGGAGCGCAGTCTCGAGGGGCCAGATAGCTCACCTCGCTGCCACTCGCTGCTCCTATTTCTCATCATGTTGGGCTCCTTTGTTGAAACGACCTTGTGTAAAGGTGAGTGGCAGGGATAATCTCCGAGGTCAGTCTGTCCGTGTTGTAAATGATGGGAGGCTTGTGGAGATCAGACAAGGGAGGGTAAGCTTCGAGGTACTGCTGCCGTGTGCCGTTTCAGAGGAAATTAATTTACCAAAAATGGAAGCGAGGCTTTATCTGTGAAATAACCGTGGATTTGTTGGGATTTCATTTCTTCCAATTGCTTCACCTTCAATCTTTCATGTTATCTTTCTGCAATAATCATAGAATCCCTACAGGGCAGAAGGAGGCCATTCGGCCCATCGAGCCAACACCAACATTGGATCACGTTGTTGTGTGATATCCTCCCACAGCACCACTTGTAGATGTTGGCTTTTACTAGGGTTCCACGATCATCTGTTTTGCGGCACAGTGGTTAGCACTGCTGCCTCACAGCGCCAGGGACCCAGATTGGATTCCTGGCTTGGGTCACAGTCTGTGCGGAGTCTGCACGTTTTCCCCGTGTCTGTGTTTCCTCTGGGTTCTCCGGTTTCCTCCCACGGTCCGAAAGACGTGCTGGTTAGGTGCAATGGCCATGTCAAATTCTCCCTCAGTGTACCCAGACTAAATTCTCCCTCAGTGTACCCAAACAGACTAAATTCTCCCTCAGTGTACCCAAACAGACTAAATTCTCCCTCAGTGTACCCAAACAGACTAAATTCTCCCTCAGTGTACCCAAACAGACTAAATTCTCCCTCAGTGTACCCAAACAGACTAAATTCTCCCTCAGTGTACCCAAACAGACTAAATTCTCCCTCAGTGTACCCAAACAGACTAAATTCTCCCTCAGTGTACCCAAACAGACTAAATTCTCCCTCAGTGTACCCAAACAGACTAAATTCTCCCTCAGTGTACCCAAACAGACTAAATTCTCCCTCAGTGTACCCAAACAGACTAAATTCTCCCTCAGTGTACCCAAACAGACTAAATTCTCCCTCAGTGTACTCAAACAGGTGCTGGAGTATGGGGACTAGGGGATTTTCACAGCAACTTAATTGCAGTGTTAATGCAAGCCTACCTTTGACAAATAAAAATTTTCTTTATTAAAGAGTATTCAAATGTAAACCTAGGCATGAGAGTTAGGTTATCTGACCATGGGAGACATTGTAACAGAGTCTGATCCCAACATCCCCGCAAACCTGTGCTTTCCCCCAAAGTAACCACAGGGCAATAATCAGGAGTTGGCTCCTTTTCACTTTACTTACGGATTAACCAGCTGATTCAGTAGCCAGATACTATTCAGCTCATAAACTTCCAAGGGTCACCTTGCTGTCAGAGTTGGCCGCGGTGTTTGTAAGACTGTGTGGATAGGCCGGTGCTGGCTTTTATGTGTTAGTAATGTTAATCAATAACAAATGACTGACTGCACACACACAACAGGTGAAGCATCTTTGCTTTCCCACCCCCCCCCACCCCAACTGTTGCATTACTGGGGACAGAGAGCAAAGTCCCTGCTGCTGTTGGTATCCTGCAGTGTGCAGACTTTGGAAACTGGAAGCTTGCTGTAGTCCTTGATCTCAAAGATATGCTTTGCTGCCGGTACAAGTGCCTCTGTCAGGTTTATGTAAGCAAACCCGAGGCCGTGGAAAGGAGCACACTCTGAAGCTGTGTATCTTTGAACAGTGCGACTTTTCAAGTGTACACAGTTGAAACAGTTGGCCGTTCACCCAGGTCAGCAGAACAGGGTGCAGCTGTTTTTCTTTCTAATCGATAAAACCAACAACCAACCTGTTGGCAAAATTGGACTATGGGCAAACCTGTAAAAGACCACAAGCGAGTATGGATCCCTTGGAACCATCACCCTTTGTAGATTGAATGGTACCCACAAGGGAGTGGCACGTGATGGGACCCACGTCTAAGTTCACAAGAAAAGGGTGCGATTCATTTCCAGTCGAAAGAATATGTTCGTTTTTATCCCCCAGTGACTGGACACATGGTTCTCACGAAAATGTTTAAGTACCTTTTTTTTAGTTGGGGGAAAAGTGACCAGGAAGCCTGAAGTTAAGGTTTCTGCCATTGAAGTGTTTCTTCCGCTTGTAAATTGTTGCTTCATGTGCCCTGCTCGCTCCAACATGCCAAGAATGGGGCTGCCTAAAAAGATTGAGATTAGAGATGGCGGCAATCTTAGACTACACTGGAAACCCTCAAGTAATGTCCTTTGCAGTTCAGTTACTCGTTCTCTCTCTCTCTTGGTCTCTCTCTCTATCCAGCACCCTCTCCCCCACTGTCTATCAGAAGACTTCTTCCACTGCTAGAGGCCACTCTGTACGTGGGCTAGTGTAATTCTGTTTCTGCTCGGCTGCACATTACCCAATAAGTGCAATGGGATAGTGTTCCTGGAGCTGATGCTCTCTATCTCCCTTTCACTCTTTCCCCATGCAGAGTCCCCCCAGGGGGATCAATTAACTTCTAAAACAGCCATCATCAGATCCATGACCTTCCTGCTAAGCCCGTCATTGGCTGGTTCACTTGTTCCCATCAAAATGCTCAGTTTCCAGTGTGATTGGAAATAAATGACTTGAAATGCATTGTTTAAGGGTTGGAAATCCCTCCAGGCCCTTTGATAGTCTGCAGGATCCTGCTTTTGGGAAAGCAAGGTTGTTCATTGCAAATGAACATTGTTCAGTGCCAAGAGGCCTCATCACTGATTCATTGGAAGTAGACACACTCAAATTTGCATTATCTTCTGCTTTGTAACTTGGAATGCTGAATGTTACACAAGAAGTAGAACTAGAAATTCTTCAGGGATTTAGGGCAGAATTTTCCCATCCCGCCCACCACAGGAATCGTAGTGGGTGGGACAGGACCATGCAAAGGTCCATTGACCTTGGGTAGGATTTTCCAGTCTTGGGGCGAGTGCGGCTGGAAAACCTGCCCTTAGAGTCTACAAGTTTGCAAAATATATATAAATATATTTGTTTTAATGTTGGAAAAGTGCTGGAATGTTTGGAGGACTGGATTCGGGAGTCAGGTGGAGAAGTGGGTTTGTCGCCACCAATCTTAGTTATTGAAGTGATGAGAAATGGGAAGCATGTATTGAAATAATTCCTGGTGCTTCCTGCAGGTAATGTATTTAGCTAGGATCAAGCCCAAAGTCTGGTGTAATGCCTGTTCTTTCTTGTCAGCTAAGATCCCGTATGTTTCTTTCCGTGAGAACCAAAAATTGGATTCGATTTGAATGGTGTTTGGAGCAAGCAAGGAGATGGATTAGGGGCTTGCCCTGTCCGCTCTGCACATTGGCTTTGTACCTCTGAGAAAGGAATAATGTTTCTTTTTGAAAAGAAGGTAATGTACATTCATTCATTCAACTGCTAAAGAATCTCTGATTATTGTTCTTGAAGCTTCATCTTTATCTTGCTTGGGCTTTCATAGAATCATAGAATCTCTACAGGGCAGAAGAAGGCCATTCAGCCCATCGAGCCTGCACTGACCACCCAGGCCCTATCCCTGTAACCCACATGTTTACTCCGCTAATTCCCTGACACTAGGGTCAATTTAGCTTGGCCAATCAACCTAACACATACATCTTTGGACTGTGGGAGGAAACTGGAGCACCCGGAGGAAACCCATGCAGACACGGGGAGAATGTGCAAACTCCACACAGACAGTGACCCAAGGCTGGAATTGAAACTGGGTCCCTGGCACTGTGAGGCAGCAGTGCTAACCCCCACTGTGTCACCGTGCCGCTTTTTGTTGGAGTCTTTTTATTTATTCACATGATATACGCATCCGGTCATTTTCACTACCATGTTCTTATTTGGCATCTCCTGCACTAAACAAGTGGCGTTCCTCAGGGATCAGTGCTGAGACCTTTGCTGTTTGTAATATATATAAATGATTTGGAGGAAAATGTAACTGGATTGATTAGTAAGTTTGCGGACGACACAAAGGTTGGTGGATTTGCGGATAGCGATGAGGACCATCAGAGAATACAGCAGGATATAGATCAGTTGGAGACTTGGGTGGAGAAATGGCAGATGGAGTTTAATCCGGACAAATGTGAGGTAATGCATTTTGGAAGGTCTAATACAGATAGGAAATATATAGTAAATGGCAGAACCCTTAAGAGTATTGATAGGCAGAGATCTGGGTGTACAGGTACGCAGGTCACTGAAAGTGGCAATGCAGGTGGAGAAGGTAGTCAAGAAGGCATACAGCATGCTTGCCTTCATCGGCCGGGGTATTGAGTTTAAAAATTGGCAAGTCATGTTGCAGCTTTATGTAACCTTAGGTAGGCTGCACTTGGAATATAGTGTTCAATTCTGGTTGCCACACTACCAGAAGGATGTGGACGCTTTGGAGAGGGTACAGAAAAGATTGACCAGGATGTTGCCTGGTATGGAGGGTATTGGCTATGAGGAGAGGTTGAAGAAACTTGGTTTGTTCTCACTGGAGCGACGGAGGTTGAGGGGAGACCTGATAGAAGTCTACAAGATTATGAGAGGTATGGACAGAGTGGATAGTCAGAAGCTTTTTCCCAGGGTGGAAGAGTCAATTACTAGGGGGCATAGGTTTAAGGTGTGAGGGGCAAGGTTTAAAAGAGATGTACGAGGCAGATGTTTTACACAGAGTGGTGGGTGCCTGGAACTCGTTGCTGGGGGAGGTAGTGGAAGCGGATACGATAGTGACTTTTAAGGGGTGTCTTGACAAGTACATGAATGAGATGGGAATAGAGGGATATGGTCCCCGGAAGGGTAGGGGGTTTTAGTTAAGTCGGGCAGCATGGTCGGTTCAGGCTTGGAGGGCCGAAGGGCCTGTTCCTGTGCTGTAATTTTCTTTGTTCTTTGTTCTCTGTAAACAGCTACCCTGCAAATTGGAGAGTGGTTTAATGGTATCTGCTAATGGCCAACTACTGGTAGGTGAGGTAGAGTAGATGGTCTGGGGTCACTTAGCTTGTGTGCCACATTTACCAAAGTTTGGAGTGAGGTTTTGCGATGGTTCCTTTTTTTTCTAGCTCTTGTTGGTGGGGGTGGGATGGGTGAAGACTTGCGTTGAAGCAACACTGAAGCAAGCGTTGATGCATCAAATCCTTCTGGCGTGGGGGAAGAAAGGGCTGCTTCCGGCCTCCACAAACCACGTGGGTGGCACAGTGGTTAGCACTGCTGCATCACAGTTGCCAGGGACGCAGGTTCGATTCCGGCCTCGGGTGACTGTGTGTGGAGTTTGCACCTTCTCCCCCTGCTTGTGTGCACTTCCTCCGGGTGCTCCAGTTTACTCCCACATGGATTGGCCATTCTAAATTGACCCTTAGATGTGTAGGTTAGGGAGATTAGCAGGGTAACTGCGAGGAGTTATGGGGAAAGGGCCTGGGTATGATGCTCTTTTGGAGAGTCAGTGCAGACACAATGGGCTAATAGCCTCCTTCTGTACTGTAGGGATTCTATGATCTATGTTGTTGCAACCACTTCATTTGTTCTGATGGATATAAACTATTGGCAGTGTATGTCTATTCTTTTTCAAATGCAGCCGATTGTAGAGAGATGAGCGAGTCGAAGAGTGGCACTTCTGCTGATAGAACAAACTTGCTTAGACACTTAATGCATTTTCTAATGTTTGCTTAATAGCAATAATTGGATAAATGGAACACTTTTCTCATTATGTGGGTGTTGCCATTTACTGTCTGAAAGCTTTACAGTGCATTTAAGTTGCTGCTGATGGCAGCTCCTCTGGTCTGCGTTGTAATAGGGTGACCTCTTTGCTTCTTGAAGCACCAAAAGTAGTGGCTTCACCTCTCACTAAGCAACAGCAGCCACAACATCTGACCAGCCAGATGTTGAGCAGCTTACCCCTGGAGGACGCTGCAGAGTATGGAGGGGAACACGAGTCTTGTCTTGCTGCTGAGGATGAATTCCACCAATCTCCTGGTTACTAAGGCTATTGGGTTCAAGTAACTGGCCTCTCGTTTAAGGCCCATCTGCTACCTAACTGTCTGCAAACAAACAGTTTCTCTGCATCCCTATAGAGCAAATGCGACACAAAACTGTAAGGGTGCCCTGCTTTTAATAGCTGGAGGATAGGTTAAATACCATTTTAAACGACATGAGATATAGGAGCAGAATTAGGCCATTCGGCCCATCGAGTCCGCTCTGTCATTCAATCATGGCTGATATGATTCTCATCATGTGATTCTCTTCCCCATTTTCCTGCTTTCTCCCCATAACCCTTGATCCCTTTATTGATCAAGAATGTATCTATCTCTGTCTTAAAGACAGAATGAACTGTAACTTGTCATGCAAGTATTTGCAAAGCATCTGAGGTTGCCTGGGAACCTGGTGTAAGCATGGCTCCTGAACTTAGTCTGATTTGAATGCAGCGACTGCTATGCCTTCCCTTGCATCGATAGAGCTGTGGTTACTCTCTTGACTGGGGGTGAAACAGGATATGAGGAGAAGCCAAAAACTGGAAGGGGAGAAAATAGAGTTTTGGGTTGGGGAAGGGTTGTGGTGGATGAGAAGAGAGCAAGAGGTGTTTTAAGCTGAATGGGGAACTTTTTTTTATATTGTGTTAATTACAGAATCCCTACAGTGCAGAAGGAGGCCATTCGGCCCATCGAGTTTGCACCAACAACAATCCCACCTAGGCCTTATCCCCATATCCCTACATATTTACCCCGCTAATCCGTCTAACCTATGCATTCCAGGAAACTAAGGGGCAATTTAGCATAGCCAATGCACCTAACCCACACACCTTTCGGACTGTGGGAGGGAACCGGAGCATCCAGAGGAAACTCGCACAGACACGAGGAGAATGTGCAAACTCCACACAGACAGTGACCCAAGCCGGGAATCGAACCCAGGTCCCTGGAGCTGTGAGGCAGCCGTGCTAACCACTGTGCTCCCGTGCCGATAAAGTACCCCCACATTTATAAAAATGAAATGAAAATTGAGTGAAAATATAAAATATTGCACGTTGGCAGCCAGTGATGGCAGAAATTAAGGAGTCCCCCTCCCCACCCCCCCCACCGCTGGCCCGAACACTCGTTGTTTCAATCGATCCAGTGTCTCTCCCGCTCAGCTGGATACTTCCATTGGTGTCTTTTAGCTCCGGGCTGTTTGGGGGGAAAAAGAACATCTTCTGTGAAGGTCTTTGTCGGTGAGCTCGGAGGGGGGGCGCAATTTGCTATAACCGTGCCTTGTTCTCAAGCAGCGCCTGAAGAGAATAAAATAAAATGAAACCTCCATTTTTTGGTTGCATGCAAATGAACGCAGCCAAGAGAAGAAACACTCTTGGTGGAAGATTTGCAGTGGGGTCATTCTGAATTACATTCTCATTGTCAAATTTGCATTCCCCTCCTGTAGGGTCTGTTCATCTCTTCGAATAGATGCATGCAACACTGGTCTTCTTTTATTAAGCATCATTTAAAATTAACACATCAGAAAGCGAAAGACTGAGTCACTGGAGAGAGAGGCTGGCAGAAGCTGGTCCTAATACAGACTTGATCCAAACCTTGGCCAGGACAGAACTGAACAGATAACTGTTACTACACTATATGAATTCTTATCTGTGATATTGAAAAAGCTGAGCACACACAGTCTTCAACTTACATAAATAATTGGCAGCTGTGTGGCCGTACTAAACTTTGTTTAGCATCATTTCTGCTAACGTTGTATTTTGAAACAATGAAGTCAATTTCTAAGCTCATCCCAGAATTCCCAGCTGAGTTTTAAAATGTGGCCAAGTTAGCTTTAAAGCTTAGCATAGTTAATTACACTATCAGAAATACTTTAAAAGGAAGTATTTTAACTAAAGCAATCCATACAAAGGATGCCACAACCTCCCCACTCCACTGCGGACTCTTAAAATGAGAATCAAATAGTGCTTTTCGTGAAGAACTTAATGCTGTAACTTTTTATTCCACTCTCTTTTGCTTTGTGCATGTGCTTTGTTGAACTTTAATGGGTAATGAGATTTTGAATCTTGAGGAGTTGTATATGCCACAAGCATGTATAATGTAGCTTATGTCATTGTACATGCAGAAGAATATGAATTTATGTGGTTTTTGGTTCGATAGTACAATTATACAAATTATACAAAGATCGTGCTGGGGTTTGACAAAACCCCAGCACAATCTTTTAATTTTTGCAACTCAAATTATTTATCACTCACTCTCTCTTTGCCATATTGAGGAACGACCTTATCATGTTGGCTTCATTTTAAAGCTACTTCTGGGCCCCTCCATGTTGTGGAGATGCCGGCGTTGGACTGGGGTAAACACAGTAAGAAGTCTAACAACACCAGGTTAAAGTCCAACAGGTTTATTTGGTAGCAAAAGCCACGAGCTTTCGGGACAGGCTGTCCCTTCGTCAGGTCCATGTTGTACAGTGATTTAATTTGATTTATTATTGTCATGTGTATTGGTATTGTTTCTTGCGCACTATACAGACAAAGCATACCGTCCATAGAGTACATGGGGGAGAAGGAAAGGAGAGGGTGCAGAATATGGTGTTACAGTCCTAGCTAGGGTGCAGAGAAAGGTCAGCTTAATATAAGGTTGGTCCATTCAAAGGTCTGATGGCAGAAGGACTGAGTGATTGAGTTAACCGCATCAGCCACTTGATTTCCCCTATCACCTCCCTCCCATTTTGAGTCTTGACTTTCCACATGGAGGTAATGGTATCTAGTAATCTAGAGACCCCGGGTAATGCTCAAATCGGAGGTTCAAATCCCACCACAGCAGATGGTGAAATTTGAATTCAATATCAATCTGGAATTAAAAGTCTAATGATGACCATGAAACTATTGACGATTGTTGTAAAAACCCATCTGGTTCACTAATGTCCTTTAGGGAAGGAAGTCTGTTAATCCAGAAGGAACTCTTCCTGTGTAGACAATAGTGATATAACAAAACATACTCCAACTTATAAATCAAAGAAATGGTTTAATAAAGAATCTTCATTACTCCAAAATTGAGGCCTCACCCTGGGCCAATCCAAGCTAATTTAACAATTCCCAACAGGTTCTTATTTATACTCAGTCAGCTGATCATCACATCATTCTGTCATTGGTTGCATGGTTTACTGGGTCAGCTGACCTTTACAGCTTGTTGCCATTGGTCACATTACAACAGATCCAATGTTATCACCGGTTACATTCTAACAGCTCTGCTGTCCTTACCTGGTCTGACCTACATGTGACTCAATGTGGTTGAATCTTAATTGTGCTCTGAAATGGCCTTGCAAGCCACTGAGTTCAAGGGAACTTGGGGATGGGCAACAAACGCTGGCTTTGCCAGCAACGCCCTTATCCCAGGATTTAATATTCGATGCCGATGAGGCAGATTATTTGTGAATTTTCATCAACCAAGCATAGATTTTAACTTTATTTTTAAAGTTGCCTGAATTTTAGCGATGAATTGGCTTGGGTTCCAAGAATTCAATGTCTTGCCCGCTAGCTTCTGCGTTGACTCTGCTTATCCTGGAAGCATGTTCGCATATGCCTGCTGGCTTTTTGCTTGTGCTGTTCTATCTGGGCAGCAAACTTTGCTGCTCTAGTTTAACTGTGAGACTACCCGCAAGAGAAGGAAACTGGAATTAGTAATGCCAGTGCTGGGAGCTGGGATCCATCATGGGTGCAGCTAGCTCTGCCTGAATCCACAGTGAAAGCCCCTTCCTTCACCAGGACCAAATGGCCCAACAGTAACCCGACCCAAGCCCATCTGTTGGCCACGTGCTGGCTTCCCGGGTGCTGAGCCCTTTGTTGATGCCGGGTTGGTGTTTGCGGATCGCTCGGCTGGATAAACTCTTGGCTCCCTTGGCTTTTCACACGGCCGCTTCAAATGTGTGAAGCAGACACTTGGATTGACACTTGCCGATCAAATGGTCTGTGTGCTTTGGCTGGGAATAGCAGGCTCTGCAAACTTGCTGCCTTTTGTTCATTAGTTACATGGTTCACGCCTACCATTCCCCCCCCCCCCCCCCACCCCCACCCCCATCCCCCGCCGCCCACCCCCCCCCCATCCCCCGCCGCCCACCCTCCACCTTCACTGGTGTTGTTAAACTAATGAAACCTTTTCAGATGGCAGTTGGCGATTCCACTTTGAATGCTGAGCCCTGAACCTAGCTCAACAGTCGTTCGTAGAATCCCTACAGTGCAGAAGGACAGCATTCGGCCCATCGAATCTGCACTGGCTCAGCATCTTATCCAGGCCCACACACTGCCCGTAAGCCTTAATCCAGCGTATCTACACAGGCTTGGGACACTAAGGGGCAATTTAGCATGGCCAATCCACCGAACCCGCACATCTTTGGACTGTGGGAGGAAACCCGAGCACCCGGAGGAAACCCACTCAGACACAGGGAGAATGTGCAGACTTCACATGGACATTGAGTTTGAATCTTGGTAACGTGTGTTAATTATTTTGTTTTGAGATGGTGAAGAAGCCTGGGTCCGAGCAGTGCTGAGCGGGCTGGTGCTTTTTCCTGACTGCCTGGCGATGAGGAAAGGGCATCAGCGTTGCATCCAATGCCATTCCATGTGTAATGAAAATGACCTCTATTTGTCTCCTAAGTTGAGAATGCTAAGAGGAGTGTGCTCTCCGGCCCCTCGAGCCTGTTCTGACATTTAGTTAGATTGTAGCTGATCTCCTGCATCAATTCCACTTTCCTCCTCTATGTCCATATTTTTATTCCATTAGTGTCCAAAAATCTATCCGTCGTTGTCTTGGGTATTCTCTGACTCAGCATCCACAATTCTTGGGAGTCTAGAATTCTCAAAAACTCTCCTGAAGACATTTCTTTATCTCCTAAGTGGCTGACTCCATATCCTGAGAATGTGATGTTTGTAATAGATTTATTTTTCTCCAACCTCATCCTGAAAATTTTTTTTTTTCTTTGCTCCCTGCCCTTACTCTAACCCCTTTTGTCTCTTCAGTATAGTGCAATAGTCCAGATCACCCTTTACAATTGCTACAAACCATATGGAGTTTGCACTGGTATAACATCGTTCACACCCCCAAATGGTTTACTTTAGAAGTTAACTTGTGTTTAGGCAGTGGCTACTTTACACATGGGATGTTTCTGCCAATGTGAGTGGCTAGTTAATTGTGGTGGTTGAGGGATAAATATTGGCCAGCGCTCTGCGGGGAGTGGGCCGGGGGGGGGGGGGGGGGGGAGGCGGTGTCAACATCCCATCCAGAAAGAAGAGGCACCTTCAACAATGTAGCGCTTCCCTCTCTTTTTGATACTGAACCGAGGTGCGGATTATGTGTTCAGTTCCAGAAGTGGGGCTCTTAACCACGATTCTCTGATCCTGCAAGAGAGAGTACAAACACTTTGCCAAAGCCATCGATTGAAAGGTTAAACTTTATTTGTTAGCGTTACAAGTAAGTTTACATTAACACTGCAATGAAGTTACTGTGAAAATCCCCGAGTTGCCACACCCCAGCGCCTGTTCGGGTACATTGGGAGAATTTAAAATGGCCCATACACCCAACCAGCACATCTTTCAGACTGTGGGAGGAAATCAGAGCACCCGGAAGAAACCCATGCAGACACTGGGGCATAGAGATAGAGAATTTGGTGAACTGGTGCGACAACAATAATCTCTCCCTCAATGTCAACAAAACGAAGGAGATTGTCATTGACTTCAGGAAGCATAAAGGAGAACATGCCCCTGTCTACATCAATGGGGACGAAGTAGAAATGGTCGAGAGCTTCAAGTTTTTAGGTGTCCAGATCACCAACAACCTGTCCTGGTCCCCCCATGCCAACACTATAGTTAAGAAAGCCCACCAAAGCCTCTACTTTCTCAGAAGACTAAGGAAATTTGGCATGTCAGCTACGACTCTCACCAACTTTTACAGATGCACCACTGAAAGCATTCTTTCTGGTTGTATCACAGCTTGGTATGGCTCCTGCTCTGCCCAAGACTGCAAGGAACTACAAATGGTGGTAAACGAAGCCCAGTCCATCACGCAAACCAGCCTCCCATCTATTGTCACGGTCTGTACTTCCCGCTGCCTTGGAAAAGCAGCCAGCATAATTAAGGACCCCACGCACCCCGGAAATACGGTCTTCACCTTCCGATGGGAAAAAGATACAAAAGTCTGAGGACACGTACCAAGTGACTCAGGAACAGCTTTGTCTGTATAGCGCGCAAGAAACAATACTTTTCACTGTATACTAATACATGTGACAATAATAAATCAAATCAGACTCTGCACAGGCAGTGACCCAAGCCGGGACTCAAACCCGGGTCCCTGGCACTTGTGAGGCAGCAGTGCTAACCACTGTGCCACCGTGCTGCCCTCAAACCTGCCACCCTCGAGCATGCAAACCCTGGCTGAGGCTGGCAATGTGGTTGTGGCCCTTCATTCTCTCACTGTGATCAATCTTGACAGGGCAGAGGGTGCGTCTAACACATTCTGTATGCCAGCACATATTGCAAAATAAAAATTAGGATGACACTCTCTTTTTTCCAAGCTTCTCCCTCCCTCTCGCCAGTGTAATTCTCAAAGCTCAGATGGAGATGACTAAGAGCAACTTGGTGACTCAGCTCCTGGCTCCCAATGGAAAACATTGTGCAGATTTAGCACTTTTCAGCCATTTGTAGATATTCTGTCTCTTTTTTAGTGTCGTGGGAATGCAGCCAAATCAGATGAGTGATCCTTCTTCAGCTGGCAATGCTCCTTGTAAGAAAGCAAATGACACTGTAGCCCCATCAATCTGCTGTTATGGCCACCCATCACTTTGCCAACCCTTGCCTCGGCCATTTCATGTTAATTGATCAACCGGATCTGAACGCAATGACGTGAAGTCCAACAATATTAAGGGCGCACTAGTAGTTAGCAGTGCTGCCTCACAGCGCCAGGGACCCGGGTTCAATTATGGCCTTGGGTCACTGTCTGTATGCACGTTCTCCCCGTGTCTGTGGGGTTTCCTCCGGGTGCTCCGTTTAAAAAAAATTAATCCATGGGACATGGGCATTGCTGGCTGGCCAGCATTTATTGCCCATCTCTAGTTGCCCTTGGAGCTCAGTTCAGAGTCAACCACATTGCTGTGGCTCTGGAGTCACATGTAGGCCAGACCAGGTAAAGGACGGCAGATTTTCTTCCCTAAAGGACATTAGTGAACATTAGGGTTTTTCTGACAATCGACAATGGTTTCATGGTCATCAGTAGATTCTTAATTCCAGATATTTTTTACTGAATTCGAATCCCACCAGCTGCCGTGGCGGGATTCGAACCCAGGATCCTAGAATGTTAGTTGAGTTTCTGAATTAATAGTCTAGCAATAATACCACTAGGCTACCGCCTCCCCCTCCACTCCAAAGACGCGTGGGTTAGATTGCTTGGTCATGATAAATTGCCCCTTAGTGTCAAGGGGGGTTAGCAGGGTAAATATGTGGGGTTACAGGAATAGGGCCTGGGTGGGATTGTTGTCGGCGTAGACTTGATGGGCCGAATAGCCTCCTTCTGCACTGTAGGGATTCGATGAATACAAAGGAAATGGGCATCAAGTGAAACGGGCAGGAGGGAGCGTTGATACAAGCCCGTTCCCAAAGGGACCATTTTAGTTGGTTAGTGCAGCGAGGTGATCTGGTTCCACTGTTTTGAATGAGAGATTCTGTGCATGCTGTTGTACAGCAGCATCCACTGAAACAATTTGTGATGACAATATCCCGCAATAGCCGCGGTAATCTGCTTATTTTGTCCTAACCAAGTTCAATTGGCACACTTAGAATAGAGTTTTCCTCCACTTATAAGATGTAGGTGACTTTGCTAACGAGATGTAACTAGGCTAATTACAAAAGCCGATCTGGAGATTTAAAATATATTCAATTAAAATCAACTAATTTGTCCTGATTTTTTTTTGTTGTGTGAGAAACGTGATCTAATAGCAGAGTTGGTAGTGACTGAGGGATTGTGGGACCACGTTCTTTCCCAGAATTGGGGTTATTTTTATCCTCCCCCCTCAAGTTGTGACTTTTTTTCATTTTCTAGTCATGAAGGATAAAGGGATCCAAGCTTAAAATTAGTGCTAGGACTCTGAGCAGGCATGACAGGAAGCACCCTTTTTGCACCGAGTCGAAATCTGGACTCCTGTTCCCCAAAAGATAGTGGATGTGGGGTCCATTGGAGCTAAGAACATAAGAACTAGGAGCAGGAGTGGGCCATCTGGCCCCTCGAGCCTGCTCCGCCATTTAATAAGATCATGGCTGATCTTTTTGTGGACTCAGCTCCACTTACCCACTCGCTCACCGTAACCCTTAATTCCTTTACTGTTTAAAATTTACCTATCCTTGCCTTAAAAAACATTCAATCAGGTAGCCTCAACTGCTTCACTGAGCAGGGAATTCCACAGATTCACAACCCTTTGGATGAAGAAGTTTCTCCTCAACTCAGTCCTAAATCTGCTTCCCCTTATTTTGAGGTTATGTCCCCTACTTCTAGTTTCACCCACCAATGGAAACAACTTCCCTGCTTCTATCTTATTTATTCCCTTCATAATCTTATATGTTTCTGTAAGATCTCCCCTCATTCTTCTGAATTCCAATGAGTATAGTCGCAGTCTACTCGGTCTCTCCTCATAAACCAATCCTCTCAACTCTGGGATCAACCTAGTGAATCTCCGCTGCACTCCCTCCAGTGCCAGAATATCCTTTCTCAAGTAAGGAGACCAAAACTGTACACAGTACTCCAGGTGTGGCCTCACCAGCACCTTATACAGCTGCAACATAACCTCCCTGTTTTAAACTCCATCCCTCTCGCAATGAAGGACAAAATTCCATTTGCCACTGTAATTACCTGCTGCACCTGCAAACCAACTTTTTGTGGTTCCTGCACAAGGACACCCAGGTCCCACTGCACAGCAGCATGCTGCAATTTTTTACCATTTAAATAATAGTCTATTTTGGTGTTATTCCTACCAAAATGGATGACCTCAAATTTAACCAACATTGTACTCCATCTACCAGACCCTTGCCCACTCACTTAGACTATCTATGTCCCTTTGCGGACTTTGTGTCCTCTGCACTGCTTTCGAGGCTGAGATGGACAGCTTTTATTTGGATATGCAGCTAAGGCAGGTAGATGAAGCTGAGGTACAGATCGACTATGAATAATACAGTAGCGGTGCAGGATTGAGGAGGGGCTGAATGGCCTCCTCGTATTCATTCATTTCCTTTTCACACAGACTGAAAGCTCGGCATGTGAAGATCTCCCGTTGCCTGTCCCAGTATGTGTCAGTTTGTGCTTATTAAAATAGTGGTTTCTATCTTTAGGATTGAAAAAAAAAAGGCAATCGCTTCGTGCAATGCGGCGCCTGTCACAACCAGGCCCTGATTGAAACGCAAAATGAAGCCCCATTAGTTGCGAAGTGCAGTGGTTTAACATTTGCTCTGTTGTCACTTAACTTGTGAAGTGGGGTTAGGTTGCAGGGGGACATGGAAATGAAACAGATACCAGGGCACTGACAGCTTTGGCACTTTGCCCAGTCCAGGCAGCTTCGACTGATCTCCTGTAAATGTGTCTGAGGATTACCCACTGGAGGGAATGTACAAAACATGCTCTTTAGCAGAATCGAGATGGGGCAGTAAACTATGAAAAAAAAAGGAACCTTTGTATTTGATTTAACAGTCAAGATCTAAGCTACTTCTTTTTAATTGGCGCTATTTTAATCTGGTTTCTAGGAGACCGGTCCCTGAGCCAGCTCCCTGTAGGTTGCACTGTTAGATTGACTTGCTGCATCCAGCACTCCAAGGCCGATCTCTCAAAAAATCAAGACAGATGCTACGGCCAGAATAAGTGGGTATAACTGGTACATGGGTGCCAGTCACTCAAAACTCCAAACCAGGAGAGCGCTCCGATTTATTGGTGGAAGATTTGTTGCAAGTTTTCAGTTTGGGGTTGACTTCAGTCATAGTTGCTCTTGCGGTAACCCTTCATTTACTGACGGGGTTTACTGACTACGCGTGTCTTTAAAGAATCGGCTCCAACAGTTACAACTGCGTTGCTTTTGTTTCATCTATCTGTTGCTCTGTTTATTTGAACGTGTGGGGGAGGCACGGTGGCGCAGTGATTAGCATTGCTGCCTCACAGTGCCAGAGACCCGGGTTCGATTCCCGGCTTGGGTCACTGTCTGTGTGGAGTCTGCACATTCTCCCCGTGTCTGCGTGGGTTTCCTCTGGGTGCTCCGGTTTCCTCCCGCAGTCTGAAAGATGTGCTGGTTAGGGGCATTGGCCATGCTAAATTCTCTCTATGTACCCAAACAGACGCCGGGTGTGGCAACTAGGGGATTTTCACAGCAACTTTATTGCAGTGTGAAGGTAAGCCTACTTGTGACACTAATAAATAAACTTTACTTTTGCTGATGGCCAGCTCAAGTGATTTTGTTTTTTCCAACGGTGTCACATTCTTCTGACGTCCAAAACACGCCATGTTTGGATTTAAACTTCTCTGTGGGAAGATTTAACCACCCTCCTTTAGCAATGTTCCGTAAAAAAAACCATAGCAATGCTGTAATAGCCAAACATCTTCTCCGTTGGGGCACCCATTTTCCTCAAGGTCATTAGTCTGGTGGCGATGCTGAAGTGCAGGGTGGTGGGCTATTTGACTGCAAGAGGTATCACCGCAGCTTGATTCGCACACTTGTGTTTCTCAGTGTGGGAGGGCAGGTTTACTGGCTGACACAAAGTTGTAACTGTTCCTGGAAATCTGTAACTTTAAAAAGTGGAAAATCCGGAAACACTCAGCAGGTCAGTCAACATCTGGTAATATGTTCCGGATGTGGGCCTTTAATCAAGATTCAGATGTTACAGATTAAACCAAACAAGGGCAAGTGGTGGGGGGGGGGGGGGGGCGGGTGTTGGTGGGATGAAGCCTAGCAGATTTTAAAAAATAAACAAGAAATAGTGACCTGTAAATGTGCTTAATGGATAGCAGGAGATGGTTAACTGGCAGGAGTTGAAGAAGGAAAAGATATTTTTGAGACACGCATGGGAGAATAGAATCATAGAATCCTACAGTGCAGAAGGAGGCCATTCAGCCCATCGAGCTGCACCAACAGCAATCCCACCCAGGCCTTATCCCCCACATATTTACCCTGCTACTCCCCCTGTCAATTTATCATGGCCAATCTACTTAACCTGCACATCTTTGGAGCATGGGCGGAAACCAGTGGTTAGCACCAGGCAGACACTGGGGGAATGTGCAAACTCCACACAGGCAGAGTGATCTAAGGCAGGAATCGAACCCAGGTCCCTGGTGCTGTGATGCAGCAGTGCTAACCACTGTGCTACTGTGCTGCCCTTGGCTGAAGGGCTGGGGAAATAGGCCGGTAGAAAGGCAAGTAGGAATACCTGGTGAAGAGGAACAGGCTCCTGGGGCCTAGTAGAGAAAAAAAAGCCAACGTGAAGGGTGAAGGTCACTTTGTTAGGGATGGGGGTGAAAGAGTGGGAAACCAATTGCAACAGGTGCTAAGCCCATGCCTGTCATTTGATCAGAATAACAGTACAATCACTGCCTGCTGGCACTTGCCTGGATGCCTTACCCAGGACTGGGAGTTGCCCCATTGCATAATCCCATCTTTGGAAACGGCCCATAGCCCTGCTGATAATGAAAGCCACCGCGCCGCTAAACGAGGTGGGGCAAAAAAAGCCAGTTTTCTGCGTCAGATGCCAAGAATAGTTCCTGGGAAAGGGCCCGCTGTCACTCAAAAAGCTGCCACGTAAACAACTTTGGTGGCAATTATCCCTCCGCGGAATTGCATTTCGGTGTTAGACCCGCGAGTTAAAGTTTCCCTCCGGAAGTTTACCCATGGCTCCCACTAAACAATGAAATCAATAGAATCCTCCACGCATAATTGCATCTGTTCCCTGTCGGTCCTCACTGACTGTTTAGTAGCTATCATTTTTTAATGTCATTGTTCTAAAGCCAATCTCTAAGTCAGCACAACAACATGTGCACAGTCTTGGTCTGCCCGCTTGCTTTTCAGATGCAATTCGATGACAATTAGGCCATGCTGAAAAATGGCCTGTTTTTGAATTGCGGACGTATTTATAGCTTTACATCCTGACTTGCTGTACTGCGCACTGCACCATTAGATGGTTTCTACATTCACTCTTAATTGGATTGTAACACCCTCCGCCACTTAACCCCAATCCCCCAGTGCTCAGGTTTGGTACGCTGAACACAGCAGGACAAAGGGCTCCTCAGGGTCCCCCTATTCACCATTCCTTATTGCTGTAATAACCACACCCGCCACCCCGCCCCGCCACCGTCTGTTTTGACATGTTTATATGCAGATCTTCCACCCTCATGCCTTTTGTGATTATGCTGTTGGACCCATGGTTTGAAGCTGCCATTAATCTTGCGGGAACTTTCTCTAATGCACTGTTGCCATAAATCATTCCCTGACAACCGGGCTGCGTGCAGGTCCTGGTAGGCATGGGGGCGTTTCGCAGGATCCACAAGCGTAGGCTCCACATTGAAGCTGACACAGCCTGGGCCTGAGTAATGGGCCATCGAAAGCTGGGCTCCTCAGGCTGTCGATGGTTCTAATGCTTCACTTTATTTTGATGTAGTAGTTGCCAGTTTAACAAGCTTTCATTGATCGCGCTGGTTTCTCGATACTTTTCAATTTCAAAGCTTATTTTAAGATGTGGCTTTGGAACAGAGTGAAGCCAGTTAATACCAGTGTCGTTCTCAGTTCGGATGGCCGCTCTTTTGCCTCTTGAGCTGGAAGGATGCAAGTTCAAATTAATGTGTGGCCATGAGTCTGTCACTCCATGATGATGTCTACGCGCAGTATTGAGGGAGTGCTGCATTGTCGGGGCTCACAACAGCAAAGTATTCTTTTAGCTGCTGCTTAGAGAGATGGCGAGCTGGGAGTTGCCTTGCTGTCTTGGCCAGTGAGCCTTTCGATATCAAATCAGAGTGGAATATGTCTGTGACATACTTTTTGCATGTAGTTTTAAGTTTATAAGTTGATTTATTGGCGTCACAAGTAGGCTTACATTAACACTGCAATAAAGTTAGTGTGAAAATCCCCTAGTCATCACACTCCGGGGCCTGTTTGGGTACACTGAGGGAGAATTTAGCATGGCCAAGACACCTAACCAACACATCTTTCGGACTGTGGGAGGAAACCGGAGCACCCGGAGGAAACCCACGCAGACCCGGGGAGAACATGTAGACTGCACAGACAGTGATCCAAGCCGGGAATCGAACCCGGCTCCCTGGCACTGTGAGGCCTTCACGACACACGACAGTGCAGAGTCGCTGAGCCGAAACTGATAGCCAAGT
Organism: Mustelus asterias; assembly: GCF_964213995.1. Taxonomy (NCBI): domain Eukaryota; kingdom Metazoa; phylum Chordata; class Chondrichthyes; order Carcharhiniformes; family Triakidae; genus Mustelus; species Mustelus asterias. Next base: position 16,148,103 of record NC_135812.1, read on the forward strand.
TCCGCACACATGAGGATGGCCTAAACCGGGATGTTGGATTTATGTCACATTATCAGTAACCCCCACAGCTTGCCTCCTGGGCTTGCAGAATCTCACTAGCTGTTGTCTGGAGACAATACACATCTCTTTAACCTGTGTTTAATGTTCCCTCCACCCACATTGTCTGTACCTTTAAGACCTGGCTGGATTCGCATTCTAATCAGCATTCTGCAACTTGATTTTGTCTGTTTGCACTGTTTGAGAGCACATTTCCACTCCATCTGACGAAGGAGCAGTGCTCCAAAAGCTTATGGTATTTGCTACCAAATAAACCTGTTGGACTTTAACCTGGTGTTGTGAGACTTCTTACTGTGAGGCAGCAGAGCTACCCACTGTGCCACCGGGCCGCCCTATGTAAAACGAATTAAAATTTAATTTTGTGTTGAGTTTCCCAACGAAACCTCCTCCTTCAGCTTGTGATGCCTAGAGCCACAGACCTGATTTGAATTGGGTTCATCCAGTTTGAATGATAGGTTTCTGCTATTTGTAAAATGTTTTGATGGTGGAGCCCTGTCACTTCCTCCCAACATTTTGTGTGGGGTCATCATTTAGCTTGTACAAGTGTGCCATGATTCCTGTGTTCAGGTAGGTTTTACCCATCCCCACCACGTGATAATGATTTTAAGCAAACTTGCGAGAGATGAGGATGGGGTATGGGGGATACTGCAACATTCTTCACTGACTATCAGGCCCTTATCATTGTTGCCGGTCGCCCCTGATTCGAGGTGTCACCCACTCCAGGCTATGAGTTTCTCCTGAGTCTTTGTGAGGCGACCCAGGCCTCGTATCCAGTCCAGTAAAGTTGATTTTGCAGTTTAGCCTGAATGCTTGTGGAGTTGATTTTTTAAGAAGGACACAAGGATGGTACACTGGTCAGCACTGCCGCTGTCTTGTAGTGCCAGGGACCCGGGTTCAATTGCAGCCTCAAGTCATTGCGTGTGGAGTCGATTTTAAGGAGGGCACTGGCATTTGTTTCACAGTCCGCCCATCTTCCCTCCGTTCTATGGCTCAAACCAACCCCCCACCCCCATCACAACCCCATTGAACCTGGAGGGTGCAGCCAGAGACATTGCAGAAGAAATTCCTTTAGCATCTGAATCATCCCCTGGGGCAATGACCCTGCATTGACGAGTTGGCATGCCTTGCCTAACTGAGACAACAGGTAGACCTCGAAAGGTAAAACCTCACTAGCGATGACGTGTTCAGCTTCTGCTTTGTTTTCGTAGCTCGCTTCAGAGTGCGAGCAAGGAAGAAAGCATCCCAATGGCAGGAAGATGTGTCTAGTCTGGCCAACAATACAGTGTTGTGAGTAAACAGAATGATGCAGTGCTAACCTTCTGGCCCATTTCACTTAAACAAGAGCCAACTGACTTCATTTTTAAATGATGAAGTGTTGACATTTGTGAGCAAGCGTTTGCGTTTTTTTTTAAACATTTGTTCAACGTGGTTTAACTTGTGTTTCCTGGTCTCTCTCAAATGTCAAAACAGCGGGAGGAAATACTCTTGGAAACTTTACAGGTCGAGCAGTCATCCAAGGAGCGAGCTGCAATGTGTTTTGTCTCCACTCCAGCGAGGAAGAAATGTTCCATCAGTTATTAATGGAAATGCGACAAATTTGCAAGGATGCAGGCAACCCTCTGACCTAATTAACCCTTTCAAAGACTGTTTGCAAGTGATGTACTTTTATATTAAGGCAGAGTTCAGGGCACAAGGTGAATTACAAATGCTTTTAGTTTTGGAGACAGGTTTGTAGCAGAGTGTGGTGAACCATCGTTGGTTCCCACTAGATAGTAACTAGTGAATCAGAGACCGCAAAGCAGACTACAAACTCTACCCAGGTTATCTGACCCACCAGGTTGGAATACATTGAATCAGAAGGGTGACCAGTACGGGTTTAAACAGGTCATGCAAATGATAGTGTGGTGGCGTAGTGGTTAACACTGCTGCCTCACAGTGCCAGGGACCTGGGTTTGATTCCTGGCTTGCGTCAGTGCCTGTGCGGAGTCTGCACATTCTCCCCGTGTTTGCATGCGTTTCCTCCGGGTGCTCCGGTTTCCTCCCATAGTCCGAAAGATGTGCAGGTTAGGTGCATTGGCCGTGCTAAATTCTCCCTCAGTGTACCCGAACAGGCGCCGCAGTGTGGCGACTAGAGGATTTTCCACAGTAATTTAATTGCAGCGTTAATGTAAGCCTACTTGTGACGATAATAAATAAATAAGTCATACGTTCATTACAACAAAGAAGGAAGCCCTTCGGCCCATTGAATCTATGTCAGCTCTTTAGAGCAATGCAGTGCATCCCTTTCCCTAGCTTTATGCTTTGTATCTCTACAAGTTTATTCCTCTCAAGTGACTATAAAAGTTCAGAAAATGAAATAAAATAAAAGAGTCCAACTCTTTTATTTTAAAAAAGCAGTTAAATGTAAATTTAAAATAAAATGCCCTGCCTTTAATCACCCATCACTCACTCCTGATATTAAAACTGCAGTAAGGACACTATAAAAACTAATTTATTGTAAACCCCTAATCTAGCTAGCACCAGGAAACGGCTGCGTCAGTATCATCTTCATTTTAGTTCATCATAAGAATAGTTCTCCATTTTCTTAAGACTTCAAATCATCACTGCGGTTCTCTCAATTGCAAGTCATTTTTCAGTGTGCTCAGAATATTGGACAATTGGAGATACAAAATTTCTACCTTCTTTGGACTTTTTCTCCGTTTCTTGCTCTCCTGAAGATGTTAATTCCTTGCCGGGGTACTGCTGTATGTGTTTGGGTAACTATTAATAGCTTCCCCCACACAGGAGTCCAAAGATGCATGGGTTAGGCGTATTGGCCAGGCTGAATTGCCCCTTAGTGTCCCAAGGACGGCACGGTGGCACAGTGGTTAGCACTGCTGCCTTACAGCAGCAGGGACCTGGGTTCGATTCCGGTTTGGGTCACTGTCTGTGTGGAGTCTGCACGTTCTCCCCAAGTGTGCATGGATTTCCTCCGGGTGCTCCTCCCACACTCCAAAGATATGCGGCTTAGGTTGATAGGCCATGGTAAATTGTTCTTTAGTGTCAGGGGGTTAGTAAGGTAAATAAGTAGGGTTATGGGGTTAGGGCCTGGGTGGGATTGTGGTCGGTGCAGACTCGATGGGCCGAATGGCCTCCTTCTGCACTGGAGGGATTCTATGATTCTAAAATCTGCAGGTTAGATGGATTAGCCATGGTAAGTGTGTGGGGTAACGGGGATAAAGTTAAAGTTTATTTATTAGTCACAAGTAAGGCTTACATTAACACTGCAATGAAGTTACTGTGAAATTCCCCGAGGGAATGGGGATAGGACAGGGGAGAGGGCCTGGGTAAGATACTCTGTCAGAGAGATGGTGCAGACTCAATGGGCTGAATGGCCTCTTTTGCACTACAGGTATTCTGTAGTTCAATCTTCACCCACAAGAATGGGCAGAGAGTGTCCAAAGACAACTTGAATGCGGAGGGCATTTGCCAAATCTGTAAGACGTGGATATTAAACGCACCTATCGTCCAAACAATCGGATTAGAGTTCAGCTGAATTTCAGGCTGTGGGATTAGGCTTCAACAAGGATTAAATAGTAATTACTGAAAAAGTCCAGGAAACTGCAGCTATGCCCAGTTAAGTACCAAAACAGATTTTATTTGCTTTTCTCAAAGAGGATCCAAAGTGAAGGATAGATTGCAGTGAATTTAGTGTTTAGACACTTAGACTGAGAGAGAAAGGGGGTTCCGTGCATCTGCACAGCTATAGAATAAGTATGTTATACGGTAGGAGTGTGTTTTGCATAGTTTCTCCATTCTCAAAAGATTTAAACAATGAACATTATGTTGTTTTGGGCAGGGATCAGCAATGGATTTTGGTGCCAAGGTCGCATTCCGAATTCACAAATCAGATTCAGTGAACCAGGTGGTTGCTCTGGGACTTGTTTTTCTTAGATTCCCTGCAGTGCCGAAGAGGCCATTCGGCCCATTGAGATCACACCTCCCTGACAGCATGTCTTACCCAGGCCCTCTTCCCCCACCCTAACCTGACACATTTGCCATGGCAAATCCCCTAACCTGCACATCTTGGGACACCAAGAGACAACTTACCATGGCCAATCCACCTAACCCACACATTGGAGGAAACCGGAGCACCTGGAGGAAACCCATGCAAACGCGGGGAGAACGTGCAGACTCCACACAGACAGTCACCCAAGGCCGGAATTGAACCCGGGTCCCTGGCACTGTGAGGCATCAGTGCTAACCACCGTGCCACCATTGATTGATGTTTGCAGATACCTTTTCTAATGGCCTGATTGCATGCTTGTGCTCCAAAAGAGATCCTACCTTTGCATTTCTGAGGTATAGATTATAAGACATCTTTAAAATTGGAATAAAGCTTGCAGGGCGGATGATGGAGTGGGGAATTTGTCGTTTCTGCGCAGAGCTATTCTTTAAGCTCCAAGTTGCTGATCAAATGAATTTTCAGTCACCTTTTAGATACTTGAGGATCTTATAGTAGGCTCTGTAGTGGAATATCACTTTGGTCCTTGAATGTAAAGCACATTGATAGCCTAATGTTGTAATATGATCGTGTGGAGAAACTTCTGGAATCTAGATGATCCCATTGAATTTGCCTCCAATTGAACTCATCTGTTAGAACCACGTCAAAAAGGTGGTCTGTGCACAGGTGAGGAAATCGGTACCAATATATCGAAGCAGGAACTGATGAAATGAACAAGGTTAGCCAAGCTATTGGCACAAATCCAGCCCTCTCAGGCTGTGGGAGGTAATTAGGTGGATTTTGTGTGATTGGGAGCAGTGGGTTGCACTACTCGCTGCTTCTGGAACATAGGAGCAGGAGGAGGCCATTCAGCCCTTCAAGCCTGCTCTGTCCTTCATCACGATCATGGCTGACCGTCCAACTCAATAGCCTAATCCTGCTTTCTCCCCATAACTTTTGATCCCGTTCGCCCCAAGTGGTCCATCCAGCCGCCTCTTGAATACATTCAATGTTTTGGCATCAACTACTTCCTGTGGTAATGAATTCCACAGGCTCACCATTCTTTGGGTGAAGAAATTTGTCCTCATCTCCGTCCTAAATGGTCTACCACGAATCCTCAGACTGTGACCCCTGGTTCTGGACTCCCCCCACCAACAGGAACATCCTTCCTGCATCTACCCTGTCTAGTCCTGTTAGAATTTGAATTAGAAGTGTTAGAAAGACACTTTTGTACACGGAGGCACCCAAATATATGGTTCTGATGTTCCAAGATTTATGGGGACACTGAAATAAGTGCAACAAATTCTACACGTTCTCCCTGTGTCTGCGTGGGTTTCCTCCTACAGTCCAAAAGACGTGCTAGTTAGATGCAATGGCCATGCTAAATTCTCCCTCAGTGTACCTGAACAGGTGCCGGAGTGTGGCGACTCGGGTAATTTCATTGCAGTGTTAATGTAAGCCTACTTGTGACACTAATAAATAAACTTAAAGCTAAGTGGTGAAAGGCAGGATTGAAACTTTACCTTGAGGCCTTTGTTAAAGATTTTAACAATATTCCATATCCACTGGGCTAGTTTTTAAAATATAATCTATTTCAAACCTTCAGAATATTGGATTCTGACTGTATCCTTGTATCCTGCTTTAATTTATTTTTTAAATTTAAAAAAAATTAAGAATGACATTGCTTTAACTTTATTAAAAAGTTCGGAGTGTTGATTGAAGCTCAGGAATGGGGCATTAAGAATGAGGAAGACTATCTAATTTAACAAGTGACAATCTATTATGTATTACAATGGTTATTAAACTCCCTGTCTGTGCGTGCTCATCACTGTCATTTATCAATGACCGTTCTCTGTCCAAAAGCTATTATTTTGCTCCAACAGCTTTATTATTTTCCAATTGCACTGTCTGACTTCACACACTGATGAAAGGTGATCTGTCCACTTTGATAGATTTTATCATTGCAGCTTTAAAGGGGTCTGCATCGTGCTTTTCAGATTTTTCTTTCAAAAGAATGAAAGTAATTTGCATTGCTCCAGTCTCCCTCAACACGAGTGGGAGTTATCTGGGTGGAGTGGTGCACGTGTGTGGGGCACCCATGTGTATGGGGAGGGGGCCGCCACCCACGTGCCTGGGGGGAGGGTGGGGGCGCCACCCACGTGCTTGGGGGGAGGGTGGGGCGCCACCCATGTGCCTGGGGGGAGGGTGGGGGCACCACTCACGTGTCTGGGTGGGGGGGGGGGGGAGGGTGGTGGGGGCGCCACCCACGCATCTGGGGGGGGAGGTTGGGGGCGCCACGCACGTGTCTGGGGGGAGGGTGGGGGCACCACCCTCACGTCTGGGGGGGGGAGGTTGGGGGCGCCACCCACGTGTCTGGGGGGAGGGTAGGGGCACCACCCACGCATCTGGGGACGGTGGGGGTGCCATCTGGGGGGGAGGGTGGGGGCGCCACCCACGTGTCTGGGGGGAGGGTGGGGGCGCCACTCACGTGTCTGGGGGGGGGGGGGGCGCCACCCACGTGCTTGGGGGGAGGGTGGGGGCGCCACCCATGTGCCTGGGGGGAGGGTGGGGGCGCCACTCACGTGTCTGGGGGGGGGGGGGGTGAGGGGGGGGGGCGCCACCCACGCATCTGGGATGGGGAGGGTGGGGGCGCCACCTACATGACTGGGGGGGGGGGGGGAGGTTGGGGGCGCCACCCACGCATCTGGGGACGGAAGGGGTGCCATCTGGGGGGGAGGGTGGGGGCGCCACCCACGTGTCTGGGGGGAGGGTGGGGGCACCACCCACGCATCTGGGGACGGTGGGGGTGCCATCTGGGGGGGAGGGTGGGGGCGCCACCCACGTGTCTGAGGGGGAGGGTGGGGGCGCCAACCACGTGCCTTGGGGGAGAGGGTGGGGGCACCAACCATGTGCCTTGGGGGAGAGGGTGGGGCACCAACCACGCGTCATGGGGGGGGGAGGGTGGGGGCACCACCCACACGTCTGGGGGGGAGGGTGGGGGCGCCACCCACACCTTTATGTGGTTTATCTATTTAACTAGCATCCTTTAAAACTATCCAGTTAAGTTGCCAAGTCTAACGGAAGAAATCCATTGCTGGGCACTCACAGTTAATTTGTACACTCCCAGACCATGATTATGCAAAGCTTACATATTGTCAGATGTTTGGCGTGACGATATTATACATAGTGCCTCAAAATGCATCCACACTTCAAGGCATTAGAAGGTTGCTGAGAACTCCAGAAGCCGTGCCCCAGATTCCTCTTGAGCTTTTATTTTCTTGCCTGTCCTCCTAATACTGAAGCTTTGAGGTACTGTTCTCCGCATGACACTCGCTTTCCTGCACTTTGCCCAAGTGCTGATTTTTCTTTGGTGTTGGCTCTGTGTTTTGGCCAGAGGCTGCCGCGTGAACACCTCGTGGCATGAAGCAGCTGTCCCCACCAAATGCCAGATTCTCCACGATGCTGCTCGGAAAGCACGTTTGGAAGACCATGGTGTGAAGATGTCGAGACTCACTTCAACAATGCCTGGTGCTGCCCCCCAGAGTTCAGGATGGAGGCTGACAGCAACCCTGGAACTTCACAGCCGTGGGTTGTGGGGGGTGGGGAGCAAATGCAGGGGGACCTTCCAGCTTCGGCGTCTTGGAGGGGGATCCCATCTTCCAGCTTCAGAACATTCCCGGAGATCTGTCTTCAGGAGGTGCACCTTCTCTTTCTTCAGTCGCGGGGTCTGCGATGTTGGGCTCGTTTACAATACAATGGCGGACTGCGCACCATCCAGGCCTGCCCCGCCACGTGGCTACGGTGTTAATTAATGAGGTCGGGTTGGAAGATTTTCCCACCAGCCTCTGCAGTGGGAAACACTCCATGTTTCCGCCCTCACCATGGCACTTAATCCCAAAATGGGAGAATTCCGCCCACCACTTGTGGCCGGAGTACCATCTATCCGAAGTCTAATCCATCAACATTTGCTACGTGATGCAAAGCGTAAGTGCCAGAGACACAGCTGGAAAGCCTTTGGTGCCAGTGTAATTCCCACATCTACTCCAAGTACCTAAACAGCAGAGTAATGAATTGGGGTGAAGTAGTGTGTTGAACTTTCCATCCACAAACCAGCCGATCGATTTGTACAGAAATGCACAAAGCTTGTTAAGCCAGGTCAGCCCATCCTAAAGTTCACTGTCCGCCTCTGTTCCTTTTATGTTGTGTATCTACAGTGATGACTTTAATAAATAACTTCTAGTGGTTTGCAATGTTTGAAGCAGCTGTATTAAAAATTGCAGCAGTGTCCTTTTCACAAAGAACAAAGAAAATTACAGCATAGGAACAGGCCCTTCGGCCCTCCAAGTCTGCACCGACCATGCTTTCCCACTGAACTAAATCCCCCACCCTTCCTGGGACCATATCCCTCTATTCCGAACAAAGAAAATTACAGTACAGCAACAGGAGGTGATGGCCTAGTGGTATTATCGCTAGACTATTAATCCAGAAACTCAGTTAATGTTTTGGGGACCTGGATTCGAATCCCGCCACGGCAGGTGATAGAATTTGAATTCTACAAAAAAAAAATCTGGATTTAAGAATCTACTGATGACCATGAAACCATTATTGATTGTTGGAAAAACCCATCTGGTTCACTAATGCCTTTAGGGAAGGAAATCTGCTGTCCTTATCCGGTCTGGCCTACATGTGACTCCAGAGCAATGTGGGGGATTCTCAATTGCCCTTGGGCAACTACGGATGGGCAATAAATGCTAGCCAGCCAGTGACATCTGTGTCTCATGAGTACATTTTTTTTTTAAAAAGGCCCTTTCGTTCATTTTTTTTTTGTGGCTAAATCTGTTCATGCCAAAAGACTATTTTGAGGCACCAGCAGTACTGCAGTTCATTAAAGGGGAAAAAGTAGTTTTCTAGACATTGCTACTCTGTTAATGTGGCTGCTTGATGCAGATTTATTCAAAGATGTGATGTCTCTTACGAGATTAAAGAAACCGTCTGTTGCATGGATGTGGGAATTTTCAGGGTGCGTGAGGATACATAGAGCAGGTCCCTGAGAAACATATTAGTAATTTTAATCTCACCCTTTTGGGTGGATGACGGGCCTGAATTGTGGCTTTTTGATTCTCTTTTCTTGCTTTGTTCAGTGATTTGGAACAAATGCCTTGATGAGCTTCAAAGGCTGGAACAGGATCTAAGTGGGACTGCTTGGCAAATGTTTCATCTTTACAACATTCAACTTCATTTTCTCAATAGAAAACTGTGCTGTCTTAATTAACTGCATAATGTGCCAAAAGCATATTGTAAGAATCTCTGGCTCCCTCCAATGGTTCTGCTTTTTATTGAGCAAGATTCTCACTCTCGATTCGCTGGTCATTCCATAGTTTGCCCGTGTCGGAGCAGGACTTTACTTCCAAGTGCATTTTGTCGCAACGACAGCACTTTGGGATGCAGAGACGGAGGGAGAGAGTAGGTGGTGAAGTGTTCCTTTATTCATTCATGGTACATGGGTGTCGCTGGCTGGCCAGCATTTATTACCCATCCCTAGTTGCCCAATGGCAGTTGAGAGTCAACCACTTTGCTGTGGCTCTGTCACATGTAGGGTAAGGATGGCAGATTTCCTTCCCTATAGGACATTAGTGAACCAATTGTTTTTTCCGACAATTGACAATGGTTTCATGGTCATCAGTAGATTCTTCATTCTAGATATTTTTTACTGAATTCAAATTCCACCATCTGCTGTGGTGGGATTCGAACCTGGGGCCTCAGAACATTAGTTGAGTTTCTGGATTAATAGTCTGGTGATAATACCACTAGGCCACTGCCTCCCCAATTCTGAATTTATACATCTACCCTTCCCTGATCACTGTGCAACAGCATAGGTGCCAAGTGAGGACTGGACTAGAGCAAGGATACTCTTTCTATTCAAATACAAGCTCGCTAACTGTCAGGACTCCTATTGGAATATGACCTCGTGGGCAATGGATTGGAAAATGTTCTGCTTACCGATGGGATGGGGTGAATCCTAGGAAGGACATGGCAGTCTCTTGATTTGATTTGGTTTATTATTGTATCATGTATTGGGATACAATCAAAAGTATTGTTTCTTGCATGCGATACAGACAAAGCATACCGTTCATAGAGAAGGAAAGGAGAGGGTGCAGAATATAGTGTTACAGTCATAACTAGTATGTAGAGAAAGATCAATTTACATTCAACTGACTTAGGGGCGGCACGGTAGCACAGTGGTTAGCACTGCTGCTTCACAGCTCCAGGGACCTGGGTTCGATTCCCGGCTTGGGTCACTGTCTGTGTGGAGTTTACACATTCTCCTCGTGACTGCGTGGGTTTCCTCCGGGTGCTCCAGTTTCCTCCCACAGTCCAAAGTTGTGCGGGTTAGCTTGATTGGCTGTGCTAAAAATTGCCCTTAGTGTCCTGAGATGCGTAGGTTAGAGGGATTAGTGGGTAAATATGTAGGAATATGGGAGTAGGGCCTGGGTGGGATTGTGGTTGGTGCAGACTCGATGGGCCAAATGGCCTCTTTCTGTACTGTAGGGTTTCTATGATTTCTATGACGGCAGCAGGGAAGAAGCTGTTCTTGAGTCGGTTGGTACGTGACCTCAGACGTTTGTATCTTTTTCCCGACGGAAGAAGGTGGAAGAGAGAATGTCTGGGATTGTGGGGTCCTTGATTGTGTGAACACCCTCGCTGATTCGCACATTTTGAAGATTGCCAGAAGCGGACGTTTTGGAGACGTTTGCCTGTGGATTTGGTTAGTGCAGTCATATGACCATTTAGGACAACTCTTGACATCCTGACCAGTTGACTGTCAACAGCTAATCAATGAACATTACACTAACCCGACAGTGTTGTTTAAAAAACAAAGGTAATTATAGGCCAGGGGCATCAATCAGCTGCGCAAGTGTGAAGTGCTTTTGTGGGGTGCACTTGAGCAGAGAGTGCTGTTATTAGTATGCACTTAATAGAGTGGGCTTCAATAGAAATTCATCTGAAGGGGCTGGGGTGGCGGGGTGGGGGGTGGTGGATTGTGAAGTTAAATAATAAAGCGTTTAACAGCTATATAGAAAAGCTTAAATTGGTGCGAGAGCGCGGAATTGGATTTAATTGTCTATCCGCACACTTGTCACATTGTTTGTAGTGCCACACTGGATACAGTCATTGACAATTTAGCAGCGTTTGGCTTCCAATTTGGATTTAAACGGCGGCAAAGTTTGCAGATATGGGAATCGTCTCCCATCGTCCACCTAAACCCCAACTGAATAAATATTGAACGTGGGAGAATTTAGTCATTAGCTGCAGATTATTGCTCAGTAAACCTCAGTGATTGCACTGAAGGAGTAGTGATCAGGATTTAGACACTATTAAGACAGTAACACACCGGAGTATCATGACATAAAAGAGCTTGAAAGCTATATAGGATGAACACGCATATGCCGGAACTTTACCGTCCTGCCTGCTATGGTATTCGGAGCGGGTGAGGGATGGACCGTAGATGACCTCGGGCGGGATTTTACGGTTTTGGGATGAGCGAGGCTGTAATATCCCGCCCATAGTCTTTTTCCCAGGGAAGGGGAATTGAAAACTAGAGGGCATAGGTTTAAGGTGAGAGGGGAAAGATTTAAAAGGGACCTGAGGCGCAACTTCTTCACACAGAGGAATGAGCTGCCAGAGAAAGTGGTTGAGGCCGGTATAATAGCAGCATTTAAAAAGCATTAGGATAAGTACATGGACGGGAAAGGATTCGAGGGATATGGGCCAAACACAGGCAATTGGGACTAGCTGGGAGGGCACCATGGTCGGCATGGGCCAGTTGGGCCGAAGGGCCTGTTTCCGTGTTGTATTGTTCTATGACGATCAAATCCTCTGTGCGTACATAACATTTGTTTACATCGTAGAATAACCTTTTCCAAATGTAATATATATATTTAAAGAATGAATTATTGCAAAGCAATGGGGGGAAAAAGCACGGGGGTGGGATTAATTGGATAGGTCTTTCCGAGTAGCCTCTCACTCGATGGGCCGAATAGTCATCTTTGGAATGATGCTGCTATCCGAGCACTTGTGTCATCTTCGGGATTGGACAGCTGTTAGGGATCGACAGCAATGAATTGGGTTTATGTAGAACCTTTAATATAAAACATCTCAAAGTGCTTCCCAGGAGCATTATAAAACAAATTATGCTAGTGGGCCACATAAGACGTTGGCTCTGATGATCAAACGCTTGGCTTCGTGTGTGCTGGCTTGGCGTGCAATGCATTCTGGGTGTTGGCTGTGGAACAGAGATAATGGAAATCAATCACAAGATAGTCCCCAGGATGGATCACACTGTCTGATCGTTTCCCTCCAATTTCCTTCTCTCCTGCCCTGAAGGTGCTGACTTGCTGTGTGTGTGTTTTAGTTGGAAACACAATCTCGTTTTATTCCTTCTTGAAATTTTCTGCACTTCTCCTAATTTTCTCCTTTCATCTCGAAGACACTACTCCACTGTCGGCGTGCACCTCCCATGCTCTGGGGGGCTTCTGCCACCGCCGCTGTGTCAAACTCTGGGTAAACTGACAAGGCCGAGAGATGGTGTGGGGGTTGGAGGGCATGAGGAGAGAGAGAGAGAGAGAAAGGGAGGGCTAATTTTAGAGCAGGCCTGATCAACCGTGCCACCCATAGTGAGCATTATCCTGGGTCTCTGGATTACTAGTCCAGTGACAATACCCCACACCATCGCCTCCCCATAGCTGTTGGTGTTTTGTCACTATAACAATATAACAAGCGGGGCGGCACGGTGGCAAAGTGGTTAGCACTGCAGCCTCACAAGCACCAAGGACACGAGTTCGATTCCCGGCTTGGGTCACTGTCTGTGTGGAGTGTGCGCATTCTCCCCGTGTCTGCCTGGGTTTCCTCTGGGTGCTCCGGTTTCCTCCCACAGTCCAAAGATGTGCAGATTAGGTTGATTGGCCATGCTAATTTGCTCCTTAGTGTCAGGGGGATTGGTAGGGTAAATATGTGGGGTTACGGGGATAGGGCCTGGGTGGGATTGTTGGCCGAATGGCCTCCTTCTGCACTGCAGGGATTTTATGATATAATTAACTGCTTTCACAAAATGAAGCCACGCGGGATGCTGGAACTCCGGTCACTGCTCGCCGACAGTTAAAGCAACACCTCTTTTTCCCCCCTCTCTCCATGTGTTTCAGTTTCCCGAGGGTCTTCTCCACTGAGGGCACCAATCCAAGCAAGTTGCCTGAATGTCACCAAAAAAGGACTGGTGTCCAAGTTGACTTGTGCCATTTGGGAAATTAAGGGTCAATAGTTTTTTTTCTAATGGCTTTTTAAGAATCAGAGAATCCCTACAGTGCAGAAGGTGGCCATTCGGCCCATCGAGCCTGTACTGATGACAATCCTACCCACACCCGATCCCCTTAACCGCATGTATTTACCCTACTAATCTCCCTGATACTAAGGGACAATTTAGCGTGGCCAATCCATCTAACCCGCACATCTTTGGACTGTGGGAGGAAGCCGGAGCACCCGGAGGAAACCCACGTAGACACTGGGAGACCGCGCAGACTCTACACAGATAGTGACCCGAGGCCGGAATCGAACCCAGGTTTCTGGCGCTGTGAGGCAGCAGTGCTAACCACTGCCACCATGCTGCTTAATCAGCTGTTGCATTACAGGGGTTTCCCTGCCAGGCTGAGACGCCCCCCCCCCCCCCCCGCCTTCACTTGCATACTATTCACACTGTGTTCAGTAAGGATCAGTTGAGTGCATGAAAAATGCCTCCTGCTAGGAGTTCCCCATCCTTTCCAGTTGACCTGACTGATTCCACACCGTAATCAATAAACTCAGCACAGATTGGAGACTTGATAAGCTACAGCCTTTGGGGGGGATAATACATTGTTGTGGGTTCCTCGAATGGCAGGATTGTCGTATGAGGAGAGAGTGGCTCGACCGGGCCTGTATTCACTGGAATTTAGAAGAACGAGAGGGGAAGCTGACTGAAATGTATAAAATTCTGACAGGGCTGGACAGGAGTGGGTGCAGGGACGCTGCTTTCTCTGGCTGGAGGGTCTGGAACAGGGGGTCAGAGTCTCATGATACGGAGTAGGCCATTCAGGACTGAGATAGGGAGAAACTTCTTCACTCTGAGGGTGGTGAACCTGTGGAATTCTCTACCACAGAAAGCTGTGGAGGTCGGATCACTGAATATATTAAAGAAGGAAATAGATAGATTTCTAGACTCCGGTGTCAAGGGGTATGGGGACAGCTTGGGAATATGGCGTTGAAACAGAGAATCAGCCACGATCATATTGAATGGCAGAGCAGGCTTGAAGGGCTGAATGGCCTACTCCTGTACCTATTTTCTGTGTTTCTGTAAGGGGAGGTGAAGGGAAAGAGAGAAACTGCTTCTCTGTTTTTCCACCTCTTTATTCCTTCAAGCTGTAAGTGTTCACAGCAGTTTACAAAGAAGATTTTTGCAGTTATTACATGCAGTTGCACGACAGATTCAAAGTTTTTCGCCAACCCAGTCGCAGAGAAGCGGCTGTTAAATGGATCTTTTCATTAATATAAAACAAATGTTGATCCACGTGCAGACATAAAAAAATTAATGATTCTTTTAATCCACATTTACTGAAATAGAATAAACAAAACTTTTAAGAGGAAAAAGCAGTGGAAGTCTGTACCAGCCCTGCTGACATTTCAGGGAGTTTGCCTGGGGGAAGGTGTGATTACATTTGGAGTTCGCCTGATAAGCAAGAGTCAGCTGTCATCTTCCTTCACGGCACGGTGGCACAGTGGTTAGCACTGCTGCCTCACAGCGCCAGGGACCTGGGTTCAATTCCTGGCTTGGGACACTGTGCGGAGTCTGCACGTTCTCCCCATGTCTGCGTGGGTTTCTGCCGGGTTCTTTGGTTTCCTCCCACAGTCCGATGATGAGGGTTAGGTGGATTGGCCATGCTAAATTGTCTTCGTATCTCTCAAGATGTGTAGGTTTTGGGGATTAGTGGGTAAATATGTAGAGTTACCGGGATAGGGCCTGGGTAAGATGCACTGATCGAGAGTTGGTGCAGACTCAATGGCCTCCTTCTGCACTGTAGGGATTCCACGCTAAAATTCTCCCTCAGTGTACCCGAACAGACGCCGGAGTGTGGCGAGTCGGGGATTTTCATAGTAACTTCATTGCAGTGTTAATGTGAGCTGCTTTGTTGATTTTGATTTGATTTATTATTGTCACATGTGTTGGGATACAGTGAAAAGTATTGTTTCTTGCGTGCTATACAGACAAAGCGTACGGTTAATAGAGAAGGAAAGGAGAGGGTGCAGAATATAGTGTTACAGTCAGGGTGGAGAGTAAGATAATATACTTGTGACACGAGTAAATAAACTTCCTATGATTTTGAATTGGTCTGATTACTAAGCAATTATAAAAGTGAGTGTTTCTTCTCTTTCCCGAACCCCATGGTGTGCTGAATTTCGAGTTAGGTTTGTGTACACTCCAAGAACATGAGTGTAATCTGCTGTGTAAAACGCGAGGGTGTGTATAAATACAGCATTATGTTAAAACAGAGAACCTGCCTCTAAATGTCTCATTAGTGCTAATGGTAAAATTGCCAAGGAAACGCTTGGAGGGACCAGAGATCTCCCTCCCTCCCATATTGGTTACATATTAAATTATTACTATTGCACGCTGCCTGTGCATTTACCAGTTCTTCTCTCTCTTTTGTTTCAGTGAGGGCGTGTTCAAATGTCCTGAAGACCAGCTTCCACTTGACTACGCAAAGGTAAGTGACCATCATAAATGCAAATTGCCCTTTTCCTCGCTGCAACTTTTACTTTTAGTTGCGCTAATTAGGCGGTCTGATTCACTGAGTGTAATTTGCTGTAATTCATCTGCGCGTTCTGCACAGCTCCCTGGTCTGCGAGGGCTGTTGTGTTACCTTGGGGGTCCTTTGCCTTTGTCATCCAGCTCTCCACAGCATTCAGCTGCTGCTCGGGTAATTGTTGTAATGAGCATGCCTTCGGGCCTCGCAATCATCTTTACCCTTTATTGTGCTGCTCACAAAGGACACTTTTTTTTTTACAGTCCTCTTCCTGGTTGGCTGTTTTGCTTTGTTGAATGAATTAAGCCGTCACGGTTTTTCTCCCATCTCTTCCCCACTCGAGTTTTCTCTGGTTCACCTTGTCTAAGTCCCTTTCGTGTGCTGCTAGAAGATGAGTAAATCATAGAAACCCTACAGTACAGAAAGAGGCCATTCGGCCCATCGAGTCTGCACCGACCACAATCCCACCCAGGCCGTATCCCCATATCCCTACAGATTTACCCGCTAATCCCTCTAACCTACACATCTCAGAACACTAAGGGCAATTTTTAGCATGGCCAATCAACCTAACCCGTACATCTTTGGACTGTGGGAGGAAACCGGAGCACCCGGAGGAAACCCACGCAGACACGAGGAGAATGTGCAAACTCCACACAGACAGTGACCCAAGCCAGGAATCGAACCCAGGTCCCTGGAGCTGTGAAGCAGCAGTGCTAACCACTGTGCTACCGTGCTGCCCATTAAAGCTTTTGCTGTGAGGCTGAATAGGCTTGACATCCCCTTTTCTATTTATTAGTGTCACAAGTCAGCTTACATTAACACTGCAATGAAGTTACTGTGAAAATCCCCTAGTCGCCACACTCCGGCGCCTGATTGGGTTCACTGAGGGGACATTTAGCATGGCCAATGCACCTAACCTTAGGGGCAGGCGATGGCCTCGTGATATTATCGCTGGACTATTAATCCAGAAACTCAGCTAATTCTCTAAGGACCTGGGTTCGAATCCCACTACGGCAGATAGTGGAATTTGAATTCAATAAAAATAAAAAAACAAAATCTGGAATTAAGAATCTACCGATGACCATGGAACCATTGTCAATTGTCGAAAAAACCCATCTGGTTCATTAATGTCCTTCAGGGAAGGAAATTTGCCATCCTTACCTGGTCTGGCCTACATGTGACTCCAGACCCACAGCGATGTGGTTGATTCTCAACTGCCTTCGAGCAACTAGGGATGGGCAATAAATGCTGGCCAGCCAGAGAAGCCGATGTCCCAAGAATGAATTTTTAAAAACCCAGCAAGTTTTAAGGCCTGTTCCTGTGCTGTAATTTTCTTTGGTAGGGGGTTTTAGTTCAGTCGGGCAGCATGGTCAGTGCAGGCTTGGAGGGCCGAAGGGTCTGTTCCTGTGCTGTAATTTTCTTTGTTCTTTCGGACTGTGGGAGGAAACTGGAGCACCCGGAGGAAACCCACAGGGAGAGCATGCAGACTCTGCACAGTCAGTGCCACAAGCCAGGAATCGAACTCGGGACCCTGGCACTGTGAGGCAGCAGTGCGAACCACTGTGCCACCGTGCCGCTCCAACCTTGCATGTATGCATTTACAAAAAGCGGTGGTCATTGAATAGCCGTTAAGAGCCAGTGCTTTCCCCCTCTCCACCCGGTTTCCCGATCCCCATTGTTCCACAACATCGAGGGCAATTAAGAGGACCCAACTTGGCACTGAGCAGGATTGAACCCTGGCATCTTCTGACCTGCGGAACCAACCGCACACATGACTGGTACAGTCACCCATTAGATTAAACCAGAAAACTCCGATGTTACTGCAACTCTTGTGTTTTATTGCTACTTTTGGGAGAACATGCCTTCCAATTTTTGGTGTTCTGTCTTGGCTGCTTGTGAGTTCCTTCATGTTACTGTGAGGGAGAGAAGGTGATGGCTGGGAGGAGCAAACGTCGTGAGAATAAAGACAGACTTGGGTGGGGGGGGGGCGGGGGTCAGAATATTGCCACTCTCCCAAGCTCCTCCAGGAACTGCTCAAGGTGTAACCAAGAGCAGATACTCACCACAAAGTGCATGCCAGTTTAAAATATTTATCTGATAGCCATCATCTTTCCAAATTTCTGTGGAAGCAATAATAAATCGAAATGGAGGAATTTTGACCAGAGATTTGGCCAATTTGACCAGAGATTGAGTGGGGCTAAAGAACAATTTACTTGAAAAGAATAGATTTTTTTCTTCACGTAATGTGACACATTTTTGTGTAGTTCTCAGCTATCCTGAAACATTCTATTAGCTCATGCGCAGTCGCAACACTTATTCAGGGTTTTATGCGTTGCCCCATAAATCCAGCTTGTTTACGAAATTTAAACAGTTGTTGTGACCAGGCTTTCAAACAATAATGCCCTTGATTATGGTCTCCCCCTGCCCTCCCCCCCCCCCCCCCCTTTTTTTTGTTTCATCAGCTGAGAGCTCACTAAATAGCATTTGACTTTTCAGCGAAAGAGCCCAGGCGCAACGTCTCTCTGAGCGATTTGTCCATGAAGAGAAATGGGCATCTGTCTTGGCGGTTTTGCAAAGGATTGCAAACACTATTTATTCTGAACTCGCCACTTGCTCTCGTCCAGTGTTACGGTGCCAAAAGAAACCTCAATTGAAATCACTTCTTCATTCATTCAGTCAGTAGCTTGAAAAAGTAGCGCAGTAAATGTGGCTATTTGTCAGTAAGCGCTCGGATACACTTTGTGATATTGCTTCCCTTCATCCATCTGAAATCCCAAAGCCGGGAGAGGTGTGGGGGATGCATCTTGTTATTTTTTGCACAGTTTTATTGATACAGATGGTTTTAATGGCCTCTTTCACCTCATCAATCTGCTGACATCAGAAGCAATTTCATTTCCGAAAACATTTGTTCCAGGAATAATTCTTATTGAAAATATTTTTAGATTGTAATCCTCGCCTGTGCAATTTTTAAAACTCTTGCCTCCCCCCCCACTGCTGTCCAAGCTGTAAATCTTTTGGCTTCCTCTCTCTTGTTTTAACTTTTCTGTTGGCTTTGAGGTAACGATGTCACAGTGGTTAGCACTGCTGCCTCACAGTGCCAGGGACCCAGGTTCAATTCCGGCCTCAGGTCATGGCCTGTGTGGAGTTTGCATGTTCCAGAGAACTGGAGTGTCTGTGTGGGTTTCCTCCGGGTGCTCTGGTTTCCTCCCACAAGTCCGAAAGATCTGCTGGTTAGATGCATTGGCCATGCTAAATTCTCCCTCGGTGTACCCGAACAGGCGCCGGAGTGTGGCGACTAGGGGATTTTCACAGTAACTTCATTGCAGTGTTAAAGTAAGCATACCTGTGACACAAATAAACTTAAACCTATGAGGAGAGAAACAGAGTTAATGTTTTGGATCTAAATGATCCTTCTGGGCATCACAACTGGACTTAGTGGTCCTGGATTAAGGAGTGGGGGTTACAAAGGAATATAGCAACAAGAATTGGCAATTTAGTCACTCAAGCCTGCACTGTCATTTATAATGAGATCCTGACCTCCATTTACCTGCCTTGGTTCCATATCACTTCATACTCTTGCCAACAAAGTCTTTTCAATCTTTGTTTTGAAGTTTTTAATTTGATCACCAGCATCAATAGCCTTCCACCAGATTTCCCCTACCCAGAAACAGAAACCACGACTGTTACTTTCTCTCTAGCTTGTAGGCCAGTGATGGGCAACCTCGGCGAGTGAGGGGACCACATCAGTGGCCCTCCTTCATCCCAGTGGGTCACAAGATTGAAATCGGGCTCGTTCACCAATCATGATCCCACGAATAAGATTAAATACATGTAACACACACTGAATATTTCATAACGAGTTATAGAAAATACTAATTTATTAATAGAACTATCAACTTCACATGGTAAAACCAAAATAAATATTTAATTTTTGATTGGATACAGAGGGAGCGGACGGCTCTCACACTCAATGTCAGCAATCAGCGCACATCTCACTTCACGTGTCCTTGCTTTATGTGCGTATCGCTTTAGTCAGGCGGTCCATCCAGCAACTAAATTGCCAACTCTTCTTTCTATGCATCCCTCACTCCTTACTCCCAAGAATATCAAGGCCAATTGTGATGTCCAGTCCTGATAACCGCTCAGAAGGATCATGGAGGGAAAAGGGAATAGTAGGGGGAAAGATCCTATGCAGACAGGAAACCAGCAGAATCTGGCAACCCTGCACATGGACAACAGTCAACAAAATGTCTTGTGGGCGACACTCAGGAATCTGATGGGCCACACATGTGTCCCCCAGGCTGCAGGTTGTCTACCACTGTGCAACCAATCCTTTCACCCAGTTGCGATCATCCAGCACGTTTCTTGACACAAATCGGATGCCACCTTCCCACCTCCGTGACAAACTGTTCCATCTTCAATTTTTCTCTCTAAAGCTGAGAGATCGCCGGGATTCTACCGCCCTGCCTGCCACAGAATTGGAGCTGGGGAGGGGCGGACAACGGAAATGTCTGTTGACCTCGAGTGGGATT
This sequence comes from Mustelus asterias, assembly GCF_964213995.1. Lineage (NCBI taxonomy): Eukaryota > Metazoa > Chordata > Chondrichthyes > Carcharhiniformes > Triakidae > Mustelus > Mustelus asterias. The sequence goes on from NC_135812.1 coordinate 16,168,502, forward strand.
TTCCGGCCTTGCTCGAGTGAGGCTGTAAAATCCCACCCGCTGTTGGGGAGGCGATGGCCTAGTGGCATTATCGCTGCACTCTTAATCCAGAAACACAGCTAATGTTCTGGGGACCTGGGTTCGAATCCCGCCTTGGCAGGTGGTGGAATTTGAATTCAATAAAAAAAATCTGGAATTAAGAATCTACTCACGACCAGGAAACCATTGACGATTGTCGGAAAAACCCATCTGGTTCACTAATGTCCTTTAGGGAAGGAAATCTGCTGTCCTTACCTGGTCTGGCCTACATGTTACTCCAGAGCCACAGCAATGTGATTGGCTCTCAACTGTCCTCCAAGGTCAACTAGGGATGGCCAATAAATGCTGACCAGCCAGCAACGCCCATGTCCCACGAATGAATAAAAAAAAGAATAATCTGTAATCGCATCATCTGAAAGTGGTCCAGTTCTGAGACCATCACAGCTGCTGTAGTAATCCTCGGCTGGTTTCAGAGAGGATAAAGTTAAAATTTATTTATTAGTATCACAAGAAGGCTTACATTAACACTGCAATGAAGTTACTGTGAAAATCCCCTAGTCGCTACACTCCGGCGCCTGTTTGGGTACACTGAGGGAGAATTTAGCATGGCCAATGCACGTCTTTGGACTGTGGGAGGAAACCGGAGCACCCGGAGGAAACCCACGCAGACACGGGGAGAATGTGAAAACTCCACATAGGTAGTGACCCAAGCCGGGAATTAAACCCGGGGTCCCTAGCGCTGTGAGGCAGCAGTGCTAACCCACTGTGCCACCAAGAATGATTAGCAGGGTTCCCTAATCCACAGAGGGTACTGCTAAGGTATGTGGCCAGGACAGGGGGTGCATCCAGCTGTGCTGCCCTCTCTAAGTAGTCACTGCTGTGCTGGGAGCTGGTATCTGGCCTGGTGCCTGACTTGCAATGAGTGGGCTTTGGGTATGGCTCCCGAGGGCTGGAGTTGCTCACGACACCGGCTAGGAGAGCACGAGCTGCTGCCTAATGAAGTGCTGGAGGTGGGAGTGGCGAGGAGAGTAAGTAGGAACCACATTAATGCGCCTGACTGGCTGGGCTCTTGGGTACACACAATTATCTTTGAAAGCTCCCACTGTGTCACTTTGCTCCCCCTGCTAGTGCTGTGTGCACTCTGTAACTCTGCACGATGAATAGGACGGCTTGTCATTCTGCTTTGTTTTTGCATCAAACGCATCCTTTTCCCCCGCACTTCCTTTCTGGCCCGGGATACATTTGTTCTTCCGTCCCTGGGGAGCAATAAGGTTTCTGTTTTGGGGGGAGGAGGCGGGGGGGGGGGGGGGGGGGGATGGTTTCCAATGTCGTTCAGCAGGGAAAAGCTGCAGCCAGTTTCAGTAAATGCTTTCGTGTTGCTTGGCTGAAGAAAGTGCTGCAACAGCAAACCTCCACCGGGGCCACAAATAGCTAGGAAATGAGGTAAAGGCGAACAGTCTGAGCGTGAGTGATGGGACTGTTCTTTCACATCAGATCTCTTGTGGAAAAAAAAAAGCTGCCTTTTGGTGCTTTTTTTCTCCCCCCACCAAGTCTTGACTCGCGTGAAACGGAAATCTGTCTGCTTATCCGCCCCGGTAGATGAGCTGCAAAATTGCTGAGTTTTTTTTCTCTTTTTGTTATTGCTGTGGCAGGGCCCAGCAGCCCCCGTGCTGTTGGCATGCACCTTAATTGGAAACCGTGCTGGGGCAAGATAATGATGAAAGGCTTCCAAGATGAAAAATGGCTTTGATCTCCGTTTTTGCCTTTTCCGAGCTTGCCTCTTGGTCTGCTGGGTATGGGGCATATCACTGCAGCAGCCCACCCTCCCTCCTCCCCCACAACCCCCCCCCCCCACACACATACGCACGCACACACACACCCCACCGCACCTAAAGGCTGCCTCATGGACCTCAACAGTGCTGTTCTAATTGTATCTTTCTTCAAGAAAAAAAATTGCATCTTTCGCAATGTCAGAATATCGCAACCAATTAAATATTTTTGATTTGATTTATTATTGTCACATGTATTAACATACAGTGAAAAGTTTCTTGCGCACTATACAGCCTTTGTAGCAGGGTCATTTTTGTAATGTGTGGAAAAGGGCATGGCAGGTCACCTGCAAACGTAGGCACTTTAGTCCCTCCAATCTCATGGGAGGCGGTGGCCTAGTGGTATTATCGCTAGACTATTAATCCAGAAGCTCAGCTAACGTTCTGGGGACCCGGGTTCCAATCCCGCCACGGCAGATGGTGGAATTTGAATTTGATTTAAAAATATCTGGAATTCAGGATCTACGGATGACTGTGAAATCGATTGTCGGAAAAACGCAACTGGTTCGCTAATGTCCTTTAGAATCTTAGAATCCCTACAGCACAGAAAGAGGCCATTCGGCCCATCGAGTCTGCACCGACCACAATCCCACCCAGGCCCTACCCCCACATATTTACCCACTAATCCCTCTAACCTACACATCCCAGGACACTGGCCAAGCTAAAATTGCCCTTAATCAACCTAACCCGCACATCTTTGGACTGTGGGAGGAAACCGGGGCACCCGGAGGAAACCCACGCAGACACGAGGAGAATGGGCAAACTCCACACAGACAGTGACCGAAGCCGGGAATCGAACCCAGGTCCCTGGAGCTGTGAAGCAGCAGTGCTAACCACTGTGCTACCGTGCCGCCCTAAGAAGGAAATCTGCCATCCTTACCTGGTCTGGCCTACATGTGACTCCAGAGCCAAGACAATGTAGTTGACTCTCAACTGCCCTCGGGCAACTAGGGATGGGCAATAAATGTTGGCCCAGCCAGCAAAGCCCACATCCCGTGAACAAATAAAAAAAATAAACTTGTTTTGCCCATCAATATCTGCAACCTTGCTCCAGACACCAACCATCGATTTCCTTTGTTACATCTGGTTGACACAAATCTATCGATCTCCAATCAATTGTTAATTTTGAATCTCGGATCACTGCCAGTTTGTGGGAGTGAATTCCAAACTTGTGCCACCCTTTCTATGATGAAGTGTTTCCTAATATCACGCCTTTGAAAGTTCTGGCTCTAACTTGACCATATCCCCGAGTTCTGGTCTTCCCAATCGACAGAAATGTTTCCCCTAATCGGCACGGTGGCACAGTGGTTAGCGCTGCTGCCTCTCAGCGCCGGGGACCCGGGTTCAATTCCGGCCTCGGGTCACTGTCTGTGTGGAGTTTGCACGTTCTCCCCGTGTCTGCGTGGGTTTCCTCCGGGTGCTCCGGTTTCCTCCCACACTCCAAACGACATGCTGATTGGGTGTATTGGTCATGCTAAATTGGCCCTTAGTGTCAGGGGGGATTTTCAGGGTAAATATGTGGGGTTACGGGGATACGGCCTGGGTGGGATTGTTGTTAGTGCAGGCTCAATGGACCGAATGGCCTCCTGTACTGTGGTGATTCTATCCATTCACCTTGATATCTTGAAAACTGATTAAATCATCCCCATACCTTCTAAATTCAAGAAAAAGCCACCCCAGTTTGTCTGATACCCGCTTGTGGCTTAATTCCTGGAGTCCAAGAATGGGAACTCTCTCTCGATCTTTTCCATTCACTGTCTGAAGGACAGTCCTCCTCCGATCATGCATTGTCCCCTCCAAATAGTGCACTTAATCTGGTTTTAATAATTGACTGGGGGGGGGAGGACCCACGATATTGCCATGGGAACACCCATTTAGTCCAGCAGCTGGGATTCATAGCTCATCCCAAATGATGCAGCGCCTTCAACAATGCAGCACTCCCTCAATAAGTCACTGACATCAATATAAACTTATATCCCAAAAGCCTGTCTGGGCCTTAAACCCAAGGCCTTCTGACTTGGCAGGAGTGTTGAGTGGAGTTCACACGTTCCTTAGACAACCTGAGCAAAAACCAACCAATCTTTTCCTAGAGGAACAGGTGAAGGCCATTCAGCCCATTAAGCCTGTTCTACCATCCAGTGAGATCTATCTTATCTCAGCTGTTTTATTCAATCATGGGATATGCATGTGGCTGGCTGGGCCAGCATTTGTTGCCCATTCCTAATTGCTGTTGGATTGAGTGGCTTGCTAGGTCATTTCAGAGGGCATTTGAAGAGTCAACCACATTGCTGAGGATCTGGAGTCACATATAGGCCAGACCAGGTAAGGGTGGCAGATTTCCTTCCCTAGAGGACATTAGTGAACCAGATGAGCTTTGATGGCAATCGACAATGGTTTCATGGTCATCATTAGATTTTTAATTCCAGATATTTTTGATTCAAATTCAAATTTCACAAATCTGCTGTGGCGGGATTCGAACCCGGGTCCGCAGAGCATTACCCCTGGTCTCTGGACTCTGCAGTGCCGCTAGGCCACTATCTCCCTCAACCATTTTCCATGACATTCTTACCAAATCTGAGAAACTGTCTCTCCACTGACTTTTTGAGAGTAAGAATTCTAGGTTTTTTTGCTTTAATTTGCTTGAAAGATTAGAGGAGAACATTTTTTTCCTCAGTAGAGTCTGGGACCTGTGCTTGTTGCTGCAGCTTCTTTTGCCATCTTGACGCCATCGCACCCTCCAAACTCCCTCTGGCTTCTTTTGTGAATGTTCTGTTTTACACTCTCCCCATTTCCACGGTGAAATGTTGATCCCGACCAAAGCATTCAAATCGCTGGACTAAAGGTGCATTGTGAGTCAGCGTTGAACTGTGGACAATATAGGGGCTTTCATCGGCAGCCAAGTTAGGAAACACACACACACACAACGCTGGAACCTACTACAACCAGTATAAATAAAACCATCGCAGCACGCTTTAGAATTGAGCACAAATAGCATAAATAAATCCTTTTCCGCTGCCAACACTTCCTTTCAATTTTCTGATTCATTCCGAGGGGATTCTTCACCGATTGTACCCAATCCCTCTACTTGACTCTTAAATAACAGGCAGCTCTATTCAAATAAGCGTCCAGGTTCTGAATCTCCCTTGCTTTCCGCAACCACTGCTTTGCCTTTTGGAGTAAGTGACATGGGTTTTGAAGCTGCCCTGGGCTGTGCTTCACGCTGGAGGTGAATTGTACCATCACGGGGTAGGGGGGGATCAGTACCCCTCCCTTTAACAGCCAGTCCAGTTCTGTGTGTGGCGAATATTGTAACTTTTTGGGGTGCTGAGGGGCCTCCTGAGATTGAACTGATGCCAGGGATGGGGAGGCAACTGAGGCATACGAGAGCTTTTTTCCTCATTCTGAAACGTTGGCACAATTACATTTCCACAGCTTAGTTGAAAGCCCTCCTTTCTAATTCCCTTTTCGCTTGCCTTTCCCCCCAGCCTGAGGGATCATTCATCTAAAAGTCAGATGGGGGTCGCATTGTATCAATTGAATTGTGGTAAAGGTGACTTGTTTTTGTTTGAAGCAAGTATGGCTGTGAGGGCCTGAGATGGATCTTCTTATCCCACCACCCCATGTACAAAATAATAACACAGCAAATATCCTGGACACTGACTTCGATTTGATTTATTAGTGTCACATAGAATTGTAGACTCACTAGAGTGCAGAAAGAGGCCATTTGGCCCACCGAGTCTGCACCGACTATTACCCAGGTTTACCCAGTAATCCCACTAACCGAAGGGGCAATTTATCATGGCCAATCTTTGGAGTGTGAGAGGAAACCGGAGCACCCGGCGAAAGCCCACGCAGACATGGGGAGAACGTGCAAACTCTACACCGAGAATCACCCTGGCGCTGTGAGGCAACAGTGCTAACTTATTGGGATGCAGTGAAAAGTATTGCTTCTTGCGCCAAACAGACATAACATACCATTCATAGAGTCTGTAGGGGAGAAGGAAAAGAGAGGGTGCAGAATGTTACAGTCACAGCTGGGGTGTAGAACACAATTAAAGTTTAAAAGAGTAAGAGGACAGTTTTAAGAGCATAGAATGAGAGTAACGGCACAGTGGCACAGTTGTTAGCACTGCTGCCTCACACCGCCAGGGACCCAGGTTCGATTCTCGGCTTGGGTCACTGTTTGTGTGAAGTCTGCACATTCTCCCCATGTCTGCGTGGGTTTCCTCCAGGTGCTCCGGTTTCCTCCCATACTCCAAAGGTGTTCGGATTGGGTAGATTGGCCATGGTAAATTGACCCGAGTGTCAGGGGAAGTAGTAGGGTAAATACATGGGGTTATGGGGACAGGGCCTGGGTGGGATTGTGGTCGGTGCAGACTCTATGAGCCAAATAGCCTCCTTCTGCACTTAAGGGATTCTATGATAGAACAGGGGAGTGGGTGGAAAACAGCTAATATCCTGGGAACTAACAGCGGGGGCGGATGGGGGTTGTGGTGGGAATTATCTTCCTTACTGCCCGGGCTGGGATATCGAATAGATTGAACTCTTGTGCAGTGCAGTGTATCAGCAAGGCTTGCAGAGGGTTAATAAAGTTTACCTTACAACTTGAGCTGCTGAATGTAGGATGAGTGTAAGCCAGGGTGGAGCATTAGTGCCAACATCTTGAGCCAAGTGGCTTGTTTCTGCGTTGTACACTCCATGCGCGGTTAAGAGCCCCGGGGCTTTTGGGTTTGGTTGCAAGAACGCAGCTGTGGTATATCGTTGGTGCTGCAAATACTCTCCACTGCCCTCATCGCACAATGTACGGTGTGCCCCCACACTCCCCGGATAGTCAGCACTGCAATAACTTTTTTAAAATGTTCTTTTGTTCCACATCAATGAATACACAACTGGTAGACAAATGTATTCCACTCTGCAGCACTGTGTGGCTGCAGTCCAGAGAGTGGATGAATGTCGCTCTCAGAGACTCCTACCACCTGCCTTGGGAACCAGTGACGGGTAGACATTCTTTGAGGGGGGGAATCGGAACCCACATGACCTGTGGCCAAACACAGCAGATTCATTGGAGCGTCGCTGCCAATGATGTCTTTTTAGAATTGTGCAGCTTTGAATTTATGTCTGGCTGTTATTTTAGTTTCATCTCCAGTTAGTTTATGCCAAGCGATGGCACGGTGGTTAGCACTGCTGCCTCACAGCGCCAGGGACCCGGGTTCAATTCCAGCCTTGGGTCACTGTCTGTGCGGAGTTTGCACGCTCTTCCCATGTCTGTGTGGGTTTCCTCCGGGTGCTCTGGTTTCCTCCCACACTCCAAATATGTGCAGGTTACGTTGATTGGCCGTGTTAAATTGACCCTAGTGTCAGGGAGATTAGCAGGGTAAATATGTGGGGTTATGGCGATAGGTCCATATTCGATTGGACCTATTCGATTGGCGATAGGTCCAATCGAATATGGACCCATTGTGGTGGGTCCATGTTCGATGGACCAAATGGCCTCCTTCTGCACTGCAGGGATTCTATTCAAGATGTCAAGGGTTCCTATTGTGTGATGAAGATAAAGTTTGTTCATTCGTTTCACAAGTAGACTTACATTAACACTGCAATGAAGTTACTGTGCAAATCCCCTTGTTGCCACATTACAGCTGTTGGACTAGAGTCATATATGGGACAGTCAGAGTAAGGATGGTGGATTTCCTTTCATAAAGGGCATTAATGAACCAGAATGGTTTTTAATGACAATTAGGGAGTTTCATCTAATTGAATATAAATTAACTTCTGAATTAAGGGTGGCACGGTGACACAGTGGTTAGTGCTGCTACCTCACAGCACCAGGGACCCGGCTTCAATTCCGGCTTTGGGTGACTGGCTGTGTGGAGTTTGCACGTTCTCCCCGTGTTTGCGTGGGTTTCCTCCGGGTGCTCTGTTTTCCTCCCACAGTCCAAAGATGTGCAGGTTAGGTGGATTGGCCATGCTAAATTGACTCTTGGTGTCCAAAGATGTGCAGGTTAGGTGGGTTGACCATGCCAAATTGTCCCTTAGTGTCAGGGGGATTAGTGGTGTAGATGCGCAGGGTTAGGGCCTGGGTGGGATTGTTGTCGGTGCAGGCTCGATGGGCCGAATGGCCTCCTTCTGCACTGAAGAGATTTTACGATTCTAATTGCCGTTAATATTGAAGTTGCTTTGTTGACTAGCTAGGTGTATCTGAACGAGGTGAGAAAGCTCCTGCTTGGTGAGTGAAGCCGTTCTTTGGCATGACCCTCGAGTTCTAATATCTGTCAAAGCTTTGATTTATTTCCCTTCAGTCTCAATCATGTACAGAACTGGTAATTCAGACCAACTGTTCTGGCCTTGTTACAATAACTTCAGGGACCGTGCACTGACTTTACAGATTTACATCATGCGTTATATCGGTAAAAAGTTTTAACTGGCACCAGGTTCAAATCTATTTTGGATTTGATTCAGTCAGAGTCCTGTCCGCTCCCTGAACCAAACTGTGATTAATCAGCAGGACCTGAATTTCAACGATTTTCCAAGTGTTTGTATTCCAAAAGTACAGCATGAATTTGGGATTGAGTTTGGAGTTCCAAGCACGCACCATGATTTTTACTTGTTGATCTTTCTCTCCTAACCCCAGTTGATGCATCATTTATCAGGGCAGCATTTGTTCGAATTGGAGCAGAACATTTAGTCTTTTGAATATCGCTCTGCGCTGCAGAATTCGATTCATTTTTAAATACAAGATTTCTGGTGTATTAAAGAAACAAGGGCAATGGTACATGTTCCAGAGTTGTCCCTCTTACCTTGCTTCTTGATCGTAGTTGCAGACGGTTCTCTTAACACAAGATTAGTTATGAATATTTTAAGAGCAATAAATCTACTCTTCAGGTTGACCTTGGCATTTTCATCAGCTGATTAGTGGTTATTAAAATAATGTGATGCCCCATCAAATGTCCCTCATGTAGACTTTAACCTGGTTACTGTCCTCACGTTTCTGACAGCTTTGCCAACATTTTAATTCTCTGCGTCTCTCCTTGTGTCACTGGGAGTAAAGGGGACTTGTGTTGCAGTGCCATCTCTCCGGCAATACCAACCTGTTGCCTTACGCATTTGACTGGCGAGGCCACAGAGTGGTGCGAAAGCATGACCGGGTGCATTGCTGCACCGTTTTAGACCGGGTGCGTTGCGGCGCCGGTTTGGACCGGGTTCAATCCCCGGCCTGTGCTGCACATATATAGCCCCAGTTTACCGAATTGTCGCTGTGGTCCTAGCCGATCTTTACTGGATGATTCTTGCTGGAACAGTGGAGGACTTCTGATGAGCACAGGATCTAGCTCAGCAGTGACGGCTCTGTGCAGGAATATTCTTTTCACACTACCAAACCTCACATGCAAGCTTAGATAGGCAAAGTAGCATGTACTGATCACACATCTTGATCAATTGGGCCAGTGGGCCGATGAATGGCAGATGGAGTTTAATTTAGATAAATGTGATGTGATGCATTTTGGTAGATTGAATCGGGGCAGGATCTACTCAGTTAATGGTAGGGCGTTGGGGAGTGTTATGGAACAAAGAGATCTAGGAGTACAGGCTCATAGCTCCTTGAACGTGGAGTCACAGGTGGACAGAGTGGTGAAGAAGGCATTTAGCTTGCTTGGTTTCATTGGTCAGAACATTGAATACAGGATTTGGGACGTCTTGTTGAAGTTGTACAAGACATTGGTACGGTCACACTTGGAATACTGTGTATAGTTCTGGTCACCCTATTATAGAAAGGATATTATTAAACTAGAAAGAGTGCAGAAGAGATTTATTCGGATGCTATCGGGACTTGATGGTTTGAGTTATAAGGAGAGGCTGGATAGACTGGGACTCTTTTCCCTGGAGTGTAGGAGGCTGAGGGGTGATCTTACAGAGGTCTATAAAATAATGTGGGGCATAGATAAGGTAGATAGTCAATATCTTTTCCCAAAGATAGGGGAGTCTAAAACTAGAGGGCATAGCTTTGAGAGGAGCGATACAAAAGAGTTCAAAGGGGCAATTTTTTCACAGAGGGTGGTGAGTGTCTAGAACAAGCTGCCAGAGGCATTCAGGACATTCCAGAGGTTGGTACAATTTGTCTTTTAAAAAGCATTTAGACAGATGGGTACGGTTGGTATAGAGGGATATGTGCCAAACACGGGCAATTGGGGCTACCTTTGTGGTTAAAAACTGGGTGGCATGGACAAGTTGGGCCGAAGGGCCTGTTTCCATGCTGTAAGGGCCTGTTTCCTCTACTGGTGGGCCATGCCAAAGAGACAAAGGAAGGTTGTGACTGAGGAGAGATGCATTGTTCGCATTCTTAAAGGGTCTCTCTGTGTTGGGCTGAATATCTGTAAACAGCCGTAAACATTGATCAGCACTGTAACCTCTCCAAGATTTTAACAAATCATTAACAATTTGGACGTTCCACCCGTCAGTGGGGGCGACTTAAAATTGACGTTGCTGCAGGTACTCTCACTCACACCGCATCGCACAGGCAGCATTTAACAATTCAGAGGTGAAGAAAAGAGTGGAGACAAAGGATCTTGAAGGGGTAGAAAGGATACATTTCACATTGCAGTTACCATAAATGAGAGTTATTCACTGTCTGCTCATTATTCGGAGCTGTTGCGTGCTTGTGGGTTGCCCTCAGCAATGCGCTAACCTTTTGCACTGTGCAGTGACGATGCTGTTCTAATCCTGTAAGTCCTCGCCACCGTCACACTGAGCTATTGACTTGTAATGAAGGGTAACCAAGTGGGCCTCCCACTCGTCCTTGGCACAAGAGTTGCCAGCCCACCAGGATTGAACTGGAGTCTCCAGTAATTGAAGATTAATTTTCAGGGCATTGCTGCAAGCAACATAGGAGAAGAATCAGTGGAGAATTAAAAACAACTTTCTTTTTTTCCCTTTGAACTCTGCTGTTTTGGCAATTATCAAAATATTGGGAGTTGTGAAAAACTGTTTGGTCATTTAACTTGGGTCATTGAAGGACTTCTTGCTTTCCATTTAGAACATAGAACATAGAACAGTACAGCACAGAACAGGCCCTTCGGCCCACGATGTTGTGCCGACCTTCATCTGAAACCAAGATCAAGCTATCCCACTCCCTACCATCCTGGTGTGCTCCATGTGCCTATCCAATAACCGCTTAAATGTTCCTAAAGTGTCTGACTCCACTATCACTGCAGGCAGTCCATTCCACACCCCAACCACTCTCTGCGTGAAGAACCTACCTCTGATATCCTTCCTATATCTCCCACCATGAACCCTATAGTTATGCCCCCTCGTAATAGCTCCATCCACCCGAGGAAATAGTCTTTGAACGTTCACTCGATCTATCCCCTTCATCATTTTATAAACCTCTATTAAGTCTCCCCTCAATCTCCTCCGCTCCAGAGAGAACAGCCCCAGCTCCCTCAACCTTTCCTCATAAGACCGACACTCCAAACCAGGCAGCATCCTGGTAAATCTCCTCTGCACTCTTTCCAGCGCTTCCACATCCTTCTTATAGTGAGGTGACCAGAACTGCACGCAATATTCCAAATGCGGTCTCACCAAGGTCCTGGGATGATGGTGAACATGAACATTTTAAACTACTTGTCTAGCTTGTGAGGATGGACAAGTTCATAGAAACCCTACAGTGCAGAAGAGGCCTTTCGGTCCATCAGGTCTGCACCCACTCTCCGACAGAACATCTTACCCAGGCTCTATCCCCATAACCCAACATATTTACCCCATTAATTCCCCTAACCTATCCATCTTGGGACACTAAAGGACAATTTAGCATGTCCAATACACCTAACTTGCACATCTTTGGAGTGTGGGAGGAAACTGGAGCACCCGGAGGAAACCCACGCAGACACGGGGAGAACGTGTAAACTCCACACAGTCACCCAAGGCGGGAATTGAACCCGGGTCCCTGGCGCTGTGAGGCAGCAGGGCTAACCACTGTGCCACGCCAATGAAGACAAGAGATCATGCGATGAAACCTCTAGGAATATGTCCAGCCGCAATTGTCAGCCTTGTCTCTGCATGCTGGGATAACCCCATCGCTTGACAACAATTCTCATCTTCTGTCACTGGGGAGAAAAGACGAGGAGAGAAATATTTTGAGTGGAAATACTACTCTGTGATAAGAAAACCGCGACATTGGTAAAAGCAAAACACAAGGAAAGGACGACCACTTCCTGCTATTGTCTGGGTCATGTCGAGAAGGCAAATCCCAAAATATTCATGTTGAATATTGTGAGGTGGTATAGTGTCCTCGCTCACCTTCAATATCTTGTGGTTATTTTCAGAATTGCATATTTAGAGCCACTAAACATTGGATTAGTCTTGACAGATCTTTGACGTTCTAAATTCAGCCAGTTAAAGCTCTGTAGGAAAGGGAGAGGCTATTCGGCCCATTGTGCTTTCAGCTGTCCCAATCGTCTGTCCTCTGCTCTCACTCTCTTTCTAAATTGCTCCCTTGTTTGAGTAGTTGCCTTTTCTGAAAAGCTGCTCGAATCTGAATGCAGCACGTTAATCTGGCAAGACATTTCAATGTCCCAACAATCCTCTGTGTCTCCAAAGTGGTATCTTTGTGAACTCTCCCCGTTGCTATTTCTGTGATCCTCACGTATGTGCTCCATCTGTTCCATTTGCCCCAAGGGGGAAATTCACAAATCCTACTCTGGTATAATGCAGTAGTCTTGTGTTTAAACACTAAATTTAAGCTAGCCTGAATTTACCATTTGATTTTTCAATTCACCGGGAGCAAAGGCCAGTAAACCTTCCTATTTCTGTTGAATTTAAAGCCCACCCAGTTGTGTGTTTGAAATTCTTTGCACCGTTTTTCAGTGCCTATTTTTGCCGCTAAATGATTCCAGAGCCCTTGTACCTTGTATTTGTGTATTTCCTCCGCCTTGCTTCCAGCGGCCTTGCTGTTAACCTGATTGCACTGACATTTAGTACCTATCTCGTTTGAATTTGTAATTAAAAATAGCAGCTCAGACGCGCATACAATAAACCATAATTCATCATAATGGCAAGATTGCCAAATCATCACAGCTCAGTTTTCAAATGACTTTTTATTTATAACATGGGGAGCACCAATGGAAATATCAAGTTGAAGGACATTATTTGCAGCAAGTAGGGGTGATCTCCAGAAATGCAGCAGGGTGTCTCAATCCTATCGCTGGGATGTGAGTGCGCCCATTGAAAGCCACAGCTCCTGACGCGCGATCCTGGGCACGCCAATAGATTCAAGGTGTGTCGGCACTTGGGGTTTCCCCTGCATGGTGATCACAGCAACGCACGTCACAGGCAAACCAGGAGTCTCTCCTCACGGCAGTTGGATGGATCTCAGCTGCCAGGAACACACAGCCAGGCAAGCTTCTTGGTGGAATGTGAATCGTCAGACTGAGGGGCAAGTCCAACTTTCATGTAACAGCTGATCTGCACATTTACTACACGTGGCAGAGGGTTTAAAAACATTGGCACTGCAACACGACATAACTGTTTCAATTAACCTGTGTATGCGTCCGTGTGTGTGTGTGTGTGTGTGTGTGTGGGGAGACATGATTACCTATTGGCTGGGCAGGCAGCACGCAGTGAGATGGCCCTGTTATTTATATGACATCTGGAACACGGTCACTGGCTTTCAGCCGAGAATAAAATATGTCCGAGATAAAAGCAAAATAGTGCGGATGCTGGAAGCTGAAACAAAAACAGAAAATGCTGGAAAATCTCAGCAGGTCTGGCAGCGTCTGTGGGGAGAGAATAGAGCTAATGTCCCGAGTCTGGATGACCCTTCCTCAGAGCCCAGCTCTGACGAAGGGTCATCGGGACTCGAAACGTTGGCTCTATTCTCTCCCCACAGATGCTGTCAGACTTGCTGAGATTTTCCAGCACTTCCTGTTTTTGAATAAAATTTGTCCGCTGCTCGAATCTCTCGTATCAAAACACTTCTTTTTAAAATAAAGTCTGCAAAAAAAGCTGATGCCATAATTGTCCCACTCTGAAGGTCTCTTATCTGTTTTGCAGTCGGAGCATAACATGAACCTGCATTTGTATAGCACCTGTAATGTAGTAAAACATTCTAAGGTGCTTCGCAGGGTTATTTTAATTTCCATATTCATATTTTTAAAAGATTATTTTCTGAAGCATAAAGAAATATCTTGTGTTTGCATTTGGCAGCCCAGTTGTGCAGGGCACGGTAGCACAGTGATTAGCACTGCTGCCTCACAATGCTAGGGACCCGGGTTCAATTCCCAGCTGGGGTCACTGCCTGTGCAGAGTCTGCACGTTCTCCCCGTGTCTGCGTAGGTTTTCTCCTGGTGCCCCAGTTTTCTCCTACACTCCAAAGATGTGCAGGTTAGGTGGATTGGCCACGGTAAATTGCCCCTTAGTGTCAGGGGGACTAGTTACGGTAAATGCATAGGGTCATGGGGGTAGGGCCTGGGTGGGATTGTGGTCGATGCAGACTTGATGGGCTGAATGGCCCCCTTCTGCACAGTAGGATTGTATGATTGTTATGAAGCTATTTGGCCCATTGAGTCTGCACCCACAGCAATCCCAACCATTTACCCTGCTAATCCCTCCAATTTATGCATCCCGGGACACTAAGGGGCAATTTAGCATGGCCAATGCACCTAACCTGCACATCTTTGGACTGTGGGAGGAAAACTGGAGCACCCAAAAGAAACCCACGCAGACATGGGGAGAATGTGCAAACTCCACACAGACAACGACCCAAGCCAGGAATTGAACCCAGGTCCCTGGAGCTGTGAGACAGCAGTGCTAACCACTGTGCCATCGTGCCGCCCCAGGTTACGAGGATAGGGTGAGATTGTTGTCGATGCAGGCTCGATGGGCCGAATGGCTTCCTTCTGCACTGTAGGGATTCTGTGAATCTATGACTCTATGAAATAGCATAAGCATTAAATGGTTTGACGTGGGCTAAGGAGTTAATTCTTTCTCCCAGAACAGGGTAGATTCATTAAATTCCAAATACCACCTAGGAATCTTTTAAATGTAGCGAAATAGACCAGGTTTCTGTCTATGCAGCACTCCCATTAGTGCAGCACTGAAGTGTCTCACTACATTGAGTTCCCCAATCCTAAAGGGGGGCTTGAGGCTGCCACCTCTTTAATTTGGAGGCAAGTGGGTTACCAGTGATCCAAAGTGATGAGTGATGTTTTGGTTGTGTTCTGGTCTTGTGAACTAAAATGAAATATTTTTTTAAATGCATGTGTTATTTCTTGAGCGCTGAAGGACAGAGAGAATCCAGAGTCGAAGGCTGGTTTATGGGGAGTTAGTTCATCTTGGTCTGAGAGGTGATGGATATGTGTCCTTGGGCTAAATGTTCTGCCAACAGAGGAATAAAAAAAAAAAGGTTTTAATATAGCCTTGCTCAATCGCTTATAATTTCTCTCCCTGAAACTTCTGTTGCTGATTGGATTTATTATTAATAATCAATCTTGTGTTACCGAGTCGCATGAACATATTTTATTCATTGAGTTTAAGCGTCGTGTTCTTGCTTTTTCAGATCTATCCTGATCCCGAGTTGGAGGGCCAGATTCTGGCCCTGCCCATTCGTTGCATTCACAGTGAGGAGGGCTGCAGGTGGACAGGACAGATTAAACAGCTACAGGTAAATCATCTTCCAGCAGCTTACTGCAGAACCATAGAAAAGTTGCAGCACCGAAGGAGACCATTCAGCCTCATAATTTGAGATAAAGATTCCGGGCCTGTCCTATGAGGAGGGACTAAATCGGTTAGGGTTATATTCATTGGAGTTTACAACAGTGAGAGGGGATTTCATAGAAACTTATAAAATTCTGACAGCGTGGATTCAGAAAGAATGTTCCCGACGGTGGGGGAAGCCAGAACAAGGAGTCCTAGTTTGAGGGTAAGGGGTAAACCTTTTAGAACTGAGGTGAGGAGAAATTTCTTCGCCCAGAGAGTGGTGAATGTGTGGAATTCACTACCACAGAAAGTAGTTGAGGCCAAAATGTTGTCTGATTTCAAGAATAAATTAGATATAGCTCTTGGGGCTAAAGGGAACAAGGGATATGGGGGGGAAGGAGGGGTCAGGAAACTGAATTCAATGATCAGCCATGATCAGAATGAATGGCGGAGCAGGCTCAAAGGGCCGAATGGCCTATTCCTTCTATTTTCTATGGCCCATTTTGTCCATGTCAGCCCAAGGACACCCAGGAGCCCTTTCTAATCCCACCATTCTACTCATAGGCCTGTAAATGGACAGTGATGTTACGCTGGGGCCCAATCTACAAGATAGGCTATTGAAACCCTCTTAAATTGAAGTAAATTCCAGTGAATCTCGCGTATTATCAGTGCCGGGCAATTAAACAGGAGTCCGATTTGGACAGTCAGTGGCTGAACGCACAGGTTAGCGGCAATGAAAACCTCTGAGCCCTCTGCCTCAATAATGCATCTTAACCCTTCAACTCAGCCAGGGCCTACACCTCACTTACTATCTCCGACACCAAACTGACCTTGAATTATCGCTAAACCTGACATTGAGCCAAGCAGCCATTAGGAAGTGGACAGAGACTGCCTTAAGCCCATTTTGCCTGTGACTCCCATAGCTATTGGAGATCTTCATCCCATCGATCTGTCCTCCTTTATTATGAACATTGCAGGCTTGTTTTGGTATTTCTTAGAAAGGTGTTCTCAAGTCTGTGCCGCTAACCCAACCATTGGGGAGACTCTTTTTGAGGACCTGTTGGCGTCAACGGGGCCTGGAGTGGCTCGGTGGCACAGTGGTTAGCACTGCTGCCTCACAGCACCGGGGACCTGGGTTCGATTCCCGGCTTGGGTCACTGCCTGTGTGGAGTTTGCACATTCTCCCCGTGTCTGCGTGGGTTTCCTCCGGGTGCTCCGGTTTCCACCCACAGTCCAAAAATGTGTGGGTTAGGTGGATTGGCCATGCTAAATTGCCTCAGTGTCAGGGGGACTAGCTAAGGTAAATGCATGGGGTTATGGGGATAGGGCCTTGGTGGGATTGTGGTTAGTGCAGACTCAATGGGCCAAATGGCCTGTTTCTGCACTTTAGGATTCTATGATTCTATGCATTATTTTCTCCTCTGCTCGCCTCCCTCTGCGAGGGTACAGTGGCAGTGATACTGGGTGCCTTGTGGGTACGTCAACCAAAGGTGCCATTAGTGCGAACGGCGCAGTTGCTAACTGGGTCAACCCAGCACTGTTTGGGATTCCACGCTTTTGCTGAGTGACATGTTTCCAATGTTGTTTATTTTTCCCATTTGCATTTTACAGCCCCATCTCTCCACGTGCCCGTTCAATGTGATCCCGTGTCCAAACCGCTGTACAATCAAGCTGAGCAGGAGGGACCTGGCTGAACACCTGCAGCACGATTGTCCAAAGCGTCGAGTCAAGTGTGAATACTGTGGCAGCGACTTCACCGGGGAGGGTTATGAGGTGAGAATTCTAGACTGGTGTTGTGTGGCCCAGAGGAGAAGTACTGACCTGCTACAGGTTGGGCATCAGCAACACTGTTTTAACTGATTTAAGCAGCAAATCATAGAACTCCTACAGTGCTGGTGGCCATGAAACCAGTGTCGATTGTCAGAAAGACCCATCTGGTTCACTAATGTCCTTTAGGGAAGGAAATCATACAATCCCTACAGTGCAGAAGGAGGCCATTCAGCCCACTGAGTCTGCACCGACCACAATCCCACCCAGGCCCTATCCCCATAACCCCACATATTTACCCTGACACTAAGGGGCAATTTATCATGGCCAATCAATCTAACCTGCACATCTTTAGACTGGGAGGAAACCAGAGCATCTGGACACGGGGAGAATGTGCAAACTCCACATAGACAGTGACCCGAGGCCGGAATCGAACCCAGGTCCCTGGTGCTGTGAGGCAGCAGTGCTAACCACTGTGCCACCATGCCGCCCAATTTAATCTGCCATCCTTACCTGGTCTGGCCAAATGTGACTCCAGAGCCACAGCAATGTTGTTGACTCTCAATTGCCCTCTAAACAAGGGCAATTAGGGGTGGCAATAAATGCCAGTGATGCCCATGTCCCATGCATGAATTTTTAAAAAGTGCAAAAGGAGGCTATTCGGCCCATCGAGCCTGCACTGACAGCAATCACACCCAGGCCCTGTTCCCTTAACTCCACATCCCCAAACACTAAGGAACAATTTAGCATGGTCAATCAACCTAACCCTTTGGACTGTGGGAGGAAACCAGAGCACCCGGAGGAAACCCACGCAGACACGGGGAGATTATGCAAACTCCACACAGACAATGACCCAAGCCAGGAATCGAACCCGGGTCCCTGGCGCTATGAGGCAGCAGTGCTAACCGCTGTGCCACTATGCTGCTCTGATACCTTGCATACTTGGATAATACAGATAAATGTACTTCACGTGTGCTCATTCACTGAGCATCCACCACCATTCATTAACCAATTATCAAAATACATTTCTCACACAGTGGCACGGTGGCACAGTGGTTAGCACTGCTGCCTCACAGCGCCAGGGACCCGGGTTCAATTCCCAGCTTGGGTCACTGTCTGTGTGGATTTTGCGCATTCTCCCCGTGTCTGCGTGGGTCTTGCTCCAGAAGCTCCGGTTTCTTCCCACACTTTAAAGATGTGCGGGTTAGATGGATTGGCCATGCTAAATTGGCCCTTAGTGTCAGGGGGATTAGCTAGGGTAAATGCATTGGGTTATGGGGAGAGGGCTTGGGTGGGATCCTGGTTGGTGCAGGCTCCACAGACTGAATGGCCTCTTTCTGCACTGTAGGATTCTATGATTCTATTCCTGGAGTGTTCTGCTTTTTTTTTGAAAGCAACAAATATACAAGAAGGTTAAATCTTTGTACACCGTGTGAATGACGATTGAGATTACACACCCAGTATCTCAGCCTACTTGTTTCCTCATCAGAAATGCAATTGGCCGCATCTGGATTCCAAATTAGCCACATGTGGATAGCAGCGCTGTACTGCGGCAAGAAGAATTTGTGCACGTTGTGATTCATTTTGCGTACATGATATAGTCATTGACTCAGATCGGATCTAGCCTGATGTTCCACTCTGATGGAAGAGAGTTGCATAAATCCAGTAGAATTGGCGAATCAACAATAGACCCCGTGGGGGTTTTAGTCTCAACGAGGCAATTGGAGACCAAATGTTTCGCTAATTCTCGAGACACCTTCACAAAGACGAGCTGTTTTTCTCATGTTTCTTGCTTGAATGTGCGAGCGTGTTTGTTTTAAAACAGCGTTGCTTCTTCCCATAGTTTAATTTGTAATGAGGTATCTGTAGTCATTGTCTTTGTTTGACTTGAAAATGATCTGTGACTACTTGAATGCAGTGCAACTTAAGCTTTTGTAAACACTTGATCCATGTGTGTCCCTTTGGCGCTGTACCGTAATCCCATGTTTTTAAACCTGTGTTAAAGATGCACTGTAAGAGTTTTAACAACACCAGGTTAAAGTCTCAACAGGTTTATTTGGTAGCAAATGCCATTAGCTTTCGGAGCGCTGCTCCTTCGTCAGATGGAGTGGATATCTGCTCTCAAACCTGTCTGGAGACAATACACATCTCTTTAACCTGTGCTTAATGCTCCCTCCACTCACATTGTCTGTATCTTTAAGACCTGGTTGGCTGTAGAGATTCGCATTCTAATCAGTATTCTGTAACTTGATTTTGTGTCTCTGTATGGCCTGTTTGAGAGCAGATATCCACTCCATCTGACGAAGGAGCAGCGCTCCGGAAGCTAATGGCATTTGCTACCAAATAAATCTGTTGGACTTTAACCTGGTGTTGTTAAAACTCTTACTGTGTTTACCCCAGTCCAACGCCGGCATCTCCACATCATTAAAGATGCACTTGCAGACTCGGGTCAGGGCATGAGAGAGAGTAAGGGAGCTCAATGGAACAGACTGGTCAGGATCTGTACCTCTGCCGCATGACGGTGCACAATGTAAACCTGCTTTCTGAATCAATTAACTTAACTGGGTGGCACGGTTAACACTGCTGCCTCACACTGTCAGGGACCCAGGTTCAATTCCCAACTCGGCTCACTGTCTGTGTGGAATCTGCACATTCTACCCATGTCTGCTTGGGTTTCCTCCGGGTGCTCCGGTTTCTTCCCACAGTCCAAAGATGTGCGGGTTAGGTTGAGTGGCCATGCTAAATTGCCCCTTAGTGTCAGGGGATTAGCAGGATAAATGTGTGTGGTTACGGGGATAGGGTCCGGGTGGGATTGTTGTCGGTGCAGGCTTAATGGGCCGAATAGCCTCCTTCTGCAGGGATTCTATGATTCTATAAACTTCCTATTAGGCGGTTTTCTTTTTTAAATAGGGATTTCTCACTTCACTAGTTAGTGTGTGGTAGGCTGTATAGGCTGCCGTTGGTGAGGTGTGGCTTTTGCTACCAAATAAACCTGTTGGACTTTAACCTGGTGTTGTTAAACTTCTTACTGTGTTTACCCCAGTCCAACGCCGGCATCTCCACATCGTTTCTGACCCTGCCAGACATGGCAAAGCGTTAAAGTAAATGAGGTAACATTAGTCTGTGTGGTCAGGCGTGGCGTTAATCTCTTTGGTCTCTGACCAAAGATGGTTATTCCAATTTGCTGAGCATAAACTAGAACTTTTCTGCCATGAGCAATGATTTTAAGACAACCCAATTTGTCTGTGCCCGCTTGTCCACACGCTGCTCCACTAGTTGCCCGCTGGGTGAGGCTGCCCGCTGGGTGAGGCTGCCCTATTTGGCCCCTGCGTGCCTCACTGCAGCTGCTGGATAGAGATGGCTCACATTCTATTAGTTCAGGCTGGATTCCTGAAGGTGAAAGGCCAGTGTCTGACCCACTGGAGCATGGAGTCCTTCCCGATTTTATCTCTCGCACATGCCTTCTCGTCCCTTTCTTGTTTAATTGCTTGAAATGGAATATGGTTGATTCACAGTTCAGGCGGTTTGGGGGGAGGGGAGGGGGGTGGTGGCTGACACTGTATTGGGCTGGAAATCATGGCTCCAGGGAACTAGGTTCAATTCCGGCTTCGGGTGACTGACTGTCCGTTTGTGTGGAGTTTGCACATTCTCCCCGTGTCTGTGTGGGGTTTCCTCCGGGTGCTCCGGTTTCCTCCCAAGTCCAAAGATGTGCGGGTTAGGTGGATTGGCCGTGATAAATCTGCCCCTTGGCATCAGGGGGATTAACAGGGTAAATATGTGGGGTTATGAGGAGTGAGTGGGATTGTGGTCGGTGCAGGCTCGATGGGCCGAATGGCCTCCCCCTAGGGATTGTATGAAAGATGTTGTGGATCAGCACCTTTTGTTTCTGCCCCGACTCTGGAAACGTTTGGCTCTCTGCTTTCTCCAGACAGAAGTGGAATTGCACTCACGTGGTTAATCTTTCCCACAGAATCACCAGGGGATTTGCCCTCAGGAGAGCGTCTACTGTGAAAACAAATGCGGGGCCAGGATGATGCGACGCCTACTATCACAACATTGCCTTACAGACTGTCCAAAGCGCACACAGCCCTGCAAATTCTGCGGCAAGGAGTTTGTCTTCGATACGATACAGGTTCGTCCTCGTTTTGCGAGACTCGGGAGAAAAAAATCAGTGCTTAGGTTCTCAGGGCTGACATTTGAAAACAGCCAAAGGATATTCGGAGTCACTTAATGTCGCCTTTATCCGGTACACGGTTGCCGATGTGAGCTAGATATGGCTCTCCAGAAATGTTAGAGTCTGACGTAGCCCTGAATTAAATACGGATGCCAAGATAAATGTGAGCATCGACAGCCAAAACTGGGATTAAGAATCAACTGATGACCATGAAACCATTGTCAATTGTTGGAAAAACCCATCTGGTTCACGAATGTCCTTTAGGAAAGGAAATCTGCCGTCCTTACCTGGTCTGGCCTGTACGTGACTCCAGGGCCACAGCAATGTGGTTGACTCTCAAACTGCCCTCGGGCAACTAGGGATGGGCAATAAATGCTGGCCAGCCAGCGACACCCATGTCCCAAGATTGAATGAGTAAAAGAATAGCAGAACAACGTGCTGTATGGTCTATCTGCTCCTCCTGTTTATAATCTTTGCAATCTAGTGTCAGGGGTTTAGCAAGGTAAATGTATGGGGTTACAGGAATAGGGCCTGGGTGGGATTGTGGTCGGTACAGACTCGATGGGCTGAATGGCCTCCTTCTATACTGTAGGGATTCTATGAATAGTAGAGCGGGCCCAATGTGCTGTATGGTCTATAATTCTATTTATAATCTTTGTAAAATCAAGCATCAGGCCTTGGTCTGTGCTGGGCTAGCTACTCGGAAGGCATCAATTGACATTGGAGTTGCTGGGCTGAAGTGGGTGGAGGAGGGAGGGAGGAATATCCAGGTTCCCCTTTCCTGACGCTATTGATTGGTTCTCGCTGAAAGACGTGTGTGTGGATGTTGGGTGAAGGGAGTTTGAAGTAGTAGCGGGGGCCATAGTCAAGGACAGACACTTCCCTGGCAAGGGGATGAGCACTTGAGGAATGAGGACAGGTCACTTGCTCTGGTCGTGCCAGATACGCAATGTAGATCATTAGCTGTATTGAGAGGCAAAGTGAATTTCTAACTGATCTGTATCCTCCATCTGTTTTGAACAGAACCACCAATATCAGTGCCCACGATACCCAGTCGTCTGCCCCAACCAGTGCGGAGTGTCAAACATTGCCAGAGAAGATCTTGCCAATCACCTGAGAGACAACTGCAACACCGCCATGGTACTCTGCCCCTTCAAGGATGCCGGCTGCAAACACCGGGTAAGAATGAAGCTGAACCCTTGCCTTCAGGCCCCTCAAAAGCTTTGGATTTGACGAGACTTGGCAGAAGCGTTCCTCGCCAGGAAGACTGTGAATCTGATTTTTATTGCTGCTGGAATCACTCCCCTCACCGTATCTGTTAGCAGACACAGCTTAGCTTTTACTCCCATTGATCTGAGCAGAAGCTATTTTTAGATTGGTAGAATTTTTACGCCAGCAATGGCTATAATTAAACCCAGCTCAACAATTTCTGTTTGAAGCCAGATAACTCCAACCCTCAATTATCCAAAATACATCAAAGTGATCCAGTTGCTGCTGCTTTATTTTTATATATAATATATGCACGCTTTATACACACACATATATTGTATATACACACATATATATTGCGTATGCTGTGTGTGTGCGCGCGCGTGTGCTGTGTGCAAGAGCGTACGTGCGTGTGCTGTGTGTGTGTGTGCACATGCAAGTGTGCTGTGTGTGCGTGCACATGTGCTGTGTGCGTGCGCTGTGTGCGTGCACGTGTGCTGTGTGTGCGTGCGTGCGCGTGTGCTGTGTGTGCGCGCGCGTGTGCTGTGTGTGTGCGTGCGTGTGCTGTGTGTGCATGCACGTGCGCTGTGTGCGTGCGCTGTGTGTGCGTGCGTGCACGTGTGCTGTGTGAGCGCGCGCGTGTGCTGTGTGTGCGCGCGCGTGTGCTGTGTGCGAGAGTGTGCGTGCGTGTGCTGTGTGTGCATGCACGTGTGCTGTGTGCGTGCGCTGTGTGTGCGTGCGTGCACATGTGCTGTGTGTGTGCGCGTGTGCTGTGTGCGTGCATGTGCACGCGCGTGTGCTGTGTGTGTGCACGCGCGTGTGCTGTGTGTGTGCACGCGCGTGTGCTGTGTGTGTGCACGCGCGTGTGCTGTGTGTGTGCACGCGCGTGTGCTGTGTGTGTGCACGCGCTTGCGCGTGTGCTGTGTGTGTGCACGCGCGTGTGCTGTGTGTGCATGCATGTGCGTGCGCTGTAACATTCAATAACATTAAAAGGAATAGGCTGCTCCCTCAATGAGCCTCAGTTACTGACTGGGCCCAGTCTGGAAAAGCTGCAGCATTGCTTCTGAAACCCAGATTATTTTGGGTGTTCCTCTGGCTCAGTGGATTCTCACCAGAGTGGTGCCCGCGCTCTGATGCCATTCCTTGCCCTGCCTGTTTTGGATGGAACCATGTAATGGACGGAGCTTGGCCCCTTCACCTTCCTGGACCTTCATGCTGGGGCTGGGGCTGGGGAAGGGCTGTTCGGCCGTGAAGAAAAGTTCCATTTGCCTCCGTGCTTGGGTCGAGTGCCCCCTCCCCCCGCCCACTGCCTCTCCCCCCCCCCCCCCCCCCCCCCCCCCCATTGCTACAGTCGTTTCATTTGGAAATCATCCCTTTCCCATGCGCTTTGTCCCAAGGACCTTTGTGCCTTCACTATATGTTCGCAACCTCAAATGCTGTTCAACCTTGGGCTATGACATCGTCAAGGTTACACGGTCTGAAACTGTTCATTTATTTGGTGGGAATTTTATTCTAAGTGCCGCTCAAGTGAACACGACCTGCAGTCAGTCATGTGTGTAATGGGGTTGTCAAAGTTCACAGCTGACTGCGCGGAAGGAGAAGTCTCTGATAACATGTCTCGATAAGCGAAGGATGGGGGTGGGGAGGGAGGTACGTGGGTGGCTGCGCAACTGTATATATTTTTTAAAGTTTGTTAATAATCCTCGTGTTTGCTGAGCAGAGAGCAGCAAGATCCCCAAGTCAATGTTCAAATGAACAGAGTGAAGGAAGATGTGTATTCTGTGTCAGTGACACAGCGTTCATGTTTTATCTTTGCTTGCAGTATTGGAAAAAAAAACCCACCCAGATTAATATTGATTTCTCCGACCAAGTTATTATTCCAAGGATTGGACATGACCTGCACGTCACGGTGCTGTGACCAAAAGATGAATTATATTGAAGACTTTGTTGATGTGATTTGTACCCTCCTTCTCCTTCCATCGTAACTTCATTACATAAGCCCACTGGGGACACTAATTAATTGATAAATAAAGAAATAAACAAATAAATTGTCAATGAACTAATTTCTGTATGACTTATCGTCATACCAAACCCGTAAACCATCTGAATAAACGGGAATGCCCCTACATGGGGCGGCATGGTGGCACAGTGTTGCTTCACAGCGCCAGGAGCCCCGGGTTTGATTCCCAGCATGGGTCACTGTCTGTGTGGAGTTTGCATGTTCTCCCTGTGTCTGTGTGGAGTTTCCTCCGTGTGCTCCAGTTTCCTCCCACATTCTGGTTAGGTGCATTGACTTGAACAGGCGCCGGACTGTGGTGACTAAGGGAATTTCACAGTAACTTTTATTCTTTTTAAACGCTGGCAGGAAGGTGGTACCTGATTTGCGTTAAGTGCCCTGCGTTTCTAGACGCTGCAGAGGGGCATCCAACTTGGATGAATTCACCGCTTATAAATCAGCTTTAAGTCAGGGACTCCCTTAACGATTCGTTCTGCAAGTGTCATGCTCAGTGCCAAACTGAATCCAAAATATTAGGCCTGATCCCTGAAACAAGGCAACGGCAGATGCAGTGCTCCTGCAGTTGGGCTATGGTTATCATCCATAGCTAGGGGATTTTCACAGTAACCTCATTGCAGTGTTAATGTAAGCCTACTTGTGACACTAATAAATAAATAAACTTCAACTTACTCATCCAAGAACTCCTACTGTTATTGTAGAGTTGTTTGAATTTAGCTGGGGGAGGGGGGAAGCCAGTGGGGGGGGGAGGGGGGGTGGTGGTGGTGGGAGGGGGGGGGTCTCCCTATGGAAAGTACACTCACTTGGCAGAGAGTAGATTCTATGGCCGGAATCTTTACTGCCTCACCCGCTCCAATTCCAGGCGGGTGAGGCTCGCAGAATGGAAATCTCCATTGGCCTTGCCCAAGCAAGGTCGTAAAATCCCACCCGACATGTCGAGAACGTGTTATGAAAGCTCTTCCTCGTGGTGGTATACACTTGGGCCTCTACATGTGCCACAACATAATGAATAGGACGAGAGGTCATAGTTTGAGGATAAGTGGTAAATCTTTTAAAACTGAGGTGAAGAGAACTTTTTTCACCCAGTGGGTGGCAGGTGTATAGCATATACTACCACAGAAAGTAGTTGAGGCCAAAACATTGCCTGACTTCAATAATAAATTAGGTACAGCTCTCGGGACTAAAGGGATATGGGAAGGGGGAAAGGGGGAGTGGGGGGATCATGATATTGAATTCGATGATCAGCCATGATCAAAGTGAATGGCGGCGCAGGCTCGAAGGGCCAAATGGCCTACCCCTGCTTCTAGTTTCTGTGTTTCTAATAGGAACATGAGTAGGCCATTCAGCCCCTCCACCCTGCTCTGCCATTCAATAAGACCATGGCTGAACTGTGATCTGATTGTGGTTTCAACTCCAAATTCTTGCCTGGCTATTCCCATCCCCACCCCCCACTCCCTCGGCCTCCTTTGCAGATTGAAATTCTGTTTAGCTCAGCATTGAGTATATTCAATGGCCCAGCCTCCATTGCTGTCTGGGGAAGAGAATTCCAAAGACCACCAACCCCAACGCGGAGAAGAAAGTCCTCCTGATCTCCACCTTAAACGGGTGACTCCTTATTTCTAATCAGTGTTCCCTGGTTCTAGCTCTAGACCCCACTGCGAGAAGAAACATCCTCTCAGCATCTACCTTGACAAGACCCCTCTGAATCTTGCATCTTATTAAGATCTATTTTAAATTCCAATGAATATAGGCCCAAACTGCTCAACCTTTCCTCCATAAGACAACCCTTTTGTTCTAGAAATCCTCCGAGTGATTCTTCTGAGCTTGTTCTGAATGCAGATAGCAGATACCCTGCTTGTCCCTCGCTTCCACCAAGGAAATCTGCCGGAAGATACCTTTTAGTCATAATTGGGTTCTTACAACACCTCATGGTCAAACATAAGAATCACAAAAAAATCCCTACAGTGCGGAAGAGGCCATTCAGCCCATTGAGTCTGACAGAGTATCTTACCCAGGCATTCTGCCCTATCCCTGTAATGCCACACATTTACCATGGCTAACCCCCCTAAACTTCACACCTTGGGGCAATTTAGCATGGCCAATCCGTCTAACCGAGACATCTTTGGAGTGTGAGAGGAAACCGGAGCACCCGGAGGAAAACCACGCAGCCACTGGGAGAACGTGCAAATTCCACACGGACAGTCACCCGAGGCTGGAATCGAACCCAGATCCCTGGAGCTGAGAGGAAGCAGTGCTTACTACTGTGTCACCGTGCCACCCTCAACATCCTGATGAGACTTTCTGTCTGAGTGGCCACCTAGTTTAAATGAGAGGAGAAACAGATCCTAGCAACAGGCAGGCTCTGGAAATGGGGGTAGAAAATTGAAGGGATCAGTAATGTAATAAGTCTTTGGAAGCAGAAGTCCTTTCACCAAAATCCCTTTAGTTACAAACTCTAACAACAGTTCACAGAGTGCTATCAGTCAGCAGTCTAACTCCGGGAACTGACTCTCCCGGTTAAATACAAGGCAAAGACTCCCTGATTGGCCCATCAATTGGACCCTTAATCAGCGAGTTCATTCTCCAATAGGCCAACCTCAATGGCCTGGTTGAAGTCATTACAAATAAGTTAAAAGCAAAATACTGCGGGGTGCAGGAATCTGAAACAGTAACAGAGAATGCTGGAAAATCTCAGCAGGTCTGACAGCGTCTGTGGAGAGAGAATGGATCCAATGTTTCACGTCTGGATAACCTTTCGCATCTGGATGACCTCGTTCAGACAAAGGATCATCCAGATGCGAAACGTTGGCTTCATTCTGTCTCCACAGACCTGCTGAGCATTTTCTGTTATTGTTGAAGGGACCAATGGTTGACTTGATGCTGCCCTTTGATTTTGATTAGTTTACGTATGAAGGAAGTTCTGCCTTCTGTAATGTCAAACTCAGCAGGTGAACAGTGAGTGAGGGTCTCGCTAATGAATCTTTTGTGTCTTCCACTGTAGTGCCACAAGATTGCGATGAGCAGACACATTGATGAAAGTATGAAGATGCACCTGAATATCATGTGCAGTCTGGTGAACCGCCAACGCCAGGACATCTTGGAGCTAAGGCGGGAAGTGGAGGAGCTCTCGGTCGGCAGTGACGGCGTTCTGATCTGGAAGATAACCGACTATTCGCGCAAGATGCAGGAAGCCAAATTGCGCAATAACTACGAGTTTTTCAGCCCCCCGTTCTACACCCACCGCTACGGCTACAAGCTGCAAGTGTCGGCGTTCCTCAACGGCAACGGGAGCGGGGAGGGGACCCACTTGTCGGTCTACATCCGCGTCCTGCCGGGCGAGTACGACAACCTTCTGGAGTGGCCCTTCTCCTACAAGGTGACCTTCTCCATTATGGACCAGAGCGACCCGTCGCTCTCCAAACCGCAGCACATCACCGAGACCTTCACCCCTGACCCCAACTGGAAGAACTTCCAGAAGCCTCTGAACTCCAGGAACTCCATGGATGAAAGCACACTTGGCTTTGGATATCCCAAGTTCATTTCTCACGAGGAGATCAAGAAGAGGAACTACATCAGGGACAATTCCATCTTCATCAGGGCTTCTGTGGAGATCCCTCAGAAGATTATAGCATGAACATCAACTGGACAGAAAGATTGCTCCTGCTTTATCATCAAAAGCTTTTTTTTATACACATGCATATATATATATATATATTGTGATACAAACAAGTTGCTCGAGAACCAAAATTTCTGAGGTACTTTTGAGATTTCTCCACTGTGCACTATTGAACATTGCCTAATGTGCATGTGTAAATTGGCATGATATTTAGATACTGGGTCTACCCACTTCAGGGAGACAAAGAATACCTCTACAATGTTGTCTTTTTTTAAAAAAAAACTATGTGTCTATGATTTGCCATAGCTTCAGTATCTATGGTCACAAGAGCCATCTGATTCTCCCCTTTGGAGGGGGAGAACATTGCAAGCTGTATATCACCATGTTGTTTAGTCTGATGAACAGTCCCATATTATAGGATTGGTTTGAGAAGTTAAGACAGGTGGGAGGGCGAGTTTGTTGAAGTCTGAAGGTCTATTTGGGTTTAGTAGATGGTATTTTCATTCAGGCAGCTTATGACGTTGACCAAGGCGCCCATTCAAAGGGACTGGGCACTTGTCAAAAGTGTCCATCCGAGGGACTGGTCCCAACTTCTTTCTCAATAAGTAACGGTCAACTAGGCGGAAGGGTTGACGCCAGGCTGATTCCAGTGCTGCCAGAAGCGGTTGTATGTCTTTGTCTATGTACTGTCATTTAAGCTGGTCAAAGTTGGCTTCTCAGGTGATCAAACGTATAAAACCCAGTCTTCAGTATTAGTTACAGAGAACTGATTTTGGAGGGAAAGTGCAAGCTTTCTCCACCACATGCTGAAGAAAACAAGAGTGCTTGTAGCCAGTTTTCAGTCAGCCTTTTAAAAACAGTGGGAGAGAAACGTTTTGAGGGAGAGGGTAAGAGACACTTTCTTATTTCCATCCCAGTTTTATCTCTTTACAAGGAAAATGACATTGTGGCTGGAATTTTACCGCCCCGCCTGCCACGGGAATCGGAGCGGCCGAGGGGTGGACAACGGGAAGGCCCGTTGACCTCGGGTGAGATTTTACGGTTTCAGGGTGAGCAAGGCCGTAAAGTCCCAGCCTGTATGTCTCAACTTTGGCCATCGTTGACTGTTGAGAATCACCCGTTTAAAATGTTCGTAACCAACTAAGGCATGTGCAATAAGTAAATGCCAAGATTCAAAGATGTGACTAGTCAAAGTCGGTAATCTACAATGGTAATACCAGGAAGTCTTATTCTTTTCATTTTTTTTCCTCTCTCTTTCCCTTCTCTCTCCTTACGGCGCTCTCACAGAAGTTGGAATCTTTTGCTACATTTGAACTTTACCGGTGCAAGCTGTTTCTATGTCTATATCTGTGTTCGCCGATTTTTTGAAAACGGAAGAATTTTCTAAAGCTGTATATTTTAAATAAAACTACATCTAGGACTTTAACTGTTTTGTAGTAGAGTAGGGTTTTTTTGTATCAAATATCAATGAAAAGCTGGAAAAATCTCAATGGCATGTTTAATGTAATTCCATTTTGTGGGTCAGTTAAAATCCATTTGGAATTTTAGGAAGTAGTCTTCTGCATTACTTGATTCCCGTGTATAATTTCCCTTCTAAAGCTATTTATTTTTTAGCTCTGTTGTTTGATCATTGAGGTAGATGTGTTTGAAAGAACAAGAGATGATTGTCTGTATGTTGTCTTTTTCAAAATAAAATGTGTATTCATACAAAGCTTTGTTCTGGTTTTTGTACTTGTCGGAAGAATCAGTAATGTTCTATATATTAAAGTGTTGGGGAAAAAAAGAAATGGACACCAGGACTTAGTCTGATTTGATTTGATTTACTATTGTCACATGTATTAGTATATAACGAAAAGTATTGCTTCTTGCACGCTATACAGACAAAGCATTCTGCACATAGAGCAGGAAAGGAGAGAGTACAGAATATAGTGTTACAGTCATAGCTAGGGTGTAGAGAAAGATCAATTTAATGCAAGGTAGGTCCATTCTGGCAGCAGGGAAGAAACTGTTCTTGAGTCGGTTGGTACGTGACCTCAGGCTTTTGTATCTTTTTCCTGACAGAAGCATGTGGAAGAGAGTATGCCCAGTCGCGTGGAGCCTTTGATTATGCTGGCCGCTTTTCCAAGGCAGCGGGAAGTGTAGACAGAGTCAATGGATGGGAGGCTGGTTTGCGTGATGGATTGGGCTTCATTCACGACCCTTCTGTTGTTTCTTGCAGTCTTGGGCAGAGCAGGAGTCATACCAAGTTGTGATACTAACAGAAAGAATGCTTTCTATGGTGCATCCATAAAAGTTGGTGAGAGTTGTAGCTGACATGCCAAATTTCCTTAGCCTCCTGAGAAAGTAGAGGTGTTAGAGGGCTTTCTTAACTATAGTGTCAGCATGGGGGGACCAGGACAGGTTGTCGGTGATCTGGACACCTCGCAACTAGAAAAGAAAACTGCATTTATGTAGCGTTGTTTAACTGCAGGATGTTCCAAAGTGCTTCACTGTTGGACGTACTTTTTGATGTGTAGCCATTGTTATAATGGAACAGCAGTTCCATGAGACAAAGACCCAAACAATCATGCAATAACCAAATAATCTACTTTAGGCAGGTAAATATTCACCAGGATACTGAGGAGGAAAGCCCTGCTTCTCTACAAATAGTACTATGGAAGTGTTTATCATATCCGCTCAAGAGAGTAGATGTGGCCTCTACGTCATGTCTGTGTAAATTAGATATCACTCTAGGGGCTAAAGGGATAAGGGGGGAATCAGGATATTGAATTCGATGATCAAAATGAATGGTGGAGCAGGCTTGAAGGGCCGAATGGCCTACTCCTATTTTTTGTTTCTATATCCCGTCCAAAAGACCATAGAATCCCTACAGTACAGAAGGAGGCCATTTGGCCCCTTGAGTCTGCATCAAGTCTCCAAAAGAACATCTTACCCACACTCACCCCCTCCCTGTCATCCATGCATTTAGCATGGCCAGTCCACCTAACCTGCACATTTTTGGAGTGTGGGAGGAAACCGGAGCACCCGGAGGAAACCCAAACAGGCACAGGGAGAACATGCAAACTCCACATAGTCATCCAAGGCTGGAATTGAACCCAAGTCCCTGGTGCTGTGAAGCAGCAGTGCTCACCACTGTGCCGCCCATCGAAGACATCACATCGGATGGTGCTGGGATCAGCGCCAGGGACCTGGGTTCAATTCCAGCCTCGGGTGACTGTGTGGAGTTTGCATGTTCTCCCCGTGTCTGTGTGGGTTTCCTCCGGGTGCTCCGGTTTCCTCCTACAGTCCAAAGATGTGTGGGTTAGGTTGATTTCCATGCAAAATTGCACCTTAAAATGTCAGGGGGGCTAGCAGGGTAAATACTTTAGGGTTACGGGGATGGGGCCTGGGTGGGTTGTTGACGGTGCAGGCTCGATGGGCTGAATGGCCTCCTCCTGTACTGTAAGGATTCTATGAACACACCCTCAATATTGCCCTCAGTGTCGACTTCCAGGCTGTGAGCTCTGCTTTTTTTGAGTGGAACCTGAATCAGGACCCTTGAACCCATTAGTTTGTGAATCCAAGTGGCCATGCTTCACATACCTGCCTGGATTGCTGGTGTTAGCAACTGAGAGGCGACAGCACCATTAATCCCAGGCCTGTCTTCACTCAACATGCGCTTTGCAGCAACAATCCCCAGGCAGCAGTCAGCCCTGGCTGTTGCTTTATATCCCAATTTATCTTTTTATATAGCAGCAAATAAGCTGCCGGTTTGATTGCGTTTCACATTTTCAATCGCCAGATTGGAACCCGTGGTGTTTGGTTGCAAGCTGCCTCTAATGCACGGAAGATGGAAAATAGCATTGCTGGACTGAAAATTCAGCCGCGAACATGCCCGGTGCAAAAGGATTAAATGTTGCAAGTTGCTGGTGTGGGAAGCCTCTCGGGCCTGAGGGAATGTGATTATTGATGGCATGTTTTCCCCTGTCAATAACTCCAGAAATGCAGATCCAATCAGCACCTTGAAACAGCCTGGAGATTTCAATATTGCATTGGCCTCGATTGGGAAGTAATTATGACATGACCGATGAGCCTAAAATGAGCCACTGTGATCTCCTAAGCACAGCCACCAGCTCCCCTCTCAATCACTTCACTTGTACGGCTCGCCACTTTCATCCATCATGATCCCATTTGTGCAGATTAGAAAGGTGCTTAATTCCAACGCATATGATTGTCTTCATCACTAGTTCAAAGGTCAAAGAGGCTTTCTTCCTGCTGGGTGAGGTTTAAACAGGAAGGCCGAAGCTTTTCAGTCATTGTGGGTAATCCTACGACATTGCGATGAGAAAAGCGAGGTATTTACAACGAAAATTACAGCACAGGAACAGGCCCTTCGGCCCTCCAAGCCTGCACCGACCATGCTGCCCGACTGAACTAAAACCCCCTACCCTTCCGGGGACCATATCCCTCTATTCCCATCCTATTCATGTATTTGTCCAGACGCCCCTTAAAACTCACTATCGTATCTGTTTCCACTATCTCCCGTGGCAGCGAGTTCCAGGCACCCACCACCCTCTATGTTAAAAAAAATCTACCTCGTACATCTTTAAGCCTTGCCCCTCACACCTTAAACATATGCCCCTTAGTAATTGACTCTTCCACCCTGGGAAAAAGCTTCTGTCTATCCACTCTGTCCATGCCCCTCATAATCTTGTAGATTTCTATCAGGTCGCCCCTCAATCTCCGTCGTTCCAGTGAGAACAAACCAAGTTTCTCCAACCTCTCTTCAAAGCTAATGCCCTCCATGCCAGGCAACATCCTGGTAAATCTTTTCTGTACCCTCTCCAAAGCCTCCACATCCTTCTGGTCGTGTAGTGACCAGAATTGAACACTATATTTGAAGTGCGGCCGAACTAAGGTTCTGTAAAGCTGTAACATGACTTGCCAATTTTTAAACTCAATGCCCCGGCCGATGAAGGCAAGCATGCCGTATGCCTTCTTGACTACCTTCTCCACCTGCGTTGCCACTTTCAGTGACCTGTGTGCCTGTGCACCCAGATCCCTCTGCCTATCAATACTCTTAAGAGTTTTGCCATTTACTATATATATCCTATCTTTATTAGACCTTCCAAAATGCATTACCTCATATTTGTCCGGGTTAAACTTCATTTAGTTATCAATATTCATGTTAGAATGCTGGACCATCTTAATTTGAGCCTCTCTGTCGCCCCATGCACCTGCCACCCTGCCTATCTGGCCTCTCTTGTATGAGACAAGCTCTTTATATAGCAGAGAATCCCTACAGTGCAGAAAGAGGCCATTCGGCCCATCGAGCCTGCACTGACAACAATCCCACCCAACCCCATAACCCCATGTATTTACCCTGCTAATCTCCCTGACACTTCGGGGAAATTTAGCATGGCCAATCAACCTAACCCACACATCTTCAGCAATGACATTGGGGGATGTGAAGAAAAGCTTTTTTACCCAGAAGGTGGTGACGGCCAGGAATGCGTTGCCTGGGAGGGTGGTAGAGACAGGTTGCCTCACATCCTTTAAAAAGTACCTGGATGAGCACTTGGCACATCATAACATTCAAGGCTCTGGGGCAAGTGCTGGCAGATGGGATTAGGTGGGAGGTCAGGTGTTTCTCGTGTGTTGGTACAGGACCCAATGGGCCAAAGGGCCTCTTCGGTAGCGTATAATTCTATGAACATTTCAAAGTTGGTTCAGTGGAGTATTATGTTAAAAATTAAAAAGTGGGGGTTGGTTTAGCTCAGTTGGCTGGTCGGCTGGTTCCTGATGCAGAGTGATGCCAACAGCATAGGTTCAATTCCAGTACCAGCTGAGGTTATTGATGAAGTCCCTGCCTCAACCTTGCCTCTCCCCTGAGATGTGGTGATCCTCGGGTTAAATCATCACCAGTCAGTTCTCCCCTTTGAGGTCTGTGGTCATCTGGGACTATTTCACCTTTTTTAAATTTTAAAGAGTTGACATTGAGCGATGGAGGAGATAGTAAGACGGTCTAAAGCTTGGTAGGTTTTAAGGAGCATGTCAAAGGTGGAAAGTGAGGTTGAGACGTGTGGGGAGGGAATTCCAGATCTTTGGGCCCAGGCTAGTGATGGCATGGCTGCCAATGGTGGAGCAAGGGACTGCCCAAGAGACTGGGATTGGAGGAGTACAGATATCTCGGACTGTGGCGGGTTTGGAGGAGCTTACAGCGATAGGGAAGGGGCAAAGCAATTTGCAAACCAGGATGAAAATTTGGAAATCAATATGTTGCTTGACCAGGAACCAATGTAGGCCTGTGAGCAAAGCCATGATGGGCAGCAGAGGTTTGGATGACCACATGTTTCCCGAAGAATGGGGGAGATCATCTAGAATGCGTTGGACGAGTCGAGTTTAGAGGTACTAGGTGTGAGCAAGAGGGTTCAAGCAGCATCTGAGAAGCCTGTCAAACTGACCACCAGAAAGTGTTCAAAGGTATCGGCGTGCTTAAATTTCCCCCTCGACATGAGGAAAATAAAAAAGAACTAAGTCTCAAAGGACCATTGAAGATTACTTGTTTAATACTATCTTTCAGTTTATGGAAGGAAGGCCATTGATGGAGCAGCTGAAGGTGGTTGGGCCTCGAACACTCCCCTGAGGAACTCCTGCAGATGAGGTGATTCACCTCCGACAACCACAACTGTTATACTTTGTGCTAGGTATGACTCCAGCCAATGGCGAGTTTTCCACCAGATTCAAGAGCTTCAGGTTTCTTGGTGTCCAGATCACCAGCAACCTGTCCTGGTCCCTCCATGTGGACGCAATAGTTAAGAAAGCCCACCGATGCCTCTACTTTCTCAGGAGACTAAGGAAATTTGGCATGTCAGCTACAGCTCTTACTAACTGCATCATATAAAGCATCCTTTCTGGTTGAATCGCAGCTTGGTATGACTCCTGCTCTGCCCAAGACCGCAATAAACTACAAAGGGTCGTGAACAAAGCCCAGCCATCACTCAAACCAGCCTCTCATCCATTGACTTTGTCTACACTTCCTGCTGCCTTGGAAAAGCAACCAGCATAATCAAGGACCCCACACACCCTGGACATACTCTCTCCCACCTTCTCCATCGAGAAAAAGATCCAAAAATCTCAAGGACACGTACCAAGCGACTCATGAACAGCTTCTTCCCTGCTGCCATTTGGTTGAATATTAAATTGAGGGCCTGGCTGTCATTGACCACGGCAGAGTTCAATGAAGAACTACAGCTCTGTCATGGCCCAAACCACCAGAACCAGCTGATCTTTCTCTTACTGATGGCTATTGTGTTTATCTTTGTGTAAAATGGCTGCCACCACTCCGGATGAAAGTTCTCCTTCAAAGTAACCACACAAATACCTCTTTTGGGTTGTTACTGGGAGGTGTGCCTATTCTAATATTTATGCCAGCCAACACCTGGCCTGCCAGCATTCTGAGCTCAGACATGAAGAATTGGCCACACATCCCAGTCCAGGGCTTGAGCACAAAAATCAAGGCTGACGTTCCGGTGCAGCGCTGAGGGAGTGCTGCACTGTCAGAGGTGTCGTGTTTCTGATGCAACGTTGAACCGAAACATCATCTGCCCTCTCAAGTGAATGCAAAAGCTGGCTGCTTTTCCAAGGCAATGGTGATAGCCTGAAGCTGGCAAGGACAGCTATCCCTCTTCCCCTGGATGATACTTATCCCTCAATCACTAAAATAGGCAATCTGGTCATTATCAGATTGTTGTCTGTGGGAGCTTGCTGTGCAGAAATTGGTTGCTGAGTTTCCCAGGTTATGATGTGGAGATGCCGGCGTTGGACTGGGGTAAACACAGTAAGAGTTTTAACAACACCAGGTTAAAGTCCAACAGGTTTATTTGGTAGCAAATGCCATTAGCTTTCGGAGCGCTGCTCCTTAGTCAGATGGAGTGGACCACTCCATCTGACGAAGGAGCAGCGCTCCGAAAGCTAATGGCATTTGCTATCAAATAAACCTGCTGGACTTTAACCTGGTGTTGTTAAAACTCTTACTGTGTTTTCCCAGGTTACACAGTAAGAAGTTTAACAACACCAGGTTAAAGTCCAACAGGTTTATTTGGTAGCAAAAGCCACACAAGCTTTCGGAGTCTTAAGCCCCTTCTTCAGGTGAGTGGGAATTCTGTTCACAAACAAGGCATATAAAGACACAAACTCAATTTACAGAATAATTGTTAGAATGTGAATACTTACAGCTAATCAAGTCTTTAAGATACAAACAATGTGAGTGGAGAGAGCATTAAGCTCAGGTTAAAGAGATGTGTATTGTCTCCAGACAGGACAGCCAGTGAGACTCTGCAGGTCCAGGCAAGCTGTGGGGGTTACAGATAGTGTGACATGAACCCAATATCCCAGTTGAGGCCGTCCTCATGTGTGCGGAACTTGGCTGTCAGTTTCTGCTCAGCGACTCTGCGCCGTCGTGTGTCGTGAAGGCCGCCTTGGAGAACGCTTACCCGAATATCAGAGGCCGAATGCCCGTGACCGCTGAAGTGTTCCCCAACAGGAAGAGAACAGTCTTGCCTGGTGATTGTCGAGCGGTGTTCATTCATCCGTTGTCGCAGCGTCTGCATTGTTTCCCCAATGTACCATGCCTCGGGACATCCTTCCCTGCAGCGTATCATAGAAATCATAGAAGAAATCATAGAAACCCTACAGTACAGAAAGAGGCCATTCGGCCCATCGAGTCTGCACCGACCACAATCCCACCCAGACCCTACTCCCATATCCCTACATATTTTACCCACTAATCCCTCTAATCTACACATCCCAGGACACTAAGGGCAATTTTTTTATCATGGCCAATCAACCTAACCCGCACATCTTTGGACTGTGGGAGGAAACCGGAGCACCCGGAGGAAACCCACGCAGACACGAGGAGAATGTGCAAACTCCACACAGACAGTGACCCAAGCCGGGAATCGAACCCAGGTCCCTGGAGCTGTGAAGCAGCAGTGCTAACCACTGTGCTACCGTGCCACCCCCTACCGTATCAGGTAGACAACGTTGGCCAAGTTGCAAGAGTATGTACCGTGTACCTGGTGGATGGTGTTCTCACGTGAGATGATGGCATTTGTGTCGATGATCCGGCATGTCTTGCAGAGGTTGCTGTGGCAGGGTTGTGTGGTGTTGTGGTCACTGTTCTCCTGAAGGCTGGGTAGTTTGCTGCGGACAATGGTCTGTTTGAGGTTGTGCGGTTGTTTGAAGGCAAGAAGTGTGTTTACCCCAGTCCAACGCCGGCATCTCCACATCATGATTTCCCAGGTTACAACAGTGACTATACTTCAAAAAGTACTTCACTGGCTGTAAAGTGCTTTGGGGTGCCCTATGGCCATGCAAGATGCCACACAAATGCAAGTCTTCTTTCTTCCTTCCTTTTCCTTTTTCGCCACCTACCTCGTTCAAACTATCACGCTGGAGTAAGCCTCACCTTTACAACACAGCTTGATCTGCCCCCTACTGCTCTGATAACCTCTCCTCCTTTGAGCATTTCTGCATATTTTGTATGTCAGATCTAGGCAGAGATTACACTAGATTATATGTGTGTAGGAATTTTATTTTAAAAGAATTGCATACAATGCTTTAAAAGATTTACCCCTTGCTATTAGCTCTGGCTTCCAGCTCTATAAGAAGTCTCACAACACCAGGTTAAAGTCCAACAGGTTTATTTGGTAGCAAATACCATAAGCTTTCGGAGCACAGCTCCTTCGTCAGATGGAGTGGAAATCTGTTCTCCAACAGTGCACAGACACAGAAATCAAGTTACAGAATACTAATTAGAATGCAAATCTCTACAGCCAGCCAGGTCTTAAAGGTACAGACAATGTGGGTGGAGGGAGCATTCAACACAGGTTAAGGAGATGTGTATTGTCTCCAGACAGAACAGCTAGTGAGATTCTCTTGTTTGTTTTTCTCTGAGTCTACATCCAATCTTAATCAATCAAGCACAGTGAGCATCAATAGTAAACAGACTCACATAATGAAACACGGAACAATTGAATATGACCTTTTCCCACCTCTCACATCTCTCTTTTAAAACCTTCATTCTGTACAATCCACTCAGATATCACACTGAGTTTCTTACAGAAATATCTTTTTGGTTTTCTTCCATTTGCATTGGGTGACGTCATATCCTCAAGGAGTTCAACCTCGACTCAAATCTTCTTCTAAGTTTACTGTCCTCCTTTCCTCCCTCAATCTCTCCCTCCAGATAAACCCTGTTATCCATATTCACAGTCACCATCTTGCTGTTTTATCTCCATTGTAACTATCACTGCTGCCCATATTTTAACTCGCACCAGTTCCCATTTACTGATCCCCCTTTGCTCAACGATTTACAGCAGCTCCTGGTTAAGCGACACCTCAATTTAAAAATTCTCATCCTTGCTTTCAAATCACTCCCTGCCCTCGCGACCTCCAAATTTCCATAATTTCCACCAACATAACAGCTTCTGCATGCTTCCAATTTTGACTTCTTGATGTTAATGTCTTGCCGATTACAATTTTAAGGCTTGTTAATGTCATGTCAATTACATTGTTAAGGCTTGTTAATGTCATGTCAATTACATTGGTAAGGTTACGAGAAACAGGTGATGGGTATTAATTGTCCTTGCGTGCATCTAAATCAGGGATCTAGAAAAACCATTTTGATTTGATCTTATAAGTTTCCTTTGACTTTTTTGTTTTTGGTTGCAGTGCCCACTCCCCCAGTGTCACCCGCTCTATGATTATTTTGTTTCATTGAATCGTTTGTTTTTGCTTATTGTTTTCTAAAAAAACATATAAAGAGGGGACAGCTGGGACACTGGGTTGAGTGGGACGAGAGCTGTGAGACTGAGCAAGCCTTTCAATAAAGAAAAGTTAAATATCTTAGTTTTGACTTCACCAACTGGCTTGATCCTGAACACACAGAATCATAGAATCCCTGCTGTGCAGAAGGAGGCCATTCGGCCCATCGAGCCTGCACCGACAATAATCCCACCCAGGCCCTATCCCCGTAACCCCACATATTTACCCTGCTAATCCCTCTGACACTAAGGGGTACTTGAACATGGCCAATCCACCCTAACCCGCACATCTTTGGGCTATGGGAGGAAACCGGAGCACCCGGAAGAAACCCACACAGACATGGGGAGAATGTGCAAACTCCACACAGACAGTCACCCAAGGCTGGAATTGAACCCGGGCCCCTGGCGCTGTGAGGCAGCAGTGCTAACCACTGTGCCACCTTGCCGCCCACTTGAGACTTTTCGAAATTGGCGGCAACGCCATCAGCTGCCTAAGCCCTAAAGTTAAGCTCTGGAATTTCCTCCCTTCTGCTTATAAAGTACCTTGGGACGTTTATTACATTGAAGGGGGCACGAAACTACAAGGTGTTGTTGTTGAAATGTTTTTAAAGACAATTGCTGAGTTAGGGAATAAAAAATGTAAACAGGGGGCATAGATTTAAGGTGCGAGGGGCAAGATTTATAGGAGAAGTACGAGGCAAGTTTTTTTAAACAAAGAGTGGTGGGTGCCTGGAACTCTAAATGAAGTACAGTTCTTATTTATTAACTTGGAACTCGGGGGAGGTAGTGGAAGCAGATACGATAGTGCTTTTAAGGGGCATCTTGACAAATACATGAATAGGATGGGAATAGAGGGATATGGTCCCCGGAAGGGTAGGGGGTTTTAGTTCAGTCGGGCAGCATGGTCGGTGCAGGCTTGATGGGTCGAAGGACCTGTTCCTGTGCTGTCATTTTCTTTGTTCTTGTTCTTTGTTCTACTTGCCATCACCTGCATGTGATCCAATCACATTTCCAAGGTGTGGATCCATTTTGGATGTGTTTGCAAAGCATTTTATGCTTTTACTGCAGGGGGAAGGAGGTCAGAAATAAGCCTACAAACTGCAGGAAAGGGGAGCATCATTCGTCAAGACAAAAACCAGTTACGCTGATCTGATTCACCACACCAAAAAGGCGAACAAGATGAGAACTTCCCATTTTCTTTCTGTCCGAGCATATTCTCCAATATCGGTGGCACAGTGGTTAGCACTGCTGCCTCACAGCGCCAGGGACCCCGGTTCAATTCCAGCCTCGGGTGACTGTCTGTGTGGAGTTTGCACATTCTCCCCGT
This sequence comes from Mustelus asterias, assembly GCF_964213995.1. NCBI lineage: Eukaryota > Metazoa > Chordata > Chondrichthyes > Carcharhiniformes > Triakidae > Mustelus > Mustelus asterias. The sequence goes on from NC_135812.1 coordinate 16,208,947, forward strand.
GTCTGCATGGGTTTCCTCCAGATGCTCCGGTTTCCTCCCACACTCCAAAGCAGTGCAGGTTAGGTGGATTGGCCATGCTAAGTTGCCTCTTAATGTCAGCGGGATTAGCAGGGTAAATGTGTGGGTAACGGGGACAGGGCCTGGGTGGGATTGTTGTCGGTGCAGACTTGATGGGCTGAATGGCCCCCTTTTGCACCGTAGGGATTCTATGATTCTAAACTTTGTTGCGGGGATAGGGCCTGGGTGGGATGCTCTGTCAGATGGTCGGTGCAGACTCGATGGGCTGAATGGCCTCCTTCGGCATTGTAGGGATTCTGTGATTCTATGATAATATGTTGAATAACTGTCTCTCTCGGAGGTTCATGTAAAACATCAGGACAGAGCTCTGGAGCACAGGATCAATTCATTTAAATTGCAAATAGATTCCATTAGTTTTCTGCCCAAGGAAGGTAAATCCTTTGTTTCTCAATTTCCCATTTGAATGTTCTGTTTATCCAACAAAAGGTAATTGTTACAAACATAGAAAGGATCATTTGAATAAATTAGGCAAATATTGGAATGGGAGTTGCATTCGTACAGAAAGCAAATGCCCTCTCTATTGTGTGGTGTCTCCGGAAAACGCTTTCCAAACTAAAGTTTATTTATTAGTGTCACAAGTAAGGTTTACATTAACACTGCAATGAAATTACTGTGAAAATCCCCTAGTCGCCACACTCTGGCGTCTGTTCGGGTAAATGCACCTAACCAGCATGTCTTTCAGACTGTGGGAGGACACCGGAGGAAACCCACACAGACACAGGGCGAAGGTGCAAACTCCACACAGACAGTGACCCAAGCCAGGAATCGAAACCGGGTCCCACCGACGAGATTCTTGCTTTCTGACTGTCAGAGGATTTTGCACCCACGTCGCAGTTCCGCAGGCACAGAATGCTAACCACTGTGCCACCGTGTAGCGGGCAGTCACACATGACCTGATCTGATGTGTCAGGACCAACCAGAGTTAATACAGGGTTTCACACTGTACAAAGGCAGCTTTGGCGCTTTGCTAGGTTAATGCAGAGTGGCCACTCACCTGATAATGAATTCAATAGCGTGCGGCACATTGTATAACAAGACAACATGAGCACAATGAGGCAAAGGAGGAAGGCAACTCAAACAGATGGTTTTAAAATGGACCCACACTTCCAAGCTGCTTTTATCCAATTTACATGTCAGTGTAATCGGCAGTCAGATACTTTAACACTTCATTACAATTGATCATCTTTGTAATGTGGAGTCATCATCTCGCCACAGTAATAGACAGATAATGTGTTCAGGTGCCGTAGATCCTTCACACAGTGAGGAAGACTGATTGCTGACTGCAACAGGTCTTATGGCATGTTACGGCTGCAGATGCGGCTGTGGCCATTTTCAAGTCTCTGATTACAAACATATATCAGCTTTCATCTCAATTCCCCCCAAACCACCCCTGCTGAAAGGAGCCACTTGGGCTATGACAAAAAGACAGATTATAATCGGTAGCAAAATCCCCACTGGTACCTGACCTATTCTCACGTGCAAATTCACACAGGCGGCATGGCGGCACAGTGGTTAGCACTGCTGCCTCACACAGGGACCTGGGTTTGATTCGGGCTTGTGTCACTGTCTGTGTGGAGTTTGCACGTTCTCCCCGTGCTTGCGTGGGTTTCCTTTGGGTGCTCCGGTCTCCTCCCACAGTCTGAAAGACGTGCTGGTTAGGTGCATTGGCCATGCTAAATTCTCCCTCAGTGTACCTGAACAGGTGCCAGAGTGTGGCGACTAGGGGATTTTCACAGTAACTTCATTGCAGTGTTAATGTAAGCCTACTTGTGACACTGATAAATAAACTTTAAATATGGTCATAGAGTCATAGAGTTTTACAGTACCAAAAGAGACCCTTCAGCCCATCGTGTTTGTGCCGGCCATCAAGCCCCTATCTATTCTCATCCCATTTTCCAACACTTGGCTTGTAGCTTGGCGTGCTATGACGTTTCAAGTGCTCATCTAGATGCTTCTTAAATATTTTGAGAGTTCCCGCCTCTGGGTTTATTTATATTTCCTCAAATCCCCTCTAATTCTCCTCCCCCTTGCTTTAAATCAATGCCTCAAGGTTATTAACCCCTTTGCTAAGGGTATATAGGAAGAAAATTATCCTCTATCTATGTCCCTCATAATTTTGTACACCTCAATCAGGTCCCTCCCTTAGCCTTCTCTGCTCTAAGGAGAATAACCTCAGCCTATCCAGCCTCTCTTCACAGCTGAAACGCTTCAGTCCAGGCAACATCCTGGTGAATCTCCTCATCGGCACCCTCTCTAGTACCATTACATCCTGCCTATGTTTTGGCGACCAAAATTGCACGCAGTACTCTAACTGTTTTACACAGCTCCATTAGAACCTCTGATTTGATTTCTGATTTGATTTGATTTATGATTGTCACATGTATTAACATACAGTGAAAAGTATTGTTTCTTGCGCGCTATACAGACAAAGCATACCGTTCATAGAGAAGGAAATGAGAGAGTGCAGAATGTAGTGTTACAGTCATAGCTAGGGTGTAGAGCAAGATCAACTTAATGCAAGGTAGGTCCATTCAAAAGTCTGACAGCAGCAGAGAAGAAGCTGTTCTTGAGTCGGTTGGTACGTGACCTCAGACTTTTGTATCTTTTTCCCGAAGGAAGAAGGTGGAAGAGAGAATGTCCGGGGTGCATGGGGTCCTTAATTATGCTGGCTGCTTTGCCGAGGCAGTGGGAAGTGTAGATGGAGTCAATGGATGGGAGGCTGGTTTGAGTGATGGATTGGGCTACATTCATGACCTTTTGTAGTTCCTTGCGGCCTTGGGCAGAGCAAGAGCCATACCAAGCTGTGATATAACCAGAAAGAATGCTTTCCATGGTGCATCTGTAAAAGTTGGTGAGAGTTGTAGCTGACGTCCAAATTTCCTTAGTCTTCTGAGAAAGTAGAGGCGTTAATGTCTTAACTATAGTGTCAGCATGGGGGGACGAAGACAGGCTGTTGGTGCTCCGACGAAGGGTTATCCAGATTCGAAACGTTGGCTCTATTCTCTCCCCACAGATGCTGTCAGATCTGCTGAGATTTTCCAGCATTTTCTGCTTTTGTTCCATGAGAACCTCACTGCTCTTATATTCTATGCCCCTAGGCACCAGTCTATTTCTGGGGATCAGCACAGATGAAGAACCAATAGGAAATACTTGATGCCCGTAAGTTGCTGTCTGTGCATTGAAGAGATTGATTGGCAGTTCGGTTGTAGACACTGAGTTAAAAATCTTGATATTTGGCCACCAGCTGAAACATTAATCTGCCTACTCCCATGTTTAAATTTTCACAACCTTGCTGTGCAATTCCCGTTATTGTTTTGTTTCATTTTGGCGACACTTGTAGGGCAGCATGGACAAGTTGGGCCGAAGGGCCTGTTTCCATGCTGTAAACCGCTATGACTATTGGTTCTCCTTACGTGCCAACAGCGAGTTCCCCTTCTTTCATCAGATTATTCCTGACCTATGGATGATGCTTGTCCAAAATTGGCACGGGGCTGAGATAACCCCTCGGCAGCTCCCGGCAATCGGTATGATAAGTTCACGTATGCAAATCCCATTTTAAATGTGCCCACTGGAATTTCTAACGGGGAAAGAATTTTACAATCAAAATTCCAGTAGTGTAAACATGAAATCTGCGCAGACAGAACATCCTTAATATGTCAAGATCCCAGTTGGGTGCTAATTAGCCCAAATATCTAGTTAGTGGTGAAATAAAACTCTCATCTTCTAAAAGCAGTCACTCAGATAATCGCTGTTTCCTATCCAGAGCCTGTTTATTGGTGAACTTGTTAAGGCCAAATGGTATTCTGAGTGACAGGTCATTAGAATGAGGGCAATTGAGAACAAACTAGATCAATGTGAGAGAAAAAGGTTCATTCTTTCCGCCACTTAAATCTTCTGGCTAGGTGATTTACAAAAGTGAAAAATATATTTCATAGAATCATAACAGTACAGAAAGAGGCCATTCGGCCCATCGAGTCTGCACCGACCACAATCCCACCCAGGCCCTACCCCCATATCCCTACACATTTACCCGCTAATCCCACTAACTTACGCATCTCAGGATGCTAAGGGCAATTTTAACATGGCCAATCAACCTAACTCTAATCTTTGGACTGTGAGAGTTTTGGCGGTTGTAGTGTTGAGGTATGATGGTATTACAGAGTGTTACATTACACTTTATGAAATAAATTGGCACAGTGGTTAGCACTGCAACCTCATAGCCCCAGGGACAGGGTTCGATTCCAGCCTTGGGTGACTGTCCATGGGAAGTTTTCACATTCTTCCCATGTCTGCATGGGTAGAAACCATGATGATCTGGGTGCTCCTGTTTCCTCCCACAGTCCAAAGATATGCAGGTTATGTGGATTGGCTATGCTAAATTGCCCCTTAGAGTCCCAAGATGTGTAGGTTAGGGGGATTAGTGGGGTAAATATATGGGGTTGCGGGGATAGGGTGCGGAGTGGGCTTGGGTAAGATGCTCTGTCAGAGAGTTGGTGCAGACTCTATGGGTCAAATGGCCTCCTTCTGCACTGTAGCTTTTCTCTGATTCTAAATAGAAGTGAAGTGTTACATAGATACTGCACTGAATGTATTCAAAAGGTGGCTGGATATAGCACTTGGGGCGATTGAGATCAAAAGTTATGGGGAAAAAACAGAATTGAGTTGGATGATCAGCCATGATTGTGATGAATGGTAGAGCAGGCTCGAAGGGCCAAATGGCCTGCTCCTGCTCCTATCTTCTATGTTTCTATGATATAGGGGGTACTTTTGAGCTCCCGCTCACAGTCCGTGTGAATGCCGGCAGGGCTCAAGATCCAGAATCGCAGATCTTGCTGGCAGGTTTGCGATTTTGGATTGTCCTTGCCTGTCGCTGACGATGTCATTAGGTTCACGCCCATAACGGGCATGGACCTGTGTTACATGTATTTGAATAGATTTTAGTATCATTAACCTGCCCTCTCGCCAGATATTGACCCCCGCTATATATTGACACCGCGTCAACCGGACGTTATGTTGGTGCGGCGCACAACAGGTTCACCTAGATGGAGCCTCCGGGGTGTAAAGGTGAGTATAACCGCCTAGAGGAGAGGGACATGGCCAGACAGTGGGCTGGCAATGCCCCCTAGCACTGACCCTTGGCACAGGTCAGCACTGCAAGGTTGGCACCATGCCGGTGTCAATCTGGCAGTGCCAAGCTGTGTCAAAGGGCAGGCCCTAATGGGAGCCTCGAAGAGGCGGTGGGGGTGATTCATTTAGATGTGATGGTGGCCGGGAGTGCACAGAGGAGCTAGGGATGCCAGTGATGGCCGTTGGAGGGTTGGGTGGTGTAAGTGGGTGGGAGGTGGTTGCCGGTTCAGACGGTGGGGGACGGGGAGAAGGGGTTGATGATCGGGCGGGGTGGTGGGGGTGGGGGAGAAGGGGCTAATTAATGGGTGGGGGAAGGGGGAGAGACTGAAGACTGGGGGCAGAGGAAGGGGGTGGTGATTGGGAGGTGGGTAGAGAAGTGCAGACTCCAATCAGAGTGGGGAGAGGACCCCCTGGGACATCTGTAGTGGGTTGGGGAATTGGGACTGCATGTGACCGAGTGGGGCATCAAGGAATTCTAGCAACACGGAAGCAAGTGGCAAACAGTGGGGGAATCCTTCCTCTGGTTGGAGTCATGCTTGGTACAAAGGAAGATGGTTGTGTTGGTTGGAGGCCAATTGTCTCAGTCCCGGGACATCGCTGCAGGAGTTCCTGAGGGTAACATCCTGGACCTGACCATTATCAACTGCTTCATCAATGAAGTCCATGTGGTCTTCGTTTGCCCATAGTCTTGTTAGATAAGGAATTCCAGGATCCAGCAACATTGGAGTAACATCAATATAGTTCCATGTCAGGATGGTGTGTGGCTTGAAGAGGAATATCCAGGTTGTGTTGTTCTGATGCATCTGCTGCTCTTGTGCTTCTTGGTGGTAGAAGTCGCAGGTTTGGAAGGTGCTATTGAAAGAGGCTTGGTGAGTTCCTGCAGCGTGGATGGTATACACTGCCATTGAGTGTTGGTGGTGGGGAGAGTGAACGTTTAAAGTGGTGGATGGGGTGCCAATGAAGCGAGCTGCTTTGTCCTGGTTGAGCTTCTTGAGTGTTGCTGGAATTGGACTCATCCAAGCAAGTGGGGAATATTCCATTACACTCCTGACGTGCCCGTGGACAGTGGCTTTGGGGAGTCGGGAGGCGAGTTACTTGCCGCAGGATTCCTAGCTTCTGACCTGCTCTTGTAGCCACAGTAAAAGGCTAATCCAGTTCAGTTTCTGGCCAATGCTGATCCCCAGGATGTTGATAGTGGGAGATTCTACAATGACAATGCCCTTGGATGTCGGAGGGGGGCGGAGGGGGGGGGGGGGGGGGGGCGATGTTGGCGTACAGAGGGGATGGTTAGAGTCTTTCTTGTTGGAGTTGATCATTGCCTAGCACTTGTGTGACATGAATGTTACTTTCCACATATCAGCTTAAGCCAGGGTATTGTCCAGGTCTTGCTACATTTGGACATGAACTGCTTCAGTATCTGAAGCATCGCAAATGGTGCTGAATATCGTGCAGTCATCAGCGAACATCTGATTTTACAATGGAGGGAAGGTCATTGATGAAGCAGCTGAAGATGGTTGGGCCGAGGACACAGCCCTGAGCAACTCCTGCACTGACACTCTGAGGCTGAGATTGACCTGCAACCCCCACAGCCAAGTTCCTTTGTGCTCCTTATGACTCCAAGCAGTTGAGAGTTTTCCCCTTAATTCCCATTAGCTTCCGTTTTGCTAGGACTCTTTGATGTCATTCTCTGTCGAATGCTGCCTTGATGTCGAGGGCGGACACACTCCTCTCACCTCTGGAGTTCAGCTCTTTTGTCCACATTTGGACCAAGGCTGTCAGGGCTGAATGGCCCTCGCAGAATCCAAGCTGAGCGTCCATGAGCAGGTTATTGCTGAATAAGTGCTGGTCCATGAGCAGGTTATTGCTGATAGCACTGTTAGTGACCGCTTCCATCACTAGACTGACGATTGAGAGTAGACTGATGGGGCTGTAATTGGCCAGGTTGGTTTTGTCCTGCTTTCTTGATTTGATTTGATTTATTATTGTCACATGTATTGGGATACAGTGAAAAGTATTGTTTTTGCACGCTATATGGACAAAGCATACCATTCATAGAGAAGGAAAGTAGGGGGTGCAGAATGTAATGTTATAGTCAAAGGGTGTAGAGAAAGATCAACTTAATATATGGTAGGTAAAAGTCTGATGGAGATGGGAAGAAGCTGTTCTTGAGTTGGTTGGTATGTGACCTCAGACTTTTGTCTTTTTCCTGCTGAAAGAAGGTGGAAGAGAGAATGTCCAGGGTGCGTGGGATCTGTTGTGCTGGCTGCGTTTCCGAGGCAGCAGGAAGTGTAGCTGGAGTCAGTGGATGGGCGGCTGGTTTGCATGATGGACTGGGCTACGTTCACAAACCTTTGTAGTTTCTTGCAGTCTTGGTCAGAGCAGGAGCCATACCAAGCTGTGATAGAACCACTGTGGCCAGGACAGTCATTGTTATGTAAGTAAGAGGCACAGCAAACAAAAAACTACTGAAAATCAAAATTCTCAAGGTTTCTTTCAGTTTGGGCATTTTGTAGACACTTTTACAGTGTGTGCTGTTGGTGTTTACAAAATACCCAAGCTGAACAAAGCCAAAAATTTGATCTTCGATAGTTTCTGTTTCTTTGAGGGGCCTCGGCTCTTTGCCAACCTGCTTCTTTTTACTCCTTTTGTCCATCGTATAAATAGTTTCAGAGGACGTGCTGCTGTAACCAGTGTTTGCAAGCACAATATGTCAGCCTTCCAATGGATTTTAAATAGCGGTGGCACAGTGGTTAGCACTGCTGCCTCCTAGCGCCAGGGACCCAGGTTCAGTTCCCGGCTCGGGTCACTGTCTGTGTAGAGTCTGCACGTTCTCCCCGTGTCTGCGTGGGTTTCCTCCGGGTGCTCCGGTTTCCTCCCACATTCTGAAAGATGTGCTGATGAGGTGCATTGACCTGAACAGGTGCTGGATTGTGGTGGCCAGGGGAATTTCACAGTAACTTCATTGCAGTGTTAATGTAAGCCTTACTTGGGACTAATAAATAAACTTTACTTTACAAAAACACCATGTGATCAGTACCGGGTAATTCAATGTTAGTCTCACTGGAACGACGGAGGTTGAGGGGCGACCTGATAGAAGTCTACAAGATTAGGAGGGGCATGGACAGAGTGGATAGTCAGAAGCTTTTTCCCAGGGTGGAAGAGTCAATTACTAGGGGGCACAGGTTTAAGGTGCGAGGGGCAAGGTTTAAAGGAGATGTACGAGGCAAGTTTTTTACACAGAGGGTGGTGGGTGCCTGGAACTCGCTGCCGGGGGAAACAGATATGATAGTGACTTTTAATTAGTCTTGACAAATACATGAATAGGGTGGGAATAGAGGAATATGGTACCTGGAAGGGCAGGGGGTTCTAGTTCAGATGCGCAGTATAGTTGGTGCAGACTTGGAGGACTGAAGGGCCTGTTCCTGTGCTGTAATTTTCTTTGTTCTTTGTTCTTGTTCTAGTCCGTGTGCCTTGATGCATTTTGGTTTAAAAATTAACATCAGCCATATTCTGAAAGGTAACTGTGATTGTCGAAATACAAGCTCACAGTGTATGGAAAGTCAATTTGATAAGGGGGAGGTGCGGAGGTGGGAGGGCGGTTTTTAGCCCGTGGTCACTGTCAGAGAGAACGGCATTGCGGGCTAAAAATACGGAGAGAATCGGGAAAGGCAATTCTCTCCGGAGAGACAGTATTCCGGGGTTTTCCCTACCCCTCACCAGTGACATTGCGTGGTTCACACCCACAAAGGGTGAGAACCTCATTTAAATGTATTTTAATCAATTTAAATACAATTTAAATATAATTACCAGCCCCCTATCATATTTTCCCCCCTCGTCGACATCACACTGGCAAGCTTTACAACAGATTCACCCAGATCTCTGTGGAGCCGGGCTTTGCCAGCATGTTTAGGCCCTGCATGTTCTCCCCATGTCTGCGTGGGTTTCCTACGGGTGCCCCGGTTTCCTCCCACAGTCCAAAAGACGTGCTGGTTAGATGCATTGGCCATGCTAAATTCTCCCTCAGTGTACCCGAACAGGCGCCGGAGTGTGGCGACTAGAGGATTTTCACAGTAACTTCATTGCAGTTAATGTAAGCCTATTTGTGACAATAATAAATAAACTTTAACATTTTGAACTGTCGCCAGAAGCTTACAGCTTGAGGGGGACCACTGCACAGCAAGCATGAGAGACCAAGAGTCTCTACGCTCTTGTCGCGTGTCATCGGCGTGCTTGGAAGGATTTGTATGTTGACACTCAACCTGTTTGATCGTGTTGTGGACGCACCTTCCTTGGCCATCAAGTCCTGGGAGCTTCTGGCTCAGAGGTAGGGACGCTACACACTGCACCACAGGACCTTCTTGGTCAGAAAATAAAACACTGCCTTTCCACTTACCCCCCCCCCCGCCCCAGTATGAAGACATGAACTAGGGATTCAAGAAGATATGAATGGGTACACAGTCAGAAGCAGGAATGCCAGTGGACCTGACACTCCCATTTTTATGTACATAGAATTCCGACAGTACAGAAGGAGGCCTTTCAGCCCATCTAGTCTGTACCGATCACAATCCCACCCAGGCCCTATTGTAACCCCACACATTTACCCTGCTAATCCCCCTGACACTAGGGTCAATTTAGCACGGCCAACCCATGTAACCCGCACATCTTTGGAGTGTGGGAGGAAACCGGAGCACCCGGAGGAAACCCATGCAGACACAGAGAGAACAATGCTAGGCATTGTACTCTTTTTAAAGCCTCCTTTTTGCACACTTCCAGAAAATAATAAGCAGCTATGTGGATTCACAAAGAGAACAAAGTCTCCCTGACTGTAAGGTTAGGAAACGTGGCAACAGGACTTTATATTAAAAGAAAAACTTCGAATGCTTTCTGAATGTAAATGTTGTCCAGCAAAAAGTCTTCACTTTTTGCAGCAAGGCTTCTAATCTGTCAGCTACACGTACAATTACTTTGGCTCAGAAGTTTGACATTTCTGGCTGACACCAAACATCTTACGTGTGGAAATCATTCTGATTCTTCCTTTTGAAGTATAGCACAATGAAAGCTTCTTAATGGAAAGTGACGTGAGCGTAATGTTAATGCAGGGGGATCCTATTAACCATGGACTGGGCCGTTCTCTGGAATGGAGCACCTCACGAAGGCTCGCAAGTGAAAGTCCACTCCTGCGGCTTTAAGGAGCACAGGTTAAAACTCTTATTTCTCCCTGAGTGCTGTGGATGCTTTCAACACTGAATCTGAATCTTGACCCTGAAACTATATTAAACGTTCGTCCCAGTCCAATTCGCTGGAGCAAGCTATTACATGTTGCATTTGTGTCTTGGGGGAAAGTGCTCATCTGGCAAAATGCTGGAGGTTAAAATCATAGAATCATAGAATCCAACAGCGCGGAAGGAGGCCATTCAGCCCACCGGGTCTGCGCCGACCACAATCCCACCCAGGCCCTATCCCCATAATCCCATGTATTTACCGTAGCTAGTTCCCCTGACACTAAGGGGAAATTTAGCATGGCCTGACACTCCCATTTTTATATACATAGAATCCCTACAGTACAGAAGGAGGTCACTCAGCCCATCTAGTCTGTATTGATCACAATCTCACCCAGGCCATATTCCCGTAACCCCACACTGTGGTGAACCATTGTTGGTTCCCACCAGGTAGTGCTGAGCCATGGTCTGGCCAGTACTATGAGTCTGTAGATATGTTACTGTTGGGGTTAGGGTTGGGCTGTTCTACCTGTTAATATAGTCCTTATGGTACACCCCAGTCGGCTCCGCCTCCTGGGAGAGGTATAAAGGTCACTGCTCTGCCTGGTGACCCTTTAGTCTGGGATCGTATACTGTATATAGTAGCTCTGTTATTGTTGGCAATGAAAGCCTTTATTTCACGAGTACATCCAGCCTCTCGTGTGTTATATCGCGCATCACACACATTTACCCTGCTAATGCCCGTAACACTTGGATCAATTTGCCATGGCCAATCCACCTAACCTGCACGTCTTTCAGAATGTGGGAGGAAACCGGAGCACCAGAGGAAACCCACGCAGACACAGAGAGAATGTGCAGACTCCGCAGATCATGATGTAATTCAATTGTTGATATACTAGTTTATCGGTTTCCAGTAAAACTTCATCCCTTTCTGATCTTGTGAATAGAAACTTTGCAATTGCTAAACAGTGTTGCAATAAACACAAAACAAACTGAGGCTCTAATGACTTCAACAAGGCACACGAGGTTGGCCTCTTGGAGTATGAGCTCCCTGATTGAGGTCATGATTCCTGCCAATCAGGGAGCCTCACCTTTATGGGGCGGTACGGTGGCACAGTGGTTAACACAGTTGCCTCACAGCGCCAGCGACCCGGGTTCAAGTCCGGCCTCGGGTCACTGCCCATGTGGAGTCTGCACGTTCTCCCCATGTCTGCATGGGTTTCCTCCGGTTGCTTTGGTTTCCTCCTATAGTCCAAAGATGTGTGGGTTAGGTGGATTGGCCATGCTAAATTGACCCAAGTGTTGGAAGCATTAGCAGTGTAAATGTGTGGGGTTACGGGAATAGGGCCTGGGTGGGATTGTGGGCGGTGCAGACTCGATGGGCCAAACGGCCTCCTTCTGTACTGTAGGATTCTATATATATAAAAATAGGAGTATCAGGTCCACTGGCACTCCTGATTCTGACTGTGTACCTTGGGGAGGCGATGGCCTAATGGTATTATCGCTAGACTATTAATCCAGAAACTCAGCTAATATGCTTTAGACCCGGGTTCGAAGCCTACCACGGCAGATGGTGCAATTTGAATTCAATAGAAAAAAATTTGGAATTAAGAATTTACTGATGACCATGAAACCATTATCGATGGTCGGAAAAACCCATCTGGTTCACTAATGTCCTTTAGGGAAGGAAATCTGCCGTCCTTACCTGGTCTGGTCTATATGTAACTCCAGAGCCACAGCAATGTGGTTGACTCTCAACTGCCCTCAGGCAACTAGGGCTGGGCAATAAATGCTGTAAGAGTTTTGACAACACCAGGTTAAAGTCCAATAGGTTTATTTGGTAGCAAATGCCATTAGTGCTACCAAGTGCTACCAAATTGCTACCAAATAAACCTGTTGGACTTTAACCTGGTGTTATTAAAACTCTTACTGTGTTTACCCCAGTCCAACGCCGGCATCTCCACATCAATAAATGCTGGCCAGCCAGCAACACCCATGTCCCACGAATGTATAAAAAAAAGCACTCCAGTAGTGAAATAGAGTTTGTAAATAAAAGAAATCTGATGAGGGACACCAGCCTCTGAGGAGTTATATCAGTGGCAACAAGGATGGGATTGAACAGAAACTTTGATTCAGTTCAGTATGGTATTGGTTCCTTACGGAGGTATGACCACCGACTTCTTTGAAGGAGGCCTAATGTCCATAGGTAGTGGCAGGTCAGAATTTCTAACCAGCTAAAAGATATGGGCAATGAGACTGCAACATCTCCTGGGGCTTTTGCTGGGGTTTTTGTCATGACCAGGGTATGATCTAAGATAAATCCCTGCTCCTATAGAAAAGAGCTGCTGGGAGTTTGCTGCCTTTGAGGCATCGGGCAGTGTGCAGGGCAAAGGTGTCCCTAAATATGAAAGTAGCGGCCGGGAACTGTGCATTAATTATCTGGTTTTCAGTCTGATTTGACTGAGATGCATCAAATGGAGATAGTCCTTTTCATGGTCTGTACCTCCACTTCTCTTTCCTCCTTTAGGGGGCGGCACGGTGGCACAGCGGTTAGCACCGCTGCCTCACAGCGCCAGGGACCCGGGTTCGATTCCCGGCTTGGATCACTGTCTGTGTGAAGTTTGCACATTCTCCCCGTGTCTGCGTGGCTTTCCTCCGGGAGCTCCTGTTTCCTCCTGCAGCCCAAAGATGTGCGGGTTAGGTGCATTGGCCATGCTAAATTGCCCCAAGATGTGTAGGTCAGGGGCATTAAATATGTGGTGTTACGGGGGTGGGCCTGGGTAAGATGCTCTGTCACAGAGTCGGCGGAAACCCGATGGGCCGAATGGCCGCCTCCTGCACTGTTGGGATTCTATGAAATTGTATTGGCATATTGTGCATGGGCCTCAGTGGCAGCCATTTTGGAAAGTTTGCTGGCCTGCAGATTCCCAGATGCTTCACCTGCTTTGTTAAAATGATAACACCTTTTAATCTGAAATCACGTGACCGCAATCTATTTCTGAATAGCTAGAAAGGAATGTCATTGATTTGCACCCTCGTGTGAAGTTATTGTTCTGCCCTGCCTTTGAGTTTGTTATGTAATAATGCATATTTTCAAAAAGTGGAACAGTGACACATTAGCCGATACTGCCTAGCACGAACTGAACTACCAGCTGGACAGGAAGTGAGAAGTGAAGAAAAGGGGGTCATTCCTTAAAACTGCTATCAACCAAATCTACCATGGGGAGCGTCGCTTGTCCTATCTTGAAATATGCACCACATGGGCTACACCTGCCCTCCGTGGGACACCCACTATCAGGTTTTATAACCACAATCTCGCCGTATCGTTAAAATTCTAGGAAAAGAGTGGCGACATTGTGTGTGGATTGCATAAACCACCTTGAGTCGAAAGTTATGTAGAACAACAAGATACTTTCAAAACGAGTTATCTACATCATGGTATCATAAATAAACTTCTCAGAGTTGCCAACAATGATACTGTTTGCTGCTTGCTTTGCAGTTTTTGCATCGGTTTTTACTTAGAATTGTTTATAACCCTGGAACAGGGAAATTGTCAAAAGGCAAGTTGAGTTCTGCCAGGCCCTTTATATTTCATCACAAAGTGTCTACGATGAACAATTCTTACAGGAGCATTTCACTTCCATATGGAAGTGGAACAGAAGACACTGAGGGGTGAATTTTTACTGTCCCGCCCGCCACGGGAATCGGAGCGGGCGAAGGGCGGTCCACTGACCTCGGGCGAGATTTTCCGGTTTCGGGGCAAACGAGGCTGGGGAATGCTGCCCTGAGTGTTGAAATTGCAAAGTTATTTCCCCTTTATCAGCAACTGATGCACAAAATAATCACTACACAATCCCATAAAATGAATCACTTTCCAAAGTGCCTGGAACGCATAATCTAGCCTCAGTTGGAACTACAAAAGGTCGTGAATGTAGCCCAATCCATCACGCAAACCAGCCTCCCATCCATTGACTCTGTCCACACATCCCGCTGCCTCGGCAAAGCAGCCAGCATAATTAAGGACCCCACGCACCCCGGACATTCTCTCTTCCACCTTCTTCCGTCAGGAAAGAGATACAAAAGTCTGAGGTCACGTACCAACCGACTCAAGAGCAGCTTCTTCCCTGCTGCTGTCAGACTTTTGAATGGACTTACCTTGCATTAAGTTGATCTTTCTCTACACCCTAGCTGTGACTGTAACACTACATTCTGCACTATCTCCTTTTCTTCTCTATGAACGGTATGCTTTGTCTGTGACAATACATGTGACAATAATAAATCAAATCAAATCAAATCAAATCAAAATCAATTGCTGAGCTCCAGTTACTCAATCTTGGATGGGTATATGGTTGGGTTACCAACGTGTGGGGACAGGAGTAGGAGAGGTGGGCAAACAAAGTGTTGGTGATGCTTGGAGGGCAGCCAGTTCAGCCCTGGTTTAGCTCAGTTTCTGACAAGGGTCATCGTCTGTTCCTATCCCAAGTTAATCTAAGGTGCCCCCAAAATGTGAAGTTTGCTTCTGATAAAGGAGGAACAGAACTGAATACAGAGCCAAAAGCATCCTGGTTTCTGGATGGCAGAGTTGATATGCATGATGTGGCGGATGCCAGCGTTGGACTGGGGTAAGCACAGTAAGAAGTCTCACAATACCAGGTTAAAGTCTGTTGGACTTTAACCTGGTGTTGTGAGACTTCTTACAGAGTTGGCATGGTCAGTATGTAAATTTATAGATGTATTTGGTTCTCCAACTGGTTAGTGTCGTCCATGATAGTATGAATCATAAACAGCAAAGACAGTAATGCAGCCTGTCTTTCAACTCACAGGGTGGGATCTTCCGGCTGCACTCAATCCAAGACCAGAAAATCCTGCCCGAGGTCAACAGACGGTTGCATGGCCCGCCCCTGCTCGCTACGATTCCCGTTTCAGGTGGGATGGGAAAATTCCGCCCCTTGTGTCCGTACTAATTCCACATCACAGCTAGTCTATTGTAACTTGCATTCAAATAGCACCTTCAATGTAGTTAAACATCCCAAGATAGGAGCATTATCAAACAAATCACAGAAAGGGATATTAAGACAGTTGACCAAAAGCTTGGTCAGAGAGTTAGGTTTTAATAGAATCCCCACAGTGAAGAAGAAGCCAGTCAGCCCACTGAGTCTGCACCGACTCTCTGACGGAGTAACTTACCCAGGCACTCTCTCCCACCCTATCCTTGTAACCCCACACATTTCCCATGTCTAATCCATCTAACCTGCGCATCTCGGGACACTAATGGGCAAGTTAGCATGGGAGAATGTGCAAACTCCACACAGTCACCCGAGGCCGGAATTTAACCCGTGTCCCAGGCGCTGTGAGGCAGCAATGCTAACCGCTGTGCCACCGTGCCGCCAATGTTGGGGTTCAGTGAACTTCCTCAAAAAATGTCTAATTCTAATCCCTGCTTGACGGGGACATGAAATTACATTTGCTTCTAACAGCTTTTATCATGAACGCAAATTTTACGATGCAGCAATCCACAGTTGCCGAAGGACCCATTTGTTGTTACAGGCTCATTTAGTGTCTTTTTTTTAATGGGTGGCACGGTGGCACAGTGGTTAGCACTGCTGCCTCACAGCGCCAGGGACCCGGGTTCAATTCCGGCCTCGGGTCACTGTCTGTGTGGAGTTTTCATGTTCTCTCCATGTCTGCGTGGTTTTCTCTGGGTGCACTGGTTTCCTTCCACAGTCTAAAGATATGCGTGTTAGGTTAATTGGCCATGCTACATTGACCCTAGTGTCAGAGGATTAGCAAGGTAAGTATGTGGGGTCAATAAGGTCTGGGTGGGATTGTTGTTGGTGTAGATTCGATGGGCTGAATGGCCTCCTTCTGTACTATAGATATTCTATTCTATGAATTCATCTGTGGGACATGGGCATCCCTGGCTGGCCAGTATTTCTTGCCCATCTCTAGTGGGCAATGGAGGGCAGTTGCGAGTCAACCACATTGTTGTGGCTCTGGAGTCACATGTAGGCCAGGCCAGGTAAGGACGGCAGATTTCCTTCCCTAAAGGACATTAATGAACCAGATGGATTTTTCCCCAACAATCGACAATGGTTTCATGGTCATCAGTAGATTCTTAATTCCAGATTTTCTTTATTGAATTCAAATTGAACCATCTGCCGTAGCGGGATTCGAACCTGGGTCCCCAGAACAGTTGGGGTTGTTTTGAGTGTGATCGGAGTGCAGTGCTACACACCTCTGCTAAACATATACTTGCGAAGGCATTTATAAATCCAAATGAAAGTTGTAGTCCGTCTGATGAGCTCATAGATCAGTGCACTGCAGACCAAGCACACTGACACAGTCGGGCATTCAGATGAGGAAGGCCCTCGGTTTAAATCCGAGGTCGGAACTGAGTTGATTGACCTCAGTTGGGGCAGGAATTGGAGAGCAATAATTGGCCTTGGTGTGTCCCAGGCCATGAGGAGGAGAAAGTCAACCCTGTTCTTCATTACTATTAGAGTAATGTGGTTGACTCTCAAAGGTACTTAGAGATGGGCAATAAATGCTGGCCCAGCCAGCGATGCCCACATCCCATGAAAGAATTTTAAAAAACTATTCAACGAGCGGTGAAGTGTGTTATTGTTTATCTGTGGAGAGGAGGAGGTGGCTAGATATTGGGGAATGACAGATTTCGGTTGGTACCTTGCACTGTAGCCTGGTGATGGTCACTGCCAATGCTAAGGTGCAGCTTTGAGAAGTGCAGTGAGATGCAGGCAAACACTTGCGATTGTGATTCTGAACCGCCGCAAGCAAAGGAGGAGAATTGGAAAGCTAGAAGTAAAATTGGGCGGCATGATGGCACAGTGGTTAGCACTGCTGCCTCACAGCGCCAGAGACCCGGGTTCAATTCCGGCTTCGGGTTGCTGTCTGTGTGGAGTTTTCACATTCTCCCCGTGTCTGCATGGGTTTCCTCCGGGTGTTCCGGTTTCCTCCCACAGTCCAAAGATGTGCGGGTTAGGTGGATTGGCCATGCTAAATTGATTAGCAGGGTAAATAAGTGGGGTTACGTGAATAAGGCCTGGGTCGGATTGTGGTCGGTGCAGACTCGATGGGCTGAATGGCCTCCTTCTGCACTGTAGGGAATTTATGATTCTAAAATCTTTTTGAATCATAGGCCGGGATTCAGCCCTACTCCCCCCGAACTATTTTCCCGTGATGGAGGTGGTTCATCATTGGTTGCCATTGGGATCTTCCAGTCTCGTTGGAAGTCTTGCTTTTGCGTGGATCACCTGTCCAACTGCCAGGGAATCCACCATGGGCACGGGGGTGGGATGGTAAGATCCCGCCCGTGGGAAGGGTCAGAAAATCCTGTCCATAGAATGGTCATAGCGCAGGAGGCTCATCAGCCCTACAAGAGGAACAAACCAATCCCACTCCCCTACCATATCTCCGTACTGCTGCAAATTCCTCTGCTTCAGACAATGGCCCAATTCGCTACTGAATTTATCAAATACAACGGAATGGTTTTATCTTTGCAAATGAGCCAGTCAATGGCTGACGATGCTTTATTTTTATGCAGCCACTTGTTTAGGTCAGATTTGCCGTATCTTACGGCTCCCCCATTCTGTTTTCGAGATAAGCGAGCTGGAATTAATTGTAGGAACACTTGAACCCAGACGTGGACTCCAGTTTCCCAGAATCCAGCCTAAACAAGCAGCTGTAATGAAATAAATGATGCACGTCATTGAGAAACGGCCGGTGTTCAGTAATTGGGTATTGGGCTAAGCTGTTGAAATGATCAATTAAAAGATGCGCATTCAGAGAAATGGAAGCCATTAATCAGTGGCTAGAATTTGAATTGTCAGCGCAAGCTAAAACAGTAATGAATGCAAATGACCATCCTTATCATCCCCTCAAAGGAAAACGACATATTCTAAATGAACCAAAGTTAATACACAGTAACATCTAACTCGGCACAATTTATCTTAAATCGTTTCTTCTAAGCAGCAGAAACTGTGTTTCCCATTTACTGAGAGCAGCTTTGGTGGAGATTCAGGGGTTTCGTGCCACACTGCTTTCTTTGTTGTTGGTCGCCTCCAGATGGGAGTTTTTACAAAGTCTATAATCAGGGATTGATTAATGGCTCAAACTGAGAAGTACCAGTAAAAGAATACAAGGGTGAGATTTGTTCCCCTCCTCCCCCAGCTACCCTCCAAAGCTGGAGATCAATTCCAACGATGCCAACCGCCCGCCACGCCGACTGCCCAAGTTGCTGTTGCCCATATGAGCTTTGGCAGTGAGTGTTAGGTAGCCACAGGAGGCTTGAGTCTGCCCTCTATCATCATGCCGGGGTGACTGGAGAGTGATCTGAATGTGGCTGATTTTCCTCTCCATAGCACAGCGACAGCGAATCCAATATTGGCACCTTGTTTGTGGGTGGCACGGTGGCAGTGGTTAGCACTGTTGCCTCACAGTGCCAGGGACCCGGATCCGATTCCCGACTGGGCCATTGTCTGTGTGGAATTTGCACATACTCCCTGTGTCTGCATGGGTTTCCTCCGGGTGCTCCGGTTTCCTCCCACACTCCAAACATGTGCAGTTTCGGTGGATTGGCCGTGCTAAATTGCCCCTTAGTGTTCAAAGGTGTGCAGGTTGGGTCTTTTTGGCCATGGTAAATGTGTGGGGTTGTGGGGATAGGATGGAGGGGAGGGCCTAGGTGAGATGCTCTTTCAAAGAGTTAGTGTGGACTCGATTGGCGAACGACCTCTTTCCGCATTGTAGGGATTCTATGGTTCTAACTTGCTGATGTTTCATGGGAAAGCTTTGTTTCCTGGATGTTTGGTAATTGAATAGACGGTGCAGGACTTAACTTGTAACACGTGTGGTGAACCATAGATGGTTACCACTATGGGTACTTGTACATATGTTATTCTTGTTGCTGTTGGGGTTAGGGTTGGGGTGTTCCACCTGTTAGCATTGTTCTGTGGTACACTCCGTTTGGCCCCGCCTTCTTACAGGGGTATAAAGGTCACTGCTACTTCCTAGTAGCCCTTAGTCTGGGATAGTATTGTTAAGCAGTGTGCTCTATTCTTGTTGTGAATAAAAGCCTTTATTCCCGGGTACGACCTTGTCTCCCGTGTGGATCAATCGCGCATCAATTTTATTCACAACAATAAAATCGAAAATTTTGTTCGAAAAAATGGAGCAGATGCTGAAACCCGATCGGCTAACCTTAGATCCGCATGCAGCTGGAGCGTCGAATACTTTCGACCATTGGTTGAAGTGTTTTGAGAATTACATCGACGCCTCGACAGCAGTCCAGTCCGACGCCAACAGATTGCGGGTCCTCCACGCCAGGGTGAGCGACACTGTGTATGCAACAATCCGTGATTCCCAAAATTACAAAGAGGCCATTGAATTACTCAAGAAGCTGTACCATAAACAGCCGAACAAAATCCATGCTCGTCACCTATTAGCCACTCGATGGCGGCAGCCCGGTGAAACTACGGGACAGTACCTGCGCGAACTTCAACAGCTAGCCAGAGCCTGCAACCGCAAGGAGGTGTCGGCTACTCAATACACCAACGATCTTATCCGAGACGCGTTCGTGGCGGGAATCGGCTCATCCTATATTCGCAAGCGGCTGCTCGAACAGGGTAACTTGGACCTGGCTAAGACGGTAGAATTGGCCGATGCAATGGAAACGGCCTCCAGAAGTCTCGAAACCTACCCCACCGACTACGTGGGAACAGCGTGGCAATCACAGCCACCGCCTCAACTGTACTCGGCGGCTCCTCGGAACTGCGTGATAATGCTCTCAGCTTCAGACCTGACGGCTGCGGCAGCTCCTGGAGGCCCACGGTGCTATTTCTGCGGATTGGCGAAGCACCCTCGTCAGAGATGTCCGGCCAGGACGGTGTTTTGCTCAGCCTGTGGAAAGAAAGGTCACTATGCAAAAGTGTGCTGAGCAAAGACCCCTTCCAAGCCCAGCAGTGCTGCGTGTGACTCCCCAGGATCCATCTCCTCGTCTCCGGCCTCGTCGATGTCTTCAGCCATGTGCGATCCACGGACGCCGCCATTTCCTATGACGACGACGCAAGCCACGTGCGACCTGCGGGTGCTGCCATTTTCAACATCATCGACCACGTGCGATTCGTGGACGCAGCCATTTTGGTCGACACCGGCCGCAGAAGACCAGCAGGGGTCCTCGTCGTCGGCTATCTCAGCTGCCTGCAGTTACACTCGGGATCCAACAGTGGCGTCAATCATCCTGGAATAGGCCAAGCCTCACAGACTCAACAAGTCCATGATGGACATTGAGGTAAATGGACGTCTGGCCCATTGCCTGTTTGACAGTGGGAGCACAGAGAGCTTTATCCATCTGGATACAGTGAAACGGTGCGCTCTCCGTGTGCAAACTGTCAGGCAGACAATCTCCATGGCGTCGCGGTCTCGATCTATAGTCGTTCTTGGGAGCTGTGTGGTAACCTTAACGGTGCGGGGCACAGTTTATGAGAACTTCAGGCTCCTCGTGTTACCACACCTTTGCGCTCCGGTACTCCTGGGGCTAGACTTTATGGTCCATCTGAAGAGTGTGACCCTGCAGTACGATGGGCCACTCCCTCCTCTTTCAGTGGGAGCACCGCAGCCTCCAAATTGTCCAGCGCACTCCACTTGCAGTCTCTCGACACTCAAAATTACCCCGCCTTCCCTATTTGAAAATCTCGTGCCAGGCTGCAAGACCATCGCGACTAAGAGCAGGCATTACAGCGCTGAGGATCGGATCTTTATTCGATCTGAGGTTCAGCGGCTCCTCAGGGAAGGGGTCATCCAACCTAGCACTAGCCCATGGAGAGCAAGAGTCGTGGTGGTCAAGACTGGAGACAAGCCCCAGATGGTCATAGACTATAGTCAGACCATTAATAGGTACACGCAGCTGGACGCGTACCCTCTCCCGCGCATATCTGACATGGTCAACCAGATTGCGCAGTACCGGGTGTTCTCCACCATCGACTTGAAGTCAGCCTACCACCAGCTCCCCATTCGCCCAGAGGACCGCAAATACACGGCCTTTGAGGCGGATGGCCGTCTCTACCACTTTTTGAGAGTCCCTTTCGGCGTCACTAATGGGGTCTCGGTCTCCCAGCGTGAGATGGACCGAATGGTGGACCAAAACGGGCTACGGGCTACCTTCCCGTACCTGGAGAACGTCACTATCTGCGGCCATGACCAGCAGGACCATGACGCCAACCTCCAGAAGTTTCTACGCACTGCGAATCTCCTGAACCTGACCTATAACAAGGAGAAGTGCGTATTCAGCAAGCACCGCCTAGCAATCCTCGGATACGTGGTGGAAAACGGGGTCATCGGCCCCGATCCAGACCGTATGCGCCCCCTCCTTGAACTTCCCCTACCCACTAGCATCAAAGCACTGAGAAGATGCTTAGGCTTCTTCTCGTACTATGCACAGTGGGTCCCCAATTACGCGGACAAAGCCCGTCCGCTCATAAAATCTACCTCTTTTCCCCTGACAACAGAGGCTCGCTTAGCCTTTGAAAGGATGAAAGCCGACATCGCGAAAGTCACGATGCACGCTGTCGATGAGTCCATCCCCTTTCAGGTGGAGAGTGATGCATCTGATTTCGCCCTGGCCGCCACACTTCACCAAGCGGGCAGGCCCGTCGCCTTCTTCTCCCGCACCCTCCAAGGCCCTGAAATTCGGCACTCCTCTGTGGAAAAAGAGGCCCAGGCCATTGTGGAGGCCATACGGCATTGGCGCCATTATTTGGCTGGTAAACGGTTTACCCTGCTCACGGACGAGAGGTCCGTGGCCTTTATGTTCAACAACACGTTAAAAGGGAAAATCAAGAATGATAAAATCTTGAGGTGGAGAATCGAACTCTCCACCTACAACTTTGATATCATGTACCGTCCGGGGAAGCTCAATGAGCCCTCAGATGCCCTGTCGCGTGGAACATGTGCCAGTGTGCAGGAGGACCGGTTACAGGCCCTCCACAATGATCTCTGCCATCCGGGGATCACTCGGTTTTTCCATTTTGTAAAGGCTCGGAATCTGCCCTATTCCATAGAGGATGTCAGGTCGATAGCTCGAAGTTGCCAGGTTTGTGCAGAGTGCAAGCCGCACTTCTACCGGCCTGACAGGGCACTCCTCATGAAGGCCACTCGCCCGTTTGAACGACTGAGTGTCGACTTCAAGGGGCCCCTTCCTTCTACAGATCGGAACGTGTATTTCCTCAACGTGGTTGATGAGTACTCCCGATTCCCTTTTGCCATCCCCTGTTCTGATATGTCCTCTGCCACGGTCATCAAAGCCCTGCGGGGTCTCTTTACCTTGTTCGGTTACCCCAGTTATATCCACAGTGATAGGGGTTCGTCGTTTATGAGCGATGACTTGAGGCAATACCTGCTCTCAATTGCCTTGAGTAGGACTACGAGTTACAACCCCAGGGGTAACGGACAGGTCGAGAGAGAAAACGCTACAGTCCGGAAGGCTGTTTTACTGGCGTTGAGGTCTAAGGGTCTTCCAGTCTCCCGTTGGCAAGAGGTACTTTCTGATGCGTTCCATTCAATCCGATCCCTCCTGTGTACGGCAACCAACGCTACCCCACATGAGTGGATGTTTACCTTCCCTAGGAAGTCTTCCTCTGGGACCTCACTGCCGTCTTGGTTGACGTACTCAGGACCTGTCCTCCTGCAGCGGCATGTTAGGGCCCGCAAGTCCGACCCTTTGGGTGAACAGGTCCACCTCCTCCACGCCAACCCTCAATATGCCTATGTGGCATATCCTGACGGGCGAGAGGACACGGTCTCTATCAGAGATCTGGCGCCTGCAGGGGACCTGGAAATCCCCGTCACTCTTGCACCCCTGGTTAGGATTCCTTTGCCCATTCTCTCCCCTCCTGACTCGGCACGGCCAGCATCGGGACCTCAACTTAATCCTCTTCCTCCCGTGTACAGCTTGTCTGAGTCCAGGAGATTGTCACCACCTCGAGGTCCACAGGTGTGTGAGGAACTGGAGAAGTCACTGGACACCACCTCGGAGAGAGGGTCGTCACCACGGTCACCAGAACTGGCACTGTAGGCGGTACTGCGGAGGTCGCAGAGATGGTGCGGACCTCCGATGCGGCTGAACTTGTGAACATATGGACAGTTCGTATTGTCTCCTTACCCCGCCGGCCTTTGTTTTCAAAGGAGGGGTGAATGCGGTGAACCATAGATGGTTACCACTATGGGTACTTGTACATATGTTATTCTTGTTGCTGTTGGGGTTAGGGTTGGGGTGTTCCACCTGTTAGCATTGTTCTGTGGTACACTCCGTTTGGCCCCGCCTTCTTACAGGGGTATAAAGGTCACTGCTACTTCCTAGTAGCCCTTAGTCTGGGATAGTATTGTTAAGCGGTGTGCTCTATTCTTGTTGTGAATAAAAGCCTTTATTCCCGGGTACGACCTTGTCTCCCGTGTGGATCAATCGCGCATCAACATGCCGTATCATTTGCCTGAGCAGTGAACCATCGCATTGGAGGTTGAATCACTTATTATCATGGGGGCAGAAGATAAAAATAAAGGAAACCGGCATCTAATTTGTTGTGGAAACATCCAAGGTGATCTTTGCTGGGTTGAGGAACTGATGCAAAGGTCATAGACCTGAAATGCCTCTGTTTCTCTCTCCACAGAGGGAGGGTCAAAGTTTCTGCCTGAGAATGACTGAAAACACATTAAATGTTGTAACCAATGAGAATTCCTTCCTCCTGAAAATATAATTCAACCATAGATACTGAACGGTATAGAACATAGAACAGGACAGCACAGGAACAGGCCATTCGGCCCACGATGTTGTGCTGAACATGACGCCAAATTAAACTAATCCCTTCTGCCTGACCTGGTCCTTATCCCTCTATTCCTTGCATATTCATGTGCTAATCTAAAAACCCCTTTAGCACCCCTTTGTAACTGCCTCTACCACCACCCCTGGCAGCGGGTCCCAGTCTCTGTGTAAAAAAACTTACCCCTCACATCTCCTTTGCGCATTCCCCATGGGCGGCATGGTGGCACAGTAGTTAGCACTGCTGCCTCACAGCGCCAGTGTTCGATACACGGCTTGGGTCACTGTCTGTGTGGAGTTTGCACGTTCTCCCCATGTGGGCGTGGGTTTCCTCCTGGTGCTCCTGTTTCCTCCCACAGTCTGAAAGACGTGCTGGTTAGGGTACACTGACCTGAACAGGCGCTGGAGAGTGGCGACTAGGGGAATTTCACAGTAACTTCATTGCAGTGTTAATGTAAGCCTTACTTGTGACTAATAAATAAACTTTACTTTACTTTTGTCCCCCTCTCACCTTAAGTGTATGTCCCCCCTAGTACTAGGCATTTGAACTCTGGGAAAAAGATTCTGACTGCCAACCCTATCTATGCCTCACATCATTTGATAGACTTCTATAGAAAATGCCAAAATAAACACGCGTTCAGGAGTCATAAGTTTCTCAGGGAGTTTGTTTACCGAGTGTGGCAGGTGACTGAACATGACTTTACCCCATGCAGAGCCCAGCGAGAGCTGAAATCCATTCTGGTCAATTGCACCGACTTTCACAATGCTTTAACAATTCATACGAAAGCTTCCAAATAATCTGGAGGAACATAGTGTAAACTTTCTTCAGTCAAGTGGATAGCGTAAACCCAGGTTGTCCTCACAGGGACCGTGTCCGTGATGGTTTTGCTTGAAGCCATCATGAACACAAAGCCAGGCCTTGGCTAGCTTTATATATCCCAGATTCATTTTCCCTTCTTATTTGGGAAAAATGGCACATCCTTTTCTCTCCTGCCTCCTCTCTCTCCTCCTGCTTGCTAATATCCTGTGCCTTGGTGCCTCACCAAGCAGCCCAACAGTTCACTCTGATGAAACAGTGGATAAGCAACCTGGTGAGAAGCTTCTCCTGCACCGCCTTCCCCCCCAAACTGCACTGAATTTGCTATTTCCTTGTCAGAAGGAAACCAATTGAGTTTCATCAAAGCCAGGTTGAGGTTAGGATCCAGGGAGGTGACTGTGTTGTCTCAGTAAAAGATGCAATGTATTTGGTATTGAATTACAACTGTTCCTCTGCAACAGGGAATTAACCAGATCAAGGCGAGAAAGTAACTCTGCTCCTACAGGGTGGTAAATCATTAAAAATTAATTGCAGGGAGTCACAATGATTGATTCACATTAGCTGAAAAATGAATGCCTGGTACTTGCTGAGATCTAGCCAATTTGATCCAGGGATAATTTACATTTTAGATTTGAAATATTTCAGCGACCTTTTTGCTCCCATTAACATCTGACCTTGAAGAGGGTTTTGTTTCAGAATAGCTGGCTGTGAATATTCAACAGCTAATGACTTTTGTTGACTAAGGTTAAAAATGGCCTGTTAATGGCATTGTAATTGATTAATGGGGCAGATACTCTTGTTCCTACAGCTGAGACTGTTGGATGATTGGGGCACTTTGAATACAGGGAAACACTGACAGGGATTTGTGATTGCTGCTAAGAGCGCGTGTGAATCTACAAAGGTCAGAGAATCCCATGAATGACTTCAGAACAAAACTGATCCACTCAAAAAAACGCAATCAAACCTTTTTTGTTTTTGTTCATTCATCGGATGTGGGCGTCACTGGCTGGGCCAACATTTATTGCCCATCTCTAATTGTTCTTGGCACGGTGCCACAGTGGTTAGCACTGCAGCCTCGCAGCGCCAGGGACCGGGTTTGATTCTGGTCTTGAGTGACTGTCTTGTGTGGAGTTTGCACGTTCTCCCCGTGTCTGTGTGGATTTCCTCCGGGTGCTCCGGTTTCCTCCCACAGTCCGAAAGATGTGTGGGTTAGTTGGATTGATCTCTGCAAGACATGCTGGATCATCGACACGGATGCCATCATCTCACGTGAGAACACCATCCACCAGGTACACGGTACCTACTCTTGCAACTTGGCCAACGTTGTCTACCTGATACGCTGCAGGAAAGAATGTCCCGAGGCATGGTACATTGGGGAGACCATGCAGACGCTACGACAACGGATGAATGAACACCGCTCGACAATCACCAGGCAGGAGTGTTCTCTTCCTGTTGGGGAACACTTCAGCAGTCACGGGCATTCAGCCTCTGATCTTCGGGTAAGCGTTCTCCAAGGCGGCCTTCACGACACACAACAACGCAGAATCGCTGAGCAGAAACTGATAGCCAAGTTCCGCACACATGAAGACGGCCTCAACCGGGATCTTGGGTTCATGTCACACTATCTGTAACCCCCACAACTTGCCTGAGCTTGCAAAATCTCACTAACTGTCCTGGCTGGAGACAATACACATCTCTTTAACCTGTGCTTAATGCTCTCTCCACTCAAATTGTCTGTACCTTTAAGACTTGATTACCTGTAAAGACTCGCATTCCAATCATTATTTTGTAAATTGAGTTTGTGTCTTTATGTGCCCTGTTTGTGAACAGAACTCCCACTCACCTGATGAAGGAGCAGCGCTCTGAAAGCTTGTGGCTTGTGCTACCAAATAAACCTGTTGGACTTTAACCTGGTGTTGTGAGACTTCTTACTGTGCTTACCCCAGTCCAACGCCGGCATCTCCACATCTTAGATGGATTGGCTATGCTAAATTGCCCCTTAGTGTCCCAAGATGTACAGGTTAGGTGGAACCAAAAGAGAAAATGCTGGAAAGTTTCTTTTGGTTTTTACTTGTATACTTTGTGCTGGTTAAGAGTATTGGCCATGCTAGGTTGTCCTTTAGTGTCAGGGGGATTGGCAAAGTGGATATGTGGGATTGCAGTGATAGGGTCTGGTGGGATTGTTTTCAGGGCAGGCTCGATGGGCTGAATGGCCTCCTTCTGCTCTGTCGGGATTCTATGCTTCTATGAAAAATCTAAACTGCACATGTGTCTCTTTCACAGTCGGCATGTAAGTGAGATGCCCAAAATTCAACAGGGTTTGGAGTTACCAACCACAGAGCAGAAGACGAAGTTTAGCTTTAGTTTAATTACATGAATTTTGAATCGTTTTGAATCTTTCTCGTGGCATACTTAGGAGGTTTTCATGGCAGACCATTGATGGCAGAACACTGGTTGGGAATTCATAGAAATCCTACGCTGCAGAAGGAAGCCATTTGGCCCAATGAGTCTGCACTGACAACAATCCCACCTAGGCCTTACTCCCGTAACCCCACATATTTACCCCAATCCTGCTAACCTACGCATCCCGGGACACTAAGAGGCAATTTAACATGGCCAATGCATCTAACCTGCATATCTTTGGAGTGTGGGAGGAAACCGGAGCACCCGGAGGAAACCCACACAGAAACAGGGAGAACGTGCAAACTCCACACAGACAGTAACCCAAGCCGGGAATGGAACCCAGGTCCCTGGAGCTGTGAGGCAGCAGTGCTGACCACTGTGCCATCGAGCCGCTCCTGAATTACTGATATAAAGAAAGATTGAAGACCACTGCCACTTTGACTGTAGTGAAATTAGCAACACTTGATGCAAGAAGTGGGTGTAAAATTTATTTCTTTGCGGATGAAGGGAAGGATGATCTGGAACGTTTTGCCCTCAAGGATGTTTTAACTTTTGACATTCCTCTGATGTTGGCAAGTGTACGGTGAGTGAACATTAAGGGGACGGAAACACAGAGACAACACCAAGAGGAGGTGGAAATGCAAAGAGTGTGACCAAACTTCATATCTTAATGTCCCGAGAGTTTAAATTTTTATACCGTTCAAATTGATCTGAAAGCAAGTCGACAGCAATTGGGAACTCAGGTGAAACAATTGACAGGTTGACAGTAATAACCGAATGACAGTAACAAAACTGGCAGAAGAACAGGCTGTTCTCAGCAAGTTTAGGGGATCTGTTCTGTTCTCTGTCACCAGGAACTCAGAGGGATTGGTTTGCAATTACAAGACTAAAATGAAGGGAAACGAGGGTTAACAATATACATTCATCTTCCTCTGAATTATGGGACGGCACGGTAGCACAGTGGTTAGCACTGCCTCACAGCGCCAGGGTCCCGGGTTCAATTCCAGCCTCGGGCCACTGTCTGTGTGGAGTCTGCACGTTCTCCCTGTGTCTGCGTGGGTTTCCTCTGGTTTCCTCTCACAGATGTGGAGATGCCGGCGTTGGACTGGGGTAAGCACAGTAAGAAGTCTCACAACACCAGGTTAAAGTCCAACAGGTTTATTTGGTAGCACCAACTTTTGGAGCATTGCTCCTTCTTCAGGTGAGTGAAGAGTTGTGTTCACAAACAGGGCATATATAGACACAGACTCAATTTACAAGATAATGGTTGGAATGCGAGTCTTTACATGTAATCAAGTCTTTACAGGTACAGACAATGTGAGTGGAGAGAGGGTTAAGCACAGGTTAAAGAGGTGTGAATTGTCTCAAGCCAGGACAGTTAGTGAGATTTTGCAAGCCCAGGCAAGTCATAGATCATAGAAACCCTACAGTACAGAAAGAGGCCATTCGGCCCATTGAGTCTGCACCGACCACAATCCCACCCAGGCCCTATCCCCATATCCCTACATATTTACCCACTAATCCCTTTAGCCTACGCATCTCAGGACACTAAGGGCAATTTTAGCATGGCCAATCAACCTAACCCGCACATCTTTGGATTGTGGGAGGAAACCGGAGCACCCGGAGGAAACCCACGCAGACACGAGGAGAATGTGCAAACTCCACACAGACAGTGACCCAAGCCGGGAATCGAACTCGGGTCCCTGGAGCTGTGAAGCAGCAGTGCTAACCACTGTGCTACCGTGCCACCCTTGGGGGTTACAGATAGTGTGACATGAACCCAAGTTCCTCTCACAGTCCAAAGATGTGCGGGTTAAGTTGATTGAACTAAAAACAAAGAGAAGTACAGCACAGGAACAGGCCCTTCGGTCCTCTAGGTCTGTGCCGGTCATGATGCCCCCACAAAACTAAAAGAAATGTTCTGCCCTTACTCTGTCCGTATCCCTCTATTCCCTCCCTATTCATGTACCCATCCAGATGCCTCTTAAATGTTGCTACAGCGCCTCCTCTGGCAGCGCATTCCAGGCACCCATCACTCTCTGCGTGAAAAACTCCCCCCCCCACACATCTCCCTTAAACTTTCACCCTTTCACCTTGAACATGTGCCCCCTTGTAATTGACATGATTGGTCATGCTAAATTGCCCCTGAGTGTCGGGAGGATTAAGCAGGGGGGGTTACGGGGGTAGGACCTGAGTCGGTACAGGCTCGATGGGCTGAATGGCCACCTTCTGCACTGTTGGATTCTATGAATGAGTTAAAAAAAGTATGGCGGGGCAGGCTGGAAGGGCCGAGTGGCCTCCTCCTGCTCCTAATTCACATGTTCCCATTTACCAGCCACCGGGAGTCGACAGTAACAACTTAGATTCGGCCAACACCTTTAATGTGGTAAGATGCTTCTCAAGAGTGTAATTGGACAACTGACGGGTTTATCCTGACAGTAGAATTTGGCAGTTTTTAACCACAAAACATGAAGTGCCAGGTGACAAAGAGCAATCCTGAGGCGGGCTGCTGCAAACAGGATTGTAAAATATTTGAATAGCTGTTCGATTATCAGTTGGAGGCCAGCCACATTCCCAACCCACACTTACTGCTGGCACCAACCTTCTGTCCCATGTAAGTGGTGATTCATCATGCTGCAAAGTAAATTAGAGGATAATTGATACCAGTGCTGCACACTGACGTGTACTGATGAGGTTCAGATGGCAAACAACAATAATACCTTACATTAAAGTCGCCAAGCAAATATAATAAAACATCCCAAGATGTTTCACAGGAGGGTTGTAAAACAGAATACCTCACGTATGGAAATATCCGCCGGAATTCTACCACCCCGCCCAGGAATCGGAGCGGGCGAGGGGCTGCACACTGGGAAGGTCCGTTGACCTCGGGCGGGATTTTTCCAGTCTCGGGTCGAGCGAGGTCGTAAAATCCCGCCCATTAGGTCAGATGACCAAAAGATTGGTCGAAGTGGTACGTCTTTAAGACAGAAAGAAGGCGGCACGGCGGCACACTGCTGCCTCACAGCGCCAGGGACCCTGTTTCGATTCCGGCTTCGGGTGGCTGTCCGTGTGTGGAGTTTGCACGTTCTCCCCGTGTCTGCGTGGGTTTCCTCCGGGTGCTCTGGTTTCCTCCCAAATTTCAAAGATGTGCAGGTTAGGTGGATTGGCCATGCTATATTGCCACTTAGTGTCCCAAGATTTGTAGGTCAGGTAGATTGGCCATTTTGGATTACCCCTTAGTGCCCAAGGGTGTGCAGGTTGGATGGATTGGCCTGGTAGATGTGTGGAGTTACAGGGATAGGCCAGGGGAGAGGGCCTGGGTAAGATGCTCTATCAGAGAGTCAGTGCAGGCTCGATGGGCCGATTGGGCCTCCATCTGCATTGTAGGGATTTTATGATTCAATGAAAGTGAGAGAGAGAGATGGGTGGAGAGGTGTAGGCATGGAATTCCAAAATTCAGGCCTATAGAAAGTTATAAATAAAGTTTATTTATTAGTCACAAGTAGGCTTACATTAACACTGCAATGAAGTTACTGTGAAAATCCCCGAGAGCAAAGTGCAAAGCTCTAATGGTTGGTAAGAGATCTCACTTGAACTAATCATTTATAACTGTACAACTCTTTCCAGAATAATTATTTCTGGTCAAAATGTTCAAGGGCAGCACGGTGGCACAGTGGTTAGCATTGCTGCCTCACAGCGCCCAGGGACCCGAGTTCGATTCCCGACTTGGATCACTGCCTGTGTGGAGTTTACACTTCTCCCTGTGTCCGCGTGGGTTTCCTCTGGGTGCTCTGGTTTCCTCCCACAGTCCGAAGATGTGCAGGTTAGGTGGATTGGCCATGCTAAATTGACCCTTAGTGTCAGGGGGATTAGCAGGGTAAATATGTGGGACTATGGGAATGGGGGCTGGGTGGGATTGTGGTCGATGCAGACTCAATGGGCCGAATGGCTTCCTTCTGCACTGTAGGGATTCTATGATTCTTATCTTAGGCTATAGTAATATTTTAAAGTTCAAAGTGCTCTTTTCAGCCCTGCTGCACACCACTTGTCCATCTCTCCATCGAAAACCCAACTCACATCTTTATCTGAGCCACATCCTCTCCTAACCATCACCCTCGTGCCATCCTGGACACACATCCCTTTCCTGAAGGGATATCGGGATACTGCGGGTCGGTAGGGTTGAGGTAGAGGATCAGCCTCATGTGAATTTATTGAATGTTGGAGCAGGCTCACAGAGCTGAAAAGCCCACTTATACAATCCATAGAATCCCTACGGTGTAGCATGAGTCTACACTGACAGTCCGAAAGAGCATCCCACCCAAGCCCTCCCCCCCACCTCTGAAGCAGGAACTCTGGGTTCAAGTCCCACTCCGGGAGCTGATGGCTAAGGAAGATGCATTCATAATGCGGCCAAACAGGTTTAGGATCAACTTGTAAATCCTCCCAACGTACAGAAATCACAGGCGGTAAGGACTGGAGTCATTCCTGGTCAGCCATGCGATAGCAAGAAAATGAAACCTGTACCATCACCATTGTGGGTGGCACAAGGGACCAGGGTTCAATCCCAGCCTCGGGTCACTGTCTGTGTGGGGTTTGCACATTCTCCCCGTGTCCGCGTGGGTTTCCTCCGGGTGTTCCGGTTTCCTCCCATGCTCCAAAGATGTGTTGGTTAGGTGGATTGGCCATGCTAAATTGTCCCATAGTGTCAGGGGGACTAGCTGGGTAAATACGTGGGGTTATGGGGATAGGGCCTGGGTGGGATTGCGGTCGATGCAGACTTGATGGACTGAATGGCCTCCTTCTGCACTGTAGGGATTCTATGATCCATAGTTCCAGGTTATGGCATGCGTGTAAAGGTGAATGTTGTCAAGGCATAGCAACTTGGACTTCTTGGAGAGTTAGTTGGTTTGATTGGCTGGACAGCAAGTGTGGAGCAGGTTGGTGCCAACAGCGTGAGGTTTGATCCCAATTCTGGTTGGGATGGATTGGGGGCCTCCACCTTGCCCTACCCAAGTTAAGTCGGGCAGCATGGTCGGTGCAGATTTGGAGGGCCAAAGGGCCTGTTCCTGTGCTGTAATTTTCTTTGTTCTTTGTTCCTGTGACACTGTGGGTTGGAGCTGCCTTCGAGCAGAGAACTCGGGAAGAAGATCACATAGCTGTTTGTGTGAGCTGCTCTGTGCAAATTTGCTTCCTGTGCGCTTCACTGGCTATGGGAGCTGGGATTGTCCAATGTCACACACCCCGCCACCGTTGCCAGTGAGGACGGAGAATTTGGCGCTCAGCCAAAACTCCATTCACTGCAGCGGGACTGACGATACGCAGCCACAGGCGAGGTCGGAAAATTCCAGCCATAGTGTTTTGAGAGTTCAAGTAGTTGTGAAATGTGTCATATAAATGCAAGTCCTATCATGCACAGCAGTCCCTTTCACTTCTACCATCAATCTGGTACTGCACTCCCTCTCTCATCATTGCCAGCAATGGTCTCCTCTCACTGCTAACCCCTGGACCTTCAGTACTTACACTTTCATAGAATCCCTACAGTGCAGAAGGAGGCCGTTCCTCCATCAAGCTTGCACTGACACTCCGACAGAGCATCTTACCCAAGCTCACCCTCCTACCCGATACCTGTAACTCCCACACATTTATCCCAAGAATCCACCTAACCTACACATGTTTGGACACTGAGGGCAATTTAGCATGGCCAATCCACCGAACCTGCATGTCTTTGGAGTGTGGAAGGAAACCCACACAGACACGGGGAGGACATGCAAACTCCACACCGACAGTAACCCAGGGCCGGATTTGAACCTGGGTCCCTGACGCTGTAAGGGAGCAACGCTAACCACTGTGCCACTGATTTTTAACCTGCCAACACCCTAATTTTATCCTTGATGTGGAGATGCTGTCATTGGACTGGGGTAAGCACAGTAAGAAGTCTCACAACACCAGGTTAAAGTCCAACATGTTTATTTGGAATCACGAGTATGTGGAGCGCTGTTCTTCCAATGAAGGAGCAGCGCTCCGAAAGCTCGTGATTCCAAATAAACCTGTTGGACTTTAACCTGGTGTTGTGGGACTCCTTACTGTGCCAATTTCAGCCTCACAGCCTTTATCTCCATACTCCAGAAATATGTTTACATCAAAAAATTGATTGAAATATTAGTTAGATGACGCCTAATAGAATGAAAACACAAAAACTGAGCACTGTGCTTGAATGGAAGTACTTAAAAATTAATCTTTTTGCCTCCAAAATGTTTAATTAATTTATTAGTCGCAGTGTTATTTTGAGGCAGATTGCTGTCTTGGTGTGAAGACTGGGGAGGATTGTATACAGACAAGGTGATGATGCAAGTTGTATCACTTGTGTGTATGACATCTGGTGCTGTCTATTCTGAGGCGCGTTTTCTCTTAGGGTTTGATGTTCCACTGACCAGCAAGCTTCCAGCTCAGATGCACCATCTGGGGTGAGTCCGTTAGCCACAGTGGGGGGTACAATCGCCCAAAACATTCCTGGGTGAGGGAAGGGGGAAATAGCCAGGGTTGCAGCTTCTGATTATTGGGCCGTGCTGCCCTGCTTGGGCACATTGTTCAGCCCAGCCTTACCTCGCTGCCACAAATAATGACCATTTGGGCGAAACAGTAAAGATATGGCTCGTGTCCCGATGGAACTGCACCCAGCAAAATCTCAGACACTTTTTTTTAGAGGTTTACAGCATGGAAACAGGCCTTTAGGCCCAACTTGTCCATGCCTAGCATTAACAAAGGGTCATCTGGACTCGAAATGTCAGCTCTTTTCTCTCCTTACAGGTGCTGCCAGACCTGCTGAGATTTTCCAGCATTTTCTCTTTTGGTTGTCCATGCCGCTCAGTTTTTACCACTAAGCTAGTCTCAATTGCCCGCCTTTGGCCCATATCTCTCTATACCGATCTTACCCATGTAACTGTCTAAATGCTTTTTAAAAGACAAAATTGTACCCACCTCTGCTATTGCCTCAGGCACCTCGTTCCAAACACTCACCACCCTCTGTGTGGAAAAATTGCTGCTCTGGACCCTTTTGTATCTCTCCCCTCTCACCTTAAACCTATGCCCTCTTGTTTTAGACTCCCCTACCTTTGGGAAAAGATGTTGGCTACCTAGCTGATCTTTGCCCCTCATTATTTTATAAACCTCTAGAAGATCACCCCTAAGCCTTCTATGCTCCAGGGAAAAAAATCCCAGTCTATCCAGCCTCTCCTTATAACTCAAACCATGAAGTCCTGGTAGCATCCTGGTAGATCTTT
This sequence comes from Mustelus asterias, assembly GCF_964213995.1. Classification (NCBI taxonomy): domain Eukaryota; kingdom Metazoa; phylum Chordata; class Chondrichthyes; order Carcharhiniformes; family Triakidae; genus Mustelus; species Mustelus asterias. The sequence continues at coordinate 16,243,696 of NC_135812.1, forward strand.
TCTGCACCCTTTCTAGTTTAATAATATCCTTTCTATAATAGAGTGACCAGAACTGTACACAGTATTCCAAATGTGGCCTCATTAATGTGGCCAACTTCAACAAGATGTCCCAACTGCTGTATGCAATGCTCTGACCAATGAAACCAAGCATGCCGAATGCCTTCTTCACCACTCTGTCCACCTGTGACTCCACTTTCAAGGAGCTATGAAATCTCTTTGTTCTATAACTCTCCCCAACACCCTACCATTAACTGAGTAAGTCCTGCCAGGATTCGATCTACCAAAATGCATTACCTGCATTTGCTTAGAACTCAAGGGAATAGGGGAGATCCTAAATGAATACCTTGCATCGGTATTCACGAAGTAGAGGGACGTGTTAACCGGGAGTGTCTCGGAGGGAGGTGTTGACCCGTTAGAGAAAATCTCCATTACAAGGGAGGAAGTGTTAGGTCTTTTAGGGAACATTAAAACTAACAAAGCCCCAGGGCCTGACGGCATCTATCCTAGACTGCTCAGGGAGACGAGAGATGAAATTGCTGGGCCTCTGACGGAAATCTTTGTCGCTTCTTTGGACACAGGCGAGGTCTCTGAGGATTGGAGGATAGCGAATGTTGTCCCATTGTTTAAGAAGGGTAACAGGGATAACCAGAGTAATTATAGGCCGGTGAGCTTGACGTCTGTGGTAGGGAAGTTGTTGGAGAGGATTCTTAGAGACAGGAACAATCTCATTAGTGACAGACAGCATGGTTTTGTAAGAGGGAGATCGTGCCTTACAAATTTGGTGGAGTTTTTTGAGGAAGTGACAAAAACGGTTGACGAAGGAAGGGCCGTGGATGTCGTCTATATGGATTTCCGTAAGGCATTTGACAAAGTCCCACATAGCAGGTTGGTTAAGAAGGTTAAGGCTCATGGGATACAAGGAGAAGTGGCTAGATGGGTGGAGAACTGGCTTGGCCATAGGAGACAGAGGGTAGCAGTCGAAGGGTCTTTTTCCGGCTGGAGGTCTGTGACCAGTGGTGTTCCGCAGGGCTCTGTACTGGGACCTCTGCTATTTGTGATATATATAATGATTTGGAAGAAGGTGTAATTGGTGTTATCAGCAAGTTTGCAGATGACACGAAGATGGCTGGACTTGTGGATAGCGATGAGCATTGTCGGGCAAAACAGCAGGATATAGATAGGCTGGAAAATTGGGCGGAGAGGTGGCAGATGGAATTTAATCCAGATAAATGCGAAGTGATGCATTTTGGAAGAAATAATGTAGGCAGGAGTTATACAATAAATGGCAGAGCCATCAAGAGTATAGAAACACAGAGGGACCTAGGTGTGCAAGTCCACAAATCCTTAAAGGTGGAAACACAGGTGGAGAAGGTGGTGAAGAAGGCATATGGTATGCTTGCCTTTATAGGATGAGGTATAGAGTATAAAAGCTAGAGTCTGATGATGCAGCTGTATAGAACGCTGGTTAGGCCACATTTGGAGTACTGCATCCAGTTCTGGTCGCCGCACTACCAGAAGGACGTGGAGGCGTTAGAGAGAGTGCAGAGAAGGTTTACCAGGATGTTGCCTGGTATGGAGGGTCTTAGCTAGGAGGAGAGATTGGGTAAACTGGGGTTGTTCTCCCTGGAAAGACGGAGAATGAGGGGAGATCTAATAGAGGTGTACAAAATTATGAAGGGCATAGATAGGTTTACAAAGGTGATTTATTTTGGATACTGATGAAGGGCACTCAGGTGTGTTGTGAAATGATCAATGATTTCCTTGAGGCCGCTGAGACTTTCAACAGGTGAGAGGGGCTGGGAGGAAGCAGTCCGTGCAGGGATCCCCGGTGGTCATTCCCCTTAGCAACAAGTATTCCGCTTTGGATACGGTTGAGGGGGACGACATACCAGTGGGGAGCCGCAGTGAGAGGATCTCCAGCACTGTGTCCGTCTCTGTGGCTCGGGAGGGAAAGGGGGAGAGCGGGAGGGCGATAGTTATTGGGGACTCGTTAGTTAGAGGGATAGATAGGAGGTTCTGTGGCAGCAAAAGAGACTCACGGATGGTATGTTGCCTACCGGATGCCAAGGTCCGTGATGTCTCAGACCGTGTTTTCCAGATTCTGAAGGGGGAGGGGAAACAGTCACAAGTCGTGGTGCACATTGGTACCAATGACATAGGTAAGAGAAGGGACGGGGATTTAAAGCAGGAATTTCTGGAGCTGGGCTGGAAGCTGAGAGCCAAGACGAAACATGTGGTCATCTCTGGTACGTTGCCGGTACCACGTGATAGCGAGTTGAGGAACAGGGAGAGAGTGCAGTTAAATATGTGGTTGCAGGGATGGTGTAGGAGGGAGGGTTTCAGATACGTGGATAATTGGAACACGTTCTGGGGAAGGTGGGACCTGTACAAACAGGACGGGGTGCACCTGAACCAGAGGGGCACCAATATCCTCGGAGGGAAATTTGTTACGGCTCTTCAGGGGGGTTTAAACTAATTTGTCAGGGGAGTGGGAAAGGGAGTTGTAGTCCAGAAGTCAGTGAGGGTGGTGAGGTATTGGGGAAGGTATCAGGGTCAAGGGTGGGTACTGGTAGACAGGAAGGTGGGTTGAAGTGTGTCTACTTCAATGCAAGGAGCATCCGGAACAAGGTAGATGAACTTGGGGCGTGGATTGGTACTTGGGACTACGATGTTGTGGCCATTACGGAGACGTGGGTAGAACAAGGACAGGAATGGTTGTTGGACGTTCCGGGGTATAGATGTTTCACTAAGTGTAGGGAAGCTGGTAAAAGAGGTGGAGGAGTGGCATTGTTAATCAAGGATAGTTTAACGGCTGTGGAAAGGCACTTCGTGGGGGATCTGCACACTGAGGTAATATGGGCTGAAGTTAGAAATAGGAAAGGAGCGGTCACGTTGCTAGGAGTTTACTATAGGCCCCCAAATAGTAATAGAGATGTGGAGGAAGAAATTGCTAAGCAGATTATGGATATGTGTGGGGGTCACAGGGTAGTTGTCATGGGGGACTTTAACTTTCCAAATATTGATTGGAACCTTTGTAGGTCAAATAGTTTGGATGGGGCAGTTTTTGTGCAGTGTGTGCGGGAGGGTTTCCTGACACAATATGTGGATGGGCCGACTAGAGGTGAGGCCACATTGGATTTGGTACTGGGAAATGAACCGGGCCAAGTGTTAGATTTGGTTGTGGGAGAGCAATTTGGAGATAGTGACCACAATTCGGTGTTTTTTGTTATTGCAATGGAGAGGGATAGGGCCGTACGGCAGGGCAAGGTTTACAATTGGGGGAGGGGTAATTATGATGCGATTAGGCAAGAATTAGGGGGCATAAGTTGGGAACAGAAACTGTCAGAGAAAGGAACGAATGAAAAGTGGAACTTTTTCAAGGAACAAATACTGGATGTCCTTGATAGGTATGTTCCTGTCAGGCAGGGAGGAAATGGCCGAGTGAGGGAACCATGGTTCACAAAAGAGGTGGAATGTCTTGTGAAAAGGAAGAGGGAAGCTTATGTAGGGATGAGGAAACAAGGTTCAGATGGCTCGATTGAGGGTTACAAGTTAGCAAGGAATGAGCTGAAAAAGGGGCTTAGGAGAGCTAGGAGGGGACATGAGAAGTCCTTGGCGGGTCGGATCAAGGAAAACCCCAAGGCTTTTTACTCTTATGTGAGGAATAAAAGAATGACCAGGGTGAGGTTAGGGCCGGTCAAGGACAGTAGTGGGAACTTATGTATGGAGTCAGTAGAGATAGGCGAGGTGATGAATGAATACTTTTCTTCAGTGTTCACCAAGGAGAGGGGCCATGTTTTTGAGGAAGAGAAGGTGTTACAGGCTAATAGGCTGGAGGAAATAGATGTTCGGAGGGAGGATGTCTTGGCAGTTTTGAATAAACTGAAGGTCGATAAGTCCCCTGGGCCTGATGAAATGTATCCTAGGATTCTGTGGGAGGCAAGGGATGAGATTGCAGAGCCTTTGGCATTGATCTTTGGGTCCTCACTGTCCACGGGGATGGTGCCAGAGGACTGGAGAATGGCGAATGTTGTTCCTCTGTTTAAGAAAGGGAATAGAAATGACCCTGGTAATTATAGACCGGTTAGTCTTACTTCGGTGGTTGGTAAATTGATGGAAAGGGTCCTTAGGGATGGGATTTACGACCATTTAGAAAGATGCGGATTAATCCGAGATAGTCAGCACGGATTCGTGAAGGGCAAGTCGTGCCTCACAAATTTGATAGAATTTTTTGAGGAGGTAACTAAGTGTGTTGATGAAGGTAGGGCAGTTGATGTCATATACATGGATTTTAGTAAGGCGTTTGATAAGGTCCCCCATGGTCGGCTTATGATGAAAGTGAGGAGGTGTGGGATAGAGGGAAAGTTGGCCGATTGGATAGGTAACTGGCTGTCTGACCGAAGACAGAGGGTGGTGGTCGATGGAAAATTTTCGGATTGGAGGCAGGTTGCTAGCGGTGTGCCGCAGGGATCAGTGCTTGGTCCTCTGCTCTTTGTGATTTTTATTAATGACTTAGAGGAGGGGGCTGAAGGGTGGATCAGTAAATTTGCTGATGACACCAAGATTGGTGGAGTAGTGGATGAGGTGGAGGGCTGTTGTAGGCTGCAAAGAGACATAGATAGGATGCAAAGCTGGGCTGAAAAATGGCAAATGGAGTTTAACCCTGATAAATGTGAGGTGATTCATTTTGGTAGGACAAATTTAAATGTGGATTACAGGGTCAAAGGTAGGGTTCTGAAGACTGTGGAGGAACAGAGAGATCTTGGGGTCCATATCCACAGATCTCTAAAGGTTGCCAGTCAAGTGGATAGAGCTGTGAAGAAGACCTATAGTGTGTTAGCTTTTATTAACAGGGGGTTGGAGTTTAAGAGCCGTGGGGTTATGCTGCAACTGTACAGGACCTTGGTGAGACCGCATTTGGAATATTGTGTGCAGTTCTGGTCACCTCACTATAAGAAGGATGTGGAAGCGCTGGAAAGAGTGCAGAGGAGATTTACCAGGATGCTGCCTGGTTTGGAGGGTAGGTCATATGAGGAAAGGTTGAGGGAGCTAGGGCTGTTCTCTCTGGAGCGGAGGAGGCTGAGGGGAGACTTAATAGAGGTGTATAAAATGATGAAGGGGATAGATAGAGTGAACGTTCAAAGACTATTTCCTCGGGTGGATGGAGCTATTACAAGGGGGCATAACTATAGGGTTCGTGGTGGGAGATACAGGACGGATATCAGAGGTAGGTTCTTTACGCAGAGAGTGGTTGGGGTGTGGAATGGACTGCCTGCAGTGATAGTGGAGTCAGACACTTTAGAAACATTTAAGCGGTTATTGGATAGGCACATGGAGCACACCAGGATGATAGGGAGTGGGATAGCTTGATCTTGGTTTCAGATAAAGCTCGGCACAACATCGTGGGCCGAAGGGCCTGTTCTGTGCTGTACTGTTCTATGTTCTATCCAGGATCAGGTACTGCGGGCTCGATAATTTGTATCAAAGTGACCAATTCATTGCTATTTGGTCGTTCCAAGGAGCTTAATACGGTTCCGTGGTCAACGCAAATGACATTGTTTTCAATACACATAAATCGTGTGTTAATGTCTACCATGATAGAATTTCCCTTCCATTTATCACACAGGCAGTTCTAAGCTTCCAGGAACATTATGGATTCTTGTGATAACAGCATTTTTACGGCTTGATTCACATCGACGTTTGAGTGAGGGTGGCAGAAGGATTGGGAGGTGATTGCACATTGTCCTTTTAGATTTTAAACAGGCTCAGCATCTTTCTGGAGCTGTGTGCATTCCAGTTATTTAACCTCTTGTCAGAGAGTGCAAATCTACAGCTGAAAAGTACCAGCAGTTGCGAATCAGGGCTCCGGGCTAGTCTTGAGTTTCAGATGTAATATTAACGTCAAAAAAAGAAAAATCACTGGGACTCCGGCAAAGTTGCCTGTTTCTTTCGAAAGGAAAATGAATGGGAAATCCGGCAGTGCACTTGTGCATTGCTGCGTCCCACCTCACTCAGATTAGTTAGGTCCAAAGATGTGCGGGTGAGATGGATTGGCCATGCTAAGTTGCCCCTTAATGTCAGGGAGACTAGCTAGGGTAAGTGCGTGGGGTTGTGGGGAAAGGGCCTGGGTGGGATTGTGGTCAGTGCAGTCTCGATGGGCAGAATGGTCTCCTTCTGCACTGTAGGGATTCTATGATCACGCTTAGTGCATTCTGTGCAGTTCAGATCTCCATATTACAAAGCGGATATGGAAATATTGGGGAAAGTGCAGGGATTTGCTGGGATGATGCCAGAACCGGGAGGTTACAGCTATCAGGAAACACTTTGTTTCCATTCATTGGTTTGTGGGCATTGCCAATCCTTGAGGGCATTTTAGAGTCAACCACATTGCTATGGATCTGGAGTCACATGTAGGCCAGACCAGGTAAGGGCAGCAGATTTCCTTCCCTAACAGACAAGAGTGAACCAGATGGGTTTTTACAACAATCATTTCATGGTCATCATCAGACTTTTAATTCCAGATTTTTGTTGAATTCAAATTCCACCATCTGCCGTGGCGGGATTCGAACGCCAGCCCCCAGAGCATAATCCTGGATCTCCCGATTACTCATGCAGTGACAGTACCACTACACCACCGCCACCCCGCTAAACTGAATAGACTGCGTTCCTTTCTCTTAAAAAGAGATGACATGATAGACAACCTTTGAAATAATGAAGTGGTGCGGAAGGGTTGTTGCGATGTTTCTGCTTATGGGGGGAGTCCTAATCTAGAAGCTATAAGTGTTAGGTAGTCACTAAACAATTCAGGAGAAACTTTGGTTGGAAAATTGAACTTACGATCACAGGGCATGTTTGAGGTGTTCAGTACGGACACTTGATGTGGAGATGCCGGAATTGGATTGGGGTGGACACAGTAAGAAGTCTCACAACGCCAGGCTAAAGTCCAACTGATTTATTTGGAATCATGAGCTTTCAGAGCACTGCTCCTTCATCAGGTGAGTGGAGAGGAAGGTCCACAAACACAGCATATGTAGGTAAAGACACAACTGCAAGATAATTACAGATTGGATTTGTAATTACAGATCCAATTTGTAACTAATTTGTAATTACAGATTGGATCTGTAACTATCTTGCAATTGTGCCTTTGCCTCTATATGCTGTGCTGGTGAACCTTGCTCTTCACTTACCCGATGAAGGAGCAGCGCTCCAAAAGCTCAAGATTCTAAATAAACCTGTTGGACTTTACCCTGGTGTTGTGAGACTTCTTACAGTACAGACGCACTTCAGGGAAAGTCAGATAAATAGAGTAAAGTAAAGTAAAGTTTATTTATTAGTCACAAGTAAGGCTTACATTAACTACAAGTTAACATTAAATACAAGTGGGAGAAAGGAACAGTAAAATATGGTGCTATAAAATCCAAAAGTGTTGGAAATACTCAGGTCTGGCAACATCATTAGAGAGAGAAAAACAGGGTTAACATTACATGTCAATGACCCTTTGTCAGGAGGTGATAGGGTGAGATGATGATGTAGATGAGGGTAGACCTACATGGGGCATGAGCAAAGCATAGGCCTGATGGAGTAAGTGGGCTGTCCTTGTGCTCCGAACTCGATGCAATTCTACAAAGTACATTAGCTGCTATGATGCTGAAGTAATGCAGTGGCCATTTCACACACAGGAGAATTCCCAAAACAGTGGCGATGAATAACTGATAAATCCATCTTTTGCTGTGCTGATTGAGGTTGGAGAGTTGGCCAGAACACTGAGATAACACACTATCTTCAAAAGGTGCTGGCCATGAGATCTTCAACCGTCACCTGAACTAGCAGGCAGTGCCTTGGTTCAATAGCGAGCAGGATGCTATGCAATTCTAGTCTGGAAATTGTACTTGCAAAGAGTACAGGTCAGAGGGATGAGGAACTACATCATAGAGCCCTGAATATTTGAACCACCCTGGGCAGTGTGCCTAAGTACTTTGGACAATGCAAGATACTCTGGCCCAGATTTTCGCTACGATACCCTTTTGGATTATGAAGAGTAAACCCAATTGTGCATATAAAATGCATGAGATTACTGGAACTGTCAAGCTGTCAAGGAACTGTCAAGCTGCCACCATAGAACTGTTGAGGAACTGTCAAGCTGTTGCGGAACCGTTGAGCTGTCAAGGAACTATTAAGGACAGTCAAGGAGCTGTCAAAGGATACTAGGTGTGTTGACAGGGAAGGGATAAGGGTAAAGGGTGGTCGGTGGGAGGACATGGGTTATCATTGAAGTATGAAGGATCTTGAGGGTAGATGGTGGCATGGGTTGGAATAAGGGATATAAGAAACACTGGGGATTGGAGGCATGAGATGGCCGACCCTGGAATTTCTTGGGAAACTTACCAAGGTTTGACAGATGTCCTTTTTCTGGCTTTTGACTGGAAAAAATAAATTTGTGTTATAAACCCAGTTTGCCTTTTGCAGGGCAGCATCAACTAATTAAAGTGCATTGTTTAAAGCTTTAAAGAGATTTATGATCTGAAAATATCTTTAGATCAAGACATTACTCATAACCGACTTCCAAGTTGACAGCTTGACGCATGCTGGCTTGCGAAGTCTCTCAGGTCAACTTGGGATGGTTTAATTAACTTAACAATGTTTATTAAAAACATATTTGTGGCCAACTCTACAATTTGTTTTGTGAGATTCAAAACAAGTACACGAGAATGCTAGGAATCTGAAATAGGAAAATCATTAGAAATTTGGTTTGTCATCCAAAGAAGGGGGACTTATTCCTGTTTTGAGTGGGGGGGGGGACTTTTTATTTCTGTTTTCTCCTGTCTTCGGGTTCATTCCTTGCCCCTCCCCACTTCCCCTCTCATGGAGCAGTCTATCAGTGAGGCAGCAGACAGATGCCCAGTTCCAATCCCTCTCCTAATGATATACAAAACGAAACTACTTTCACCATTTTCCCAACAAGAAAGAGAGTCAAATGAAACTGAGGAACAAACACCTGATGGCCGGGATTTTTTGTCCCCATAAAAAAGATTGTGTATATAAAGTGCATGAAATCATTGGAACTGTCAAGCTGTCAAGGAACTGTCAAGCTGCTGCCACAGAACTGTCAAGGAACTGTCAGCGGGAATGGAAAATATCGTAGGAAGGCCAAATGTACATTTCACGATAATGTCAAATCAGGAAGCAATTGTCCCCTCCACCCCCCAAACACTGCCCCCCCCCCCCAAATCCTGCCAAGTTGGTGGCGGGCTGTATTAACTGATGAACATCAGGAACCACATTATAATAAATTAAGATATAATTAGCAGGCACATGTGCTGGGATCATCCCCCGCACCTCAAACAATTTATCCAGGGTGGCAGGCTATCAAGATGACTTGAACCAAGAGTGGTCTCAGAAGGTGTGCATCTGATGATCAGTACTCCCAGTGGAGCTCAGAGGTGAATATATAGCACTCAAGAGGAGAAGGTAATGCCTGGGTAATGCCAGGGTGGTGCCACAGGGTGCTGGGGTGCTGCTGGGGGGCAGTGCCAGCGGGGGCCGGGAGCACTTGGGCAAGGATTGTTTCATGGTTTGCTAGTGGTGCGGTGAGGCGGCCTTTAAAAATGGCACCCAGGTTATTGAGTGTCTGATTTGATGGCAGGGTGAGTGAATCAGAGGAAGCCCCCCAGCGATATGTCACGGAGCCCGTGACTGCAAGTTTCTTCCCCTCACGTGCTGCACCTTAGGGCGGAGAAAGCTGCCATTGTTGTTGACGGCCCCAACTCCACTTTTTTCCTTTTCAACCTCTGCTGATATTGGAGAAAATCCCAGCCGATGACTATCTCAGGCAAATTTTTGTTCATTTTAACAAAGCCCCCACAATCCCAGGCTCAAGTAATTTCGGAGAACCATCTCTTTGTTTCAATGGGTCGTAGAAACAAAGAAAATAGGAGCAGGAGTAGGCAATTTGGCCTTTCAAACCTGCTCCACTGTCCGACATGATCATGGCTGATCCTCTATCTCAACACCATAACCCCCGTGCTCTCCCCATGCCCCAAGACACCTTTAGAATCAAGAAATCTGTCTAGTTTCTTCTTAAATATATTCAGTGAATTAGCCTCCACAGTCTTCTGTGCTGGAGAATTCCACTCGGTGTTTCTCCTCATCTCAGTTGTAAGTGGCCTACCCTGAGACTTTGACCGAGGTCAATGCATTATCTAAACTCATTCATGAGGTGCGGGCATTACGGGAAAGGCTGGTATATTAATAGCCCATTTCTAGTTGCCCTTGAGGTGGGCCTTCTTGAAGTTTGGAATTGATCTTACTGTTCCCAGGTAAGAAAGGGTAAAAAGGTTTGATGTTCTTTATTGCAATCGATTGCCCACTGCAGAAATCCATGTCCTTTTTTCATTCATTCAGGGGATGTGAGTGCCACTGGCTGAAGCAGCATTTATTATCCTTAAACTGAACTGGGTGCTAGGCCATTTAAGAGTCAACCACATTGCTGTGCCTCTGGAGTCACATATAGGCCAGACTGGATAAGGACGGCAGATTTCCTTTCCGAAAGGACATTAGTGAACCAGATGGGTTTTTCCAACAATCGACAATGGTCATCATTAGACCTTTCATTTCAGATTTTTAAAAAGTGAATTCAAATTTCACCATCTGCTGTGGTGGGATTCAAATCCAGGTGCCCAGAGCATTACTGCGAATCTCTGGATTGCTAGTCTAGTGACAACACCACTAGGCCACCGTCTTGTCCCTTAGTGGGTAACGGACAGGGTCAAGCTCAGTTGTGAAGTTCTACTGATCACTTCCACATGTTCTTCATCAAGGCTCACAAAGAGCTACAAGAACCTTTGAATCAGAGTCCCTATAGCGTGGAAGAGGCCATTTGTCCCATCAAGTTTGCAGCGACTCTCTGACAGAGTATCTCACCTTGGTCCTTTCCCCAATTCATTCCCCGTAACCCCATACATTTCCCATGGCTAATCCATCTAACCTACACATCTTGGGACACTAAGGGACAATTTAGCAAGGCCAATCAACCTAACCCACCCACTTTGGACTGTGGGAGGAAACCGGAGCACCCGAAGGAAACCCATGCAGACACGGGGAGAATGTGCAAACTCCACGCAGACATTGACCCGTGGCTTGAATTGAACCCGGGTCCCTGGTGCTGTGAGGCAGCAGTGCTCAGTATCTGAGGAGCAGATGTCAGTTTGTGGTTAGCAGAGTGCTCCCACCTCCCCTCAAGGAGAATCTCTAAACCCAACTTCTTCATCCAATAAGATTGGGAATTTTTGTTCGGAACTGTGGTGGTTAATACATGTCCCACCAGCACTGTGACATTTATAATCTTGTGAGCCAGTGCGTCATACTTCCAATTGTTAAGGCAAATCAGGCAAATTATTTCACTTTTCCACTTTAATGCCTAATAGGGGGAAGTGATGGCCTCATAGACTATTCTCCTTGAGGGATTCCCCAGTGCATCATTTGGGCACCCCCCAAATGTGATGCTGGGGAACCAGGAAGTTATGGCCCCCTCTTTCTGAGTATCTCACAAGAGCTACTGGTCATTCATTCAGAAAATCCAAACAAAAGAAGTTGGCACTTCAGGTCTCAAAATAGGAAATGGAGTTAAGGGAAGGTGATGGCCCCGTGGTATTATCGCTAGACTCTTAATCCAGAAACTCAGCTAACATTCTGGGAACCTGGGTTCAAATCCCACCGCAGTAGATACTGGAATCTAAGTTCAATAAAAGATATCTGAAATTAAGAATCTACTGAAGACTATGAAACCATTGTCAAGTGTCGGAAAAACCCAGCTGGTTCACTAATGTCCTTTAGGGAAGGAAATTTGTTGTCCTTACCTGGTCTGGCCTATGTGTGACTCCAGAGCCACAGCAGTGTGGTTGCCTCTCAACTGCCCTCCAAGGGCAACTAGGGATGGGAAATAAATGCTGGCCAACCAACAGCCATGATGTGCAGATGCCGGCGTTGACTGGGGTAAACACAGTAAGAAGTCTCACAAACCAGGTTAAAGTCCAACAGGTTTATTTGGTAGCAAAAGCCACTAGCTTTCGGAGCGCTGCTCCTTCGTCAGGTGAGTAGGAATTCTGTTCACAAACAGGGCATATAAAGACACAAACTCAATTTACAAAATAATGGTTGGAATGCGAGTCTTTACAGGTAATCAAGTCTTAAAGGTACAGACCATAAGACCATAAGACCATAAGACATAGGAGCGGAAGTAAGGCCATTCGGCCCATCGAGTCCACTCCACCATTCAATCATGGTTGATTTCAACTCCATTTACCCGCTCTCTCCCCATAGCCCTTTATTCCTCGAGAAATCAAGAATTTATCAATTTCTGTCTTGAAGACGCTCAACGTCTCGGCCTCCACAGCCCTCTGTGGCAATGAATTCCACAGACCCACCACTCTCTGGCTGAAGAAATTTCTCCTCATCTCTGTTCTAAAGTGACTCCCTTTTATTCTAAGGCTGTGCCCCCGCGTCCTAGTCTCCCCTGTTAATGGAAACAACTTCTCTACGTCCATCCTATCTAAGCCGTTCATTATCTTGTAAGTTTCTATCAGATCTCCCCTCAACCTCCTAAACTCCAATGAATATAATCCCACGATCCTCAGACGTTCATCGTATGTCAGGCCTACCATTCCTGGGATCATCCGTGTGAATCTCCGCTGGACCCGCTCCAGTGCCAGTATGTCCTTCCTGAGGTGTGGGGCCCAAAATTGCTCACAGTACTCCAAATGGGGCCTAACCAGTGCTTTATAAAGCCTCAGAAGTACATCCCTGCTTTTGTATTCCAAGCCTCTTGAGATAAATGACAACATTACATCAAGTCTTAAAGGTACAGACAATGTGAGTGGAGAGAGGGTTAAGCACAGGTTAAAGAGATGTGTATTGTCTCCAGCCAGGACAGTTAGCGAGATTTTGCAAACCCAGGCAAGTCATGAGGGTTACAGATAGTGTGACATGAACCCAAGATCCCGGTTGAGGCCGTCCTCATATGTACGGAACTTGGCTATCAGTCTCTGCTCAGTGACTCTGCGTTGTCGTGTGTCGTGAAGGCCGCCTTGGAGAACGCTTACCCGAAGATCAGAGGCTGAATGCACGTGACCGCTGAAGTGATCCCCAACAGGAAGAGAACGCTCTTGCGTGGTGATTGTCGAGCGGTGTTCATTCATCCGTTGTCGTAGCATCTGCATGGTCTCCCCAATGCACCATGCCTCGGGACATCCTTTCCTGCAGCGTATCAGGTAGACAACGTTGGCCGAGTTGCAAGAGTAGGTACCGTGTACCTGGTGGATGGTGTTCTCACGTGAGATGATGGCATCCGTGTCGATGATCCGGCACGTCTTGCAGAGGTTGCTGTGGCAGGGTTGTGTGGTGTCGTGGTCACTGTTCTCCTGAAGGCTGGGTAGTTTGCTGCGGACAATGGTCTGTTTGAGGTTGTGCGGTTGTTTGAAGGCAAGAAGTGGGGGTGTGAGGATGGCCTTGGCGAGATGTTCGTCTTCATCAATGACATGTTGAAGGCTCCAGAGAAGATGTCGTAGCTTCTCCGCTCCGGGGAAGTACTGGATGACGAAGGGTACTCTGTCCGCCGTGTCCCGTGTTTGTCTTCTGAGGAGGTTGGTGCAGTTTTACGCTGTGGTGCGTCGGAACTGTCGATCGATGAGTCGAGCGCCATATCCTGTTCTTATGAGGGCATCTTTCAGCGTCTGGAAGTGTCTGTTGCGATCCTCCTCATCTGAGCAGATCCTGTGTATACGGAGGGCTTGTCCGTAGAGGATGGCTTCTTTAACGTGTTTAGGGTGGAAGCTGGAGAAGTGGAGCATCGTGAGGTTATCCGTGGGCTTGCGGTACAGTGAAGTGCTGAGGTGACCGTCCTTGATGGAGATGCGTGTGATCAAGAATGCAACCGATTCCGGAGAGTAGTCCATGGTGAGTCTGACGGTGGGATGGAACTTGTTGATGTCATTATATAGTTGTTTCAGTGATTGTTCACCATGAGTCCAAAGGAAGAAAATGTCATTGATGTATCTAGTGTATAGCATCAGATGAAAGTCCTGTGCGGTGAAAAGGTCTTGTTTGAACCTGTGCATGAAGATGTTGGCGTATTGAGATGCGAATTTGGTCCCCATGGCTGTTCTGTGTGTTTGGATGAAGAACTGTTTGTTGAAAGTGAAGACACTGTGGTCCAGGATGAAGCGGATGAGTTGTAAAATTGCATCTGGAGACTGGCAGTTGTCGGCGTTGAGTACTGAGGCAGTTGCAGCAATGCCATTGTCGTGGGGGATGCTGGTGTAGAGTGCCGAGACATCCATTGTGACGAGGAGTGTTCCTGGTTCAACTGCTCCATGTGTGCTGGGTTTCTGTAGGAAGTCCGTAGTGTCGCGACAAAAGCTGGGTGTTCTTTGTAAATGGGTTTTAGGATACCCTCGACGTAGCTGAATGAATGAATGAATAAAAAACCTGACTACATTTTGCTGAAAAAATTCTGTCAGATTTGGCAGAAATCAATGGGGGATTTAGAATGAAGTGGTCCCTTTAATGCTTATTTACTGTTTAAATGTAGGTAATGGAAATGATACATATAACCTCATAAGAAAAGACAATAAGGCCATAAGACCATAAGATAGAGGAGCAGAATTAGGCCATTTGGCCCATTGAGTCTGCTCCACCATTCAATCATAGCTGATATGATTCTCATCCCCATTCTCCTGCCTTCTCCCTGTAACCCTTGATCCCCTTATTGATCAAGAACCTATCTATCTCTGTCTTAAAGACACTCAATGACCTGGCCTCCACAGCCCTCTGTGGCAATGAGTTCCTCAGTTTCACCACCCTCTGGCTGAAGAAATTCCTCCACATCTCAGTTTTAAAGGAGCGTCCCTTCACTCCGAGGTTGTACCCTCGAGTTCTGGTCTGTCCCACGAGTGGAAACATCCTCTCCACGTCCACTCTATGTCGGCCTCTCTGTATTCTGTAAGTTTCAATTAGATCCCCCCTCATCCTTCTAAGCTCCAACAATAAACGGAATGAAGGGTGTTGTCAGCGAAGCAGCTTAACCTGAATTGTTGCGTTGAGAACTTTCTGTTGCTTTCAGCAAGTACAGCAGCTGAAAAAGAAACTCACAGCTCATCCATATTGCTTTTATATTTTAAATGTCACCAGCTCAGAGCTGTCCAAAGTAGAAAATGTCAGCCGAGGATTGATTAATATGTGAGAGAGGAGAAGGTTGAGAGGAGCCCTTTGATTCCCTGGAGCATAAAAATAAAAGTTTGATACCTGATCTATTTGGAGGTGGGAGCAGTGACACAGTCACTGTGTTGGAAGAGGATGGCAGGGTTGTCCAGCTCAGTGGCTCCCAACCTTTTCACTAACACGGCACACTTCAATGAGATGAACAATTTCACGGCAAATCCACTTTTTGTTTTCCACTGAATTGACTGCTCAAAAACGCCCGACTATGTAGCAGCGAACAGACAGTGGCCAATCACATACAAGGAGCGGGGGAATAGGGTGCATCAGAATTCAGCAATCTGCTACAAATGAAGTGCTTCCTCATCGCGTGGCCGTTCATCATGCCCGCTCAGTTTAAATCAGCATTCGGACTGAACTTCAGTTTAATTCAAAGCTGTTGTATTCATTGCAACAATAATTCCTGTTAAAATGCCAACTGGTATGAGATATGAAGATATACCAATCAAATGCCAACCAGAAAATAAAAAACATATTGCTGCGCTGCAGTACAACTGGTGTCCACACTATATCAATACAAACTCTTTTACATTTATTAAGTTAAATGTCAAATCATTAATATTCATTTTGAACCAGTCTGATTGATCTACCCGCGCCAGCAGGAGAAGGAATGTTCACCCATGTTGCACTTGGAAACCTGGGATTTCTCACTTTCTTTCTTTAAAGTTTATTTATTAGTGTCACAAGTAGGCTTACATTAACACTGCAATGAAGTTACTGTGAAAATCCCCTAGTCGCCACATTCCAGCATCTGTTCGGGTACACTGAGGGAGAATTTAGCATGGCCAATGCATCTAACCAGCACGTCTTTCAGACTGCGGGAGGAAACCGGAGCACCCGGAGGAAACCCACGCAGACACCGGGAGAATGTGTAGACTACGCACAGACAGTGACCCAAGCCGGGAATCGAACCTGAGTCCCTGGTGCTGTGAGGTAGCAGTGCTAACCACTGTGCCACTGTGCCGCCCCTAAATGTAGATTCTGTCTACACTTCCTGCTGCCTCAGAAAAGCAGCCAGCATAATAAAGGACCCTATGCACCCCGGACATACTTTCTTCCACCTTCTTCCGTCAGGAAAAAGGTACAAAAGTCTGAGGTCACGTACCAACCGACTCAAGAACAGTTTCTTCCCTGCTGCTATCAGACTTTACCTCACACTAAGTTGATCTTTCTCTACACCCCAGCCATGACTGTAGCACTACATTCTGCACTCTCTCGTTTCCTTCTCTATGAACGGTATGCTTTGTCTGTGTAGCGTGCGAGAAACAATACTTTTCACTGTATCCCGTGTGACAATAATAAATCAAATCAAATCAAATCAAAAAAGCATCAACTTTTCCTTTCAATACCAGCCACCCTCACCCAACACTAACTTTACTCCAGCAACTGTCCCTTTGGATTCTGGCAACCTCGAGCTCTCACCCAAATTGCTGTTCGTGCTGTAGAGCTTTGAGCCGGGGGCAGCCTGTCAACTGCCAATGAGACCCAGGAGTTAAAATGGCGCGGGGTGGAGAATGGGGGATTGATGAGCAATTTGGGGGCGATGGATGGGGGAGGGGGGAGTCCCTACCAACCTGCATTCTGCCCCTCCTATACCCTGCCCAACCCCTTTCTGAGGTAAAATCAACCCATCTTGTCTGTAATTGTCACAGATGCCAGCAGACAAGTTGGGTGTTGGCAGCATTTTCTGGCTTTATTTTTGTTCCTGATTTCTTGCAACTGCAGGATTTTACTTCTTTCGGACCACCCAATCCCGATTGTCAAGAAGCATCCTGTATAACTCGCAGCATGAATCATGAATAAAACAGCAAATCCAAATCACTGCGGGCATTAGTCAATAACACAAACGGAATATTTCATTCGACTTAGAAAACAATTTAAAAAGTGATGTGTCAACGACAGGCTAAATCGGCGGAAGCCAAGTCTCCTTCTTATAGGGTGGCATGGTGGCACAGTGGTTAGCACTGTTGCCTCACAGCGCCAGGGACCCGGGTTCGATTCCCGGCTTGGGTCACTGTTTGTGCGGAGTTTGCACGTTCTCCCCGTGTCTGCGTGGGTTTCCTCCGGGTGCTCCGGTTTCCTCCCACAGTCTGAAAGACGTGCTGGTGAGGTGCATTGGCCATGCTAAATTCTCTCTCATGTACCCGAATAGGCACCGGAGTGTGGCACTGTGAGGCAGCAGTGCTAACCACTGTGTCACCGTGCCACCCTAAGGAAATGAAGAGATAAGGGTTGAAAACTCAAAAGAAGAAAATGAACAAATCTTCAAACTTGACTACAAAAGCAAAATGCTGCAGATCCTGGAAATCCAAAATAAAAACAGAAAATGCTGGTGATGCTCAGCAGGTCTGGCAGCATCTGTGAAGAGAGAAACAGAGTTATTTGTTTCAGGTCAATAACCTTTCGTTAGAAATGTCATCGTCCTGAAACATTAACTTTCTGCCTCAACTCCAGTTGTGATGTGGAGATGCCGGCGTTGGACTGGGGTAAACACAGTAAGAAGTCTCACAACATCAGGTTAAAGCCCAACAGGTTTATTTGGTAGCAAAAGCCACTAGCTTGAGTTTGTGTCTTTATATGCCCTGTTTGTGAATAGAATTCCCACTCACCTGACGAAGGGGAAGCGCTCCGAAAGCTAGTGGCTTTTGCTACCAAATAAACCTGGTGGACTTTAACCTGGTGTTGTGAGACTTCTTACTGTATCAACTCCAGTTGCCCAGAAAGCTGATGATCTTTCTGCCCGAGTGTCCCCAATTATTTGATATGATTTATTATTGTGTATTGGGGTGCAGTGAAAAGTATTGTTTCTTGCGTGCTATACAGACAAAACATACTGTTCATAGAGTACATTGGGGAGAAGGAAAGGAAGAGTGCAGAATGTAGTGTTACAGTCATATCCAGGGTGTAGAGAAAGATCAACTGAATGTGAGGTAGGTCCATTCAAAAGTCTGATGGCAGCAGGGAAGAAGCTGTTCTTGAGTCGGTTGGAGCGTGATCTCAGACTTTTGCATCTTTTTCCTGACAGAAAAAGGTGGAAGAGAGTATGTCAGGGGTGCGTGGGGTCCTTGATTATGCTGGCTGCTTTTCCAAGGCAGTGGGAAATGTAGACGGAGTCAATGGATGGGAGGCTGGTTTGTGTGATGGATTGGGCTACATTCACCACTCTTTGTAGCTTCTCGCAGTCTTGGCCAGAGCAGGAGCCATACCAAGCTGTGATACAACCGGAAAGGATGCTTTCTATGCTGTAAGAATTGGTAATGGTCATAGTGGACATGCTGAATTTCTTTAGCCTCCTGGGAAAGTAGAGGCGGCACGGTGGCACAGGGGCAGCACGGTGGCACAGTGGTTAGCACTGCTGCCTCACAGCGCCAGGGATCCGGATTCGATTTCCAGCTTGGGCTTACTGTCTGTCCAGAGTCAGTACATTCTCCCCGTGTCTGCGTGGGTTTCCTCTGGGTGTTCCGGTTCCTTCTCACAGTCCAAAAGACGTGCTAGTTAGGTGGATTGGCCATGCTAAATTCTCCCTCAGTGTACCCGAACAGGTGCCGGAGTGTGGCAACTACGGGATTTTCACAGTAACTTCATTGCAGTGTTAATGTAAGCCTACTTGTGACACTAATAAATAAACATAAACTTTAAGGTGTTGGTGGGCTTTCTTAACTATAGCGTCGACATTGAGGGACCAGGACAGGTTGGTGGTGATCTGGACATTGAGAAACCTGAAGCACTCGACCATTTCCACTTCATCCCCGTTGATGTAGACAGAGGCATGTCCTCCACTACTCTTCCTGAAGTTGATGATTATCTCCTTCGTTTTGCTGACATTGAGGGAGAGATTATTGCCACCACACCAGTTCACCAGATCCTCTATCTCTTTCCCGTACTCCTTCTCGTCATTGTTTGAGATCCGACCCACTACTGTGGCAGTGAAGAGTGTAGTGAACTTTTGCTGGAATTAGTAACATCTCGTTTTCACCAGACATTCTGAGCAAGGGTCATCGACCTGAAAGGTCAACTCTCTGCCTCAACTCCAGCTGTCTGGAAAACTGATGATCCTTCTGTCCGGCTATCCCCAATTAATTCATTTGTGAACTTTTGTTGGCATTATTAATGTCTCGTTTGCATCCGAGGGTCATTGCACACCTTAGCTGAAGAACAAGATCCCATAATAGTAAATTGTAATTAATTAATCAGACCATTAGTGGAATGTCGTGAAGCACCAAAAATAAAATAGAATCAAAGAATCCCTACAGTGCAGAAGGAGTCTATTCGGCCCATCGAGCCTGCACCAACAACAATCTCATCTAGGCCCTATCCCTGTAACCCCACATATTTACCCTACTAATCCCCCTAACACCAAGGGGCACTTAGCATGGCCAACACACCTACACATCTTTGGACTGTGGGAGGAAACATGAGCGCCCGCAGGAAACCCACGCAGACACGAGGAGGACGTGCCAACTCAACACAAAATGATCCAATCTTTTGAATGTAACGTTCAGCAGTGAAAATAAATCACGATTAGGAATAATTATCTGCAACAAGTTGACACACGGCTCTGGTAAAATGTTAATTCACTGTCATTCCTGCAGTGCTTTCAACACTTTTTTTTACGCACCATTACAGATAACAAATAACTGTATGAATAGTTTGCCCGTGTGAATCAGAAACTGTACCGGCGCTCGGCTAAAGTTTTGTATCTGTTTGATGAAGCCTAATAGACATTTCCAAATTTAAATCTTACCTAGTGTTAAATCGGTATGATGCAGGGAAACAATGAGATCATAGTGTATGCAGAAATTAAAGTGGCACAAATCCACTTTACAGCAAGAAGATATTAAACTAGTAATCTCTGCACGTTGTGAAGGTCATTGCTTAATGCTATGGAGAGGCAGGGAGGGAATTAAATAAAAACATACATTTTCTATTGACGGATTTCGAGAAACGAAACTGATTTTGGTATTTCGCAGATTCTATGCGCGATGCATGTGGGACATTTGTCAACGTTGCTCTTCGAATCAGCTGGCAGAGGGGTTCATAGATTAGAATCCCTACAACGTAAAAGGAGGCCTTTTGGCCCATCCAGTCTGCACTGATCACAATCCCACCCAGGCTCTATCCCCGTAGCCTCACACATTTACCCTGCTAATCCCCCTGGCGCTAGGGGCAATTTAGCATGGCCAATCAACCTAACCCGCACATCTTTGGATTGTAGGAGGAAACCGGAGCACCCGGAGGAAACCCACGCAGACACGGGGAGAACGTGCAAACTCCACACAGACAGCGACCCAAGCCGGGAATCAAACCCGGTTCCCTGGTGCTGTGAGGCAGCAGTGCTAAACACTGTGCCACCGTGCTGCTCATAGAATAGAATCCCGACCGTGTACAAGGAGGCCTTTTGGCCCATCGAGCCTGCAGCAACAGCAATCCCATCTAGGCCCTATCCCCGTAACCCCACGTTTTTACCCCAGTCCCCATGGCACTAAGGGGCAATTTAGCATGGTCAATCAAGCTAACCCGCATGTCTTTGGAGTGTGGGAGGAAACTGGAGCACCTGGAGGAAACCCACGCAGACACGGGGAGAATGTGCAAACTCCACGCAGACAGTGACCCAAGCTAGAATTGAACCCGGATTCCTGAAGCTGTGAGGCAACAGTTGGACTTGATTTTCACTCTGACATCGCGGTTCTGATGCCAAGGGCAAAATTCAAGCTCTGGTCAGACTGGAATATTGTGAGCAATTGTGGGTCCCATATCTAAGGAAGGGTGTGCTGACCTTGGAGAGGGTACACAGAAGGTTTATGGGAATGATCCCGGGAATGAAAAGCTTGATGTATGAGGAGCGTTTGAGGACTCTGGTTCTGTACTCGATGGAGATTAGAAGTATGAAGGGGGATCCCATTGACATGCTGAAAGGCCTGGGTAGAGTGGACGTGGAGAAGATGTTTCCATTAGTTGGAGAGACTAGAATCCGAGGGCACAGCCTCAGAGTAAAGGGGCGACCCTTTAGAACCGAGGTGAGGAGGAATTTCTTCAGCCAGAGGGTGGTGAGTCTATGGAATTCATTGCCACAGAAGGCTGTGGAGGCCAGGTCATTGAGTGTAGTCAAGATAGAGATAGATATGTTCTTGATTGGTAAGGGGATCAAAGGTTATGGAAAAGGCAGGAGAATGGGGTTGAGAAACATATCAGCCATGATTGAATGGCGGAACAGACTCGATGGGCTGAATGGCCTAATTCTGCTCCTATATCATATGGTCCTATTGTTTGTCAAAGGGAAGGTGTGCATCCACTGTGTGCTGAGCTGTGCATGAATGGGAATCTAGTTGTCAAAAAGTGACCATCATGCTTACTGTGGCCATTTTGTTCCCCACAATAGCCCTGTGTATTCTGCAGTCAGCTCTGATGTTTGTGTTTCTCACAGGACTCTAACGATTAGATAGCGAGTGGCAAACACACAAGCTTGTCATTAGCTCCCGTTAGAGAGGCCAGCTCGGTGGAAGGGCAATATTAATAACTGTGTGTTGTATAGAAACCATGAAATTTCCCAAATCTGTTTCATTTTTCTGAATCTGTCAGTAGAAAATGGATCTCTTACTGATTTCCTCCCCCGCTCCATGGCATTAAACAGCCTTGTAGACAATAGTCTACACAATGTGCGGAGGTTGCTGTTTTAATATATTTTTGCTGTGAAATGGAGGCGTGGCATTTTAATTCCTGTGTACTTTATGATTTCATTTTTTTCGCTGTAGCAGTAGTTTCTTTAGGAGACAAGCGAGTTGAACTCTTCATTGTAGGGCCCACTCTGATACTGAGTTGAGAGTCTCGGCTCAACGGGAAATACTCTTCCCCCCTGATTTAATTGGCCGTGGGTTCAAGCCCCATTTCAGCAAACGTTTCCATGCATAACTGAAGGAGTGCCATACTGTTGCAAAGGATGCTGGGCAAGATGTTAAACCAAGGGTCTGTCTGTCTTATTGGATAACACGCAATAGATTCCATGTCTGTGTGGAGTTTGCATGTTTTCCCTGTGTCTGTGTGGGTTTCCTCCCACTCCAAAGATGTGCTGGTTAGGTAGATTGGCCATGCTAAGTTGTCTCTTAGTGTCAGGGGGTTAATAGGGTTACAGGGATTGGACCTGGGTGAGATTGTGGTTGGTGCAGACTCGATGGGCCAAATGACCTCCTTCTGCATGATAAGGATCCTGTGATTCTATGATTCTATGGTTTTATGTTGAACAGCAAGGGAGTTCTCTGGCCAGTATCTTTCTCCCAAACGCAGTTGTGTTTTTAAAGCGGATTATTTGATCATTTATGGCATTGCTGCTCATGGGATCTTGCTGTGTGCAAATTGGCAACGGCCTTTCCCTCTAAGATAACAGTGACATCAGATTCAAAGTGCTTCGTTGGCTGTGAATTGCTTTAGGCTGTTCTGAGGTTATGGAAGAAGCTGTAAAAATGTGGGTTAATTATTTCTTTCAATATGCTTGGAGCCAACAACATCATTACAGCAACTTGGTGACTGTAATCTGACCTCCGCCCTCACCCATGGCTGGGATTTTCCAGTCCCGCTGCAGTGAATGGAATTTTGGCTGCGCGCCAAATTAACATTCTCGCTGGCAGCAATGGCGGGCGTGAGAGACCAGAGAATTCAGGCCAAGAACTAAATACCGCAGATGCTGGAAATCTGAAGTTGTTGCTGGAGAGTGGAGCATGGTTTCCTCAACTCCAGTATGAGTATCAGGCACCTAAGATTTCCCACAGGTTGAGAGCAATGCCTCTCTTCACTTTTACTGAACTACCTCCATCTTATGAACACTCCTTCACAACACCTTTCACTTGCTGTAATGTTTGCCTTTCTGAATGAAAATGCCAATATGTGCTGGCTTATGGATAATGTTACACTCGTAGCTAGGGTGTAGAGAAAGATCAACTTAATGCCGGTAGGTCCATTCAAAAGTCTGATGTCAGCAGGGAAGAAACTGTTCTTGAGTCGGTTGGTACGTGACCTCAGACTTTTGTATCTTTTTCCCAATGGAAGAAGGTAGAAGAGAGAATGTCCGGGGTGCGTGGGGTCCTTAATCATGCCGGCTGCTTTTCCGAGGCAGTGGGAAGTGTAGACAGAGTCAATGGATGGGAGGCTGGTTTGAGTGATGAACTGAGCTTCGTTTACCACCCTTTGTAGTTTCTTGCGGTCTTGGTCAGAGCAGGAGGTGTGATGCGATCATTTGAACAAGGTTCCAAAACATAGATCAATGCATCAGCCAGTTAAAAAAACAGAATGTTTTCCAAAGGCTTTGTGTATTATAGAATCATAGAATCACTACAGTGCTGAAGGAGGCCATTCAGCCCATCGAGTCTGTACTGACCACAATCCCACCCAGGCCCTATTCCTACAATCCCGCATATTTACCCTGCTAATCCCCCTGACACTAGGGTCAATTTAACATGGCCAATGCACCTAACCTGCACGTCTTTCAGAATGTGGGAGGAAACCGGAGCACCCGTAGGAAACCCACACAGACACAGGGAGAACGTGCAAACCCCACACAGACAGTGAGCTAAGCTGGGAATCGAACCCGGGTCCCTGGCTCTGTGAGGCAGCAGTGCTAACCACTGTGCTACCTTGCTGCCCTTTATTAGGGGTGAATGGGTTAAAGAAAGGGGAATCAATATATAATTATTGTAATCACAATAAGACTTCAACTACTGTTCCTGAGTATTCATCATGTGATAAAAATGATGGAAAATCACTTGGTAGAAGCAAGAAGGTCCCAGATTTGATTCCGTGACTTCATAGAATCATAGAAACCTTCAGTACAGAAAGAGGCTATTTGGCCCATCGGGTCTGCACCGACCACAATCCCACCCAGGCCCTACCCCATATCCATCCACTAATCCCTCTAACCTACGCATCTCAGGACACTAAGGGGCAATTTTAGCATGGCCAATCAACCTAACCAGCACATCTTTGGACTGTGGGAGGAAACCGGAGCACCCGGAGGAAACCCACGCAGACACGAGGAGGACGTGCAAACTCCACACAGACAGTGACTCAAGCCGGGAATCGAACCCAGGTCCCTGGGGCTGTGAAGCAGCAGTGCTAACCACTGTGCTACCATGCCGCCCGTACTTAAATAAAGAGGATCATTGTGTGATTTCAAAGAAGGAATGAGATATAGCTCTTGGGGCTAAAGGGATCGAGGGATATGGGGGGGGGGGGAGGGGGGTAAGGGGGGGAATCAGGATATTGAATTTGATGATCAGCCATGATCAAAATGAATGGTAGAGTAGACTCGAAGGGCCGAATGGCTTACTCCTGCTTCTAGTTTCTATGTTTCTATTATCTCCAACCACCCCTGGAACTAACTCTCTCCATAGAGCAATACTTTCAAGTGGAGGAGAGGAAAAATAAGCCCTTTCAGGCGTGTGTGGTCAATGATGTGGCACTAGCTTCACACACAAGACTAGTTTAAACTGGTCACAATAGGGCAATTGTCTTATTGTGACAACCATTGCTCCAGATGAATGCTTTGCCCTGGTAGTCAGTTAAGATCCTGTGTCTCTTTTGTGTCGTACTGCAAGTGAGCTCAGCTGCCAAATCCTATTCTTATTTTAAATAATAACTTCATAACGCTGGAGCAGAATGTCTTGGCACCAACTAACAGGAGGAAAGTGGAACCGCTGCGGGGATGTAACACTCCTGTAATCACTTTATGATGAACAGTTTTAATATAAAGCTCGACAGCTGAAGTTCTGTTCCTGAAACACTTCAAGAAATATGCATTTGTGGAAAGGGGAGCAAGATTTTGTTGGAGCAAAAATAAAAATGAAAGCTTTCTCAGCTTTTTTGTTGGTGCCTGGTCCTCATTTCACATTGGGTGCCGCTTAAATATGTCTTTGGGGGCTTGGTACAGTCAGACGGTCCTCCTCATGTGTCGCTGCTAAATCCGACACTCTTATTGTCAGGGGAGGCTTGGAGAGCTTGTGAAAATCCCGAGTCATCGCGAGTTGATAAGTGAGTCTGATTTGGGGACATAAATGCCAGACGCACAGACACGCTAATGGCCGCTTGAGGTCTCATAAAGCGAAACTGATTCACCCTCTTTGCGATCTTAAGAGTGCGGTTATAAATGTGTCCGCATAATCTTGACATTTATGGTTTGTCCAGGAGAGGAAATATTTTTGTGCGTCGTCTGCCTTTGTATTTTTACCTCAGCGGTCAGGGTCCGCTGGACAGTGATCCTCAGCAGGAACGAACAGGTTGCTAACCAGTCATGGAGTGATGTCAGATTAATGACCCACCCCTCCCCTCCACTCGACAACCCTGATAACAGCACACGGATATTTGTCTTTTCCTTGAGTATTAATTTTAAGCTCCTCTCGAAGAACCAAAAAAACATTGAAAACTAATGGAATTTTGAGGTTATTAAAGATATTCATTTCCAGGCTTGTCAAGTCTCAGTTTCAGTGAGGCTGGTGATTTTATGAAATGTAAGTTCTCCAGGGGTAGATCAAGTTCGACTCTATGCATTTAGTGGATATGGAAACTATCTCCTAGCTTTTTCTCCAACTTAATCTGAGCAAAATTTAATAGGTGGCAGGGTGGCACGAGTAGCACACAGTGGCACTGATGCCTCACAGCGCCAGGGACCTGGGTTCAATTCCCGGCTTGGGTCACTGTCTGTGTGGAGTCTGCACGTTCTCCCCGTGTCTGCATGGGTTTCCTCCGGGTGCTCCGGTTTCCTTCCACAGTCCAAAAGACGTGCCGGTTAGGGTGCATTGACCCGCACAGGCACCAGAGTGTGGCGACTAGAGGAATTTCACAGTAACTTCATTGCAGTGTTAATGTAAGCCTTACTTGTGACTAATAAATAAACTTTAAAAAATTTACACATTGCATCTCAATTATGAGTTGGCCACTTACCTCGCAACCTGGTTTGAATTTACTGAGTGGTCTTGAGCTATTTGAAGGGACTTCCATCGCTGTGGATAATCAATAGTGCGAATTTGCAATATTGTGGTCACTGCTCTTAGTTGTAACGCATATGTCCATTCAATTTGCAATCCAGTGCTTCAGTAGGTGTCTGCTCTGGTGTGGGGCTGAACCATTCAGCTCAGGATGGTCCCACCTTGATCTCTGATCAATAAAGAGTTAGCTCATCTCATTGTTAAAGTTTGGAGTTCATTTATTAGTGTCACAAGTCGGCTTACATTAACACTGCAATTAAGTTACTGTGAAAATCGCCACAAGTCCTCCATGTACCTCCTATCTTCTCATAGATGCAATGGTCAGGGTCTCTCCCGCTAGAAAGACTTTCATTTATATAGCGCCTTTCCTGGCCCTCAGGGTGCCCCAAAGAATTTTACAGCTGATGAAGTACTTTTGAAGTGTAAAGGCAAAGTTCCAGGTGACCACTTTGGGTGGGGGTGGGGGGGGGGGGGGGGGGGGGGGGTGGCGGAGCTGACTGGTGGTGATTTAACCTGAGGGTCACCATGTTATGTTCGTTTTCGTGAGACTCTTCCATCCCTGATGCAAAGGCAAACACCAACTGTTGTCCGATTTGAAAGTTCTTTATTCTTCTTACATATGCAAGCTGGCAAACCTTTGCTACGTAACCTCTACTCAGTGCTGGGAGTCAGGTAGCAAAGGCGCGCTGAATAATGGGACAGTCCCTCTTTATGTAGTCTTACAATCCTCATGGTCACATGCAGTCTGATACAATATAACTAATCACAAGACACCCTTTGTTCTAGTCAGGCTAACCATATCTAAGGTCGTAATGTGGTTATGTTGAAAGAAAGAGAACTGTTAATGGGTAAGTTCGTTAATCACAGATGTCTTAAACTTGTCATTTCGAAATCAACTCACAGCAGCATGTGATAATTAACTCCATAATATCTCAACCACACCTCAGGCGAGGGACAAGGTAGAGAAGGCGGGGCCTTCATGAATAACCTCAGCTGGTACGGGAATTGAACCCATGCTGTTGGTGTCACTCTGTATTATTAACCAGCCATCCAGCCCAAGTGAGCTAAACTGTCCCCCACTTCTGAAGTGTAGTTGTTGTTGTAATGTACAAAGCAAAAAGGCCAGTTTGCACAGAGGGTGGGCCCACAATCAAATCCCTAGATAATCTAGTTTAGATACTGGTTGAGGGATTAGTGTTGATCCAAACATCTGGGAGAGCTTCCCTGCTTTTCTTCAAATGGTGCCATGGGATCTTTTACATCCATCTGAGAGAGGAGATGGAGCGGTGTCAGTTTAACATCTCATCCAAAATGCAGCACTTCAGACAGTGCAGCACTGGAACGCAGTCCAGCACTGGAATGTCAAACTCGACTCCTGGAGTGGGACTTGAACTCTGAACTCAGAGCGAGCGGGCCACCATCGAGCAGTGGTGCATTGGCGCCCTTGCCAAAAGCAAGGGCACCAATATTATCCCAGCACTGAGTTCTGGTGTAAAACATTTCTTTCCACTCACATTGTGGCAATAAAACATCCTCTGAGGCCTACTTTTCTTTCATGCAGCCAACCCTTTTAGACATCCCTACTGGCAGGCAGCATTACTGAGCAGTTTAATGCAACTTTTATGCCTTCTCTACGCACCTTGAGGTTTTATTAGCTTTTCTCCCAAGTTAATTCTCCCGGCCAAGAGAACGGAATGTTGTAGCCCGTCTCTGGCACACTCCAGTGATCATTGAAAGGGACCCACTTTCCTTCATGTCCCTGTAGCAGATGCTGTGGAATATGAGCAGAGATGTGATCTGATCTGAGGCCTCATGCCTGGCTGAGAGTCAGCACTTCTGCTGAGAGTTTGTGGTTCTGGAGCTTAATTATTTGCCCAAATTCTCCAACTCCTGGAAGATATTCTGGCTGCTTGTGTTGAGGGAGCATTGCGTGATGCTTTGGAGGCAGCACGGTGACACAATGCTTAGCACTGCTGCCTCACAGCACCAGGGACCCGGGTTCGATTCCCGGTTTGGGTCACTGTCTGGGTGGAGTTTGCACGTTCTACCTGTGTCTGTGTGGGTTTCCTCCCACAGTCTGAAAGACATGCAAGTTAGACGCATTGGCCATGCTAAATTCTTCCTCAATGTAGCCGAACAGGTGCCAGAGTGTGGCGACCAGGGGAATTTCACAGTAACTTTACTGCAGTGTTAATGTAAGCCTTACTTCTGACTAATAAATGACTTTTTTACAATCTGTGTGGAGTTTGCCCATTCTCCCCGTGTCTGCGTGAGTTTCCTCCAGGTGCTCCGGTTTCCTCCCACACTCCAGAGATGTGCAGGTTAGGTGGATTGGCCATGCTAAATTGCCCCTTAGTGTCAGGGGGGCTATGTAGGGTAAATGCATGGAGGTTATGGGGATAGGGTCTGGGTGGGATTGCGGTTGGTGCAGACTCGATGGGCCAAATGGCCTCCTTCTGCACGGTAGGATTCTATGGACCGAGTTGGAAGTTCTTTCAGAAGCCTGCCCGGTAGGTTCCGTTCCAACGTTTCAAACTCATTTAAAAAGTGACAGTGACAAGAGGAACAATTGCATTTTTATTTTCTTTAAGAGCTAACCTTGCTCTGATGGAGCTGATAAAGATGTGCCAGTTACTGGCGAAGGAAGGGATATGATTGGAGAATTTAGGCAAAAGCACAGTTTCTAAACGTCACCGATCTCTGTTGCCAGCTGAAACTTTCCCTTTCTCTTAAAGGCGGGATTAACATCAGTCTTTCCAGGCTCTCATTAACCTGATGATTCCAATGCTGGCCTGGTCGCTCTTCCAACCCCATCTCAGTCATGATTTTGCTGCCTGGGTCTCAACCTGTGCACCAAACCTCCCCTGCGCCCCCCCAGCCCCCCTCTCTCCTATACTCCTGATCTCCCAATGCTTCCAGTTTCATATTCTCATTTTTGTGGCCTAGCTGCCTTCAATCTCTGTGATCTCCTCTAATCCTATAACTTTCTCCAGAACTTTGTGTCCCCCAACTCTTGCCTGTTATATACCTCCCTTCCCCTTCCCCGACCCCTCACCCACTTTCCCTTCAACCTATCTCGAGACAACTACGTCTACAGCAGTTTAGGTCCTGAACCCTTGAATTTCATCCCTAAACATAGATTCATTATGGCACAGAAAGGAGGCCATTTGGCCCATCGTGTCTGTGCCAGCTCTCTGTGGAACAATCCAATCAGTCCCATTCTCCTGCTCCATACCCATAGCCTTGCATTTCCTTCACATCCAATTCCCCTTTGACATCATCGATTGTTTCTGCTTTCTCCAGCCTTGTATGTAGTGAGTTCCAGGACCCTTTGACAAAGGCTCGTCTGAACTCAAAATATCAGCTCTTTTCTCTCCTTACAGATGCTGCCAGACCTGCTGAGATTTTCCAGCATTTTCTCTTTTGGTTTCAGATTCTAGCATCCGCAGAAATTTGCTTTGATCCACATCATTACTGTTCACTGCATATAAGCAAAATTGTTTCCCCCCTTCCCCCAACCACCCCACAGTGCCCCCCTTCCCCCAACCACCCCATTGTGCCCCCTTCCCCCAACCAGCCCACAGTGCCCCCTTCTCCAACCACCCACAGTGCCCCCCTTCCCCCCAACTACTCCACAGTACCCTCATCCCACTCAACTGGTGATGAGGCCTTCTGCCAAATGACATTGACAGTCTCCTCAGGGAACCATCCAACAGGATAGGGGAGGCAATGGCCCAGCGGTATTATCGCTAGACTATTAATCCAGAAACTCAGCTAATGTTCTTGGGACCCGGGTTCGAATCCGCCACGGCAAATTTGAATTTGAATTCAATAAAAAATATCTGGAATTCTGAATCTACTGATGACCATGAAACTATTGTCAATTGTCGGAAAAACCCATCTGGTTCACTGATGTCCTTTAGGGAAGGAAATGTGACACCAGAGCCACAACAATGTGGTTGATTCTTAACTGCCCTCCAAGGGCAACGAGGGACGGGCAATAAATGATGACCAGCCAGCAACGCCCATGTTCCAAGTATTCATAGAATCATAGAAACCCTACAGTGCAGAAGGAGGCCATTCGGCCCATCGAGTCTGCACCGACCACAATCCCACCCAGGCCCTACTCCCACATATTTTACCCGCTAATCCCTCTAACCTACACATCCCAGGACTCTAAGGGGCAATTTTTTAACCTGGCCAATCAACCTAACCCGCACATCTTTGGACTGTGGGAGGAACACAGTAAGAAGTTTAACAACACCAGGTTAAAGTCCAACAGGTTTATTTGGTAGCAAAAGCCACACAAGCTTTCGAGGCTCTGAGCCCCTTCTTCAGGTGAGTGGGAATTCTGTTCACAAACAGAACTTATAAGACACAGACTCAATTTACATGAATAATGGTTGGAATGCGAATACTTACAACTAATCCAGTCTTTAAGAAACAAAACAATGGGAGTGGGGAGAGCATCAAGACAGGCTAAAAAGATGTGTATTGTCTCCAGACAAGACAGCCAGTGAAACTCTGCAGGTCCACGCAACTGTGGGAGTTACAAATAGTGTGACATAAATTCTGATTCTAGGATCGCATGATAAAGACTCAGGAGGAAAAAAGCAGAAATATTTATGTGAAATAGTGTGACATAAACCCAATATCCCGGTTGAGGCCGTCCTTGTGTGTGCGGAACCTGGCTATCAGTTTCTGCTCCGCGACTCTGCGCTGTCGTGTGTCGCGAAGGCCGCCTTGGAGAACGCTTACCCGAATATCAGAGGCCGAATGCCCGTGACCGCTGAAGTGCTCCCCAACAGGAAGAGAACAGTCTTGCCTGGTGATTGTCGAGCGGTGTTCATTCATCCGTTGTCGCAGCGTCTGCATAGTTTCCCCAATGTACCATGCCTCGGGACATCAGGAAACCAGAGGAAACCCACGCAGACACGAGGAGAATGTGCAAACTCCACACAGACAGTGACCCGAGCCAGGAATCGAACCCGGGACCCTGGAGCTATGAAGCAGCAGTGCTAACCACTGTGCTACCGTGCCGCCCATGAATGAATAAGAAAAAAGAGGCAGCAATCTCCATTTCCTGCAGGTGACATTGTGCGAGGAACACTGCCTGATGGACTGACGGTGGAAGGTATTTTTCTGAATAGGAGTGGAGTGTGGGTCAGATCTGTATGAAAGTACCTCCACCTGATGACCAGTTTCTTGCCTGCGATGGACAGGGAGCGTCACTCCCACAGTTTCTATCTCAGCATGGCCTTAGGCCTCTCCAGCTTTTAGCGTAAGCATCAGAGCCTAATCCATATAAAATCAATGAGTAAAAGTGCATTAAAATAGCCACCCGACTGGATGGCTAAAATTTCTTCACAGTGAACCTTCCCTGAGTGATGAATGGATCGTGGAATTTTTTCAGTTAAGTTCTGTCTTCCTGTTATAATATAAAACCGTAAAATATAATTTGATGAACATAACAAAAAAAAAGTTGGCATTTGTACGATACCTCACAACACAACACATCTCCGAAACATTCTGACAATTTAACTTAAAGGGAATAACATTGTGCATTTACTGTTACCTGTCAGATTTTTACATGCAGTAAGGTCCAATTGGGATTTCAGAGGAAACTTTCCAAAGAGTTGTGAGGATGTAGAACTCACTCCCACAGGGCACAGGTGAAGTGGATAGGGTGGATGCATTTAAGGGGATACTAGACAGGCATACTTTTTAAAATGATTTTTTAGAGGGTGTGGCAGGACCAGCATTTGTGGCTCCATCCTTAATTGCCCTTGAACTGAGTGTCTTGCTAGGCCATTTCAAAGGGCAGTTAAGAGTCAACCATAGGATGGTGGGGCGGCACGGTGTCACAATGGTTAGCACTGCTGCCTCACAGCGTCAGGGAACCGAGTTCAATTCCTGGCTTGTCTGTGTGTGGAGTTTGCACATTCTCCCCGTGTCTGCGTGGGTTCCCTCTGGGTGCTCTGGTTTCCTCCCACAGTCCAATGATGTGCGGGTTAGGTGGATTGGCCATGCTAAATTGCCCCTTAGTGTCAGGGGGACTAGCTAGGGTTAATGTATGGGGATAGGGCCTGGGTGGGATTGTAGTCGGTGCAGCCTCAATGGGCCGAATGGCCTCCTTCTGCACGGTAGGATTCTATGATCCTATGATATAGATGGCCTGGTCAGTGACAGATGGAATTTAACCTAAAAAGTGTGAGGTGGTGCATTTTGGGATGACTAACAAGGTAAGGGAAGATACAATGAACAGTAAGACGCTGGGAAGTACAGAAGACCAGAGGGACCTTGGGGGCATGTCCATAGATTCCTAGAGGAAGCAGTACAGGTAGATAAGGTGGTTAAGAAGGCGTTTGGAATACTAGCCTTAATTAGGCGTAGAATGTAAGAGCAGGGAGGTTATGACGAAGCTGTCCAAAATGCTTGTTAGGCCACAGCTCGAGTACCATGTGCAGTTCTGGTCGCCACACTGTAGGAAGGATGGGATTGAACTAGATAGGGTGCAGAGGGGATTCACCAGGATGTAGCCTGGGCTGGAGCGTTTCAGCAATGGAGAGAGGCTGGTCAGGCTGGGGTTGTTTTCCTTAGAGCTGGGGGAGGACCTGATGGAGGTGTAACAACATTATATGGGACATAGATAGGGTAAATAGGAAGGAACATTTCCCCTTAGCAGAGGGGTCAGTTAGGAAGGGTCATGGATTTAAGGTAAGGAGCAGGTGATTTAGAGGGGATTGAGAAAAAAGTTGGGAATCTGGAACTCACTGCCTGAGAGGTTGGTAGCGGTGGGAACCCTCAACATTTAAGAAGCATTTAAACGAGCACTTGAAATGCCACAGCGTACAAGGCTGCGGACCAAGTGCTGGAAAATTGGATGAGAATAAGAAAGGTGTTTGACGGTCAGTGCAGACATGATGGGCCGAAGGGCCTCTGCTGTATGACATTGAGTCTCCCACATTGGCTGGAACTCTACCATCTCACCCGCCCAGAATTGGAGAGGGTGCGAGTCCGACAACGGAAATCTCCGTTGATCTCAGGCAGGAATTTCCAGGCTCGCCCAATCGAGGCCCTAAAATCCCGCCCAATGTGCGTGAGGAGGGAATAGAGGGTTCCGATGAGAGATTTTGATGATGGAAGGAGGCTGAAATGGAGTTTAAACACTGGCATGGACTGGTTGGGCCGAATGGCCTGTTTCTTTGCCGTATATCCTACAAGCAGTGAGGGGAAGGACCATTTATAATGTACTTACAGTCTTATGCCTGAGATTATATGGTACAGCAGGGAGAAAAGCGATAGCCACGAACAGGAAAAATAGATGAATTGGCCAATGTTCTCCATGCTGATTGTGGGATATTTTGCGTGATAGAAAGTCTATAACAATTCTCCTACTTCAAAGGGGATTCATTGAGTAAACAATTTGAGTTTTAACATGTTGAGGTGCTATGTGAAAGTGGTACTTATTATGATAGTTGTTGGCTTACTGGATGAAAGCCTTCCTATTTATATCCTTAAACTGATTTCACTTCAAGCTTAGACACGACCACATACAGTGCAGTTGTGCGTGAGCTGGAAACTGTGGCCTGGCATGCTAACCTGAAGCTCAAATTGCCTGCTGCTTATTAACCAGTAACGGTGCTTGGCAGAAATCTTTATGCCCGTCGGGTGCCACATTTCGCACAGCAGTGGATACCTCCAGCACTATTGTGAGAAATATTACTGCATTCCACCGAGTGAGAGTCCTCGCGGCAGTCTGCAATGAACGACTGCTTAAGCGAAATCAACCACTGAGTTTATATTCCAACTGATGCGGCAGCACTAAGCTTTTAACAGTTTAAATGCCATAGATTGAGAATAGTACTTTGCACTCCTGATTAAACTGCAGGGAAGTTTTTCATACAATAGTCAAGTTTTTTTTATCAGTGTCACAAGTAGGCTCACATTAACACTGCAATGAAGTTACTGTGAAAATCCCCTGGTCACCACACTCCGGCGCCTGTTCGGGTACACTGAGGGGGAATTTAGCATGGCCAATGCACTTAACCAGCACACCTTTCAGATTGTGGGAGGAAACCGGAGGAAACCCACACAGACATGTGCAGACTCCGCACAGACAGTGACCCAAGCCGGGAATCGAACTTGGGTCCTCTGGTACTGTGAGGCAGCAGTGCTAACTATTGTGCCACCGTGCCGCCATTTAAATGCCAAAGATTGAGAATGGTACTTTCCACTTCTGGCTGAATGCAGGGAGGTTTTATGTGCGATAGCACCTTCCATTTATTTAGCACTTTGAAATCAGTAAAACATCTTACAACATTTCACAGAGGGGCTGGGTGGGACGGTTTTCAAATAGAATTTGACATAGAGCCATAAGCTATTGGGATCCGTGACTAGACTTGAGTTGTAAAAAAAATCTCTTTGATGTCCTGGAGATGTGGATCTGACAGAGAATCTACTCCTTCACCAACCAAAGTCTTTACAAAGAAGGCTGGATGATTATCTGGTGAGGAATGAGATTGGGAGTATAAAGAGAGGCAATTGCCTGATGTACGTAACATGACTGTTCCTGATAAAAGCAAAATACTGCGGATGCTGGAATCTGAAACATAAAATGCTGGACAATCTCAGCAGGTCTGACAGTATCTGTGGAGAGAGAACAGAGCCAACGTTTCGAGTCTGGATGACCCTTCATCAGGGTTTCGTCATCTAGACTCGAAACCTAGACCCACCCTTCTGCCCTATCCCCATAACCCCAGGTATTTACCCCATTAATCCCCCTAGCCTATACATCTTTAGACCCTAAGAGGCAATTTAGCATGGCCAATCTACCTAACCTGCATGTCTTTGGACACTATGACACTAATTTAGAATGGCCAAATCACCACACTTGCATGTCTTTGGACACTAAGGGGCAATTTAGCATGGCCAATCTACCTAACCTGCATGCCTTTGGATACTAAGAGGCAATTTAGCAAAGCCAATCCACCTAACCTGCATGTCTTTGGACACTAAGGAGCATTTTAGCATGACCAATTCACCTAACCTGCATGTCTTTGGACACTAAGGGACAATTTGACTTGGCCAATCCACCTAATCTGCATGTCTTTGGACACTAAGGGGCAATTTACCATGGCCAATCCACCTAACCTGCATGTCTTTGGACACTAAGGGCCATTTTAGCATGACCAATTCACCTAACCTGCATGTCTTTGGATACTAAGGGGCAATTTAGCATGGCCAATCCACTTAATCTGCATGTCTTTTGACACTAAGGGGCAATTTAGCATGGCTAATCCCCCTAACCTCCACATCTTTGGACACTGAGAGGCAATTTAGCATGGCCAATCCATCTAATCTGCACATCTTTGGACCTGCATATTCTTTGATTATAAAAGCAGCCGGACTCATTTCTGTCGATTGGTGTCCTGCGGTGGGGGTGGGTTGGGCTGTGCTATGGGGGTAAACTTTCCTTGGGCTTCATTTAGCTTTCAGGGGGTTCATTTTTAGCTATACTAACAGTTGAGTGAATATCCTCCGCTTTTTGTGCCCTATATTCACGGAACACCATGACAAGCACGAGCCTGCTGTGAATTCTGAGTGGAGATCACTGTTATTCTGAAAGCGTCTTGTGATCATTTCCATACATTGCTTCAGTGATCACCAGCAGAGGGGAAAAGAAAATACAAGTGCGACCAATTATTTGATGAAGGGAGTAAAATAGGACAGCACTGCTCACAGGGTGATAATGTGTTGAGCAGCGACGAGGAGGCAGGGACTGCAGATCACCAGATCCAACACAAGAAGATGAATTCAACTCATCACCTCCAGCCCATTATTTCATCAGTGCCAGAGTCTTGTTCAGAAAAAACAGACTGCATTCTCATTTGAGCATGTCCATCGAAGCGATGGAAGCAAAAATATTGGGTTGGCTTTTCAATAGCTGGCCATGTTGGTACCCAGTGGGGAGGGGCCATGAATTAAAACCCATCTGCCAGAATTTTACCATCCCGCCTGCCACGGGAATCGGAGCGGGCGAGGGGCAGACCATGGAATGGTCCGTTGACCTCGGGTGGGATTTTACGGTTTCGGGATGAGCAAGGCCATAAAATCCTGCTCACCGTCTCGGAGGACATCTCTGGATCCCGATGACCGGTTTCCCAAATGCTGGCAGTGGGGATGGAACAGGGGACCCGCTCACCTCCCAGTGGCACAGTGGTTAGCACTGCCGCCTCACAGCGCCAGGGACCTGGGTTCAATTCCCGGCTCGGGTCACTGTCTGTGCGGAGTCTGCACGTTCTCCCCGTGTCTTGCGTGGGTTTCCTCCGGGTGCTACTGTTTCCTCTCACAGTCCTAAAGACATGTTGGTTAGGTGCATTGGCCATGCTAAATTCTCCCTCAGTGTACCCGAACAGTCACCGGAGTGTGGTGACTAGGGGATTTTCATAGCAACTTCATTGCAGTGTTAATGTAAGCCTACTTGTGACACTAATAAATAAACTTTAAACTTAATTAATGGCCCATTGAGCTCTTAAATGTCACATGTTACTTTGGATATAGCTGAAGTTGCTGTTAAATTCTGACTTTCAAGTTAGTGATTAATTGATAGAGATACCAATCAGTCCTTCCCACTCTTGACAGAATTTGAGCAATAAAACCGGTAAATAAGAAATGTGAATATTAGCGAGAGTGAGCTATCAGGGTTTTGTGGGATGGAATGCCATTACTTGGAGGTTGTGCATGGGTCATTGGCCAAAGTGTGAGCAAGTCTGTTTGAATATAGTTTTAAAGAATGGAACCATCCAGTTGATCTCCTGTACGCAAATTATATCTTTCCGGCAAAATTTATGGGAGTATGTTTTGCAATGTTCCACTCCAATAAGGTCGTAAGATCGCCTGTCATGTTCTATTTTAATTTCAGTGGCTTTGAGGATTTTTGTAATGCTTTGTTAATTGCACTCTACGTGTTGGATTTAAACAAGGTGATGGAGTTCGAGAGCTAGCGTCACCTCCTTTGGGGAAGAGCCGCTGCATGAAGTGCCACTCAGGCAGTTAACTGGACAGTGGCATGCCTGCCATGGGATTGAGGTCCCTGGGGATGGAAGTTCCGTCAGTCATGAGCTACCAGCCTCTATGGCAGCGCCAGTTGGGAGGCTGTTGCCGGTATGACACCCACCCAAGGCCTAGTATCACCATTGGATCCCAGGGTACAGGGGAGTGAAGGAGGGAGGGAGGGTCATAGTCAAGATGGGTTAGAAGCAAGGGTGAGGGGAGAGTGGCTCTCAATGGAGGCTCGCCCCTCTTCCCAATGCCGGGTACCTGGAACAGGCACTGAGTGCTTTTGAATTAGGGACACCCCCACATCCTGGGAACATGCAAGCAACTGGGCATGGGTGTGCATGTCCTGTTCCTTGTATGCTGAGCTCCTGCCCACTGCCTGGTTAATACCAGCAGTATGAGGCCCTTAGGAGGCATTAATTGCTCATTAACTGCCCACTTTGGACTATCAATTGGCTGTGGGGTGGGAAGGTCATCCATTGGCCTTCCCATGGACTTAATCGGGGTGGAAGTGGTAAGGTGGTGGGGTCCCTAACTGTCACCTTCTGCCCCCCCACCTTCTGCCAGATTAAATGCCCCCCAGCTGCCAAACTCACCATGGAAGAGGGCATTACGTTCAACAATGATTCCATTGTTTTGTGAAAGCCGCAACTGCGAGTTCAGCAAATAAAATGTGGGAATTGATATGCCGGAACTTTGGAGCCGGTTTGGGAGAGTTGTCTGGCTCTCAGTCTGCAATATGTCAACGGGCAAACGGTTCCCACAGTTTCCAAAATATTGGAGTCAGCAACTTTGCAAAGACAATTCTTCCAAACGCCACGCAAGAAAATAGTCCAGAAATAACGGGAAAGGGATAAAGAAACAATCCCAGTGCAGCATGGATTTACAAACCTTGGGGCAAGCTGAGTTCATGTGAGTGATATCGATGGTGGGAAGCTTAAGGCCAGATTTTGCATTGATAATGATGATGCGACTGTTCATCTCCGCTGGCAGGACTTAAAAAGTTAAAAGTTTATTTATTAGTCACAAGTAGGCTTGCATTAACACTGCGATGAAGTTACTGTGAAATTCCCCTAGTCGCCACACTCCGGCGCCAGTTCGGGTCAATGTACCTAACTAGCACGTCCTTCGGACTGTGGGAGGAAACCGGAGCACCCGACGGAAACCCACGCAGACACGGCGAGAATGTGCAAACTCCACACTGATAGTGACCCAAGCCGGGAATTGAACCCCAGTCCCTGGCACTGTGAGGCAGCAGTGCTAACCACTGTGCCACTGTGATTTGATTTATTATGGTCACATGTCTTAATATACAGTGAAAAGTATTGTTTCTTGCATGCTAAACAGACAAAGCATACCATTCATAGGGAAGGAAAGGAGAGAGTGCAGAATGTAGTGCAGTCTATGAAACTGTGCTCGCATTTGCGCAATTAAGTGTGGAAATCCAGTATTCTGTGTCAGTGATTTCTCTGCTCTTTCACAGGTGCTCATTTAAGGGAACATTCAGGCCACAGAAGTGACAGACAATGATGATCTCCACTAATAGGGAATCTAACCATCTCCCTTTGACATTCAATGGCATTACCATCACTCGAACTCGCACTATCAACATCCTGCGGCTGACTATTGACCGGAAACTGAACTAGACCAATCGTAGGGCGGCACGGTGGCACAGTGTTTAGCTCTGCTGCCTCACAGCTCCAGGAATCTGGGTTTGATTCCCGGCTTGGAGTATGTCTGTGTGGAGTCTGCATGTTCTCCCCGTGTCTGTGTGGGTTTCCTCCCGGTGCTCTGGTTTCCCCCCACAGTCCAAAGATGTGTGGGTTAGGTGCATTACCCATGGTAAATTGTCCCTTAGTGACCCAGGATGCGTAGATTAGAGGGATTAGCGGGGTAATTATGTGGGGTTAAGGGGATAGGGCCGAGGTGGGATTGTTATTGGTGCAGACTCAATAGAATGAATGACTTCCTTCTGCACTGTAGGGATTCTACAATTCTATATAAATGCAGTGGCCAGAATTCTCCAAGCTTGTTCGCCCCGCCACCGCTGCCAGTGAGAACGGAGAATTTGGCGCTCAGCCAAAACTCTATTCATCGCAGTGGGACCGGAGAATCCCAGCCACTAGTGAGGTCAGAGAATTCCGGCCTGTGTGTACAAGAGCAGGTCAGAAGCTGGGAATTCTGCGGCACACAACTCACCTCCTGACTCCCCAGAGGCTTTTCCGTATCTACAAGGCACAAGTCAGGAGTGTGACGGAACACTCTCCACTTGCCTGGATGAGTGCAGCTCCAACAACACTAGAAGCTCGACAGCATATGGGGCAAAACATTTCGTCTAAGTGGAACCCCATCCAACACTCACTCCACTGCTGTTGTATAATGGCAGCCTTGTGCTCCACTTATAAGATGCACTGCAGCAACTTGTCAAGTTTCCTTTGATAGCACCTTCCAACCCTGCGGCCTCTAACACCTAAAGGAGAGAGGGCAGCCAGTGGGTAGGAATACCACATCCAGCAGCTTTACCTCCACAACATTCACGACCCTGACTTTGTTGCCATTCCTTCATTGTAGCTGAGTATAGGCTCCCCATAAAGGACAGAGTTGTCTGGTGATGATTTAAGCTGAGGATTGTTACACCTCAGGCACGGGTGAGGATTGAGAATGCGGGGCCTTCCTGAATAACCTCAGCCGGTATGGGAATTGAACCCTTAACTATTGGCATCATTCTGCATCACACACCAGCTGTCCAGCCAACTGAGCTAAAGCGACCAGTCCGGCCTTTTGGCTAAGATCAAGTGTAGTATCGGCAGTCTGTACTTGATAGAAGTCAAGGAGGTTACACTGAGGCTTCATTTGAAGCAATTTTTAAAAATGGCATCTACACCTTTTGGCTAAGATGCAAATGAGATCAAGCACTGGAGAGGCTGCAATGTCTGCTTCTATCAGTTTGGATCATGTAGATCAAGCCCAAGACAGGAAGAGACTTGCCTATCTTGTCAGCTTGGATCTGGAATGTCTCACTTGTAGAGATTTGAATTATACTTTGATTGGATTTGATTGGATTTAACTAAAAAAAAATCCTTCACTGTAGCTGGATCTCTGGAAGTCCCTCCTCAACAGCCTTGTGGGTGATCCTACACCACAGGAACAGCAAAGGTTCAAGGTTCACCAGCACCTCCTCAAGGGCAATTGGTAATGGGCTATAAATGCTTGCCTTCTGAGGGATGCTCACATCCCAGGAATGAGTGTAACAAAGTTTCTCGAACCTGAAAATCTTAGGAACTACTTCCATTTCCAGTTTCATTTTCTGGCTATTAGTTCCACTATAAGATTCCTCCAAAAGTTACGCCTTGATGAATGAGGTGAAACTTGGATTTTATAGGCTTACTAAGTCATAACTACTTAGGAACAAACTCTGGGCATGAAAAACTAATTCTATATTGTGGAATGTCAAATTTCTCCATTACCATAACACTTTTAAAGTCATAAAAAATATTATTTTTATAAGTTTATAATGTTTTAGTCACTTTCTTAATTCCATGCATTGCCTCAAGCTTTATGTTGCACTCTGTAAACGGACTGAAAAGTGAGGGGTGATCAATGCTTTTTGCTTTCTGGTTTGCTGCCTGTGAGAATTCTTAAATGTGATTGGCTGCTTAGAGTGCTTGATGACATCACTATTGCTGGCCACTGAATCTCCCTTAGAGCCAGCACTGGATTAAGAAAAAGAGGTGAATCCACGCCACAGAGATCAACAGATCATTACAGGCAACTTTCTTCAAGGTCAGCAAGGAGCTCCCTAAATTCGCTGCTGACTGCAAAATCTGAGCTAATAAGGTGAGAATGGAGATTCTGGAAACCATAACCACCAGGGTAGAGAAACAGGAGACTTGATTTGATTTGATTTATTATTGTCACATGTATTAACATACAGTGAAAAGTATTGTTTCTTGCGCGCTATACAGACAAAGCATACCGTTCATAGAGAAGGAAATGAGAGAGTGCAGAATGTACTATTACAGTCATAGCTAGGGTGTAGAGACAGATCAACTTAATGCAAGGTAAGTCCATTCAAAAGTCTGACAGTAGTGGGGAAGAAGCTGTTCTTGAATCAGTTGGTATGTGACCTCAGACTTTTGTATCTTTTTCCCGAAGGAAGAAGGTGGAAGAGAAAATGTCCGGTGCGTGGGGTCCTTAATTATGCTGGCTGCTTTGCCGAGGCTGTGGGAAGTGTAGACAGAGTCAATGGATGGGAGGCTGGTTTGTGTGATGGATTGGGCTACATTCACGACCTTTTGTAGTTCCTTGCGGTCTTGGGCAGAGCAGGAGCCATACCAAGCTGTGATACAACCAGAAAGAATGCTTTCTATGGTGCATCTGTAAAGGTTGGTGGGAATCGTAGCTGACATGCCAAATTTCCTTAGTTTTCTGAGAAAGTGGAGGCGTTGATAAGCTTCCTTAACTATAATGTTGGCATGAGAGGGACCAGGACAGGTTGTTGGTGATCTGGACATCTAAAAACTTGAAGCTCTTAAGTGTTTCTAAATTATGAAGAATTTAAGTCAACTAAATAAGGAAACTTTTACAGATTTTTAAACTTTTTACAGATGCTCCATAGAAAGCATTCTTTCTGGATGTATCACAGCTCAGTATGGCTCCTGCTCTGCCCAGGCCACAAGAAACTGCAAAAGTTTGTAAAATATAGCCCAATCCATTTTATGCAATCCAGCCTCCCATCCATTGGCTCTGTCTACACTTCCTGCGGCCAACATAATCAAGGACCCCACGCACCCCGGACATTCTCTCTTCCACCTTCTTCCGTCGGGAAAAAGA
The DNA here is from genome assembly GCF_964213995.1 of Mustelus asterias. Classification (NCBI taxonomy): domain Eukaryota; kingdom Metazoa; phylum Chordata; class Chondrichthyes; order Carcharhiniformes; family Triakidae; genus Mustelus; species Mustelus asterias. The sequence goes on from NC_135812.1 coordinate 16,285,830, forward strand.
TACAAAAGTCTGAGGTCACGTACCAACCGACTCAAGAACAGCTTCTTCCCTGCTGCCATCAGACTTTTGAATGGACCTACCATATATTAAGATGATCTTTCTCTATACCCTAGATATGACTATAACACTATATTCTGTACTCACTCCTTACCTTCTCCCCTATGTACTCTATGAACGGTATGTTTTGTCTGTATAGCACACACAAAACAATACTTTTCATTGTATCCCAATACATGTGACAATAATAAATCAAATCAAATCAAGGAAAGTCTATTTCCTATGATTGAAGAGTCAGTGTTATGGGGTGATCAATTTAAAATGTTCACTGCACTTGAGGAGAGAGGTGAACATTGTAGAGAGAAAATTACATTGCTCTACCAAGGACATGAGTGCAAATGGATGACTGAAGCAATGAAATAAATGATACCATTGGCGACAGTATTATTAGTTACCTCGGCCTCTCATGTTCTGGGATTCTCTCCCTAATCTTCTGCTCCTCTCGACTTCCTTCACTGAAAAACTTCCCTTAAATCCATTCCTTTGACCAACATTTTTTGCCACTCCACTAATATCTCACTCTTTTCTTTTGTCATCAATTGATTAATTTTTCCATTTAGGTTTCTGCAGAATACCTTGTAATGTTTAGCAATGTTAAAAGCAATTTTTGATGGAAGTTGCTTCCAATGCAAGGCTTTGGTGTTAGAGTGAGGCTGTTGGATTAGCTTTAGATTGTTCCAACAAAGAACTGGTATTCATACAATGGACTTAATACTCTCCGTGCTATCTGTTCTGTAAATATCTGTAGTCTTATGGCTCTAAAAAGTGGGAGGTGATCCATAGCATCATAGGATCCCTGCAGTGCTGAAGGAGGCCATTCAGCCCATTGAGTCTGCACCGACTCTCTCCGACAGAGTACCTTACCCAGGCCCTATTCCCCACTCTATCCCCATAACCCCACACATTTACCACGTCTAATTCTTCTGACCTACACATTTTATGACACTAAGGGACAATTAAGCATGGCGAAACCACCTAACCTGCACATCTGTGGACTGTGGGAGAAAACGGGAGCACCGGAGGAAACCCATGTAGACATGGGGAGAATGTGCAGACTCCACACAGACAGTGACCCGAGGCCAGAACCGAACCCGGGTCCCTGGCGCTGTGAGGCAGAAGTGCCACCCTTGACAGACTCACTTTTAGCTGTTGTCTGGATTTTTGTCTTCAAAGCCTGGCGATATCACAAGCAAGATACGGAGCTGAAATCACATTCCGTCCATTCTAACTGATGCAGTCAGAAAGATTCTACTGCACTCCTTTCCTATCATAATATCTAGTTGTTTCTCCAAAGATCCTGGACTATTATCTTCCATTATCTTATCTTGAAATCCATATTAATCTCTGAATAGCCGGGAAGATCAGTTTTAATTAATGATTTAAAACATTTGCCTCTTAGCCCCATTAAATTTCAAATAATGTTTCAAATTCTTTTTTTTAGCTATACCATTCACTATCTTGTCGACCTTGAAAAGGTCACCCTGCAGCCAATTCACTTCACTGATTTCTCTCCTGACATCAGGTATGTATGTCTATGCTGGCTATTAAAAATGCCCTCGGTCTTCTTCATTAGTACCTGATGCATTAACAACTTGAGGCTTTCTCTGAAGAATTTTTTTCATAAAGAAACTTCTGGTTGAAATGCGAGTTGTGAGGGTTCCCACCGCTGTTGACGATACAACAGGAACACTAAAGCTTAACAGCTTTCATCGGGAATTGTGGGGCACGGTGGAACAGTGGTTAGCACTGCTGCCTCACATCGCCAGCGGACCTGGGTTCGATTCCCGGCTTGGGTCACTGTCTATGTGGAGTCTGTATATTCTCCCCATGTCTTTCTGGGTTGCCTCCGGGTGCTCCAGTTTCCTCCCACAGTCGGAAAGATGTGCTGGTTATAGAATCATAGAATAGAATCGTGGAAGCCCTGCAGTGCAAAAGGAGGCCATTCGAGTCTGCACTGACCACAATCCCACCCAGGCCATATCCCTAACCCCATGTATTTACTCTGCTAATCCCCCTGACACTATGAGGCAATTTAGCATGGCCAATCAACCTAACCCGCACATCTTTGGACTGTGGGAGGAAACCGGAGCATGAGGAGATAATTTTCTTTGTTCTTTTAGAGGGTTTTAGTTCAGTCGGACAGCATGCTCGGTGCAGGCTTGGAGGGCCAAAAGGCCTGTTCCTGTGCTGTAATTTTCTTTGTCCTTTGTTGGGTGCATTGGCCATGCTAAATTCTCCCTCAGTGAATCCAAACAGGCACCAGAGTGTGGGGACTAGGGGACTTTCACAGGAGCTTCATTGCAGTGTGAATATAAGCCTACTTGTGACACTAATAAAAAAAAACTTAAACTGGGGTCGCTGTATGTATAGAGTGAAGGAAATAGTTTTATTATATTGTAACTACAATGTGTATCCAATGAATGGTGATGCAACATTGAACTGGGTAACAATTTGAAGCATTTGAATGGAAAAGGCAGTGAGGTACAGTCTGCCTGATTGACTGACTCGGCATGCAATGTTGCTTTTGTGTTTCATGCGCATGAATTATCAATGTTTTCTCACACTGTACAGAAATGCTTCAGCACACAGAACAAATTACAGCCACAGGCAAGGAATAAAGCTCAGCATAAATGACATGATGCAGCCTCTTCTCTTTATAATAGGATTTTATTGTCATTTAATTAAGAAAGAAATGGGTAATGCAAGATGGAAAATGCCTGGGGGTATCCACTTATACTCTATCAATGCTTCTGTGTCATCTGTGGAGCACCCATTGGTTTCATAAGGAGATGCTATTGTCGGCAAATCTATGCAAACAACCGTTGATACTGCAGAATAAGAAATGTGACTGCCTTCAAGCTACTCTTTGTTATTAGTGTACATTATCTAAATTCATTAAATTTGCATGGCAGTTAAGATTCCGGCTTCTGGACCGTATAATTTGGAGTTCAAATTTCTGTGTTGACTGTTTTAACAATGGGCCATCATTTGCTGTGGCAGGGCACCACAGAATCATAGAATCCCTACAGAGCTGAAGGAGGCCATTCAGTCCATCGAGTCTGTACCGACAACAATCCTACCCAGGCCCTGTCCCTGCAACACCCTGCATTTACCCTGCTAATCCCCTTGATACTATAATATTAGCATGGCCAATCCACCTAACCTGCACACCTTTGGGCTGTGGAAGGGAGTCATGATGTAGAGATGCCGGTGTTGGACTTGGGTAAACACAGTAAGAAGTCTAACAACACCAGGTTAAAGTCCAACAGGTTTATTTGGTAGCAAACGCCACTAGCTTTCGTAGCGTGCTGCTCCTTTGTCAGGTTTGAGTTTGTGTCTCTGTATGCCCTGTTTGTTTTAACAACGATGTGGAGATGCTGGTGTTGGACTGGGGTAAACACAGTAAGAAGTCTCACAACACCAGGTTAAAGTCCAACAGGATTATTTGGTAGCAAATACCATAAGCTTTCGGAGCACTGCTCCTTCGTCAGATGGAGTGGAAATCCACTCCATCTGACTCCACTCCATCCACTCCATCCTTCGAAGGAGCAGCGCTCCGAAAGCTAATGGTATTTGCTACCAAATAAACCTGTTGGACTTTAACCTGGTGTTGTTAAAACTGTTACTGTGTTTACCCCAGTCCAACGCCGGCATCTCCACGCCCTGTTTGTGAGCAGATCTCCCGCTCCACCTGACAAAGGAGCAGCACGTTCCGAAAGCTAGTGGCGTTTGCTACCAAATAAACCTGTTGGACTTTAACCTGGTGTTGTTAGACTTCTTACTGTGGAAGGGAACCAGAGTAAACCCACGCAGACATGGGGAGAACGTGCAAACTCCACACAGTCACCCGAGACCAGAATTGAACCCGGGTCCCTGGCGCTGTGAGGCAGCAGTGCTAACCACTGTGCCACCGTGCTACCCACAGATGCATCTAAAGGCATCTGCTATTAGTTAGACGTTCCCTTGCTTGTTCGGATGTGTTAAGTGTTTTCCCTGCCCTGCTGCTGTAAGTGTGAGGTGACTGTGGTACAGAGGGTGAAGCATGGCATCTGGGAGCAACCAGGGCAAGAAACTGTGCATCTCCGTAACCAATCCAATTGAAGGATTGTGAATTCAAGCATGCAAGATCTGAGCAGGAAGTGGAAATGAGTGTGGGTGAATTCAGTCTGGAATCAGATACCTGAGGAGAAGTAAAGAGAGAAAGAGAGATCGGATTAAGAGAGAGAAGAAAGAAAAATGAAGGAAAGTTTTAAAGTTTATTTCTTATTGTCACAAGTAGGCTTACATTAACACTGCAATGAAGTTACTGTGAAAACCCCCAGTCGCCACACTCCGGCGCCTGTTCGGGTACACTGAGGGAGAATTTAGCATAGCCAATGCACCTAACCAGCACATATTTTGGACTGTGGGAGGAAACCAGAGCAACCGAGGGAACCCACGCAGACACGGGGAGAATGTGCAGACTCCGCACAGACTGTGACCCAAGCCTGGAATTGAACCCGGGTCCATGGTGCTATGAAATTGTATGCTTTTAGCATTCTTCAACGGGAGTTCACCTCTGTTATCCTGAGACGCCACACTTGCAATAATTAATTTTCTGTGCCAGCAAGGATTTTTTGGCAGTTGGTAGCGCAAAGCACATCATTAAAAGGGCACTTAGATTGGAATGGACTAGACTTGACTTTCACTGGTGAGTATTATTTTAAAGTTAAAGTTTATTTATTAGTCACAAGTAAGGCTTACATTAACACTGCAATGAAGTTTACTGTGAAATTCCCCTAGTTGCCACACTCCGGCGCCTGTTCGGGTCAATGCACCTAACCAGCACGTCTTTCAGACTGTGGGAGGAAACCGGAGCACCCGGAGGAAACCCATGCAGACACGGGGAGAATGTGCAGTCTCCGCACAGACAGTGACCTGAGACCGGGAATCGAACCTGGATCCCTGGCGCTGTGAGGCAGCTGTGCTAACCTCTGTGCCACCGTACAGCAAATTCACGCTATTTGATGCACTTTGTTAGTGAGTCAGAGAGTGAGATGGTGTACTTACAAATCTAATGGCAGAGCGACGCAGCCCAGATGTGCCCCTTGACTGGAGTTGTTGTATTTGTGCATGAATAATGAGTGCCATGGCCGCCTGCCCTATTATTAAATATACCTCATTATTTCAGCGTGGCCATCTCTAGTATGATCTCTGGACCTGCATTTCTCTCACCGTCTTTGCATAAAAGAAGAATACAACATGTGACAAGTTGCAGTGAATTGGGATTCAAATGATTCTTGATGGGGGCAGAGAAAGGAGACAAGCAGTATTCTACAGGCTCAGAGAACTGGAGCATTGAGGCTGTGATTTATTGCAGGTGACGATGCCCACATTGACTAGGATGAGACTGTGGATTGATCTGACGCCAATCCTTTGGGCCCAGGGGCGTTGGTGGAGCTTGGTGTGCATGAATCCATAGAATCCCTACAGTGACATAGAGGGTATAGAGGGATATGGGCCACACGCAGGCAACGGGGGCTAGTTTAGTGGTTGAAAAAAGGGACAGCATGGACAAGTTGGGCCGAAGGGTCTGTTTCTATGATGTAAATTTCTATGACTCTATTCTATGACTTCTACCACAACCCCTCCATCACCCTATCCCAGTAACCCCGTACATTTACCATGGCCAATCCACCTTACCTGCACATCTTTGGACACTAAGGGGCAATTTACCATGGCCAATCCACCTAACCTGCACATCTTGGGATACTAAGGGGCAATTTACCATGGCCAATCCAGCTAACATGCATATCTTGGGACACTAAGGGGCAATTTACCATGGCCAATCCACCTAACCTGCACATCTTGGGATACTAAGGGGCAATTTACCATGGCCAATCCACCTAACGTGCACATCTAGGGACACTAAGGGGCAAGTTAGCATGGCCAATCCACCTAACCTGCACATTTTGGTCGGTGCAGGCTTGGAGGACCAAAGGACCTGTTCCTGTGCAGTAATTTTCTTTGTTCTTGGTTCTTTGTTCTTTTGGGACACTAAGGGGTAATTTAGCATGGCCAATCTACTTAACCCGCATATCTTTGGACTGTGGGAGGAAATCAGAGCACCCAGAGGAAACTCACACAGACACGGGAGAACATGCAAACTCCACATAGACCATCACGCAAGGCTGGAATCGAACCCTGGTGCTGTAAAACAGCAATGCTAACCACTGTGCCACCATGCCGATGAATAACTACCTTTCCATGTTAACCTCCACAACTCTACTTTTCAATGCAGGCATATTCTTACAACAGTGGAATATGCTGAAAAGTAGAGTTGTGGAGGTTAGCAAGGAAAGCATTGTAGAAATTAATCCTTGTTGGGGGGGGGGCGGAAGCGGGGAAAGATGCAGAGGCGTGAGGTCAAGATGTCAAGGGATAATGGCTCAATGAAGTAGGTGTTTAAGCGAGCAATATACAGATGAGGCCGAGCGTAGATATGCAGCCTACCTATCGCCAGATATGAGCTAGTCACTTCAGTTTAGGACTGAACAGGACAGTGAGATTATGCACCATTGGGATCTGTCACAGGTGGACAGCAGGGGAGCTTTTCAGAATGGCTCCAGAGCCAAGTAACTGCCCATGAATCAAATGGCTAGTTTCAATTTTATCAATGTTGGCCAATACAATATTATAGTCCAAATGTTCAAGTCCCACTCCCAGACTTGAACAAAAATATCAAAGTTGAGATTCCAGTGCAGTACTGAGGCAATACTGTCTGTCGAGTCATACAACGCCTCATCTACCTCCTTGGGAGAATATAAAAGAACCCATGACACTATCTCGGAGAAGAGCAAGCAAGTTATCCCCATGGTCCTGTTCAATGCTTATCTTTCAACCAACATCACGAAAAACACTGGGCAGAATTTTACATCCCCACTGCCTCGGCAAAGCAGCCAGCACAATTAAGGACCCCACACACCCTGGACATTCTCTCTTTCACCTTCTTCCGTCGGAAAAAAGATACAAAAGTCTGAGGTCACGTACCAGCCGACTCAAGAACAACTTCTTCCCTGTTGCTGTTAGACTTTTGAATGGACCTACCTTGCATTAAGTTGATCTTTCTCTACACCCTAACTATGACTGTAACACTACATTCTGCACTCTCTCCTTTCCTTATCTATGAACAGTATGCTTTGTTCATATAAGTGTGCAAGCAACAATACTTTTCACTGTATACCAATACATGTGACAATAATAAATCAAATCAAACGTTTTTTGGACCTTTTGTACAAATTGGCTGCTGCATTTCCCATATTACATCAGTGACTGCATTTTTAAAAGTATTTCATTATCTGTAAAACGCTTTGAGACATCCGGAGGTTGGAAAAGCCACAAGGTAAATGCTAGTCTTTTTCACCTCACACTTGATGTCGGGTTTGTTGAATAAGAAAGAATTTGCATTTCTATTGTGCCTTACACATTCTCAGGATGTCCCATAACGGTTCATGACAAACGAAGTATTGTTGAAGGATATTCACAGTTGTTATGCATGCAAAGGAGCAGCCAGTTACAGTTGCTGTCTACAACTAGTCCCCACAAACAGGTTAAGTTTTAAGTTTATTTATTAGTGTCACAAGTAGGCTTATATTAACGCTGCAATAAAGTTACTGTGAAAATCCCCTCGTCGCCACACTCCGGCTCCTGTTTGGGTACACTGAGGGAGAATTTAGCATGGCCAAGGCTCCTAACCAGCAAGTCTTTCATACTATGGGAGGAAACCGGAGCACCCGGAAGAAACCCACACAGACATGGGGAGAATGTGCAAACTCCACACACACAGTGACCCAAGGCCTGAATCGACATCCAGGTCCCTGGCGTTGTGAGGCAGCAGTGCTAACCACTGTGCCACCGTGTCACCCAACTCCAAAGATGTGTGGGTTAGGTGTTTTGGCCATGCTAAATTGCCCCTTCGTATCCCAGGATGCTTAGGTTCGAGAGATTAGAAGGATAAATATGTGAGGTGAGTGGGATAGGGCCTGGGTGGGATTGTTGTCGGTGCAGACCCGATGGGTCGAATGGCCTCCTTCTGCACTGTAGGGTTCCTAATTCATTGAGTCTCTATCCATAAGAATTGCAATCCTGAATTCTGGAGTTGGACAATGTTGAATCTGTGGCCTTGCTCCATTACGGCAGAGATCGTGAAGCCAATGCCTACGCCTTTCAGTGGACTTCTGTTTGCTCAGTCGGGAGTCTCAGGAACCAGCTTGACGATGGCCTCACTTGGTTTCAGAAATAATGAGCCTCCACCTCATTGTTGACAGCTGGGGTATTGCTCCACTTCCCAGCAGTGTTTATTCAATGGGCATCTGCAGAATTGCACTTGAGTTCCCGGAAGGCGGGGGCGGGGAGCTGGGGAGTGGCAATAATGAATATGTATCTCCGAGCATTTTGAATGTTTAAGTGTTGCTTAAAAACTCAGTTGAAACAACAAGAAACAGGCAAAGCCTTATTTCCAATCTGCCTGGGGCGGATGTGAATGGGGAGAATGCAATTCAATCAAAATACATGGGTTCTACTGAGCAAATCGTTCGATTTTATTCTAAATAGTTTCGAGATTAAATAAAATCAATTTCTGACATTGCAGCCCTGAGACTGGCTGGCTAATGCACCGTTCAGGGATGATGGTGACATACAGACTAAACTCCCTGACAGCAGGGGTGACTCCTGGCATGCTGCAATACAATGGCATTTAATTCTGAAATCCGGTTACAATAAAATAACCTGTTAAACCTTTCCACAACGTATGGCTGTCGCAAGTGCGCCAGTGACTGAAGTGTATTTCCGATCGGTGTTAACTTGGAATCGGGATGAACTCGTGTGGATTAACTGCAGAGTTACTCAACGCCAGTTTGAGAATCGAAGCTCCACATGCCATTGTGGGCTGGGATCCTGCCACCGCCACCGCTGCCAGCGAGAACGGAGAACTTGGCACTCAGTCAAAACACGGTTCACAGCAGCGGGGCTGGAGAATCCCAGCTGCCGGCGAGGTCGGAGAATTATGGCCGTTGTATGGAATTTTACAATTGTATCATTTACAACACAGCCGAGGGCCATTCTCCTCCTCATCGCTTCCTGTCTGAAGGCTCCTGGTAGCTGCAGCCTGTAGATGTTGGCAGCACTGCGTCATACATGGTCTTAGATAATCAATCTCTTCAGAATACCTGTCCATTCGACACACTACAATGGGAGGGATTGTCACTGGAAAACAGCCTTTCAGTAATCCTAGCTGGTTTTTCTATCATCTGTAGTTTTTACAATGTTATGCTGGCCTTCATTGATGTGTGTTGTGTGTGTGTGTTCGAGAAGTGTACCAGCAGGTGTCCTGGGAAGCAGGATGAAGAATATCTCTGTAAACTAGCAAGGGGTGGGCACAGTAAGAAGTCTCACAACACCAGGTTAAAGTCCAACAGGTTTATTTGGTAGCAAATACCATAAGCTTTTGGAGCAATGCTCCTTCGTCAGATGGAGTGGTCTCTGTTCTCAAACAGGGCACAGACACAGAAATCAAATTACAGAATACTGATGGGTCAGGAGTGGGGGTGGGGGGGCCAGGTGTTAGTGAACAATTTAATCCACACTTGGATTTGGCAACTGAAAATTCCAGTACACAAAAGCCAAACAGTGCGGAGGTCCCTGAAATATTTTTGTCACTAACTTGAGTGAGTTAGATCATAGAATCCTACAGTGCAGGAGGAGGCCACTCGGCCTATTGAGTCTGCACCGACAACAATCCCACCCAGGCCCTATCCCCGTAAACTCACGTATTCACCCTGCTACTTCCCCTGACACTAAGGGGCAATTTAGCATGGCCAATCCACCTAACCTGCACACCTTTGGACTGTGAGAGGAAACCAGTCACGGGGGGAACATGCAAACTACCACACAGACAGTGACCCGAGGCTGGAATCGAATCTGGGTCCCTGGCACTGTGAGGCAGCAGCACTAACCACTGTGCCAACATGTTGCCAGTGGGCCTGTCGTTGAATGTATTTGTAAACAGCTCACAACATTAACACATGTCTGATGAACAATTCTTAATAGCACTTTACCATTCCTTGTCAGATAGAGTTGGCCATATTACACGGATTGATTTTCTTTTATGTGTATGCTCTTTGTAGTTTTTTTAACATTAGCGCTGCTCTCTCTAGGTCCTATTACATGAATGACATGTTGCTTTTCATTGGGACTTATCTGGTGTTTAACTTGACGATGCAGCATACTTGTGGGTGTCTCAGGGACTCAATAGACAGCTCATTATTCCAACCACGGCAGATGGATTTACTAATGGGTAGTCCTGGGATTTAAACCTGCAGCCAATCAGACAGATCTAAAGAGTCTGTCGCTCTGACTTTGCAAGGTTGTGTTAAAATTGTCAGCTCCTGTGAGAGAGAATTTGTTAAGATTCAAGATCAGAGGTTAACGTTTCCAACTCTGTCGATCTTACTTTCATTGGATCAGAAAATACTTACAGTGCAGAAGGAAGCCATTCGGCCCATTGTGCCTGCATTGACAACAATCCCACCCAGACCCTATTCCCATAAGCCCACATATTTGCCCTACTAATCCTCCTGACATCCCCCTAATACTAAGGGGCAATTTAGCATGGCCAATCAGCCTAACCTGCACATTATTCGGACTGTGGGAGGAAACCGCAGCACCCGGAGGAAACCCATGCAGACACGGGGAGAACGTACAGTCTCCGCACAGACAGTGACCCAAGCCGGGAATTGAACCCGGGTCCCTGGCACTGTGAGGCAGCAGTGCTAGCCACCGTGCCACCCCAGGGGAATCAGGGAAGAGATAAAATTGTCCCCCTTAGAAACCATTTTGCTGAGCTGCTGGTGAATTTACTACATAATAAATTATCCCAAATATTCATTCGTCCTACAAAGGTATTCTCTCTTAAAGAATACATTTTCTGCTGTTGTGATGGGATTAAAAACTTCATGCTGGTCCTTTTTCACTTTGTAAATCATATTAATTGAGAAGGGCCCCTGCGGGAATTTAGCCTGGATTTCTGTCCAGTTTGATCCTTGGTCTGTGATGAGCTGGTCTCCGCTCTCAGTTGGGTTGGTAACTTAGACAAGCTCACAGTGCAAAACAGAAAATGCTGGAAAATCTCAGCAGGTCTGACAGCATCCGTGGAGAGAGAACAGAGCCAATGTTTCGAGTCTGGATGACTCTTCGCCAGAGTGGTGCCTTTGGAGTCAGATTCCTGTAAGAGTTGGCACTTCTAGGGAAGGAAGGCTGAAAGAAAAATACATGGAAAATATAATGAATTGGAGGTGACACAATGTGGCTCCAACAATGAGAGAGGTTCATTAAACTGTATTAACTATACTCACATTAATGTCGGAATTTTACTGGTACGCCTGCCTCGGAATCAGGGCAGGCGAGGCTCACAGAACGACATTCTCTGTAGGCCTCAGGCGGGATCTTATGGACCTCAGGCAGGTGAGGCAGTAAAGTTCCAGCATTAGGGTCTGACAGAATACACGCATAAGGTCTACTCTAACCTCCTCCCAGGCTCCTGCTGAGGTCCTCCCAGTCCCAGGACTCACACCCTCACTCCATTTGGCCATTTGGCCCAGCTTCCCATGCCTCTGGTCCACCACACTTGGAATACTGTGTGCAATTCTGGTCACCCTATTGTAGAAAGGATATTATTAAAGTAGAAAGAGTGCAGAAAGGACTTACTAGGATGCTACCGGGACTTGATGGATTGAGTTATAAGGAGAGGCTGGATAGACTGGGACTTTTTTCTCTGGAGCGTAGGAGGCTGAGGGGTGATCTTATAGAGGTCTATAAAATAATGAGGTGCACAGATCAGCTAGATAGTCAATATCTTTTCCCAAAGGTAGGGGAGTCTAAAACTAGAGGTCATAGATTTAAGGTGAGAGGGGAGAGATACAAAAGTGTTCAGAGGGGCAATTTTTTCACACAGAGGGTGGTAGGTGGCTGGCACAAGTTGCCAGAGGTAGTAGTAGAGGCGGGTACAATTTTGTCTTTTAAAAAGCATTTAGATAGTTACATGGGTACAATGGGTATCGAGGGATATGAGTCAAATGCAGGCAATTGGGATTAGCTTAGGGGTTTAAAAAAAAATGAGCGGCATGGACAAGTTGGGCCGAAGGGCCTGTTTCCATGCTGCAAACCTCTATGATTCTATGACTCATTCGGTTCCGCCCAATCACGTGGCCTGCAGAGGATTGCCCCTTTACGGGTACATGCTACTGTTAAGCCTCTCAGTTGCAGTCCAGTAATAAAAGATGATGCAAGTCCAGCTTCTTCACAAACTCACTTTATTCTCTTTTACAACTCCGCATACACACCCAGTGCCACCTGTAAACCCCTTTATATATCCCTTTATATATTAAACAATTAACATACAAATTAGGGTCTACAGTGGAAGGTTGCAGTTAACCCACTCCTAACAGTTACCTCAGAAGAAATTAGTCTATTGTATTCACAGAAAGTCTTCCCTTAGCCATTAAAAATAAACAAGTCATTTCAGCTGTGAGTCAGGAGTGAAAAATTCAATATGAATTTAATCCTATGTTAAAGATTTGCTTTCCGTGGCACTGGAACATGTGGATTACATTTCACTGTCTTAGTCAGAATCCGAGGATTCTCTGGGAGGCTAGGGAGGAGATTGCAGAGCCTTTGGCTTTGATCTTTATGTCATCATTGTCTACAGGAATAGTAAGAAGTTTAACAACACCGGGTTAAAGTCCAACAGGTTTATTTGGTAGCAAAAGCCACACAAGCCACACAAGTACAGGAATAGTGCCAGAAGACTGGAGGATCGCAAATGTTGTCCCCTTGTTCAAGAAGGGGAGCAGAGACAACCCTGGTAGTTATAGACCAGTGAGCCTTACTTCTGTTGTGGGCAAAGTTTTGGAAAAGATTATAAGAGATAGGATTTATAATCATCTAGAAAGGAATAATTTGATTAGGGATAGTCAACACGGTTTTGTGAAGGGTAGGTCGTGCCTCACAAACCTTATTGAGTTCTTTGAGAAGGTGACCAAAGAGGTGGATAAGGGTAAAGCAGTTGATGTGGTGTGTATGGATTTCAGTAAAGCATTTGATAAGGTTCCCCACGGTAAGCTATTGCAGAAGATACGGAGGCATGGGATTGAGGGTGATTTAGCGGTTTGAATCAGAAATTGGCTAGCTGTAAGAAGACAGAGGGTGGTGGTTGATGGGAAATGTTCATCCTGGAGTTCAGTTACTAGTGGTGGACCGCAAGGATCTGTTTTGGGGCCACTGCTGTTTGTCATTTTTATAAATGACCTGGATGAGGGCGTAGAAGGATGGGTTAGTAAATTTGCGGATGACACTAAGTCGGTGGAGTTGTGGACAGTGTGGAAGGATGTTGCAGGTTACAGAGGGACATAGATAAGCTGCAGAGCTGGGCTGAGAGGTGGCAAATGGAGTTTAATGCGGAAAAGTGTGAGGTGATTCACTTTGGAAAGAGTAGCAGGAATACAGAGTACTGGGCTAATGGTAAGATACTTGGTAGTGTGGATGAGCAGAGATATCTCGGTGTCCATGTGCATAGATCCCTGAAAGTTGGCACCCAGGTTGATAGGGTTGTTAAGAAGGTGTTAGCTTTTATTGGTAGAGGGATTGAGTTTCGGAGCCATGAGGTCATGTTGCAGCTGTGCAAAACTCTGGTGCGGCCGCACTTGGAATATTGCGTACAGTTCTGGTTGCCGCATTATAGGAAGGATGTGGAATCATTGGAAAGGGCGCAGAGGAGATTTACCAGGATGTTGCCTGGTATGGTGGGAAGGTCTTATGAGGAAAGGCTGAGGGGCTTGAGGCTGTTTTCGTTAGGGAGAAGAAGGTTAAGAGGTGACTTAATAGAGGCATATAAGATGATCAGAGGATTAGATAGGGTGGACTGTGAGAGCCTTTTTCCTCGGATGGTGATGGCTAGCACGAGGGGACATAGCTTTAAATTGAGGGATGATAGATATAGGACAGATGTTAGAGGTAGGTTCTTTACTCAGAGAGTAGTAAGGGCGTGGAATGCCCTGCCTGCAACAGTAGTGGACTCGCCAACATTAAGGGCATTTAAATGGTCATTGGATAAACATATGGATGATATTGGAATAGTGTAGGTTAGATGGGCTTTAGATTGGTTTCACAGGTCGGCGCAACATCGAGGGCCGAAGGGCCTGTACTGCGCTGTAATGTTCTATGTTCTATAGATGTGAGTCCAGTGCACTCAACCCCCTCAAGAGTACTGCAATGCATCGGTTAATGCTACACAAGCTTGTGTTATCTAATAATGTGTTCCCCAGTAATTGAATAAAGTCTGTGGCAGCAAGAGAAATGACAGAATTACCGGTCACGTTGTAAAGTCTTCCTGATATAACAATACCAGTGGGAAAACATTTTATCTTCTGGAAGTTCACCTGTACAAAAACCAAACACAGCAAACAAAAGTCATTCAGTGCGGTGTGTCTTGCAAACAGATATGTCCAATAGCAGTGCTATAGAAGGGGGGATTGAAGGAAAACAGAAGGAAGAAAAAGATTAAGAAAGGAAATTAAGTGAATAAGCAGTGGATGCCACATATCAGTGAATACGAGTGGCACAGTGGTTAGCACTGCTGCCTCACAGTGCCAGGGACCCGAGTTCAATTCCGGCCTTGGATCACAGTCTGTGTGGAGTTTGCACATTCTTCCCGTGTCTGCGTGGGTTTCCTTCCGGGTGCTCTGGTTTCCTCCCACAGTCCAAAGATGTGCAGGCTAGGTGGATTGGCCATGCTAAGTTGCCCCTTAGTGTCCAAAGATGCATAGGTTAGGAGGATTAGCGGGGTAAAGCTTATTTATTAGTCACAAGTAGGCTTTCATTAACAGTGCAGTGAAGTTGCTGTGAAAATCCCCTAGTTGCCACACTCCGGCACCTGTTCCGGTACTCTGAGGGAGAATTTAGCATGGCCAATTCACCTAACCTGCTTATCTTTGGACTGTGGGAGGAAACCGGAGCACCCGGAAGAAACCCACACAGACATGGGGAGAATATGCAAACTCTGTATTGACAGTGACCCAAGCCGGGAATCGAACACTGGTCTCTGGCGCTGTGAGGCAGCAGTGCTAACCGCTGTGCCGCCGTGTCGCCCTTAAATATGTGGGGTTATGGGGATAGGGCCTAGGTTGGATGCTCTTGGAGTTTGCACATTCTCCTCGTGTCTGCGTGGGTTTCCTCCGGGTGCTCCGGTTTCCTCCCACAGTCCAAAGATGTGCGGGTTAGGTTGATTGGCCAGGTTAAAAATTGCCCCTTAGAGTCCTGGGATGCATAGATTAGAGGGATTAGCGGGTAAATATGTGGGGGTAGGGCCTGGGTGGGATTGTGGTCGGTGCGGACTCGATGGGCTGAATGGCCTCCTTCTGCACTGTAGGGTTTCTATGATTTCTATGATTTCTCTGTCAGAGAGTCAGTGCAGACTCAATGGGCCGAACGGCCTTCTGCACTGTAGGGATATCGATATTCTAATACAATGGATGGATTTTAAAGAGAGTTTTGAAGGAAGGGAGGAGCTAGCTAGGAGCCAACCCCGACATTGCCCCATGGCACTGCCCCTCGGCAGTCCCCGGGAGAATCCGGCTGATGAGGTGAAAATGTATCTGGATGAGGTTCCTGACCTTTCTGGCAGGAATCTCAGAGTGCCAATGACGGAAGGGGTGGGCATGATGGCGTTGCGAGATCTCGCCGGTGAGAATCTCATTTTTGGCCTATCGCGAGACATTGCGCCCATGTTGGCCATTTGCGCCCACAGCCAATGGGGCCCAAAATCCCAGCCCATGAGTGTCAGTAACACTGAAAGCAACTTACACGCTAAAGAACAAAGCCATAAACCCGAACATAAATGAAAATACATTCAGAACTGAGATTTGTCATTCCAAAATGAACTTACAAGTCAAATTAAACGCATGGAATACAATGAGGCTTAAAATTTCATAAACTACATTTGACAATGTGTCAATTCTAATTTGGTGAAGAATTTGCTTATTACAAATCATGTCTACTTCTTGGGATCGCTCATGTATTCAGAATTTACAGGGAAATATTGGTGAACCTGTTCTGTTCACAGTCTTTTTACGGGTTTTTAATTGAAGCTGTCACCTTGTCTTTGGTCAACCAGTTGCTCAATCAGAGGACATCATTGCCCCCATCTCCCTGCTGATTCAGAGTCTGGAATGCTTTGGACCCTGGCTGTCTCTAAACTTTAAGGTCGAGAACCAAAATGAATGGGGAGGGTCGCTCATCCCCACCTCCCAACTGAGCTAAGATTAGTCTGAAAATGAGTCCACCAATATAATGGATCCAGCAAATGATTTTACTTGTGACAACTTCCAATTGTTCCCACTCAAGAATTTCTAGTGATATTTATAGCCTTTCTGCAGGGAGATGTATTAAAGCAAAAAGTTTATTTAGTAGTCACAAGTAAGGCTTACATTAACACTGCAATGAAGTTACTGTGAAATTCCCCTAGTCGCCACAGTCTGGTGTCTGTTCGGGTCAATACACCTAACCAGCACATCTTTCAGACTGTGGGAGGAAACTGGAGCACCCGGAGGAAACCCACACGGACAACATGCAAACTCCACACAGACAGTGACCCAAGCTAGGAATCGAACTCGGGTCCCTGGCACTGTGAAGCAC
The DNA here is from genome assembly GCF_964213995.1 of Mustelus asterias. NCBI lineage: Eukaryota > Metazoa > Chordata > Chondrichthyes > Carcharhiniformes > Triakidae > Mustelus > Mustelus asterias. The sequence goes on from NC_135812.1 coordinate 16,302,612, forward strand.
AGTAAGAAGTCTCACAACACCAGGTTAAAGTCCAACAGGTTTATTTGGCAGCACTAGCTTTCGGAGCCCCAAGCCCCTTCTTCAGGTGAGTGAGGACTCGTGTTCACAAACAGGGCATATAAAGACACAAACTCAATTTACAAGATAATGGGTGGAATAATGTGAAGCAGCAGTGCTAACCACTGTGCTACCGTGCCACCCCTATTACACTGCAAGCATGTGTAACGTTGCAGTCTTGTGTAGCAATGATGACAACATGGAAACATAGAAGATAGGAGAAGGAGGAGGCCATTTGGCCCTTCGAGCCTGCTCTGCCATTCATTACGGTCATGGCTGATCATCCAACTCAATAGCCTAATCCTGCTTTTTCCCCGTAACCTTTGATCGCATTCACCCCAAGTGCTATATCCAGCCGTCTCATAGAAAAAGGGACAAGGGACCACAACTTAAATAGTTTACTATAAGATCTTCAGCAGTGCTTACACACAAACCATAGAATCCCTACAGTGCAGGAGGAGGCCATTCAGCCCATTGAATCTACACCGACGTGCTTGAAAGAGCATTTAACCCAGGCCCATCCCCCCACTAATCGCTGTAACTGCACACATTTACCATAGCTAATCCATCTAACCTACACATCTTGGGACATTAAGCAGCAATTTAGCATGGCCAATCAACCTAACCCGCACATCTTTGGACTGTGGTGGGAAACCGGAGCACCCGGAGGAAACCCATGCAGACATGGGGAGAATGTGCAAGCTCCACACAGACTGTAACCCTGATGCCAGAATTGAACGCGGGTCCCTGGCGCTGTGAGGCAACAGTGTTAACCACTGTGTCTCCAGAATTTTCTGGCCGTTCACACAGGTGGGATCTTGCGATCCCTGCCTCAGGTTTCCCAACAGCGAGAGGTGCATACAGTGGGAAGCCCCGTTGGCAATGGCGGGACTGGAAGATCTGGTCGCTGGTCAATGGTGGGCCTTCTCCTCTGCTGTGGAACACGGGGCAGATTGCATGGAAATTCCTTCCCCATGTCTGTAGCCATGCTGGTGAGAACTCCCACCCTAGTGACACATCAATTCCTGGGTTTCTTCTATTTCATCCATAGGATGTGGGCGGCACTGACTGGGCCAACCTTATTGCTTATCTCTAATTGCCTTTGAACTGAGTAGCTTGTTGGAGTGAAGCACATTGCTGTGGGTCTGGAGTCACATGTAGGCCAAATCGGGTAAGGACAGCAGATTTCCTTTCCTAAAGGACATTAGTGAACCAAATGGGTTTTATGACAATTGACAATGGTTTCATAGTCATCGTTAGAGTTTTAATTTAGTATTTTTTTAAAATTGAATTTAAATTTCACCATCATCCGTGGTGGGGTTTGAACCTGAGTCTGGGTCTCCGGATTAATAGTCTGGTGACATACCACCTCGCCACCACCTCCCATATTTGAATGTTACAGCACAGAAGTAAGTCATTCACCCCATCATGTCTGTTTTAAAGTTTAGGTTTATTCATTGGTGTCACAAGTAGGTTTACATTAACACTGCAATGAAGTTACAGTGAAAATCCCCAAGTTGCCACACTCCGGTGCCTGTTAGGGTACACTGAGGGAGAATTTAGCATGGCCGATGAACATAACCAGCATGTCATTTGGAGTGTGGGAGGAAACCGGAGCACCCGGAGGAAACCCACGCAGACACGGGGAGAACGCGCAGACTCCGCACAGACAGTGACCCAAGCTGGGAATCAAACCCAGGTCCCTGGCGCTGTGAGGCAGCAATGCTAACCACTGTGCCACCATGCCTTTATGCAGGTCATGGCAATATATGCATGAATGCACATTCTGCAGTATGGATGATTGCCCTGACCCTGAGTAACACACCCCAATAACACACGGTGGCAAAGTGGTTAGCACTGCTGCCTCACAGCTCCAGGGACCCGGGTTCGATTCCCAGCTTGGGTCACTGTCTGTGTGGAGTTTGCACTTTCTCCCCGTGTCTCCGTGGGTTTCTTCCGGGTGCTCCGGTTTCCTCCCACAGTCCAAAGATGTGGATTGGTCATGCTAAATTGCCCCTTAGTGTCCCGGGATGTGTAGGTTAGAGGGAATAGTGAGATAAATGTGTGGGGTTGTTGGGATCGGGCCTGGGGTGGGATTGTTGTCGGTGGGCCTAATGGCCTCCTTAGAAACTGTAGGCTTTCTATGATCCTTTCTATGGTTTCTATGAAGTGTGAGTCAAGGCTAGTGGTGTCTGCAATGTGAAGTAGTTGTGTTGTTTGCACTGTTATGACATTTAATTTGTGCAATTTAGACATGCTGAAATAATTGTGGTCAGTCAATGTGTGTTGAGAGGGGTGACATTTAAAAGTGGTACACCATGAATGCCGGACAAAGGCAGAGTTGAATGAAGAATTAAAATGATTCATCTAGTCTTGCTTTGGAAAAAAAGTATGGAAATAGAAGCTGAATCTTGGATTTTGTGTTTGCCTCATCAGTATTCTCTTTTCTAGCTGGTGTCACAGTTTGGGGTATGATTTGGGTATAGCACTCCACCACTCTCCACCCACCCCAACTCCACCCAGACACTAGTGGTTGTCAGCTCTTTAACTACGCTGCTATTCTTCAGCTCTGAGTCTCGACATTGCCTGACATTGAACACTTGAGAGTTTTGACAATCAAATAAGTAGCTGACTGTTGAAATTAGGGGAACACTCGTAGTGAAAGTGGAGGTTGGCAGCCTTGATGGAGGGCTGCTACTAGTCATGTGACAGGTAACGCACATTGAGGCAAAATTGCCAGCTCCCAGGCAGTCAGTGGCTGAAGTTAAAAAGTAAGGACTTTCTAACCCTCATCAATTATGAGTTGTAAGTAACCCTTGTGTCTGGGAGAGAAGCTTGATTTGATTTAATTTGATTTATTATTGTCACATGTATTAGTATACAGTGAAAAGTATTGTTTCTTGCGCGCTATACAGATAAAGCATACCGTACATAGAGAAGGAAAGGAGAGAGTGCAGGATGTAGTGTTACAGTCATAGCTAGGGTGTCGAGAAAGATCAACTTAATATGAAATAGGTCCATTCAAAAGTCTGGCAGCAGGGAAGAAGCTGTTCTTGAGTTGGTTGGTGTGTGACCTCAGACTTTTGTATCTTTTTCCCAACGGAAGTAGGTGGAAGAGAGAATGTCCAGTGTGCATGGGGTCCTTAATTGTGCTGGCTGCTTTGCTGAGGCAGCGGGAAGTGTAGACGGCGTCAATGGATGGGAGGCTGGTTTGCGTGATGGATTGGGCTACATTCACGACCATTTATAGTTCCTTGCGGTCTTGGGCAGAGCAGGAGCCATACCAAGCTGTGATACAACCAGAAAGAATGCTTTCTATGGGGTGCATCTGTAAAACTTGATGAGAGTTATAGCTGACATGCCAAATTTCCTTAGTCTTCTGAGAAAGTAGAGGCGTTGGTGGGCTTTCTTAACTATAGTGTCAGCATGGAGGGACCAGAACAGGTTGTTGGTGATCTGGACACCTAAAAACTTGAAGCTCTCGACCATTTCTACTTCGTCCCAATTAATGTAGACAGGGGCATGTTCTCCTCTATGCTTCCTGAAGTCGATGACAATCTCCTTCGTTTTGTTGACATTGAGGGAGAGATTATTGTCGTCACATCAGTTCACCAGATTCTCCATCTCATCATAATCAAGTTGGGCATCGTAATAGGTACAGACCGGAAGAGATGAGGAGAGGCTCAGTTAGGACAGACCCTAATGAGAATCAGATTTCGCAAAGGAAGAATCTTAATTTCAGAACCAGATTGAAAGCTTATTTTCATCCACGCCAGGAAGATCTCCAACCTCACCCCACTGCACAGAGGCCCACTCCCACTCACTGCTGAAAATATACAACCAACAGATCTACATCCAAGCTGTGATCTGGGAATACTACAGGCAGTTTAGATCTGATTTTTTTGAAATTTAGTTTGCATTACACTTGGGAGAACTAAAGCTTAGAAGTTTGGATTCAGAAGTTCGCACATAACCAAAATAAGAGGCAGCTTTTCATAAGAACGTAGCATAAGAACTAGGAGCAGGAGTAGGCTATCTGGCCCCTCGAGCCTGCTCCGCCATTCAATAAGATCATGGCTGATCTTTTCACGGACTCAGCTCCACTTACCCACCCGCTCACCATAACCCTTAATTCCATTACTGTTCAAAACATTTTTAAAAATTAATTCGTGGGACATGGGCGTCGCTGGCTGGCCAGCCTTTATTGCCCATCCCTAGTTGCCCTTGAGAAGGTGGTGGTGAGGTGCCTTCTTGAATCGCTGCAATCCATGTTCTGTGGGTTGACCCACAATGCTGTTAGGGAGGCAATTCCAGGACTTTGACCCAGTGACTGTGAAAAAACGGTGATATATTTCCAAGTCAGGATGGTGAGTGGTTTGGAGGGGAACTTGCAGGTGGTGGTGTTCCCATTTATCTGCTTTCCTTGTCTATCCTTGCCTTAAAACCATTCAATGAGGTAGCCTCAACTGTTTCACTGGGCAGGGAATTCCACAGATTCACAACCCCTTGGGTGAAGAAGTTCCTCCTCAACTCAGTCCTAAATTTACTTCTCCTTATTTTGAGGCTATGCCCCCTAGTTCTAGTTTCATCCGCCAGCGCAAATGCAAGATCAGCTAGAATACATTTTAAACAAGTGGGATAGCAATCATCTGCTTAAATTGAAGGCTCAAAATTGGATTTAAATTAGACGCTTTTCAAAAAAGCAAAGATATTTGTCAATGTAATTTAAACATGGGACGGGTCAAATTCGGAAGGAAGCAGTTCAGGATGAGAGTGGGGTGCCCGAGCTTTCTCTGGTTGGTTACACACAATATTAACAAGCTCTCATGGGCAATCTCCAATTTACCATGATTGTTTCTCTTGACCCTGGTATCGAGGTCATTCTATTTCTATTGGCTAACTCACCAATAAATAAAACTGCCTTTGCTCAAAAGAGATCTTGTGTCAGGCTGAGTTTTCACAGGATAATTGCCTGTTTATGATTTATAGATTTTATTAAATCTAACTCCTTCCTTCCCTGAAACTCGTTCTGTTCTAGGCACCAGCCTGAACCCATTGCTGATTTTCTCTTGCAAGTTATAGGTTCATGAGGGGCTGAAGGTTGCTTCCCCCTCCTAGCTGAAGGAGTCCATCAAGGAGGAACAACTGAAGAAAGGTGACTCTTCAGCCATGGATAGAATCTTCACAACACCCCAACGCAGAATATTGCTTCCAATTGAAGCTCGGCTGTAGAGCAAGATATTCAAGAAGATGACCATCATCCTTGTATTAAAGAAAAGCCAGGCAGCTTGCCCAGAATCATAGAATCCCCCCATGCAGAAGGAGGCCATTCAGCCCATCGAGTCTGTACCGACCGCAATCCCACCCAGGCCCTATTCCTGTAACCCCTCATATTTACCCTGCTAATCCCCCTGACACTAGGGTTAATTTAGAATGGCCAATCAACCTAACCCACACATCTTTGGACTAAATGACTATCACCCAGTGGCTCTAACATCCATTATTATGAAGTGCTTCGAAAGGCTAGTCATGGCACAGATCAAGTCCAGCCTCCCGGATTTCCTGGATCCACTACAGTTCACCTATCACCACAATAGGTCCACAGAATCTCCCTGGCCCTACACTCAACCCTGGAACATCTGAATAACAAAGACTCTTATATCAGACTCCTATTTATTGACTACAGCTCAGCCTTCAATACCATTATTCCTACAAAACCCATCTCCAAACTCCGTGGCCTGGGCCTCAGCTCCTCCCTCTGTGACTGGATCCTGAACTTCCTAACTCACAGACCACTATCAGTAAGATTAGGCAACAACACCTCCTCCACGATCATCCTCAATACCTCAGAATTCTCAGAAACTATACTTTTCACTGTATCCCAATACATGTAATAATAATAAATCAAATCAAATTCAAATCAAACTGGTGAATGCCAAACGTGGAAACATAACTGGAAATTATTCACAACATTTCTTTGAATGGAGTCAATAAAATGTGGGTTCATTTAAGAAGCACTCAAGTTATTGTGATGAGTGAAGGGAAGTTTAGTCGAGGCATTCAAGGGGGCATTAGATGGTTACTTGAATAGAAACAATGTGCAGTGGTTATGGGGAGAAGGTGGGGGAATTACACTAAATGATGATGCTCGCTTGGAGAGCCAGTACAGACACAATGGGCCAAACAGTTCACTGACTGCCTGCACCAACACAATGCTTCCCCTTAGTTCATAGAATTATAGATGTTTACAGCAAGGAAGGAGGCTCTTTGGCCCATTGCCTCTGCCCTAGCTGACAAGTCATCAAACTCTGTGAGCGAATCCATATGGAAAAACTGAGTGAATTCCTTAAAGGTACACAGTTGGATCTCAGCAGAGAAGGTCCATGGGCAGCCCTGTATTGCTTCTATTCAGTGTGGGTATGTGTATACACAATGGTGCAATGAAAAAAAAATCAAACTCGGGCCTACAGAACAGAACTGCTCATAAGTCAAGGCAACAGGTCATCTGTACAAACCTGGGCACTGTGCACACCTCACAGCAGAGCTAAACAAGTTGGCGTCGATTTCTTTCATGTGCCAACCAAGGAAATTAACAGATGCTCATTTGAAACAGCCAGTCAAATTGATGTGCAACTGGGCTAGTGGGCTTGATGTCGTTACAAATATACCCAGAATCCCCCTGTGTATGATGGCAATTGGAGCGGAACTGGCGGGGGATTTCCCATCACTCCTTGCTGAGATGTCGGGGGCTGCTGTTCTGGCCCTCAGCATGCTGAATCTGATTGTTAAATTGGCACTGTGACAATCAAGCTTTATGCTGCCCCTCTTTCCAATTCACATCTGATATCCTTCACTCCTTAGAGACGTCGGCTTTGCTAGGTTGGTCCATCGATTTCATAGAATCCCTACAGTGCAGAAGGAGGCCATTTGGCCCATCGAGTCTGCATCGGCTCTTCTAAAGAGCATCTAACCCAGGCCCATCCCCCTGCCCTATCCCCATAATCCCGCACATTTACCATGGCCATTCCACCTACCCTGCATTTTTTGGGGCACTGAGGCGCAATTCAGCATGGCCAATCCACCTAATCTGCACATCTTCGGAGTGTGGGAGGAAACCGGGGCACCCGGAGGAAACCCACGCAGACACGGGGAGAATGTACAAACTCCACATGGTCAGTCATCAAAGGCCGGAATCGAGCCCGGGCTCCTGGTACTGTAAAGCAGCAGCGCTAACCACTGTGCCAGCGTGCTGTCCAAATCTAAAAGTTATGGCATCAGATTGTACTGGTGAGTATCTCACCCAGGTTCCAGTGCACTATGGAGGCCAGAGTGCAGCATCTGGGATGTTGTCCTTTTGGAAAGAGATGTTAAAGTGAGTACCATCGAACAGCCCAGTGCTTCAGGGGGATGTTAAAGTTCCCATTGGCACTAATCATAAAACAGCAGGGAGGACGCTGTTTCAGTAAGTTGCACAAGATTCCTCCCTCAATCAACCTCAATATTTTAAAATATTCATTGGTTCCATGATTATTTTTGACACCTTGCTGTGCACGAACTTGGGGGCTGCTTCATACATCAGCAGCAACAACCTATATCCAAAAAGCTCCTTTAATGATGGAGTCCCAAGGCTCTTCAGAGAATTGTTATCAAACATAACTTGACACCAAACCACATAAGAAGGGATTAAGGGCCATGGACAAAGTCTTGGCAGAAGAAGTAGGTCTTTAAAGAATGCCGTAGAGGAGGAGAGAGAGTTAGAGAGGTTTAGGGAGGGATTGCAGAGCTTAGCAACTAGAGCTAAAAGCATAGCCACAGGGGGTGGATTGGAAGCCAACAACAGTAACCGGTACTTAAAGTAACTTGTTGCATTTGAACTGAAAAAGGAAATAAAAAATGCCAACAAAGAACCTTAAAGAGCATCAGCAAGAACTGGAGGGAAGAGGTAAAGGGTACTGAGGCGTGATTAAGATCATGGCGCTAGCTGCAAATCACAGGAGGAGAGGAATAGGTGCCGAGGGGCGCATTAAAGCTTGAGTCAGCTGCCACAGAGGCGCAATAGGACAAGGCCGCTGTGTAAAGGCCTCTCAGCCATAGTGCACTGAGGGGCTAGTAACTGTGTAGAACCCCTCGGCTGTGTGCCTGATGAGGAATGTAGGTTGTACTGAGAGGCCTAGATAGAGTGGACGTGGTGAAGATGTTTCCACTAGTGGGAGAGACTAGAACTTGAGGGCAAAACCTCAGAGTGAAGGGACGCTCCTTTAAAACTGAGATGTGGAGGAATTTCTTCAGCCAGAGGGTGGTGAATCTGTGGAACTCATTGCCACAGAAGGCTGTGGAGGCCGGGTCATTGATTGTCTTTGAGACAGAGATAGATAGGTTCTTGATCAATAAGGGGATCAAGGGTTACGGGGAGAAGGCAGGAGAATGGGGATGAGGATCATATCAGCTATGATTGAATGGTAGAGCAGTCTCGATGGGCCGAGTGGCCTAATTCTGCTCCTATCTCTTATGGTCTATGTAAATATCAAGGGCGAGATTCTCCAACCTCCCAGCCGTGTGTTTTCTGCCGGCGGGAGTTGGCGCATTGTTTGCTAGTGACGGGATTCTCTTGTCCTGCCACGGTCAATGGGAATTCCCATTGACGTTACCCACCCCAGCGGGAAAGCTGGGGGCAGGGGTGTGCTGCCAATGGGACCAGAGAATTCTGCCAGCTTGAACAGCGAGAGAATTCCGTCAAGCGGTCTAACTGTATTGAGCAGCTCGGAGTGGAAGATGGGGAAGGGTATTTTTGCAATGTGTAATAAGGTGCTATATAAATGTACTTCATTCTCACTTTGCATTTCTCCCTTGCTCTCCCTATCCATGCTTACACTCCTCTTCTCCCCTCACCCCAACTACACACTGTATTCAGAACATTGATAGAAATACATTCAAAAACATTTTGACTTGAAAATTAGAGCAAGTGCAATAAAATTCAACTAGTCTCCATCCGGCACGTTCCGTTCATTTCAATCCTCTGGACATTTACAATACATATTCCATGTCAGGCCTCCAGCGGAGGGGATCCACACAGTTTCCAGCCCCTCAATGTGCTACAGCTGAAAGGACTTAGGCCAGAGGTCTTAGCGAGGACCACACACACAACACATGTGCGGATCAACAGACATATTAACACATAGATACACACACAGACATACACCTACAAACAACACACACATACAAACACATAGTTAAAGTTAATTTCATTAGCCACAAGTAAGGCTTACATTAGCACTGCAATGAAGTTACTCTGAAACTCCCCTAGTTGCCACACTCCGGCGCCATGTTCGGGTCAATGCATCTAACCGGCACACCTTTCAGACTGTGGGAGGAAACCAGAGAACCCAGAGGAAACCCATGCAGGCACAGGGAGAATGTGCAAACTCCACACAGACAGTGATCCAAGCCGGGAATTGAACCCGGGTCCCTGGCACTGTGAGGCAGCGTTGCTATCCACTGTGCCACCGTGCTGCCATAGACATGGACACACACACATAGACACACAGGCACAAACGCGCACACGCAGTCACACACAGATTAACACATAGACACACGCACAGACACAAACCCACACAACATACATACATACAGCCAAGCACACAAACACACATACTCGCAAACACACACAGCAACTTAATTTATTTTTTTGAGAGTGAATATAGAAACATTCGACTAACCCACTGTGTGAATGTGACGCGTGAGTTCGCCTTTCCTTAATGAGTCTTGTTATGTCTACTGGCACTGATGATGTTGCTACTCACGACTGCTGTTCCAAATTCACGCCTGTTAATCTGGTACGCAGACGGTTTATTTTGAGACAATTTTAAAAAAACTGCTCACAGCAATATGCAGTTCCAAATAGCGATGCAATTTTCAGCGCGTCTCCTCAAATTTGGAAATTCATCGACACTGACATGGAGTTTGTAGAATCAGGCTGTTGTATTTAGCCTCAAGTTCAATGTTACTTTGCTGTTCTATAACCCCATGTTGAAGATGTTCAGTGACATTGACTGCCTCAATATTGAACCGTCTGGTAAAAATGGTTAATTCCAGTTCCTTCACTGTTGGATCTTGAAATCGCTCACAATATTGCTGAGGTCAATGTGAACGCTCCCTGGTATACTCCACAGCTACTGCAGGTTCTTCTTTCCAAAGGGAAGGAAAATGCACCATGTTGCCCTTTTCCAGTTGCATTTACCACTGCTGCCTCACAGCGCCAGGGACCCGGGTTCGATTCCCGGCCTCGGGTCACTGTCTGTGCGGAGTCTGCACGTTCTCCCTATGCCTGGGTGGGTTTCCTCCGTGTGCTCCGGTTTCCTCCCACAGTTGGAAGATGTGCTGGTTAGGTGCATTGGCCGTGCTAAATTCTCCCTCAGTGTACCCGAACAGGTGCCGGAGTGTGGCGACTAGGGGATTTTCACAGTAACTTCATTGCCATGTTAATGTAAGCCGAATTGTGACTAATAAATAAACTTAAACTTAAACTTTAATTTGCTTCATTGGGGAGGCAGTGGCATATTGGTGTTGGTACCGGGAAGGTGATGGCCTAGTGGTATTATCGCTAGACTATTAATCCTGAAATTTAGCTAATGTTCTGGGGACCCAGGTTCGAATCCTGCCACAGCAGATGGTGGAATCTGAATTCAATTTTAAAAATCTGGAATTAAGAATCTGCTGATGACCATCAAACCATTGTCGATTGTCAGAAAAAACCCATCTGGTTCGCTAAAGTCCTTTAGAGAAGGAAATCTGCCTTCCTTACCTGGTCTGGCCTACATGTGACTCCAGAGCCTCAGCCATGTGGTTAACTCTCAACTGCCCTCAGAACAAGGGCAACTTGGGATGGGCAATAAAGGCTGGCCAGCCAGTGACACCCATGTATGAATATATTTTTTAAAAACTGGATTAGTAATCCATAGATCCAGGATAAGGGGTGTCTTGACAAATACATGAATAGGATGGGAATAGAGGTTTATGGTCCCCAGAAGAATAGGGAAGGTTTTAGTTCAGTCTGGCAGCATGGTTGGTGCAGGCTTGGAGGATCGAAGCCTGTTCCTGTGCTGTAATTTTCTTTGTGCTTTGATAATACTCTGGGAACTGGGTTCAAATCCCACCACAGCAGACAGTAAAATTTGAATTCAATAAAAAAATTTTGTTGGAAAAACCCATCTGGTTCACTAATGTCCTTTAAGGAAGGAAATCTATTTTTCTTCCCTGACCTACAAGTGACTCCAGATCCAAAGGGATGCCCACATCCCATGAACAAATAAAAAAAAATCTGATTCCAGTCCAATTCTCTTCCTTGAGGAGTGCCACTCCACATCAATCATGGCTAACCAGGAGTTGATCCAGCTCTTAGCACCAGACATTGACATATTTGGAAGGATTTGCAGGTTGTCCCTCAACCTGTTTGGCCACATTATGAACACACTTCAAGTCCTGGGGTGGGACTCAAACCCAGAGTTCCTGGCTCAGAGGCAGGGACACTATCCACTGCACCACAAGACCTCATAAGACGTTGGTTAGGCCCTTGCAATTTGACACTGAGCTTGGACAGATACTGTCGACCATAAAAAACCGAGTGACACAGCCACTTCTTGTCACTCAACTTGGCCACAGGCTTTCACTTCATCTCCACCAAAAGTTTCACTATATTTCTTACTTCATTAAACTGCATCAGCACGGAATCACAGAACCCCTGTAGTGCAAATGGAGGCCAGTCAAGTCTGCACTGACTCTCCAAGAGATCATCCCACCCAGGCCCTATCCCCATAAACCCCATGTATCTACCTCATTATTCCCCCTAACCTGCACATTTTGGGACACTAAGGGACAATTTAGCATGGTTAATCCCCCTAACCTGCACATTTTGGGACACTAAGGGGCAATTTAGCATAGTTAATCCCCTAACCTGCATATTGATTGGTTGACTCAAGTCGGACGCGGTGGACTTGAGGAAGAGTTCTTAGAATGCTGTCGGGATAGTTTCCTCGAACAGTATATTATAGAACCACGAGGGAGCGAGCTATCTTGGATCTGGTCCTGTGTAATGAGACAGGTAAAATTAATGATCTTCTTGTGAGGGATCCTCTTGGAATGAGTGATCACAATGTGGTTGAATTTCTAATACAAATGGAGGGAGAGAAAGTAGGGTCCCAAACCAGTGTCCTCTGCTTGAACAGAGGGGAGTACAATAGGATGAGGGCATCCTATTGTACTCAGCAACAATATATTCCTGTGATAAAAAAGGAATGTAAGAAAAGGGATAACCAGCCATGGATAACTAAGGAAATAAAGGAGAGTATTAAATTAAAACCCGATGCGTACAGAGTGGCCAAAACTAGTGGGGAATTAGAAGATTGGGAAAGCTTTAAAAAACAACAAAGAACTACAAAGAAAGCAATAAAGAAAGGAAAGATAGATTATGAAACTAAACTGGCACAAAATATAAAAACTGATAGTAAAAGTTTTTACAAATATATAAAAAGGAAAAGAGTACCTAAAGTATATGTTGGACCCTTAGAAGACGAGAAGGGGGATTTAATAATGGGAAACGAGGAAATGGCCGAGGCCTTGAACAAGGTTTTTGTGTCGGTCTTCACGGTAGAGGACACAAATAGCTTACCGAAAATTGATGGTTGTGGGACTGTAGGGGGTGAGGTCCTTAAAACGATTACTATTATTAAAGAGGTGGTGCTTGGTAGGCTAATGGGACTAAAGGTAGACAAGTCCCCGGGCCCAGATGGAATGCGTCCCAGGGTACTGAAAGAAATGGCAGAAGTAATCGCGGATGCGTTGGTTGTAATTTATCAAAATTTGCTGGACTCTGGGGAAATGCCGGCTGATTGGAAAACAGCTAATGTGACGCCACTGTTTTAAAAAGGAGGTAGACAAAAGGCGGGTAACTACAGGCCGGTTAGCTTAACGTCCATAGTTGGGAAATTGCTGGAATCCATCATTAAAGAAGAAATAGCAGGACACCTGGAAAAAAATAGTTCGATCAAGCAGACGCAGCATGGATTCATGAAGGGAAAGTCGTGTTTGACGAATTTACTGGGTTTTTATGAAGATGTAACTAGTGCGGTTGACAGAGGGGAACCGATGGATGTGGTGTTTTTGGATTTCCAGAAGGCGTTCGATAAGGTGCCTCACAAAAGGTTGCTGCAGAAGATTAGGGTACACGGAGTTGGGGATAAAGTGTTAGTGTGGATTGAGGATTGGCTATCTAACAGGAAGCAGAAAGTTGGAATAAATGGGTGCTTTTCTGGTTGGCAGTTGGTGACTAGTGGCGTGCCGCAGGGATCGGTGCTGGGGCCTCAACTGTTTACCATATACATAGACGATCTGGAGGAGGGGACCGAGTGTAGGGTAACAAAGTTTGCGGATGATACAAAGATGAGTGGGAAAGCGAATTGCGTGGAGCATGCGGAAAGTCTGCAGGGAGATTTGGATAGGCTAAGTGAGTGGGCGAGGATCTGGCAGATGAGTATAACATTGACAAGTGTGAGATTATCCACTTTGGAAGGAATAATAATAAAATGGACTATTATTTAAAGAGTGAAAAATTGCAACATGCTACTGTGCAGAGGGACCTGGGGGTCCTTGTGCATGAATCGCAAAAACTCAGTTTGCAGGTGCAGCAGATGATCAAGAAGGCAAATGGAATGTTGGCCTTTATCGTGAAGGGGATGGAGTATAAAAGCAGGGAGGTCTTGCTGCAATTGTACAAGGTACTGGTGAGGCCGCAACTGGACTAGTGTGTGCAATTTTGGTCCCCTTGTTTGCGAAAGGATGTATTGGCCTTGGAGGGAGTACAGAGAAGGATCACCAGGTTGATACCGGAGATGAGCGGGTTAACTTATGAGAAGAGATTGAGTAGATTGGGCCTGTACTCGTTGGAGTTTAGAAGGCTGAGGGGAGATCTTATAGAGACATATAAGATAATGAAGGGGCTAGACAGGGTAGAGGCAGAGAGATTCTTTCCACTTAGAAAGGAAACAAGAGCTAGAGGACACAGCCTCAAAATAAGGGGGAGTCAGTTTAGAACAGAGTTGAGGAGGAACTTCTTCTCTCAGAGGGTAGTGAATCTCTGGAATTCTCTGCCCATTGAAGCAGTGGAGGCTACCTCGTTAAATATGTTTAAGTCACAGGTAGATAGATTTCTGATCAATAAGGGAATTAAGGGTTATGGGGTGTGGGCGGATAAGTGGAACTAAACCACTATCAGATCAGCCATGACAAAGAACAAAGAACAAAGAACAATACAGCACAGGAACAGGCCCTTCGGCCCTCCAAGCCCGCGCCACTCCCTGGTCCAAACTAGACCATTCTTTTGTATCCCTCCATTCCCACTCCGCTCATATGGCTGTCTAGATAAGTCTTAAACGTTCCCAGTCTGTCCGCCTCCACCACCTTGCCTGGCAGCGCATTCCAGGCCCCCACCACCCTCTGTGTAAAATATGTCCTTCTGATATCTGTGTTAAACCTCCCCCCCTTCACCTTGAACCTATGACCCCTCGTGAACGTCACCACCGACCTGGGGAAAAGCTTCCCACCGTTCACCCTATCTATGCCTTTCATAATTTTATACACCTCTATTAAGTCTCCCCTCATCCTCCGTCTTTCCAGGGAGAACAACCCCAGTTTACCCAATCTCTCCTCATAACTAAGCCCCTCCATACCAGGTAACATCCTGGTAAACCTCCTCTGCACTCTCTCCAAAGCCTCCAGTTCCTTCTGGTAGTGTGGCGACCAGAACTGGATGCAGTATTCCAGATGCGGCCGAACCAACGTTCTATACATCTGCAACATCAGACCCCAACTTTTATACTCTATGCCTCGTCCTATAAAGGCAAGCATGCCATATGCCTTCTTCACCACCTTCTCCACCTGTGACATCACTTTGAAGGATCTGTGGACTTGCACACCCAGGTCCCTCTGCGTATCTACACCCTTTATGGTTCTGCCATTTATCATATAGCTCCTCCCTACATTATTTCTACCAAAATGCATCACTTCGCATTTATCAGGATTGAACTCCATCTGCCATTTCTTTGCCCATGAACTCCATCTGCCATTTCTTTGCCCAATGACCTTATTGAATGGCGGGGCAGGCTCGAGGGGCTAGATGGCCTACTCCTGCTCCTATTTCTTATGTTCTTATGGTCTTATCTTGGGACACTAAGGGGCAATTTAGCATGGTCAATCCATCTAACCTGCACATCTTGGGACACTAAGGGACAATTAAGCATGGTTAATCCCCCTAACCTACACATCTTGGGACACGAAGGGGCAATTTAGCATGGACAATCCATCTAACCTGCACATCGTTGGACACTAAGGAACAATTTAGCATGGCCAATCCACCTAACCTGCACATCCTGGGACACTAAGGGGCAATTTGGCAGTGCCAATCCACGCAACCTGCACATCTTCAGACTGTGGGAGAAAACCAGAGCACCCAAAGGAAATCCATGCGGACATGGGGAGAATGCTTAAACTCCACACAGACAGTCACCCAAGGTTGGACTCAAACCGGGGTCCCTGGCACTGTGAGGTAGCAGTGCTAACCACTTGCCACTGTGCTGCCCATACACCCGCCAACACCCCCCCCCAACCCCCCCGCCCCCCACCACCAAACCCGCAATCTCATAATAGTAAACTAACTCATCTTACTCTGATTCCAGGTTTTTCAGTAACTCCTTAAACTGGTGGCTGCTCGACCTGCTACTTTCAATGAAGTTAATGCTTGATATTACTGCCAACGTTACGTTGCTCATTCCCACAGACTGTGAGCACATATTTCCCTGATGAATGAGGCAGGGACATACACTCAACTTGCTTGGATCAAGCTTGATGCAATTCATTCCTTCCTCGATGAGGGCAGCTTACCCCTTTTGAGGGCCAATCATAGCTGTAGCACCATCAGTAGGAAGACAACTTAATTTTTCAAATGCCAATGTAACGTTCTCAAACATATCTTCACTTGTGGGGGTGCCACGCATCGCTACTAAAGCAAGCAAGTCCTCCCAAATCTCGAAACGTGCTGCGATTCCACGTAGAAAAATCACCAGTTGGCACGCACTTGTTATGTCTGTTGTCTCATCAACAGCCGGAGAGTAAAACTAAGAAATCAGTTGCAGAATCTGTCAGTGGGTTTTTTCAATATGGGGGGGTGGGATGGGGGGTGGGATGGGTGGCGGCACGGTGGCACAGTGGTTAGCACTGCTGCCTCACAACGCCAGGGACCCGGGTTTGATTCCCGGCTTGGGTCACTGCCTGTGTGGAGTCTGCATGTTCTCCCCGTGTCTGCATGGGTTTCCTCTGGGTGCTCCGGTTTCCTCCCACACTCCAAGGATGGGCGTGTTAGGTGGATTGGCTATGCTAAATTCTCCCTCAGTGCACCTGAACAGGCGCCAGAGTGTGGCAACTAGAAGATTTTCACAGTAACTTCATTGCAGTGTTAATGTAAGCCGAGTTGTGACTAATAATTTAACTTTAACTATATAATTATTTCGAACTGACAGAGACTTGGGTTTCCTCCAGGTGCTCCGGTTTCCTCCCACAGTCCAAAAGATGTGCGGGTCAGATACATTGTCCATGCTAAATTGGCCCTTGGCGTCAGGGGGATTAGCGGGGGTAAATATATGGGGTGACAGAGATAGGGCCTGGGTGGGATTGTTGCCGATGTGGACTCCATGGGCCCAATGGCCTCCTTCGGCACTGTAGGGATTCCATGATTCTAATCGTTTACCGGCCTGCTTCTGAAGCTTGGAATTATGGGCCTGAATTTCTCACGGGTTGGGCGTGTGTACACGGTGGGCCGGGAAGTGGGCATGCGACGCGTTCATAGCCATGGTCAGCCCTGGAGCGCTGTTTCACGCTGACCAATTAACAGTCTCCGGTGTGAACTGCGCTCTGTGACAGGCTGAGTGCTGGAAGGGAGGGCGGGAAGAGGGTGGGCACTGAGAAAAGGGCACGTGTGGCCTGGCGCTTCGACTGCGCTCCCTCAGCGGCAGTGGCGCAGCCTCAGGGAGCTTGCGATGGATAAGCCATGCAATGAGTGTCTGGGTAGCACAATCACATCCAAACCTCAGGCCCGAGACATCTTTTAAATTCTATTTCAGCCCAGTCATATCTTCCCACCCTGGATCAGGGTTGCAGCTAAAACGTCAAGGCCACCTGGCCAATCAGTCCACCCGCCAATAGTAAAAGCCTCAGCCCGTAAGAGGCTAAATTGCCTGTTTGACTGTTGGTGAGTGCGCTTCCGACTCTTCTACGTGCCCATTGAAATATTGCTCGAGTGTTCACACGCACCCGACATCTTGTCACACAGTATCACACGCTTTCGGGTCAGGCAGTGCCCACCTGAGCAATGTGAAATCCTAGCCATGGTACTTAATAAATAAGGCCAAAAGAAAGGGCGGCACGGTGGCACAGTGGTTAGCACTGCTGCCTCACAGCGTCAGGGACCCGGTTTGATTCCCCGCTTGGGTCACTGTCTGCGTGGAGTCTGCACATTCTCCCCGTGTATGTGTGGGTTTCCTCCGGGTGCTCCGGTTTCCTCCCACAGTCCGAAGATGTCCAAAGATGGTGGATTGACCATGCTAAGTTGCCCCTTCGTGTCAGGGGGACTAGCTAGGGTAAATGTATGGGGATAGGGCCTTGATGGGTCAGTGCAGCCTCGATGGGCCGAATGGCCTCCTTCTGCACTGTAGGATTCTATGATTAGTATTTCACCATCCTATTAATCAAATCTCTGTTCGGGAGTCCCAGTCACAATCCGGTACCTGTGGAATTCTCTTCCACAGAAGAAGGCTGTTGGGGCCAGTTCATTAGATATGTTCAAGCTGGATGTGTCCCTAGTGGCTACAGGGATCAAAGGGTATGGAGAGAAAGCAGGAGTCGGGTACCGAGAGTGCATGATCAGCCATGATCATATTGAATGGTGGTGCAGCCTCGATGGGCCGAATGGCCTACTCTCACCTATTTCCTATGTTTCTATGTATCCGTGCTGTGAAGGATAATTGCAGCACTAAAAACATACCATCGTTTATCAATGTATTCAAATCCCATTCTTTTCGGATGTATGGTTCACTGCCTCTCACCCTAGTGGTGCGGCGCCACAATGTAAATAGACAAGCTCACGTCTCTGACCTTTAATTTATAGCATTTAAATCGTATTAATCCCCTCCCCCGGTTTTGACAGCTTCTTGCAGCTGAGAGCGCTGATCCATAATTATCCTAAGTACAGAGTACATACACTGTTCTGAAACTAATAAATGAATTCCATTGGAAATGGATGCTGGAGCAAGCCAATGAACTGCCTTGATGTTGAAAAGTGCCTTAATTGCACTCACGTGGAAAGTGATCAATTTTGTCACATTAAGACAAGGTTTCATTAACACGTGCTGAGTTTGAGAATATCTGATGACTCTTTCAGTCTGAACGTGTGCCATTATGAGAATAATTATCCGTGTTGTTCGGGGGAGTAGGGAATGCAATGCCCCTGTGTTGCTAAGTGTCAGAACATCAGAGCACATAGACTAAGACTGCGTTTCCCTTGTTAAAACTTGACTCACCGATGGTCGTGCTCACGTGCCTCGATTATAAATGTCAGGGTTGAGTTCTACCTATCCCGTGCCTTCGAGACCAATGTCACAAATAAACAAACGCCAGTAATAATTATATGTTAGGCTTGGAGATACTTAGAAATTACAGGTTCCAGGTTTCATGGCTCTAGGTTCTTTTGTCCTTTCTGGCCTCACTGACGGGCAAAAGAAAAACTTCCGGCACCTCCAGTTCCACCTGTGACCTTCAGCGGGTGTGACTCCTGTCAATAAGCGAAACACTCATAGAATCGTACGGTACAGAAGAGGCCCTTTGGCCCATCAAGCCTGCACCAACATGTGCGAAACACCTGACCTCTCACCTAATTCCATTTGCCAGCACTTGGCAGCATGTGCTCTTTTGCAATAAAAAGGAAAGGTGCCAGACTAAATGGTTAACACACGATGATATGACCTGGAGTAACCTTTGGTGACAGGGTCCACAGCAAAAAATGTTCTCAAGTGTGAACTGAGGAACTGCACATTCATGCTGGGTTTATGAAGTCCGAATTCTGGCAGTGTTGAGGAGTTTGAGCTTTTTTATTATGTAATGGAGTACATTTACCACAAGGGTGGCAGCTGTTCATCTTCTCAGGGGCAACAAGGGATGGGCAAGAAATTCAACCCTTTCCAGTGGACATTTGTAAAAACAATTGTAAGGAGGTACCGGGTGGGATTTTCCTAAAAAAGTGTCATAACGGCAAGAAACCTCCACGCCCCCCTCCCCCCCACCCCCCCCCTGCCCTCACACCCCATCATAGATCCCACTCAGGCCACGCACCTTGGCACTGCCCCTGGTATACTGGCAGTGTCCAACTGGCATGCCGGTGTGCCAGGTGGGCACTGCCACGTGGGCACTGCCCAGTTATGTCCCCAAACTCCCGAAGGCTTCAATGGCCTCCGAGCCCGCCCCAACCTGGCCATTACGCCAGGTCTCTGCTGGCGGAGACCAGTAGTGATTCTGGCCATTCTCGCGCCGCTCCTGAAGGTCGGGAGCTGGGAGAATCCGGAGTCGAATGGGATATGCAAATTTAAATGCTATGTTAAATATGGTAACCAGGCCCGTGCTCTTTCCGGGCACTATGCAGTTTGCGCCAGTAGACGGGGACTGGGGACGATTGCAAACTGTTTGTCGCCAGGCGCAAAATCAATTTTTAGGCCCACACGATATTTTCCCGGATCGGCATGATCTGTGCCAGGCAGGGTGAGGCTGGAAAATGGCGCCCGCTGTGTCTAAGTATTTGGAAAGCATGTCTGATTCTTCATCCTTTTTAAAGTCTGGGGCAGAGCAATGGCAAGACCACAATTCATCACCTAAAGTGTTGGGGAAGTGAACTTGTGGGCAGCACGGTGGCACAGTGGTTAGCACTGCTGCCTCGCAGGGCCAGGGACCTGGGTTCGATTCCCGGCTTGAGTCACTGTCTGTGTGGAATTTGCACATTCTCCCCGTGTCTGCGTGGGTTTCCTCCGGGTGCTCTGGGGTTTCCTCCCACAGTCCAAAGACGTGTAGGTTAGGTGGATTGGCCATGCTAAATGACCCCTTGGTGGAAGGGGACTAGCTAGGGTAAACGTATGGGGTTGTGGGGATTGGGTCTGGGTGGGATTGTGGTAGGTGCAGACTCAATGGGCCGAATGGCCTCCTTCTGCACTGTAGGATTCTATGATTCTATGAACACTTGCCAGGGTTCCACCTCCTGATTG
Organism: Mustelus asterias; assembly: GCF_964213995.1. NCBI lineage: Eukaryota > Metazoa > Chordata > Chondrichthyes > Carcharhiniformes > Triakidae > Mustelus > Mustelus asterias. The sequence goes on from NC_135812.1 coordinate 16,323,017, forward strand.
TTGTCCGGTGAAAAATACAAATATGTAAATATTGGAGACAGGATTTCCGGCTCCGCTCACCCCAAGCCAGAAATCCTGCCCGAGGTTAATGGACCTTTGCAATGTCTGCCTCCACCCCCTACGATTCTCTTGGTGGGCGGAACAGGAAAATTCGGCCCTGGGTGTGGATAGAATCAGACTCCATTACAATGCCTTCAATTGTCAATAAACTGGCAATGCTCAATGTCTGAGCTCTTGCATGAAACATGGCCACAGGGCATGGTACCAGAGGGCAACTAGATTATTATTTTTAATACAGTGCAGAAGGGGGCCACTCAGTCCATCGGGTCTGCACCGATAACACTCCGACCCAGGTCCTATCCCTATAACACCATGTATTTACCATGCTAATCCCCCGACACTTAGGGGCAATTTAGCATGGCCAATCCACCTGGCTCGCACATCTTTGAAACCGGAGCACCCGGAGGAAACCCACACAGACACGGGGAGAATGTGCAAACTCCACACAGACAGTGACCCAAGGCCGGAATCGAACTCGGGTCCCTGGAGCTCTGAGGCAGCAGTGCTAACCACTGTGCCACCGTGCCTCCCCAGGGAACAAGGAAATAAGGTGGAAGGTTCAGAAATGCTCAGTTCTCAGGACAGAGTCAATGGCTTAGAAAGTAAAAGCAACAGTATGCATTTTGTAGCATCTTATGTCCTTGGGACATTTCACTACCAACGGATTAACTTTGTGGTGTGGTTATTAGGTAAATGTTATATTGTGGGTGTCCATCGAATCATAGAATTCCTACAGTGCAGAAGAGGCCATTCAGCCCATCGAGTCTGCACCGACTCTCTTTCCCAGGCCCTCTGCCTCACCCTATCCCTGTAACTCCACACACTTACCAGGGCTTATCCATCTAACCTACACATCTTGGGATAGTAAGGGGCAATTTAGCATGGCCAATCCACCTAACCTGTTCATCTTTGGAGTGTGGGAGGAAACCGGAGCACCTAGAGGAAACCCACACAGACACGGGGATAACGTGCAAACTCCATACAGATAGTGACCTAAGGTCAGAATTGAACCCGGGTCCCTGGAGCTGTGAGGCAGCAGTGCCAACCACTGTGCCACCAAGCCGCAACGACATGGCGTTGTTTGGAGCAAAAGTAAATTATTGATAAGAAAAAATTAGGTACAGAAGGTTTAGGCAAAACAAGGCTGTCCTGGGGCAGAGGCCAGTTCTACATGCTTACAACATGGTTCCAGAAGTCAAATGCCTGAGAGAGGACTCCCTCTCTGATGTCCATGATGTGGAGATGCCATCATTAGACTGGGGTGGGCACAGCAAGAAGTCTCACAACATCAGGTTAAAGTCCAACAGGTTTATTTGGAATCACGAGCTTTTGGAGCGCTGCTCCTTCGTCAGGTGAGGACCCCCACTGGAACTGATCAACATGGTTCCGATTAATCTGAAAGGCACTTGGCCAACAAGACAGCTCACTCTCAGATAAAGGCAAAATACTGCAGATGCTGGAATCCAAAACAAAAACAGAAAATGCTGGAAAATCAGCATCTGTGGAGAGAGAATGGAGCCAACGTTTCGAGGCTGGATGACCCTTCGTCACTCTCAGCACTGAACTGAAATATCGGCCTAGATTATGGACACAACCCAAAACCTGGAGTGGGATTTGTTTTAATTCATTCATGAGACATGGGCGTTGCTGGCTGGCCAGCATTTATTGCCCATCCCTAGTTGCCCATAACGAGCAGTTGAGACTCAGCCACATTGCTGTGGCTCTGGAGTCACACGTAGGCCAGACCAGGTAAGGACGGCAGATTTCCTTCCCTAAAGGACATTAGTGAACCAGACGGGTTTTTCCGACAATCAACAACGCTGCTTAATTCTAGATATTTTAATTGAATTCAAATTCCACCATCTGCCGTGGCGGGATTCGAACACGGGTCCCCAGAAAATGAGTTGAGTTTCTGGATTCATAGTCTAGTGAGACTACCACAAGGCCATCGCCTTCCCTTTAATTTGATGATATATATATGATTTGAACCCACAACTTCGAACGGAGGATTGAGAATATTGTGAGCTGACTCTGCGCGATACTAAAGAACTGAGAAAAATGGAAAGTATAAAAATCTGAAGTTCCCTGAAGTTAGATTATCCTGTAATGCCTTTGCATCTTCTGTGTATCGTCATGCTGCTTTCCTCATTTGTACTTTATTACTTGTTTGAGAAGTTGAGAACATTAGAAATAAATTGGATTGGTGGGCACTTAGTCACAGTGAAAGTAAGCCCTTCTCATGATAATAATGATTTAAACAGAAATAACTTACAATTGAACACGTTTCACACCCACAGGATGTCCCATTGGCAATAAATTACTCGGTCAAGTCTAGTTGCTGTTGTTTTTGTGAGCAAATGCAGCAGCCATTTTGTGCACAGCAAGATGCCACAGATAGTAAAGGAATCAGATAATCAGTTTTGGTCAGTGAAGAATGGAAGTTAGCAAGGGGAACTGGCAACCACTCTTCAACCAGTAGCGGGAGATCATAGAATCATAGAAACCCTACAGTACAGAAAGAGGCCATTCGGCCCATTGAGTCTGCACCGACCACAAACCCACCCAGACCCTACTCCCATATCCCTACATATTTTACCCACTAATCCCTCTAATCTATGCATCTCAGGACACTAAGGGGCAATTTTAACATGGCCAATCAACCTAACCCGCACATCTTTGGACTGTGGGAGGAAACTGGAGCACCCGGAGGAAACCCACGCAGACACGAGGAGAATGTGCAAACTCCACACAGACAGTGACCCAAGCTGGGAATCAAACCCAGGTCCCTGGAGCTGTGAAGCAGCAGTGCTAACCACTGTGCTACCGTGCCGCCCCATAGAGAAGGAAAGGAGATCTCTTATATGCACCTGAGTGGATAGATGAGGTTTGGATTCTCGCCTATCTGACACCACCTTCGCTCCGTCAGTGTCACAGAAATTATTTATATAGTGCTTCTAACAACATCTACTTTCTCGAAAGACGAAGGAAATTCGCTACGTCTGCTATGTGTCTCACCAACTTTTGCAGATGCACCATAGAAAGCATTCTTTCTGGTTGTACCACAGCTTGGTATGGCTCCTGCTCTGGCCAAGACCACAAGGGACTACAAAAGGTCGTGAATGTAGCCCAATCCATCACGCAAACCAGCCTCCCATCCATTGACTCTGTCTACACTTCCCGCTGCCTCGGCAAAGCAGCCAGCATAATTAAAGACTTCATGCACCGCAGACATTCTCTCTTCCACCTTCTTCCGTTGGGAAAAAGATACAAAAACCTGAAGTCATGTATCAATGGACTCAGACTTTTGAATGGACTTACCATGCATTAAGTTGACCTTTCTCTGCACCCTAGCTATGACTGTAACATTACATTCTGCATTCTCTCCTTTCCTTCTCTATGAACAGTATGCTTTGGAGTGGGAAGTGTAGACAGCGTCAATGGATGGGAGGCTGGTTTGAGTGATGGATTGGGCTACATTCACAATCTTTTGTCTGTATAGCGCACAAGAAACAATACTTTTCACTGTATACTAATATATGTGACAATAATAAATCAAATCAAAATCAAATCAAACCTCAGGTCATCCCAAAGCATTTTACAGCTAGTAAAGTACTTTTGAGTAGGTCTTGTGGTGCACTGGGTAATGTCTCTGTCTCTGAGCCAGAAGCTCTGGGCCGTATGGTGGCAAAGTGGTTAGCAATGCTGCCTCACAGCACTAGAGACCCAGGTTCTGGCCTTGGGTGAGTGTCTGTGTGGAATTTGCACTTTCTCCCCCCACCTGTGTGGGTTTCTTCTGGGTGCTCCACTTTCCTCCCATAGTCCAGAGACGTGCAGGTTAGGTGGATTTGCTCTGGTAAATTGTCCCTTAGTGTCCCAAGATGTGTAGATGCGATGGATTGACCATGGTAAGTGTGGGTGCTTACAGGGATAGGGCCTGGGTAAAATACTCTGTCTGAGAGTCAGTGCAGACTTGATGGGCCGAATAACCTCTCCTGCATTGCAGCGATTCTATGATTCGAAGTCCCACTCCAGGAATGAATGGGCAAGGAAGGTTAATCATAGAATCATAGAATCCCTACAGTACAGAAAGAGGCCATTCAGCCCATCGAGTCTGCACTGACCATACTCCCACCCAGGCCCTACCCCCATATCCCTACATATTTATCCACTAATCCCTCTAACCTACGCATCTCAGGACACTAAGGGCAATTTTCGCATGGCTAATCAACCTAACCCGCATATCTTTGGACTGTGGAAGGAAACCGGAGCACCCGGAGGAAACCCACGCAGACACGAGGAGAATGTGCAAACTCCACACAGACAGTGACCCAAGCCAGGAATCGAACCCAGGTCCCTGGAGCTGTGAAGCAGCAGTGCTAACCACTGTGCTACCGTGCCGTGTACATAACCCTGTCAACCTGCAAATGCTTCCAAACACGCCAATGGCTGGCGGTAAAAGTGGGAGAGACTCCTGATTAGCACACTTGATGTGGAATGGGGTCCCTCAAGCTATAAGCCTCTGGTGACAGACCGTTCCAAGAATAACTAGCTACAGAAACTAGCTACGTAAGTCCGCCTTAGTGCACTACTAGGTGCGGGAAGAGAATTGGAAAGTACTTTTGAAGTGTAGTCACTGTTGTAATATAGGAAACAACACATCCAATTTTCACATCCAATGCCCTATACACATTGTCGTGTCAATGGCCTGACAGTTGGTTTAAGGATGAATATTGGCTGAGGCACCAGAGAGAGAACTGCACTGTAGCATTATGGGACCTTTTCATGTCTGCTTGAGAGGGAAGACGGGGCCTCAGTTTAATGTCTGATCAAAAAGACAGCACCTCTGACAGTGCAGCTCTCCCTCAGTACCGCATTGGAATGTCAGCCTAGATTCTGTGCTCAAGTTCAATGGAAGGTGAGAATGCTATCATTCAGCTGACCTGACACCACGTTTGCTGGAAATGTGTGCGTATTGCAAATATCACTCCCTTTGCATGAGGCCTAGAAATTTTATTCCGGCTATCAGTAGCTCAATCTGGCATCCATACAGAGCAAGGTATTACTAATGTTAAGTATATAGAATGCCGAAATAGCAGATTTATAATAGGCGAACCCTGCCTTAAGGCAGAGATCATATCAACCAAATTAAAACTAGATATAATCTCTTAAGTTCTGAATCGAGTCCCCTTCCCCTTCTCTCTCTTGTTGCCATGGTTCCTTTAATGGACACCGCGGCAGATCGGAGAATGGTGTGATTTTTGCATTAATACGCCAGCCATGTTTGTGATAACACATCACTCGGAGGATTAGACGCTATGGTGTTAGAGAGTTTTGCCTTTTTTTTTCCTGCTCTGAGGCCTGCCCAGATGATTGAGTTCAGATCTCCTCCTTGTCCTGATGGCTGTAAAAGGGATCCTAATTAAATGAGATTCTAAAGCAATCTTCATCCATTTTCCACCAAATGACTTTTCATAGAATCGGCCGTTATTTGTCGTGGAAAGAGAAATGCATTGTGAATGCGATGTCAGCCTGTACTGAATTGAATGTATATGCTGTACACTCAAGAGTCAGGATCCCACTTCAGAGCGACTCTGAGTTCTCTGCATACTGAGGTTCTTTAGCATTGAAACTGGAATCAAGGTGCATTCTGACTCCAGATCTATTCGTAGCTCTAGCTTTGAAACTGGTCAGAGGAAAATCCTTCTTGACTTGTAGGGCAGCAGAGTGGCACAGTGGTTAGCTCTGCAGCCTCACAGCGCCAGGGACCCGGGTTCAATTCCGCCCTTGAGTCACCGTCTGTGTGGAGTTTGCACGTTCTACCCCCCGAGTCTGCTTGTGGGGTTTCCTCCGGGTGCTCCGGTTTCCTCCCACAGTCCAAGTGCGTGCGGGTTAAAATTAGCCATGCTAAATTGCCCCTTAGTGTCCCGGGATGTGTAAGTTAGGTTGGTTAGCCGTGGTAAACGCATGGGGTTACTGGGATAGGGCGGAGGGGAGGATGCAGGGGCTGGGGGGGGGGGGGGATAATGAGTGCTGATTAGTGGAAGAGAAAAAAACTCACCATACAGTGTGATCCATCAGGAAAGATTACTGGAAAGGACTGCTGTAGGTTTACTGGGGCCAGTTTTATCTTGGAGGGCTGCAGAGGTATTTGCACAGCTTTGAGATTATTCATAATCTTGTCAACAATTTAAGAGATAAACTGTGTTAAATCCATCCATTGCTCTTTGCCCTTCATCAATCTGCCTTAGCTGGATGAGATGCTTTGTTATCTGGCTCCAATAGGCTGCGCTTTGCAAATTGGAAGAGATGAAAATGTTGTTCATCCGCTTACTGAGAAAATAGAAATCCTTCAGGAGGCTATTGTCTGCAAAAATATAGGTCTGCCCCATGATTCAATGCTTCACTGGTCAACATTACTGTTCAATCTTACTTCCAAATTTCAGCTTTCTTGAAGAGTCAGGTCCAGGATTGGCCAGGTATGATATTAACCTACCACACATTGCCTAAAATATCACCTTATAGGGGAGACCTCTTCCAGCATCAATCATCTTCACAGAATCATAGAATCCCCACAGTGCAGAAGGAGGCCATTCGGTCCATCAAGCCTGCACTGACAACAATCCCACCCAGGCCTAAGCCCGTAACCCCACGTATTTACCTTGCTAATCCCCCAGACAGTGGGAGGAAACCGGAGCACTGGAAGGAAACCCACGCAGACACGAAGAGAGTGTGCAAACTCCACACAGTCACCCAAGACCGGAATTGAATCCGGATCCCTGGCGCTTTGAGGCAGCAGAGCTAACCACTGTGCCACCATGCTGCCCTCAATATTATCCTGAACAGTGACCATTTTGATGTTTTCCTGAGGATGCCTTCCCATGTTAAAGGCGCTATATTAACACAAGTTATCTGTTACAATTTTTATGTGCAAAGTCATGGTATCATAGAATCCCCACAGTGCAGAAGGAGGCCATTTGGCCCATCAATTCTGCATGGACCACATTCCCACCCAGACCCTATTCCCATAACTCCACATATTTACCCTGCTAATCCCCCTGACACTAAGGGTCAATTTAACATGGCCAATCAACCTAACCCGCACATCTTTGGACTGTGGGAGGAAACCGGAGGAAACCCACACAGTCACGGGGAGAATGTGCAAACTCCACACAGACAGTCACCCGAAGCAGGGATTCAACCCGCGTCCCTGGCGCTGTGAGGCAGCAGTGCTAACCATTGTGCCACCGTGCCGCCCAACTCACTAGATGGCCCTGGTAAGCTGTGATGTTAGAATGCAAAATTGCTAAGTATATTGAAATGGATAGCTCGGGTGTGAAAGGCTGGTGCCTGAATGGGGAGAAAGGCTTCATCGGGCAAGATTGACATTTGCCCCTAGTTTATTTTTGCCACTATTTTTTCCCTTTCTCTCATTGGATCCTGTTTGCCACACACCTGCCCTGAAGCAACGGGAAGAGAAGTGATTTGTTTATTGGCTCCCTCACCACTGCTCTGTAATCTGCCAGTTTCCAGAAGCCAATTCAGCAGATGAATTGAACATGTCGGGAGTGGCACATTGCTAAACACAATAGCACCAAATTTCTTTGTGTGCTCTCTGAATGCAGTCTGTAACATCTTTCTTTCAAACACACGCAGGTTGCACTAAAGAGCAAACAAGGAAGTTTCCACAGACACATTCATTAGCAGAGGAAATGAAACACCGCGGAGGAGAAGCGATTTGCTTCACTCATTGACCTTTTGCAAGGATACAAGCAGAAATATTGAATTCGATGATCAGCCATGATCAAAATGAAAGGCGGAGCAAGCTCAATGGGCCGAATGGCCTGTTCCTACTTCTAGTTTCTGTCAGAAATCACCACCTGGGTAGATCTCAGTTTCCAAAGCAAAACCATTACAAGGTTCCTCTCTGACGACATGGAAAATTGCCCAAGTGTGCCCCATGGCCACAAAGCAGGACAAATCTAATCCTGCCAATTGCCCACCCCAAGGGTCTACTCCCAATCATCAGTAAAGTGATGGAAGGTGCCTTCAAGAGGCTAGCCCTCACCCTCACCCGGCGACCAGTTTGAGTTCTGCTCGGGCAGCTCAACTTCAAGTGTTATCACAGCCTTGGTCCAAACATGGACAAAAGAGCTGAATTTCAGAGGTGACATGAGGGTGGGATAGCACCTGACCAAGTGTGGCATCAAGGAGCCCTAGTAAAAGTGGAGTCAGTGGGAATCAAGAGGAAACCTCTCCAATGACTGGAGTCAAACCTAGCACAAAACAAGATGATTGCCAATCATCTCGGTCCCAAGACATTTTATTTATTTTAACTTATTTATTAGTGTCGCAAGTAGGCCTATAATAACACTGCAACGAAGTTACTGTGAAAATCCCCTAGTCGCCACACTCCGGCACCTGTTCGGGTACACTGAGGGAGAATTTAGCATGGCCAATGCACCTAACCAGCACGCCTTTAGGACTGTCGGAGGAAACCCACGCAGACACGGGGAGAATGTGCAGGCTCTGCACAGATGGTGACCCAAACTGGGAATCGTACCCAGGCCCCTGGCACTGTGAGGCACCATGCCGCCCATTGCTGCCGATGTTCCCCAGGGAAATGTCTGAGGACCAAGCATCTCCAGCTGTTTTATCAGTCAGCTCTGCAATGTAAGGTCAGGGGTTGGGATGTTTACTGAGAATTGTCGTGTTCAGCTCTGTTTGCAAGTCCTCAGATCAGAAAGCGGTCTGTGTCCACATGCAGAAAGTCCTGGACTATATTCAGGCTTGGGGTGATATGTAGCAAGTTGCATCACCCAAGATCCAACAGACTCAAGAAGCTCAACACTTGATTGGCACTCATCCACCAGCTGAAACATTCAGTCCCTCGATTGGTGTGTCTTGGTAGCAGTAAATATAATCTTTAGCATGCACAACAGCAACTCACCACAGACACTTTGATAGCCCCTGCGACCTCTATGATCTTGAAGAACAAAGACAGCAGGGGCTTAGGAACACCCCTACCTCCAAGTTCCCCTTCAAGTTGCATAACATCTTGACTTGGAACCATATCATTGCTGAATCCATTGTTGGGTCTTCAGAAGGGGACAATAGCGTAGCGATAATGCTATTGGATAAGTAACCTAGCCCGGGCTAATGTTCTGGAGACATGAGTTCAAACCTCTCTGGTGGAATTTAAATTAAATTAATTAATAAATCTGGAATGTAAAGTTGGTCTCAGTAATGGTGACCGTGGAACTAACAACAACTTGTCCTGGTCCCCTCATGCCAACACTATAGTTAAGAAAGCTCACCTACGCCTCTACTTTCTCGGAAGACTAAGGAAATTTGGCATGTCGGCTACGACTCTCACCAACCTTTACAGATGCACCATGGAAAGCATTCTTTCTGGTTGCATCACAGCTTGGTATGGCTCCTGCTCTGCCCAAGACTGCAAGGAACTACAAAAGTTCGTGAATGTAGCCCAATCCATCACGCAAACCAGCCTCCCATCCATTGGCCCTGTCTACACTTTCCGCTGCCTCGGCAAAGCAGCCAGCGTAATTAAGGACCCCACGCACCCCGGACATTCTCTTCCACCTTGTTCTGTCGGGAAAAAGATACAAAAGTCTAAGGTCACGTACCAACTGACTCAAGAACAGCTTCTTCCCTGCTGCCATCAGACTTTTGAATGGACTTACTTTGCGTTAAGTTGATCTTTCTCTCCACCCTAGCTATGGCTGTAACACTACACTCTGCACCCTCTCGTTTCCTTCTCTATGAACGGTATGTTTTGTCTGTATAATGCGCAAGAAACAATACTTTTCACTGTATGTTAATACGTGACAATAATAAATCAAATCAAATCAAACTGTCATCAAAACCAATCCAGTTCACTAACGTCCTTTAGGGATAACATTCACCATCCTTACCCGGTATGGTCTCCGTGACTCCAGACTCACCATAATGTGGTTGACTATTTCTTAACTGCCCTCTGAAATGGAGTAACAAGCCACTCAGGTCAAGGAAAATTAGGGATGAGCAACAAATTGTAACCTTGCCAGAGATGGCCACATCCCAAGGATTTTTTTAAAATCCTGGCACTCCTAACCTAATCCATAGAATCCCTACAGAGCTGAAGGAGACCATTCGGCCCATTGAGCCTGCAGTGACAACAATCCCACCCAGGCCCTATCCCCATAACCCTACTTATTTACCCTGCTAGTACCCCTGACACTAAGGGGCAATTTGCCATTGTCAATCCATCTAACCTGCACATCTTTCAGACTGTGGGAGGAAACTGGAGCACCTGGAGGAAACTCACGCGGGGAGAATGTGCAAACTCTACACAGTCAGTCACCCGAGGTTGGAATCGAACCCGAGTCCTTGGTACTGTGAGGCAGCAATGCCAACCACTGTGCCATCATGCCACCTTTGTGCACAGCAATGTGGTTGACTTTTAATTCTCTGAAATGTGTAGCAAGCCACTCAGGTCAAGGAAAATTAGGGATGAGCAAGACTTTTTAGCCTTGCCAGTGATGCCCACATCCCAAGGGTGAATTTTTAAAAAATACTGGCACTCCTAACCTAATCCATAGAATCCCTACAGAGTTAAAGGAAGTCATTCGGCCCATCAAATCTGCACCAAAAATAATCCCACCCTTTCCCTGTAACCCCACATATTTACCCTGCTAATCCCCCTCACACTAAGGGACAAATTAACATGGCCAATCAACCTAACCCACACATCTTCGGACTGTGAGAGGAATCGTATGTGTGTGGAGTTTGCACGTTCTCCCTGTTTCTGCGTGGGTTTCCTCCGGGTGCTCCGGTTTCCTCCCACAGTCCAAAGATGTGCCGTTTAGGTGAATTGGCCATGCTAAATTGCTCCTTAGTGTCCCAAGATGTGAAAGTTAGGGAGATTAACATGGTAAATACGTGAAGTTACGGGAAAGGGCCTGGGTGGGATGCTCTTTCGGAGAGTCGGTGCAAACCTGATGGGTGGAACGGCCTCCTTCTGCACTGCAAGGATTCTATGAACCCGGAGGAAACCCACGCAGACACGGGGAGAACGTGCAAACTCCACACAGAAGGTCACTTAAGGCCGGGTCCTTGGCACTGTGAGGTAGCGGTGCTAACCACTATGCCACTGTGCCGTCCTAACAGTGCAGTGGGTGTACCTACACCACATGGACTGCGGCGGTTTGAGAAGGCGGCTCACCAACACATTCTCAAGGACAATTAGGGATGGGCAATAAATATTGGTCTTGACATCCCATGAAGGAATTGCAGTTTAAGCTTGGAGCGGTGCACACTTGCCCATTATCTCACTGGGTTGCTGTGGTTTATACTCGGATTTTTATCACCGCATTCTGGGAGCAGTTGTAGATAATATACCGGCAAAGCATCCAATAAAATCTGCGCACCGAATCCTATTTTACTGCGATATGTTTAAGTAAAGGTAAAAAGAAAATAAATTGCTGTGTTGGTAATTCCATGCTGATGTTCCTCAGCTTGGGATCTCTCACTCTGTTGGAGTGGAAGAATGAGCTTGCCTCACGTTTCAGAGAGGAGGCAGCTGTGCGTCTGACACCTGCTCCCTCCAACAGAAACACTGGGCTCCACCACACTGCACAAATTGTCACTTCATTCGTACAACACAGATATTTCAAAGCTAAGAACAGATGGAAAGTAAGAGATCTGGCAGTCTCCCTCTGTTGCCTTGCCAAATGCTTGCCTTCCGAACAGAACTGGAAAGACATTAATTATGATAATTCAGGGAAAGAATGGAAATCAATGTCAAAATAGATGAAAAGGCGTAAATTTGTCTTTCGTCTGCATATTCCTTCCTCAAAGTAACTGTGGGCTTCAGTTATGCTAACGAGAGTGAATTGGCTAATTAACCATTAATCGCCCACAGATGTAAACTGTTTCCAATGGTTCTGGCTGATTATCAGTAATTGAAAGTCTTCTTTGCAGCAAAAACCTTCTTCTTTCCTGTCTCATTTCCATGGAACCTGCCTTGGTGAGTCGCTGGTACCCAGTAAGAAGCGTGCACGACTGTGCAGTTGTCGTGTCTGCGTGATCGAGGGGTGATTTGAGTGAACTATGATAGATGAGGCTTTGGAGATGGCAAAGAGGGAGGTTGGAAGCTAATATTCTTGTGCCATGATGTGGAGATGCTGGCATTGGACTGGGGTAAACACGGTAAGAAGTTTAACAACACCAGGTTAAAGTCCAACAGACTTTAACCTGGTGTTGTGAAACTTCTTACAATTCTTGTGCCAGCCACTGTTGCGGTGGGAAATGGCTGGCAGTTCATTCGTTCCTGGCACACTTGAGATGAAAGTTGAATGGATTGTCTGTGGATGATGTATTGTAGGGTGGCATGGTGGCACAGTGGTTAGCACTGCTGCCTCACAGCGCCAGGGAGCCGGGTTCGATTCCCGACTTGGGTCACTGTGTGGAGTTTGTATGTTCTCCCCGTGTCTGCGCAGGTTTCCTCCCACAGTGCAAAGATGTGTAGGTTAGGTGGATTGGCCATGTTAAATTGTCCCTTAGTGTCAGGGGACTAGCTAGTGTAAATGCATGGAGTTATGCGGATGGGATTGTGGTCGGTGCAGACTTGATGGGCCGAATGGCTTCCTTTTGTACTGTCGGATTCTATGATTTTTATGGACTCGCAATGCATCCAACAGCACACCAGCCTTCCCCACAAACTTCTTCTTCAGTCTTTGCTTTTACGGTAACTGTGGAATATTTGTACGGGTGCAGATAATCCCCCTCTATTTTAGAATCATAGAATCATAGAAACCCTACAGTGCAGAAGGAGGCCATTCGGCCCATCGAGTCTGCACCGACCACAATCCCACCCAGGCCCTACCCCCACATATTTACCCGCTAATCCCTCTAACCTACACATCTCAGGATTCTAAGGGGCAATTTTTAACCTCTAAGGGGCAATTTTTAACCTAATTTTAACCACAATTTTTGTGCAAGACGCTTCTCTTGGGACATTAATTTTCTCCACATTTTGTGTGCTTATATTAAGCCATGTTGGTCTTTGTTTGTGAACTCCCATCTTCTTACTTCAGATCCTGTACACATGGGAACTGAAACAGTGGTAGGTTAGAAATTACATTTGTTTTCTTTCATTTTTTTAACTATTGTTCAACAATAGAAAAATTGCTGGGGTCTAGTCTGGCTTCCTAATGTAATTTGGAGTGTTCCCACACCATAATAGATGTGAAAAAAATCTTTCTCACACAGCGAATGATTCAGGTCTGGAATTCACTGGTTGTGAATATAACCCAGTCCATCACGCAAACCAGGCTCCCATCCATTCATTCTGTTTACACTTCCCGCTGCCTCAGCAAAGCAGCCAGCATAATTAAGGACCCCACGCACCCCGGACATTCTCTCTGCCACCGTCAGGAAAAAGATACAAAAGCCTGAGGTCACGCACCAACCGACTCAAGAACAGCTTCTTCCCTGCTGCCGTCAGACTTTTGAATGGACCTACCTTGCATTAAGTTGATCTTTCCCTACATCCTAGCTATGACTGTAACACTACATTCTGCACTCTCTCCTTTCCTTCTCTATGAACAGTATGCTTTGTCTGTGTAGCATGCCAAGAAACAATACTTTTCACTGTATACTAGTACATGTGACAATAATAAATCAAATTAAATCACTGTCTGGAAGTGTGATGGAGGCATGTTCAATCGAAGCATTCAAAAGGGCGTTAGATGATTACTTGAATAGAAAACATGTGCAGAGGTTACAGGAAAGGGCAGGGGAATGGCACTAAGTCATGATGTTCGTTTGGAGAGATGATGCAGACATGATGGGCCAACTAGTCTCCTTTGGTGCCCTAACAATTGTATGATTTTGTGAGGCAAACCCTTCCATTCCATAGTGAGAGAGTGCTACATTGTTGGAGATGCTACCTTTTGAATGTTAAGCTTTATGTCTGTTCAGGGTGGATGTGAATGAACTATCTGAAGACAAAATAGGAAGTTTTATTTCCTGTAAATAGGAGCATCAATTCAGATTAACAGGCCATTTGCTGTGTGTAGGACTTTGCTGGGTCTAAATTGGCTTCAGTGTCTGGATGGAAATCAATGTTGAATACATTTGAAAAGTACTTCATTGTCTGTACAGTTTTTGGTGCTGTCTTGACAATATGAGAGGATGAGTAAATGTAAGCTTTCCTCACCATCTTCCCTGACCCCAGTGATCTTCAGCTGTACACTCCCACACACAAAGTCCACTCACATGGGTACATTTGGAACATTTGAGGGATCCTTTAAAGGTCCATTGATCTCGGATGGGAATTTTTGATCTTGGGGCAGGCGCAATGGGAAAATCCTGCCCGTAATCTCTGCTCCATCATTAGTGATGGCTCATTTTATTCAAGAACTTCTGGCTTTGGGAACCACCCACCCCAACTACCCCACTCCACTCTACCCCGTCACCCAGCCCTGCTAACCCCTCACTACCCTCTCACCCCCCATCCCTTCACCCACCCCACTAACCCTCACTCCCCACCCCCAGTATCCCCTCACCTCACCCACCTCATTGCCCCTCATCTCACTCTACCCCTCACAACCCTCTCAACCCTATCCCTTCACGCACCCCACTACACCCTCAACCCCCTCACTCCCCATCCCCCCACTTCCCCCCCACCCACCCCCACAACATCTTCCACCCATTACTCCCTCACCCAACCCTGCTACCACCTCACCCCCTCCCCTACCCACTCACCCCCTCCCCTACACCCGCACCCCCTCCCCCCTTCCCTACCCCCTCCCCTACCCACTCGCCTCCTCCCCCCTCACCCCCTCACCCACTCCCCAACCCTTCGTGCCCTCCCCCCTCACCCCTTCCCCTCCCCCTCACCCCCACCCCAACCCTTCACACCCTCCTCCTCCTCTACCCCCTCACCCCTATCCCCTCACCCCCTCCCTTACCCCCTCACCCCTATCCCCTCACCCCCCCTGACCAGCTCCTAAATATTCTTGCCCGCTGTGTCCTCATTCTCTTCTATTGAAGAAGCGTTTTTCTCTGATTCATGTTGGTGGGAATTGGTGCCGATCTCAGACTTGAAAAAAAAACTGGAACAGAGTTGATAAAATCCCAATCCCAAATATTCCAATGTCGGGAGGTGTAACAGAGAGGTTATTAAGCTTTCTCCCAAAGCTGTGTGGTTCTGTCATGGAATCAGTCTCGTTCTTTGTTGCTGATCTCACTGTGACACATGACAGGAATCTTTACACGAAAGAACCATTGGAACATTGTGAGGAGCATTCTCAGAATCCTGCACTGTGCTTTACTAAGCTCGACAAGACAGCTGAAAGGTTTTGACTCTCGCTTGTCACGACACTGTCGCCGCGATGGGCGGTTTCTTCGACCTTTCATTCACCCGGGGTGACTTTCTTTAACTTACAGCTTCGCGGTTGTGCAAAAATGAAGGAAGTTAAAGCATTTGAATAAAACTCAGAATCATGGAATTCCTACAGTGATGAAGGAAGCCATTCGGCCCGTCGAGTCTGCACCGACCACAATCCCACCCGGACCCTATCTCCATAACCCCATGCATTTACCCAAGCTAGTCTCCCTGACACTAAGGGGCAATTTAGCATGGCTAATCCACCTAACCCGCACATCTTTGGACTGTGGGAGGAAACCGGAGC
The DNA here is from genome assembly GCF_964213995.1 of Mustelus asterias. Classification (NCBI taxonomy): domain Eukaryota; kingdom Metazoa; phylum Chordata; class Chondrichthyes; order Carcharhiniformes; family Triakidae; genus Mustelus; species Mustelus asterias. Next base: position 16,338,772 of record NC_135812.1, read on the forward strand.
ACCCGGAGGAAACCCACGCAGACACGGGGAGAACATGCAAACTCCACACAGACAGTGACCCAAGCCCGGGAATCGAACCCGGGTCCCTGATGCTGTGAGGCAGCAGTACTAACCACTGTGCCACCGTGCCATCCACTTGCTGCTTTTTTGCTTTTAAAACATGTACAGTAGCAAAATGAGCCATAGGAAGCATGATTGATGCTGGAATGTGGTGACTGTGGTGTAACCCTTAACCACTTTAAGAACTTGGGTGGCACAGTGGTTAACACTGTTGCCTAACAGCGCCTGGTTCGATTCCACTCTTGGGTGACTGTTTCTGCAGAGTTTGCACGTTCTTCCTGTGTTTGCATGGATTTCGTCTGGCTGCTCCGATTTCTGACATGGAGCTGACGGTGTTGGAATACCAGCGGCTGGAGATGCGGGGAGGCCCAGTTACACGACATCTGCTGATGTCCCCTGGCCAGTTGCGCTGGCTGGGAGATTCGCCCCTGTTAAGAGCCACTTAACCGGGCCGTCCGCATTTTGCCAATGATAGATCATGCAACTGGCATCCTATTGCCAGCTCTGGGCAAGAGTAATGTTTAAAACCATAGAGAAGGGGCTGTGGGTAGGGGAGACAAGCCCGCGGCCCCAACCATTTTGTCAGACAGGTTTCCCTCTCCAAAGAATAAAGAAAATTACAGCACAGGAACAGGCCCTTCAGCCCTCCAAGCCTGCACCGACCATGCTGCCCAATTGAACTAAAGCTCCCCATCCTTCCGGGGACCATATCCCTCTATTCCCATCCTATTCATGTATTTGTCCAGAGGCCCCTTAAAAATCACTATTGTCTCTGCTTCCACTACCTCCCCCAGAAGCAAGTTCCAGGCACCCACCACCCTCTGTGTAAAAAAACTTGCCTCGTACATCTCCTTTAAATCTTGCCCCTCGCACCTTAAACCTCTGCCCCCTAGTAATTGACTCTTCCACCCTGGGAAAAAGCTTCTGACTATCCACTCTGTCCATGCCCCTCCTAATCTTGTAGACTTCTATCAGGTCGCCCCTCAACCTCCATCGTTCCAGTCAGAACAAACCAAGTTCCTCCAACCTCTCCTCATAGCTAATGCCCTCCATGCCAGGCAACATCCTGGTAAATCTGTCCTGTACCCTCTTCAAAGCCTCCACATCCTTCTGGTAGTGTGGCGACCAGAATTGAACACGATATTCCAAGTGCGGCCTAACTAAGGTTCTATAAAGCTGGAACATGACTTGTCAATTTTTAAACTCAATGCCCCGGCCGATGAAGGCAAGCATGCCGTATGCCTTCTTGACTAGCTTCTCCACCTGCGCTTCCACTTTTAGTGACCTGTGTACCTCTACACCCAGATTCCTCTGCCTATCAATACTCTTAAGGGTTCTGCCATTTACTGTATATTTCCTATCTGTATTAGACTTTCCAAAATGCATTACCTCCCATTTGTCCGGATTCAACTCCATCTGCCATCTCTCCGCCCAAGCCTCCCAAGCGATTTATATCCTGCTGTATCCTCTGATGGTCCTCATCGCTATCCACCGGTGGCTTTGTTTCCCAAAATTCTCTTGCGGCCTACCTGCAGGAATGCAGGCTCCGGCCTCCAGCCTGCCCCAGCAGCGACCACCATTCCAGGTGGCATGGCTGAGCCTCCACCCTCTGACTGGCCTGGCAGCTCCCAGGGGAACAGGCCTCTGTGCTGCTGGATGTGGCAGAGACTCCGGCACAGCTGTTTGATTTGCCTGCAAAATTAGGAGGGAAGCCCCACAGGCCAACCATTATAAAAAAAAATGCAAGTTGTCGGCACACATTTCCAGCTGATTGGTGTCGGGACATCGAAAGCATCGGAAAAATCCTGCCCTTGGTATCCTCCACAAACTTCCCGTCCTCCCGATCTTTGCATCATCAGCAAATTTGACTCCTTAGTCATGAATATAAATCGAAAATAGTTGAGGCCCCAGCACTTGTGATTCCTTGTGGCACCCCATTCATTACAGTTTGCCAATCTGAAAGTGACTCTGTTTCCTGTTAGTTAAGCAATCCTCTGCAGCACGGTGGAACAGTGGTTAGCACCGCTGCCTCACAGCGCCAGGGACCAGGGTTCGATTCCCAGCTTGGGTCACTGTCTGTGTGGAGTTTGCACATTCTCCCCGTGTCTGCGTGGGTTTCCTCTGGGTGCTCCAGTTTCCTCCCAGTCTGAAAGGCGTGCTGGTTAGGTGCATTGGCTATGCTAAATTCTCCCTCAGTGTACCCAAACAGGCGCCAGAATGTGGCGACTAGGGGATTTTCACATTGCAGTGTTAATGTAAGCCTACTTGTGACACTAATAAATAAACTTAAACTGTATCTAAACTAATATTTCACCCATAAGATATTGGAGCAGAATTTTACTATTCAGCCCATCGAGTCTGCTTCACCATTTGATCATGGCTGATATATTTCTCAACCCCGTTCCCCTGCCTTTTCCCTGTAACCATTGATCCTCTTACCAATCAAGAATCTAATTTTTATTAAAATCTTAACTTCTATTCAAAGATGTTCACACTGCAGTGATTAAGCAACAGAATCAGTGTGAAAGAAAGACTCAAACTGAACTGTCATGATCTTATGGAATGGTTGCAGCAGGCCTGAGGGGCTGAATGGCCTACACCTGCTCCTATCTTCCTCTGGCTTGATGGTCCTGTATGAGTCATGAGGTCTTTGTCATGCGTTACATCAATCTGCTAATGTATAGGATGACGTTCTATTTGTTCAGTTTAAGGAACTATCTGTAATAAAGTGGAACAAGAGTTGAAATGGAGAACATGCCTGTCGGGCACCTCTGACCGGTGTTGTGTTCACTTCCCTGTGTGGTTTATGTTGGATATTCAGTCGGTCTCTCACAAAGAGCTTTTGAGTCTTACATGTTTAAACATAAATGTTTATTGATAACACATGACTATGGACATATATGGGAGGTCTCAGGGCACAGTGGGTAGCATCTCTGCCTCTGGGCCTGAAGCTCTGGGTTCGAGTCTCACGATGTGGAGATGCCGGCGTTGGACTGGGGTAAACACAGTAAGAAGTTTAACAACACCAGGTTAAAGTCCAACAGGTTTATTTGGGAGCAAAAGCCACACAAGCTTTCAGAGCTCCAAGCCCCTTCTTCAGGTGAGTGGGAATTCTGTTCACAAACAGGGCATATAAAGACACAAACACAATTTACAGAATAATGGTTGGAATGCGAATACTTACAGCTAATCAAGTCTTTAAGATACAAACAATGCGAGTGGAGAGAGCATCAAGAGAGGCTAAAAAGATGTGTATTGTCTCCAGATAGGACAGCCAGCTGTGGGGATTACAGATAGTGTGACATGAACCCAATATCCCGATTGAGGCCGTCACCCCAGTCTCACCCCAGGACTTGATGGCGTGATGGACTTTGGAGTAATGAAGTTTTGTTTATTAAATCCTTTCTTTGATTTGTAAGTTGGAGTAATTTTTGTTATATTTTTATTATCTGAATTAGAAGAGTTCCTTCCGAAGAAACACTGTGGACAACACTGTACTTGGTCCCACATTAACCCTTGCAATGCCAGGTACTCTAGACTGCAGTTTACAATTCACCGTGCATATTTATGCAACCAATAGTGAATAACAATGACTTGAATCAGCATCACACTGTCCCGTATCAAAAGCTTTGAAATGCAGGATGGGGGTGGTCTGGGTGGGGGAAGGTGGGACAAAATTCAATCCCTTCCCTGACTCGTGTTGAATGTGAATTGCATTGAAATCATAGAAACCCTACAGTACAGAAAGAGGCCATTCGGCCCATCGAGTCTGCACCGACCACAATCCCACCCAGGCCCTACCCCCATATCCCTACATATCTTACCCACTAATCCCTCTAACCTACGCATCTCAGGACACTAAGGGGAAATTTTAGCATGGCCAATCAACCTAACCCGCACATCTTTGGACTATGGGAGGAAACCGGAGCACCCGGAGGAAACCCACGCAGACACGAGGAGAATGTGCAAACTCCACACAGACAGTGACCCAAGCCGGGAATCGAACCCAGCTCCCTGGAGCTGTGAAGCAGCAGTGCTAACCACTGTGCTACCGTGCCGCCCTGATGTGAACGATGTGAACATTTTTTGTATATTCATTCATGGGACATGGGCGTCGCTGGCTAGTCAGCATTTATTACCCATCCCTAGTTGCCCTTGAACTGAGTGGCTTATTAGGCCAGTTGAGAGTCAACCACATTGCTATGGCTCTGGAGTCACATGTAGGCCAGACCGGGTAAGGGACGGCAGATTTCCTTCCCTAAAGGACATTAGTGAACCAGATGGGTTTTTCCAAACAATCAACAATGGTTTCATGGTCATCAGCAGATTCTTAATTCCAGATATTATTTATTGAATTCAAATTCGACCACCTGCCGTGGCGGGATTCGAACCCGGGTCCCCAGAATATGTGCTGAGTTTCTGGATTAACACTCTGGGGATAATACCACTAGGCCATCGCTGGGAGTGACTTCTTAGGTTGCGGAATGAAGTTTCCAAAAGGAGGCCATTCAAATTGTTTCCAGTGTGAACCTGTTCTATGAAGGGGTGGAATAAAATTGTACGGGGTAAGAACATTATTGTGTCGGTGCAGACTCGATGGGCCGAAGGGCCTCTTCTGCGCTGTATGATTCTATGATTCGCTTGAAATAAGGCCAAAACAATTGAATGCAGACTGATTGATTTTGAAATATTTTTTCCCCTTTGAGGCCAAGTTCTAACTCCATTACTGACTTACTACACATCAGTCAATGACACATTAACAAACGTTTGACTTCTTTCCAGATTATCACAGACTTCGCTTTCCAAGTACTGATTTACTGCCATGTAATAGTTTTGAGAATGCATTTGCAAAATGAAGAGAAAAGAGGATAAAGGGAATTCCAGCTGGAGCCTTCCTCTGGTAATCTGCGGGGTTACCTTACTTTCCCCTCCGTTAATATTCAGAACCACATCATGTTCCCTTTTGCAAGTCAGAGTAATTGAGGACTGAAGCCACATTTCTCCAATTTCTTTCTCGCCCATTACTTCCCAGCATTGGATTTGGAGGGGGTTACCCCAAAGATGGGCTGGGAAATCCCTCACGGAAGTTTCCAGATATGGCAATTGTCCAGATGTGCAAACTTCCCTGGACAATTGTGTGAGGCTCGGAACCATCTGATAAACTGATTTCAAGTTTATTTATGAGTCAGAAGTAAGGCTTAATTAGCAAAGCAATGAAGTTCCTGTGAAATTCCCCTAGTCACCACACTCCAGTGCCTGTTCGGGTCAACGCACCATAACCAGCTCATCTTTCGGACTGTGGGAGGAAACCGGAGCACCCGGAGGAAACCCACGCAGACACGGGAAGGAGGTGCAAACTCCACACAGACAGTGACCCAAGCCAGGAATCGAACTCGGGTCCTTGGTGCTGTGAGACAGCAGTGCTAACCACTATGGAAGTTGTTAACTTCAGATGGTTCTGTCAGAGTTATGCGAATAAATACTCAGAAAAAGTTAGAAGAAATAAAACTACTTCTGGTCTCCAGATTATTCCCAGTACTGTGCAATAGTGAATACAAAGAACAAAGAACAAAGAACAATACAGCACAGGAACAGGCCCTTTGGCCCTCCAAGCCCACGCCGCTCCCTGGTCCAAACTAGACCATTCTTTTGTATCCCTCCATTCCCACTCCGTTCATGTGGCTATCTAGATAAGTCTTAAACGTTCCCAGTGTGTCCGTCTCCACCACCCTGCCTGGCAGTGCATTCCAGGTCCCCACCACCCTCTGTGTAAAATACGTCCTTCTGATATCCGTGTTAAACCTCCACCCCCTCACCTTGAACCTATGACCCCTCGTGAACGTCACCACCGATCTGGGAAAAAGCTTCCCACCGTTCACCCTATCTATGCCTTTCATAATTTTATACACCTCTATTAGGTCACCCCTCATCCTCCGTCTTTCCAGTGAGAACAACCCCAGTTTACCCAATCTCTCCTCATAACTAAGCCCCTCCATACCAGGCAACATCCTGGTAAACCTCCTCTGCACTCTCTCTAAAGCCTCCACGTCCTTCTGGTAGTGTGGCGACCAGGACTGGGCGCAGTATTCCAAATGCAGCCGAACCAACGTTCTATACAACTGCAACATCAGACCCCAACTTTTATACTCTGTGCCCCGCCCTATAAAGGCAAGCATGCCATATGCCTTCTTCACCACCTTCTCCACCTGTGACGTCACCTTCAAGAATGTAGGAACAGATTAATGTGTGGCTGGGGAGATGGTGCAGGACAGATGGCTTTAGGTTCCTCAGGTATTGGGACCCTTTTTGGGGGAGGTGGGACCTGTGCACACTAGAAGGGTTACATCTGAACAGGAGTGGAACCAACATCTCCCTTGGGGAAGTTTGCCAGTGCTGCCGGGGTGGATGTAAACTAAGGCTGGAATTCTCTGGCCGTCATGCCCCGCAGCCACTGCAAGCGAGGGTGGAGAATTCGGCACGAAGCCAAATCTCTGTTCACTGCAGTGGGGCGGGTAATCCCATTGGCGTGAATGGCCAGAGATTCCTGCCCTAAAGGTAGGGGAGTCTAAAACTAGAAGGCATAGGTTTAAGGTGAGAGGGGAGAGATACAAAAGTGTCCAGAGGAGCAATTTTTCACACAGAGGGAAGTGAGTGTCTGGAACAAGTTGCCAGAGGTAGTAGTAGAGGTGGGTACAATTTTGTCTTTTAAAAAGCATTTAGACAGTTACATGGGTAAGACGGGTATAGAGGGATATGGGCCAAATGCGGGCAATTAGGATTAGTTTAGGGGTTTAAAAAAAAGGACGGCATGGACAAGTTGGGCTGAAGGGCCTGTTTCCATGCTGTAAACCTCTATGATTCTATGATTCTATGAGTCTAGAAATTGGCAGGGGGGTGGGAGCCTGAACAAGCAGTTCAGGGGAGGGAGAAGTTGATGTGGACTTAGGAACCAAAATTCCAGTAAGTCAGTCTGAAAGGCAGGGGAAACGTAGACTTGATAAGAAAGAAGTGAGCCCAGCAAGATTAAATGGAATATATTTCAATGCCCGATGCCTGAAGTGTAAGATAGATGAGCTGAAGGCACTGGTAGGTACACAGGCAATGACCAAGACTTGGCTGAAAAATGGGCAGGAATGGCAGCTCAAATTTCCTGGTCATAAGGTATTCAGATTCTCATAAATCTCCTCTGCACACTCTCTAAGAACTTCACATCTTTCCTAAAGTCTGGGGCCCACATATAGGATCCAATTATAGAATCATCAAATCCCTACAGTACAGAAGGAGGCCTTTGGCCCATCGAGCCTGCACTGACAACAATCCCACCCTATCCCCCGTAACCCCACATATTTATCAGGGCTAATCCCCCCGAAACTAGGGTCAATTTAGCATGGCCAATCAACCTAACCCGCACATCTTTGGACTGTGGGAGGAAACTGGAGCACCCGGAGGAAACCCACGCAGACACGGGGAGAACATGCAAACTCCACACAGACAGCGACCCAAGCCGGGAATTGAACCCAGGTCCTTGGCACTGTGAGGCAGCAGTGCTAACCACTGTGCCATCGTGCCGCCCATATGAGATAGAGAGGGGGAATAGAAGAGAGGGGTGGTGGGGGTCACAATATTGACCAAGGAGTCAATTACAGCAGTGAGGAGGGATGGTGTCCTGAGAGGATCATCAAATGAGGCCATATGTGCAGTAGAAAAACACACAGAAGGGACAAACTCTCTGGTGGGTGTGTTCTATCAACCCCCAAACAGTCAGGGAGAGATAGAGAATCAAATATATAATTACATTTCAGAACTGTGTAGAAATAATGCATCAATAGTAGGGGAAAATAACTACCCAAATATTAATTATGATGTGGAGATGCCAGTGTTGGACAGGGTGGGCACAGTAAGAAGTCTCACAACACCAGGTTAAAGTCCAACAGGTTTATTTGGCAGGAGAATGAGGATGAGAAAAATATCAGCCATGATTGAATGGCGGAGCAGACTCGATGGGCCGAGTGGCCTGATTCTGCTCTTAAGTCTTATGGTCTTATCTGGAATCATGAGCTTTCGGAGCGCTGCTCCTTCCTCACATGAAGGTAAGAGGTAGAAGGCTAAGAGGGGAGTTGGGGAGGAGCTTTTTCACCCAGTCTGATTGCCACTGTGGGGAAATTACAGCTATCTTCCAGAAAAGACGTTAAGCCCAGGCTATCAAAATCTCAGGTGGACGGAAAGGAGCCCGTGAGCCATATTATTTTTTATTCATTCGTGAGACATGGGTGTCGCTGTCTGACCAGCATTTATTGCCCATCCCTAGTTGCCCGAGGGCAGTTGAGAGTCAACCACATTGCTGTGGCTCTGGAGTCACATGTAGGCCAGACTGGGTAAGGACAGCAGATTTCCTTCCCCAAAGGATATCTGCGAACGAGATGGGTTTTTCCAAAAATCAACAATGGTCAATTCTTAATTCCAGATTTTTAAAAAAATTGAATTTAAATTCCACCATCTGTCGTGGCGGGATTTGAACCCAGGTCCCCAGAACATTAGGTGAGATTCTGGATTAACAGTCTCGTGATAATACCACCAGGTCATCACCTCCCCATATTTAAAGCAGAGCAGAAAAGTCAGTCATAACTCAACCATTACATTAAAACTATAGGGACATTTAGTTTGTGGGAACTCACTGTGTGCCAATTGGCTTCTGAACTTGTCCATATGGCAACACTGATTACATCAAGGATATTTGGAATGTTCCGAAGATGTCGAAGGTTTAATAAGATTACACATTCTTTACTTTCTTTAATGTTGTTGCTTGGACAATAATCTGGTAGGGACAAAGCAAGGATAATTTTCCTCCCTTCCTCCCTCCCTTCCCGAACCCGAGAGCAGTGAAGCCTATTTTTCCGTCTCCACTGCTGGGTGGACATAGACTGAGAATCACATCTGTAATCTTTGCTTCTGTCTCTTATTATTTTGTTCTGCGTATCGATATAGGAGGCAGTAACTTAAAGTAAGTCAGAATTCGTCACTGCCGACTGGGATGTCACATTGTCTCCAACTGATGATTGCCTTCTTCATTCTCAAACAAATACGTTGTGAAGATTTTTTAAAAATTAATTCATGAGACATGGGCGTCGCTGGCTGGCCAGCATTTATTGTCCATCCCTAGTTGCCCTTGAGAAGGTGGTGTTGAGCTGCCTTCTTGAACGGCTGCAGTCCACGTGCTATTGGTTGACCCACAAAAGGATTGAGGATTCCTTAATGATCAATATAGGGAATGGACTTCTGATGTTGATTTGATTTATTATTGTCACATGTATTAGTAAACAGTGAAAATTATTGTTTCTTGAGCGCTACACAGACAAAGCATTCCGCTCATAGAGAAGGAAAGGAGAGAGTGCAGAATGTAATGTTACAGTCATAGCCAGGGCGCAGAGAAAGATCAACTTGGTGCGAGGGAGCTCCATTCAAAAGTCTGATGGCAGCAGGAAAGAAGTTGTTCTTGAGTCTGTTGGTACATATCCTCAGACTTTTGTATCTTTTTCCAGACGGATGAAGTGAGAATGTCCGGGGTGTGTGGGGTCCTTAATTATGCTGGTTGTTTTTCTGAGGCAGCGGGAAGTGTAGACAGAATCAATGGTGGGAGGCTAGTTTGAGTGATGGACTGGGCTTCGTTCATGACCCTTTGTAATTTATTGGTCTTGGACAGGGCAGGAGCCATACCAAGCTGTGATACAACCAGAAAGAATGCTTTCTATGGTGCATCTGTAAATGTTGGTGAGAGTCATAGTGGATATGCCAAATTTCCACTCCGACTCTCATGACTCTCAGAATGGAGCATTGCAGACGACTGAATCACTTAAGAAGCAGTTTCTGGTTGTATCACAGCTTGGTATGGCTCCTGCTCTGTCCAAGTCCACATCAACTTCTCTGCGCCCTGGCTATGGGCCGGACTTTATGTTCTTCCATTGATGAGCCACGGTTGAGCAAAAAACCCTGTTTCATCCTCGTTGATTTACTGATTCAAAGAGTCAAGAAAAGATAGCAGCAACATTCTTGGTAACTTCATTGCCCAATCCCGTCGGGATGTGGTATGTGTGGCTGAGGGGTGGTGAGGAGTGGGGTTAGTGGGGAAGTGGTTAGAGGAAAGACCAATGAATCTTTTTGTGCTGATTTGTTTATGCCAGTTATAAGATGTAGAATAAATAATTTTCACATGTACTCAAAATGGACTGGCCTCCTCAACAAGTGCTTTGCTGTAGCATGGACTATTACTCAGGCTGCCTTACACTGCTACACTACACTAAAGGGGGATAATAAGACCGGTACATATTGAAGGAGTATTATCATTTTTTTTCTGCAATGTGCTGTGTTCTTTCATCCTCTCTGGATCAAATGTGAGAAATTGGCTGGAAAATCAGGCCTTTATGATCATTATATATCCCAAACAGTTGATCCCTGTAGCGAGCCCCGGATATCAGCTTCTGCTAAAACTCCTCCTCATTTTTGAGTGCTAAGTGATGGAATGAGGAAGTGAGGACAATTGAGAAAGAACATCAAAGAATAAGTCCAGTGCTAATTGTTGCCTTGACGCCAACTATTGAGAAGGGACAATGCCATCCTTATGCCTGCATCTCCCGCGATGAATCGAATATCTTACTTGAGGCTGTTTACATGCCTCATTATTGCGGTATGGCACAGGCATGTTTCTGATGGCATGTTCTTTACGTTTGAGTCAGCACCATGATTGACAGGAGAGAGAGGTTGCATAACCTGTGGGTTGATGAGTCATCTTTACCTAAGGGTCTATCGTCGCATGGTGAAATGCATTGCCACACTTATATAATTGGAGGTGGGGTTGCAGGGGGCGTGAAATAATTAGGAATATGGGAACGTAGGAATTAGGAGCAGAAGGAGCCAAATTCAGCCCTTCGAGCCTGCTCTGCCATTCAATCAGAGATCATAGCTGATCTTTCCCTGGCCTCAAATCCACCTGTTCCCATTTCCTTTTAACCCATGTTTTATCAGAAATATATCTATCTCCTTGAAACAATTTAATTATTTTCAGAGAGCCCCCCCAGCACCTTTTCAATTTTCTTCCCTTTCACGGGAGTAGATGCTTCCTCAGGTAGCTTCTTCAAGGAGGAATCTTATCATGTCAGTGCCCAGATTGTAATTAGAGCCAAGCCTTCCCCTGCAAGCAAGTGATCACAACCAAGACCCAGTCCCGTTCTCCCCACACGCTTGCACCAGTGGATCATGAGCACAATTGGAATGCCTGGATTAATCTGTTTAGTGAATCTGGTCATTACAAATGTTTCCAAACTCTTTCATATTGACCCTGTCTTAAAGCAGCAATGACAGGGATCCAGGGAAAGGTCATCAGCTCATTGTCCACAGAGGACTATGAACATATGCTTGCACAAGACCTAGGGCTTCAGCCCTAGCTCTCTGCAGGATTACAGTGGCCTAATCAGCTCAAGTTTATGTAGTATCCATAAGATATAAGAGCAGAATTAGGCCATTCGGCCCATTGAGTTTGCTCGGCCATTCAATCATGGCTGATATGATTCTCATCCCCATTCTCTTGCCTTCTCCCCGTAACCCTTGGTCCCCTTATTGATCAAGAACCTATCCAACTCTGTCTTAAAGACACTCAATGACCTGGCCTCCACAACCCCCTGTGGCAATGAATTCCACAGGGGGAGGCAGTGGAGTAGTGGTATTATCTCTGGGCTAGTAATCCCAAGACCCAGCATTATGTCCTGGGGACCCAGGTTCGAATCCCACCACTGCCCATGGTGAAATTTGAATTCAATAAAAATCTAAAGTTAAAAATGATCATGAAACCATTGTCAATTGTCAGAAAAGCCCATCTGGTTCACCAATGTCCTTTAGGGAAGGAAATCTGCCTTCCTTACCTGGTCTGGCTTACATGTGACTCCAGAGCCACAGCAATGTGGTTGACTCTTATTTACTGCTCAGGGATGGGAAATTAATGTTGGTCCAGCCAGCGACGCTGACATCCCATGAACGAATAAAAAAAGTACAATATTCATTCACTTATTATATACAGCATAGCAGCAGCCCGACTGGTCTCCGCTATACTCCACATGCATTGATTCTGATGTCTTTCTGACTTGTTTTAAACTTTAGCGCCGTCCTTCTACACCTTCCTCTCTCAGTAAGATAATCTGTGAGCCCTCCATTTCTGCTTTAAATAACAACCCAAAGCTGGGTAAGATACAAGAAATTCTGTGTGAGTTTCACAGCTGAAGAGAATTTCAACCATCTCATTTTAGCATTCGATTGTAGTTTGTAAATGCATTCCCCCCACCCCCCTCCAACCACCAACTCTCCCTCTCTGTCTAGGTGGCTGTAATAATCTGACCGAGGCCGTCACCATCACTCTTTATTTACAACGTGCTCAAAGTGTCGCTCAGCGGCTAGAGGGTACATGCCAACCCGAGTCTATCGACTGCCAGCCTGAGTGGAGCCAGCTGGTTATAAACACCCACCCACTTCCCCGCTGCTCCTTCCCTATTGGTGATGTGGAGATGCCGGCGTTGGACTGGGGTAAACACAGTAAGAAGTTTAACAACACCAGGTTAAAGTCCAACAGGTTTATTTGGCAGCAAAAGCCACACAAGCTTTCGGAGCTCCGAAAGCTTGTGTGGCTTTTGCTACCAAATAAACCTGTTGGACTTTAACCTGGTGTTGTTAAACTTCTTACTGTGTCTTCCCTATTGGGCCAGCCTTCACTCACCTGATAGAGGAGCTCGTATTCAACCAGGCCCGAGGGGGGCTCGAGGGTGGGGGCCGGTGGGGGGGGGGGGATCTATTGACCATCCCCCCCCCTCCCCCCACCCCGTGTCCATCATAACAGTGAGTTTGAGGACTAAAAAGCTTATTTGTTTCCTTCTTGCTGGCAACCAGCATTGAGAATATTCCTCATCTATATTGTGCTGCAACTAATTAGTGTGGCGACCCTCTCCACCCTGTTGCCGGGTAAATGTCCCCAATGTAGTAACTTGGTGCTCAGGAGAATCAGTGCCCATTGGTAGAAACGTCAAATGGACATTGCTGGGCTGGGCTGTGACCATCCTGATCCATTCATCGGGGACGATTTTCCGGCTTCACCGTGCCTGGCGTGGATCGCACCAATCGCGGAAAATAACATGTGGGCCCCGGCGCCAAACGATTTGTAATGGCACCGCCCCTGTCTAATGGTGCAAACTGGATTAGAATATGCTGATTAGAACGTTTAAAGTAGCAGTTAAATATGCCGAACCTATTCATTGCCGGATTCACCCAGCTCCCAGGTTCATCCGACACTCGGGCATGGAGTGAGCCCGGTGGGAATCATTACTGGTCTCCACTAGCGGAGACCAGGTGTGATGGCCACATCAGTGAGCTCGGAGGCTATTGAAGCCCCCGGGTGATCAGGGACATGGCTGGGCAGTGCCCACCTGGCACCCTGGCAGTGCCCACCTGGCACCCTAGCAGTGCCTACCTGGAACACTGGTAGTACCAGTTTTGCACTGCCAGTCTGCCGGGGCAGAGCCAAGAGGATGGGGCCTGAGTGGGGTTTATGACGGGGGGCTATGATGAGTGGGTTGTGAAAGGAGGGGTCACAAAGGGGGTTGGGGGGGGGCATTTCGGGTCATAAAGGGAGATCCAATGGGAGGGCCCCAATGCCCTGATGCTGGTGATCTGTGTCAGGAAGGAGGTGGGGAAACATGCTGCCGCCGATGAAGAGAGGGGGGGTCCCGATGTCCGTGGGGGGAGGGGGGGTCTCCCAGTGCACTGAGATCAAGGCACGCTTCCAAAATGGCACCCGATCGCTTTGCAGCTGGGCTCACCGGCATGTTTAAGTCCTATCCCTCCCAGAACTGGCATGGAACTCACCACTCTCCCAAACAATGACTGAGTGTGGGACGATTGTGGTTCGATCCACGCCGGTCGCTCCAGTTTTCTCGCCATTAAGGTATTTAGTCATTGTTGAGAAAATCGCAGCCATCAATAGATTTCTGGCTGAAACAAGCACTGGCATAGCCAAAGGCAGTTTCATTATTATTGTGAAAGAATGAGATGATATCTGGATATCAATAGCAGGAAATGGGCTAATTGCACAGCAATTTAAACTATGCTTTTTTACGCAAGAGAAGATAGAGGGGTGACTCCAATGACTGGCACAGTACCATATCATTGAAGACTGCCCTTTACGCAGATTGTCATATAGTTTCAACACTTTAAAATGTGAATTTTCCAAATGATCTTTCGCAAATTGGACAATTGTGCACAGAGTATACTGCAGCTTCAGGGAAGATTGGTAAATTTACCAATGTACGTCACCGATGCTAATTGTAATCAGAGGTTTAACAATGATTTTTGATTTGATTTATTATTGTCACATGTATTGAGATACAGTGAAAAGTATTGTTTCTTGCGCGCTATACAGAGCATACCATTCAAAGAGTACATAGGGGAGAAGGAAAGGAGAGAGTGCAGAATGTAGTGTTACAGTCACAGCTAGGGTGTAGAGAAAGATCAACTTAATGCAAGGTTGGTCAGTTCAAAATTCTGATGGCAGCAGGGAAGAAGCTGCTCTTGAGTCGGTTGGTACGTGACCTCAGACTTTTGTATCTTTTTCCCGACGGAAGAAGGTGGAAGAGAGAATGTCCAAAGGCTGCAGGGTATTCCATTGTGAAGACATGTTACCATCTTTCCCGGCTGTGATCTTGCATCCAAATCGCCATTCTTCATCTATCGTTTAGCCTGGTCCTTCACCAATTGAACCCAAAAAAAGGAGATCACGGTCACTTAAAAACGAGAGCTAAATTTGACGGGGTGGCACGGTGGCTCAGTGGTTAGCACTGCTGCCTCACCGTATCAAGGATCCGGGTTCAATTCCGGCCTCAGGTCACTGTCTGTGTGGAGTTTACACATTCTCCTCGTGTCTGCGTGGGTTTCCTCCGGGTGCTCCAGTTTCCTCCCACAGTCCAACGATGTGCGGGTTAGGTTGATTGGCCATGTTAAATTGACCCTAGTGTCAGGGGGATTAGCAGGGTAAATATGTAGAGTTACAGGAATAGGGCATGGGTGGGATTGTGGTTGGTGCAGATTCGATGGGCCAAATGGTGGCCTCATTCTGCACTGTGGAGATTCTGTGACTCTGGAGTTAGCCTACTCTTGTCCAAATAAAATTCTGTGTGTGTGTGTGTGTGTGTGTGCATTTGATGTGAAGTGTGTGTGTGTGAAGTGGAGTGTGCGTGTGATGTGGAGTTGCAAAATTCTATTAAACACGAAACCATGAGATTTGGTGTTAGGCTATCCTTTGTAAGATCTATCCAAGTAATTCTAGTACAGACATACCTTCAGGACACAGAGCAGATCAAATAGCCTTGTTAATACTTCAACATGGTATTGAGGGTTGAGGGATTTCTACCATTTCAGTGTGTGTCAGCTGTCGGGAGAGAAATCGGTTCAATGTTGTAAAAAAAATCAAACCCCTCAGTCGACATTTGCAGCATTGTGCAATTAAGTAGCTGAAACTGGGCATAACAGGATTTTTATTTGAGTTTGTATCTGCCTGTGGAGTGAGGTGTTCAATAAACTGAATAATATTGTATCCGCTACAGGAGCTTAACTGACTGGCAATTCCAGGAGTTGAACTTTTCTGTGATGGTGCCGGAAAGTAAGATCAACATTCACCGCAGTTATCACCTGGAAGGATGACTGCAACGGAACTACACACTCATCATCTTCAGGAATGGGGGTGGAACAAGCACAGGCTGGGTTTCTGTATCTGTAGTCCAGTTAGCTTAGCTCGGAACTGGATCGAATTTGTGTTGTGCCTTGTTTGCAAATGGTTGACATTGTGAATGGGCCCATGATAAAACACACACACACATGCACGTGCACCCACACTCCACATCACACACGCTCACACACACGCACACACACATATACACACCCCTCCATATCACACACACAACTCCGCACCACATACACACACAAACATATACGCACACCATATCACACACACAACTCCACATCACACACACACTCCACATCAAATGCACGCACACGCACGCACACGCACATGCACGCACACACACACGCACCGCACACATACACTCACACGCACACGCACACTCACACTCACACTCACCCACACACTACCACACATGGCCAATCAACCTAACCTGCACATCATTGGAGTGTGGGAGTGATGCGCGATATAACTCACGAGGCTAGAGATGCTCGAGGAAATAAAGGCTTTTATTGACTACTACAATAGAGCTACCATATATAATACACGATCCCAGACTGAGGGGTCCCAGACAGAGCAGTGACCTTTATACCTCTCCCAGGAGGCGGAGCCCGACTGGGATGTACCATAATAACTATATTACAGGTAGAACAGCCCAACCCTAACCCCAACAGTAACATGTAGAACAGCCCAACCCTAACCCCAACAGTAACATATATACAGACTCATAGTGCTGGCCAGACCCTGGCTCAGTACTACCTGGTGGGAACCAATGATGGTTCACCACAGTGAGGAAACCGGAGCACCCAGAGGAAACCCTGGCAGAATTGGGGAGAACGTGCAAACTCCACACAGACAGTGACGTAAGCTGGGAATTGAACCCAGGTCCCTGGCGCTGTGAGGCAGCAGTGCCTACCACTATGCCACCGGGCTGCCCACTTTAACAAAACAGATGGATTTTTCCATTGACATTATGTTATGGTCCCATTGGTGACATTACATATTGGTGACATGCTGCCAAACGTCACTCGGATAAGATGGTGAGATGCCGTGGTGGGGTTTGAAAAGAATGTCAAGTACTTTGGCGCTGATGTGTTGGAGTTCAGGAAACGCAATGGCAGTTCAGATCTCAAGTTCAATGGAGGACACAGGTGGCAAAAATGTGAAATACTTTGCGAAGGATTACATTACACGGGCTGGACAGCACAAAAACAGGCAGAGCTGATGTGAATGCTCCATATGAACCTCCTCCTGTATTTTCTCATCTTACTCAGTCAAAACATCCCTCTGCTCTTTTCTCCCTCATATATCTTTTTAAGCATCTATATTATTTGCTTCAACCACTCCCTGTAGTAGTGACTTCCCCATCCTCAATACCTTAAAGAGGTTTCTTTTGAATTTCCTACTGGGAGTTTTGGTGACTATCTTGTATCAAAGGCCTCTAGTTTTGCTCTTCCCCACAGATGGAAACATATCTCTAATAAGTCTTCAGAGGCAAAAGTCCCTTCAATCCCTGTATTTACAATTCCAACAACAGTACACAGAGTGCTATCAGTCAGTAGTCTACCTTGGGAGTCCCAGAGGAACTGACACAATACAAGGAAAAGACTCTCTGATTGGCCTATCCATTGGATCCTGAATCAGGGAGTTCCTATTCCAATAGGCCAACCTCAATGGCCTGATTGAAGTCATTACAATAGCCTCTGGCAGTATTGTTAATTGCCCATGAGGGTCAAAACAAGTTCGAGCATGCCTTAAAAATAGCACCCACAAGTGGCATGTCAGTGTCCCGTGCCTCTGGGAGCCACTCAAATTTAAAAACTGAGGGCGGAAGTAAGGAGCCGGGAAGCCTCTTGTCTCTAATTACCACCCTGTTTAACTCGTTGAGGAGCTCGTAAATGGGTCACGGAGGACGAGCAGGCGATATTCAATTTGTGAATCTCTGGAATCTGAACAGTTTGGTGCTCATTATTGCATGATTGTCGGGTTCAATGCTGCAGAAGTTAACCGATTTGGTTTTTTAGGCCGGAACAAAAACACACCATGTATCCTGGACGATCTGGTGATGGATCAAGTGCATTACCTCTCATTTTGTGTGCGTTGAGGCTGCTGCGCACCCAAGGTGCTGCTCTCTCTCTTCAGCAAGACAATGGCAATCCCCATCATGGCTGCCATCTTGCCTTTACTGCCCGCGTTGTGCAGGCAGCTCATGGCTCCCGCCAACACATGGTGCCAAACTTACCGCTTGCCCAATTCACGCATTTACATTTGAAGATGGGGTGGCGGCGCCGGGAGCCCGGAACTTATCTGGGACTCGGATTCGCACTGTGGTGCCTACCTCATCAAAGCCGTTCATGAGCTTTAAAGACCTCCATTAGGCCTTATCTTTTGAGGGATGGAAAGTTGATGAGGAGAAGATGCCAGAAACCAAGAGCTTCCCATAGAGATGTACAGCACAGAAAAAGACCCTTCGGCCCATCACATCTGTGCCAGTGGCAAAGAATACAGTGACATTGCAGAGAATTGTCTTGGTCGGTGCTTTTTTTTCAACAAACCCAGCCTGGTGCCTTAATGCCTTAAACAAACAGAAATAACGGATTGTCAAACGGGCTGTTTGGCCACTAAGGATCTTATGCGAAGCTTGCAAGAGGAGAAATCGATAGTGTAAGCACTTGAAGCACTGGCTTAATCCTTTGCAGTGGTACTTACAAAGCTCGCCAAATCCACCCCGAGTGCTCAATGGAATCCTAATGATTATATGTTAAATAAGTGTCGCGTCTCCTGAACATTAAGCAGTCATCAGCACATTGTGGCTTCGGTAAAGCACTAAATCAGAGGTTGGAGGAAACCTGTCGCTAAGAAGTGGACTTTCATATGCGCACTTCAGTCGCCATCTGTTATCAGCACCATTCACGCTGTGATCTGTATAGCCTCTATCGTGTTCATTAAATACTGTTCACAAAGAAAATCAAATACACATCTCCTGAAGTTGTAGTATTTAATTAGCTGGAACAGGGCAGCGCCGGGATCTCAAGCAGATTTACTGTTAATTAAATCTGTCCTCTAATCCTGGGTATAAAACGCTGCATTTCTCTTTTATTGTCGTGTTATGGGCTGGGAGTAAGGATGAGGATTGCAAAGAGCATCTGTCAGCAACTGTGGAATGTACGCCCGGGTTATCTGTGCTAAAACAGACCCAGCGACTGGGTGCTTGTCAACAATTCAGCACAACCTTCGCATTTTAACGATCCCAGAGTCTGAATAAAATGATTCAAATTGCGGCCACTGAGGGACTTGTAATCATTATAAAAGTTTGCCCATTAATGTTTCACTGACATGGAGTAAAGTACAGAAAATTGTCATTAAGGGCAAATTTAATTTTACAGCAGGAGAGGCAACGTCGAATGAAACACGGTGGCCTGCATTTTTCCACAAGGTAAGTAGGCCCATCTCGGGTTGGCAGGCTGTGAGAGCCTGGGGGCTGCTGGGTATTTTACCATGGCGGCCAGTTAAAAGGATGGCGGCCTACCTCCCAGAGCTGCCAGCTCCATCACCGCGCCCTTGGTGACAAGGTGAGTTGTTTTAAGGACAGGGCGAGGCAGGCAGACTGTGATCGAAGGGTCAGTGGGGGCATGGCACTGATGCATAACCCTAGGGGGGGGGCGACCATTGCCATCATAGGCGTTCCCGTCTCTGGGTTATGGATCAACCTTAAAGGAGGGTCCCATCCTGGGAACCCACTGGGAGTTTGCCAGGGTTTATTTGGTGGCTACTACACTACCCCCCGCCCCCTACTTCCCGGCCCAATATGGCAGTGGGCCTTCCCGGAGCTGATAAAGTGCTGCTGGAGGTGTAAGGTGGTCTTTAATTGGGAAATTAATTGGCAGTATACCTTGGCGGTGGCATGATGAGGGGCTTCCCTCCTGCCACCATTTTTACCAGCCCTTCTGCCTACCAGCCCATCTCCGAAGGGCAAAGAACATCCAGCCCTTTGGACCAGATTGTGCAGATGGAGCATTGTCCTGTCCTATTGGTTAGACTTTGCCATGTTTAAAAAATGATTCCCACCAAGTAACTGGAAGTGAAAAGCTGATAACAAGGTGGTAACGGTAAAAGGGCATCTGGGAGCTGGGGAACAACATGCCATAACATGTACCTCCTCAACCTAGAGAATTAAACAGCAGAAGGACTGGGGAGAAGGGTCAATTAAAATGAGTGAATTCAAAGTCAAATCCAATACAGAAAGACAAATAAGGGGGGGGCAAAGAAAGATTGGATCAAGATCTCCCCTTGATGTTCAATGGCATTACCATCGCAAAATCCCCCACTATCAACATCCTGGGGCCTACCATTGGCCAGAAACTGAACTGGACCAGCCATATAAATACCATGGAGCAGGTCGGAGACAAGGAATCCTGTGGTGAGTAACTCACCTTGTAACTCTGTGTGGAGTTTTCATTTCTCCCCCTGTCGCCATGGGTTTCCCCCGGGTGCTCCGGTTTCTTCCCCCAGTCCAAAGATGTGCAGGTTAGGTTGATTGGCCATGCTAAATTGACCCTAGTGTCAGGGGGACTAGCAGGGTAAATGCGTGCGGTTGTGGGGGTGGGTCCTTTGTGGGATTGTGGTCGGTGCAGACTCGATGGGCCGAATGGCCTCCTTCTGCACTGTGGGGATTCTATGACTCCCCAAAGCTTGTCCACCATCTGCAAGACATAAGTCAGGAGTGCGATGGAATACTTTCCACTTGCTTGGATGAGTGGAACTCCAATAACACTCAAGGAATTTGACATCTTCCAGGACAATACAGCCTGCGTGATTGGCATCCCAAACACCACCTTCAACATTCACTCCCTCCATCAATGATACACAGTGGCAGCAGTCTGCGCCATCTACAAGATGCACTGCATTGATTCACCAATGCTCCTTTGTCAACCTCTTCCAAACCTGCAACCATGACCACATCGAGAAGGACAGCAGATTCATGGGAACACCACCACCTGCAATTTCCCCTCCAAGTCACACACCATCCTAACTCGGAAATATATTGCTGTTCCATCATTGTCGCTGGGACAAAATCCTGGAACTCCCTTGCTAACAGCACTCTGGGTGCACCTACATCAGATGGACTGCAGCGGTTCAAGAGGTAATTCTCAAGGGTAATTAGGGATGGGCAATAAATTCCGGCTTACCCAACGATGCCCAGATTGTGGAAAAATTAAAAAGAGAGCGCGAAAAATGTGAGAGATGGGAAAAGTAATTTGACATTTTTTAAAAATCTCCTAAAACAATTCACATCCTGAAGGAATGAGACTCTAAACTTCTAATTGCTCCCTTTTGGGCAAGAGAGATTGATTGGCAAGCATTAACAATTATCATATTGTTAAAAAGACATTTAAATGCTCTCAATTACCAGACTTCACTTCCTGCGGTGGGTTTATTGGGCAATTAATGTCAAGTGCAGCAACTTGGTGGAAATCACAGGGTAGTTATAATGCCCTTTTTTGCAAAGGTAATGGCACAGCAACTTATGATTCAGAATTCATACGGTGTTCCTTCCTCACCAAAGGTTGCTGTTTGATTTGCCCTTTACATATTGGCGTGCATTATTCAGCCACCATTGATTTTGCTACAAAATCAGGTCTTACACTGTAAAGATGTATTTTTAAATACATCCTGCGCTCAGTCCTTGAAGAACTGGTGATTTGGGCAGTCGAATCATGACATCGGATAATTTTACATTAGATATTGGGCAGGTAGATGCAGAGTAAAGTTCCGGGGCTGGTGGGAGTAGGGCAGGTCTATCTCTACGCTTGAATTTCAAGGTACATCTGATATTCTGCCCCTTCCAGATCCATGGAAGTTGTGGAACCTTACCTTGGCAGCAGTCCCTCTGAGCTAGTTAGGCCACATTTAGACTGGGCGTTTCTGAGCAGTTTGTCTCAAGGCAACCCAATCTCGTAGTGAAGTCCTCAAACAGGTTAAACCCATTAATTGAAATGTGCACTGGTAACAAGCAGGCACTTCCTACCTGGCAGGTTTACAATGCCATTCAATGCCAAAAATAAGGTTGCTGCGTGGCTGACTTTCTAGTGCAAGGTCTTAGCGCTCAGCTGCTACATCTGCTGCACCTTAATATCAGATGAGTACATCAAACTAGATTAGGGTGAAGATCATAGAATCCCTACGGTGCAGAAGGAGGCTATTCGGTCCATTGAACCTGCACCAACAACAACCCCACCCTATCCCTGTAACCCCACATATTTACCCTGCTAATCCCCCTGACACTAATGGGCAATTTAGCATGGCCAATCAACCTAACCTAAGATGTTCCACTTCCTTCCATAGTTACTTACATGGCTTAGAACATAAACAGAAAATGTTGGAAGATGCCTTTAAGGGATTGCAGCATGACGTCACAAGAAAGGAAGTATGTCACGTGATCTAGTTTTATCCTCACAGCACAGCCCACTCTGCTGCTGGCATCTCCAAGCTTTATTGCTTGTTTCATCTCCCACACCTAGTGGTGCACAAGGCAGACTTTCATCTGTTCCCACAGCAATTTCTTTTTTGGATAGAGCGCCAGAGGCTTATAGCTTGAGTGGCACCACTCCACATCAAGCATGGCTGATCACGAGTCTCTCGCCACCTCCCATTGGCATGTTGGAAAGGTTTTGTAGGTTGGTTTAACCCTGCTTGGCCATGCTATGAATGTGCCTTCCTTGACCATCAAGTCCGAGGATGGGATTCGAACCCAGAGCTTCTCAGCTCGGAGACAAAGATACCATCCACTGTACCGCAAGACCTCCTCTCCAAGTTTTGTACCACTGCACACATGTCCCTGTATGCCTGGCCTCAATAAATGAAACCACAATGTGTGAGGAGCAATTGGTGCCTTTATAATCATTATAAAAACAGGACAGGAAGTACTCAGCAAGTTGGGCTGTGGAGAGAGAAACAGAGTTAACGTCTCAGGTCATTTACCGTTCACTAAAGCACCCTAGGCCGGTTTAGCTCAGTTGGCTGGACAACTAGTTAGTGATGCCAACAGCATGGGTTCAATTCCTGTACCGGCTGAGGTGATTCAGAAAGCCTCTGACCTCCTCAACCTTGCCTCTCAATTGCGGTGTGGTGATCCTTAGGTTAAATCACCACCTTTCAGTTCCCCCCTCCCAAAGGGAAGAGCAGCCTAGGGTCATGTGGGACTATGGCGATTTTACTTTATGGCTTCATTGACTTATTACCCATTAATGTTACCATGGAGACAATATAATGTAGAACCTTACGGTTGCTACTGATATGAACTTTAGCCCAAGAGTTGTCGAAGCCCAGATCAGATCTATACATCTCCACTGACAAATCAGGGATTGTTAGTTAGCCTCAGTTCCAAATCTGGAACAGTAAGTGGAGCGTGTGTTAAAGTTATGTCCGTCTCCACCTGATTCAAACTGAGCAGACATATTTTCATTCTTTCAGAGAGTTATATGGATCCGAAATGTTAACTTTGCTTCTCTCTCCACAGATGCTGCCTGACTGACTGACTGACTTTCTCCAGCACTTTTTGCTCTCATTTCAGACATATTTTGCTACTTCCAGGGAATTGGAGTCCCTTCCCTGTGGAAAGCAGAGGGTGGATAACCTCACCTTGAGAAAGTGTTCAATGCACTCAATGCGTGCCTTATCACATGGAACCTGAATCGTAATGATCCAGAAGAAAGACTCTTTGAAGCCCAGCTCACTGTATCCTGTAGGGAGCCAGTAATTTGATGTAGTTCAAATCATCATTACAAAAAATGCATTGCAAGAAGCCTGTTAGTGTGTTATTTAGTGCATTTGGAATAACCTGAGTGTGATAGTCTCTGGGGGATAGATAATGTCGATATTACAAATACATGGCTTCTGAAGGAATAATATCCAGATTTTAAAAGCACGAGGCCACAATACAAAGTAATGGGAAGAGCAATTTGCCTAAATGGCTGATGCTAGAGGGACCTCTTCCTCCAGCTAAAAACTCTATAAAACTTGTGCATTTTCTTGTTTTAAAGAGTGGGTGCATTTTACAATGTCAGGCGGTGACTGAATTTAATTTCATTATTCTGGTATTAATTTGGCTCACTCTGCTTTTCAGTTTATATATCTACCTTATCTCTCGATTTGCAAACAGGTCACATATTTACATGTGTTTACACAGTGGTCGGTATATATCTGGGGTGTGGACTGTGAGAAAGCTTTCTACAAATACAATGCTTCAAAGACATTCTGAAGCTCTCATTAAAGCACAGTGGCATTCACCTTAATGACTGGATGGCTCGGTGGCACAGTGGTTAACATTGCTGCCTCACAGCGCCAGGGACCCGGGTTCGATTCCCGGCTTGGGCCACTGTCTGTGGGGAGTTTGCACATTCTCCCCGTGTCTGCATGGGTTTCCTCCAGGTGCTCCAGTTTCCTCCCACAATCTGAAAAATGAGCTGGTTGGGTGCATTGGCCATGCTAAATTCTCCCTCAGCGTACCCGAACAGGCGACCAAGGGATTTTCATAGTAACTTCATTACAGTGTTAATGTAAGCCTACTTGTAACTAGTAAATTAACTTTACTTTGATGGGTAGGGGCTTGCTGCCAATTGTTCAGAGTGGCCACATCATGCACTGAGGGTGGGACTTTCCGGCCGCACTCACCCCAAGACCAGAAAATCCTGTCCGAGGTCAGCGGCCTTTTGCATGGTCCACCCCCTATGATTCCCGTGGTAGGTGGGATGGGAAAATTCCACCCTGAGTGCCAACGTCATAATGATGGGGCTGAGTAATGGAGAGAAGGTAGTTTCTACACTGCGGATCCCACTTCCTCTTGGGACGTCTGGCCCCATCTGCCCATGGATGTCCAGGTGGAGAATCAGCCGGTTGGTCAGACGGAGACCCCACTTGTGGCAGGAACTCATGAGCTTGAGCAGACGTCACCCTCAAATCGAGGGATAGCCAACAACAATGATGATGAATATTGTTTAGATCTTCATAGACTATCATAGAATCCCTACAGTCCAGAAAGAGGCCATTCAGCCCATCGAGTCTGCACCGACCACAATCCCACCCAGGCCCTATCCCCATAACCCCATGCATTTACCCTGCTAGTATCTTTGACACTAAGGGGCAATTTAGCATGGCCAATCCACCTAAACTGCACATCTTTGGAGTGTGGGAGGAAACCGGAGGAAACTCACGCAGACATGGGGAGAATGTGCAAACTCCACACAGACAGTGACCCAAGCTGGGAATCGAACCTGGGCCCCTGGCGCTGTGAGGCAGCAGTGCTAACCATTGTGCCACCGTCCCACCCTAACCACTGTGCCACCGTGCCGCCCTTGCTACATATGGGGATATGGAGCCTGGGGGAAAGTGAGTAGCAGGTATTTACATTTGACACTGGGAAATGTGTTGAAATGCATTTAAAATATATTTGTGATGCAGGTCTAAACTAAACTGAAAAGAGGACTAAGTACTTTATGTCGACACGACAATTCAGAGCTTGACATATGCCAAGAAGCACTGACTCACAGCTGCTAGTCTGCACGCCTAAGTGGTATGAACCCACTTTGACACACATTCTTTGAAGCAGCAATTGGAATAAGTTTGAGTATTTAAGTTATAAAAAGAGGTTGGATAGGCTTGGGTTGTTTTCTCTGGAGTAGAGAAGATTGAGGGGTGACCTGACTGAGGTGTTCAAGATTATGAGGGGCATGGACAGAGTGGATAGGGAGCAGCTGTTCCCCTTTGTTGAAGGGTCAGTTACGAGGGGGCACAAGTTAAAAGTGAGGGGCAGGAGGTTTAGGGGGGGGGGATTTGAGGAAAAACGTTTTTACCCAGGGGGTGGTGACGATCTAGAATGCGCTGCCTGGGAGGGTGGTGGAGACGGGATGCCTCACATCCTTTAAAAAGTACCTGGATGAGTACTTGGCACACCACAACATTCAAAGCTGTGGGCCAAATGCTGGCAAGTAGGATTAGGTGGGCAGGTCAGGGCCTTTCATGAGTCAGTGCAGACTCGATGGGCCAAAGGGCCTCTTTTGCACTGTAGTATTCTGCGATCCTGTGATTTCATGGAATAACACAAACCCTTTCATATTTTTTCATTGAAGGAAACTGTCGGCATTTCAATTGCTCCCTGACTCCAACGCACTTGTTTCATACTTACTGTGAGGCATAGGTTGGCATTTGTTTGGTAATGAAAAATGCATGAGGAAAATGGCTTCAGGTACAAGGGCTGGTTGGTATGGTTAGAAATGGAAAAAGAAGGAACAGACCTGTAGGGAAAATACTCACAGTCAATGACTTTCTCTGGAATGTAGTTGCTGTTGTTTTCGGATGAATGTGGCAACATATTTGTGCACAGAAAGGCACAATTACCTTTATCGGTCAAAGTATCGAATACAGTAGTTGGGACATTATGTTACAACTGTACAAGACATTGGTAAGGCCCCATTTCGAGTCCTGCATACATTTCTGGTCGCTCTGCTATAGGAAGGATGTTATTAAACTGGAAAGGGTGCAAGAAAGGTTTACAAGGATGTTACCCGGACTGGAAAGTTTGAATTATAAGGAGAGGCAGGATGGGTTGGGATTTTTTCCCCTGGAGGGTAGGAGGATAAGTGTTGAGGGGTGACCTTGTCGAGATTTATAAAATCATGAGGGGTATAGATAAGGTGAATAGCCAAAGTCTTTTACCCCAGGGTAGGGGAGCCCAAAACTAGAGGGCATAGGATTAAGGTGAGAGGGGAAAGATTTGAAATGGTCCTGAGGGGCAACTTCCTCATGCAGAGGGTTGTGCGTATATGGAATAAGTTGCCAGAGGAGGTGGTAGAGGCGGGTACAATAGAAACATTTAAAAGACATTTGGACAGATACATGGGTAGGAAAGGTTTAGAAGGACATGGGCCAAACGCAGACAAATGGGACTAGTTCAGTTTAGGAAACCTGGTCAGCATGGACAAGTTGGGCCGAAGGGGCTGTTTCTGTGTTGTATGTCTGTATGACCCGATGGCTTTATGATATATGGCAGTGAAATGGATGACCAAATAATGGCAAATAATTTGTTTTTAAGGTGTTGGTGGGATGGGTGGGGGGTGGGGGGAGGTCGGGGGGTGCGGGGAACGTTGGACAGAATTCTGGGAAAATTCTTTCTTTTTCAAACAAGACTATGGAATTGTTTTCATACACTTCAATAAGTAGCCTTGCTTTAACATCTTAAAAGATGTTGAAAGATGGCAGCTACCTCAGTACTAATGGGTAGAAAGTCCATGTTCGCTTTCCATTGTAATGTTCCATAGAAAATATAAAAAACAGCGGATCTCAACCCAGAGACATGAGTTCATGGAATAATATTGCCATAAACCAGCAATGGATAGACAGTCTCATTGAGTGGTTGTGACAAAATGTAAGTGAAAACAGAAAGACTTTCCTTCTCTCTCTCACTCAGACATCCCAAAGTCTGTAAAGTCTCTTACTTTCGAAGGGTAATCACTGGTGATATGTTGGAAAGTAGAAAAACAATTATAGTGCTAATAGTTGTCATCTTCTGAGGTTCTGGATAAGGCACATTGTTGAGATAGAGCAAAGGTCAGGGGCTAGTTGTTGGAGGTCATGTGGCACTGTGGGTAGTTCCCCTACCACTAGACCAGGAGATCTGGGTTTGAGTCCAAAGTCAGGCCTTTTTGGACACGGAAAGAGCATTCGACATGGTTCAACGGGCTGATAATGAGCTCAGAAACCCTTTCACCACTCCCCCCACGCTCTTCCCCAAAGAGTAAAAAAAACACTACGGATGTGAAGATATGCAAAAGAGAGAGGGGCTCGCTGGAAATCTTCCCACCCGAGAGGTGTAGCAAGCGAAATAGTGGAGAATACTTCATGTCCTCAGTTTTAAAGTTTATTTATTCATGTCACAAGTAGGCTTACATTAACCCTGCAATGAAGTTACTGTGAATATCTCCTAGTTGGCACACTCCGGCGCCTGTTCGGGTACACTAAGGGAAAATTTAGCACGGCCAATGCACCCTAACCTGCATGTCTTTCGGACACTGGGAGGAAACCGGAGCACCTGGAGGAAACCCATGCAGACACGAGGAGAACACGTAGACTCCGCACAGACAGTGACCCGAGCTGGGAATTGAACCTGGGTCCCTGGCGCCGTGAGGCAGCAGTGCTAACCACTGTGCCACCATGCCGCCCATAGTGCCACCGTGCGCTCTGACTTAAAGAAATGAAAGATAAACATGTAAATTTTTGAAAGGAAAGGTTAAAAAAATGCTTTTTTGAGATTTCTATGTCATAGAATCCCTACAGCGCAGAAGGAGGCCATTTGGCCCATCGAGTCTGCACCAACCTCAATCCCACCCAGGCCCTATCCCCATAACCCCACGCATTTACCCTAGCTAGCCCCCCTGACACTAAGGGGCAATTTAGCATGGCCAATCCACCTAACCCGCACATCATTGGACTGTGGGAGGAAACCGGAGTACCCGGAGGAAACCCACGCAGACACGGGGAGAATGTGCAAACTCCACACAGACAGTGACCCAAGCCGGGGTTCAAACGCAAGACCTTGGCGCTGTCCGTCAGCAGTGCTGACCACTGTGTCAACGTGCTGCCCACATGTCAGGGCAAGATTCATTCTGCAAGGTAGCCATTAAACGGAGAATATAGATAGTGGGCAGAATACTGCACTGATGAAAATAGGTGATTGGAATATTTAATGTGGACAGGCCTGATTTGTTACAATTATGTGATCATAAAGTTGTGATCATCACTGCACTTCAGTTTACTGTGAAATTAGAGCAGATAAAATTACTTTGGTGCAAATCTATTGTCAAAGCACATTATTCACCTCAATGTACTTTATACATGTCTGAGGGCTCTGCTGCACTGTAAAATACAATGATGAAAGCTCTCGCAATATTGGACAGAAAAGTTTGGAATAGTGCTGTTACCGTATTAAAAGGCACTTGTTTTTCTAACTTTAACCATACCAGTAGGTTGGGTACTGAGGGGAAGCATCATACCTCTTGCTTCTGGCCATTGATACAAAGTATGTGGATGCACACTTTTTGGGGTAAAGGGTTGGTAAAGGAAGAGTCAGTGCAGACTTGATCGTCCAAAAGGCCTCCTTCTGCACTGTGGAGATTCTATAGACTAAACTGAGGTGGCGGGAAGTGGCTTTGATGGCTCCCATATTTAACCTGATAATCATCAGTGATCATCTAGCGTACGTATGATGAATGATCAGTTGCACAAACTTCTGGAGAACATCTGGTGAACTGAACCCAAGCAGGATTTCCTGCCTTCAGTAAGAAGAAACTTGGAGAGGAAATAGGAGGAGGAAAAGTAATGCTTTTGTTTGCATTACCAGTCTCATAGAATCCCTACAGCGGAGAAGGAGGCCATTCGGCCCATCGAGTCTGCACCTACACTCCAATAGATCATCTCACCCAGATCCGATCCCTGTAACCCCACATCTTTACCTCACTAATCCCCCTGACATACACACCATTGGACACTAAGGGGCAATTTAGCATGGCCAATCCACCTAACTTGCACATCTTTGGACTGTGGGGGGGAGACCGGAGCTCCCGGAGGAAACCCACGCAGATACGTGGAGAACGTGCAAATTCCACGCAGACACACTAGTGTGTTGACCATTCCACCACCCGAACTTGGCAAAAAGGAGGTAAAATGTGTGGCCACATTACACAAGCACTGTGTTTGAAACCTTCTGATGAGGTGGTCAGTGCATTAAAATCTAGATCCACCTTAGGGAAGACCGTTGAGTAGGAATGGCTTTGGGAAAATCAGGAATGTGTTCAATTATGGTTCACATCAGTCTACGGGATGTGGACAAATTCCAGATTCGGGAAAACGGGCTTGAGAATGTAGAACACACACACAGGTCTGTCAATTAACTAACGGGATTCAAAATAGACTCAACCAAATCAGTGGGACAGTGAAAAGTGGGATTCTATCGAGGTTTAAATATTGCAAAGTAATAAGCTGCCTCATGCAGTTCTGCTACCATGGAAGTACGGCCCGGTTGGATCTCAATTACAGAGATACCACAGCACAGATATTGTAGCTTCCTACTCCAACCCAAGTGTGGGAATCAGTGAGGAAAATTACACCTTAATGATTAAATTAAAGGTTATGAGTTCAGAACAAATATGCCTCAAGTAAGATGAGATTATTTGTTCTTCGAAGCACTGCATATGTGGAATCTAGTCCCATCCAAAAGTCAATGGACGGAATTTTCCCGTCCCGCCCGCCACGGAAATCGTAGCAGGTGGGACAGAAAATTTGACGGACCATGCAAAGGTCCATTGACCTTGGGTGGGAATTCCCGGTCTTGGGCGTGCGCGGCCGGAAAAACCCACCCAATAATTCCATTTGTAATCACCAAAGACTTGGACAACGTGAAACTCCTAGATTTTGTTTTGTTCAGGATGATTTCAGTCCCAATATTAAATGTGGTGGTATGGAAATCCAGGCCGTGTAGTCCACCACAGTTCCAAAGCATTCCAAAGAGCCTTCAACTGGGCAGCACGGTGGCACAGTTCACACAGCTGCCTCACAGTGCCATGGACCTGGGTTCGATTCCCGGCTTGGGTCACTGTCTGTGTGGAGTCTCCCCGTGTCTGCGTGGGTTTCCTCCGGATGCTCCGGTTTCCACCCACAGTCTGAAAAATGTACTGGATAGGTGGATTGGCCATGCTAAATTCTCCCTCGGTGTACCTGAACAGGCGCTGGACTATGGCGGCTAGGGGATTTTCACAGTAACTTCATCGCAGTGTGAATGTAAGCCTACTTGTGACTAATAAATAAACATTAACTTTAATCTCGAACAGAGGATGCTGGAAGTACTCAACAGGTCTGGCAGCAACCGTAAGGAAGGAAAGCAGAGTTAATGTTTCCTGTCCTTTTGGCTCTTTATCAGAACGAAAGAGAGGGTGAAATGTGTTGGATTTTAAAGTGTAGCTGTGAGAGATTGCAACAAAATGTCGCAACTTTAAGAATAAATGGGGGAGGCGATGGCCCAGTGGTATTATCACTAGATTATTAATCCAGAAACTCAGCTAATGTCCTGGGGACCTGGGTTCAAATCCCACCAGTGCAGGTGGTGGAATTTGAATTCAATAAAATATATCTGGAATTAAGAATCTACTGATGACCATGAAACCATTGTCAATTGTTGGAAACACCCATCTTGTTCACTAATGTCACTTAGGGAAGGAAATCTGCCATCCTTACCTGGTCTGGCCTACATGTGATTCCAGATCCACAGCAATGTGGTTGACTCTCAATTGCCCTCCAAGGGCAACTAGGGATGGGCAATAAATGCTGGCCAGCCAGTGACACCCATGTCCCATGAATGAATGAAAAAAAGGAAGATGGCCTGGGGTGGGTCGGGGAAGGGGGGAATTGCATTGAGGCAATTACATGTGTGAGTTTTTTTTAAAAATGGGTTTAAGATGAAGGAGAAAGGTTACTAAAAGTTACCAAACTCAGCGTAAAATCCTAAGGGCTGCAATGAGCCCAATCAGAAGATGAGATGCTCCAGTTTGCGTTGGGCTCCGCTGAAGCATTGCAGCAAGCCATGGATGGACAGATGGCCATGAGGGCAAGGTGCAGACATGATGGGCCAAGTGGCCTCTTTCTGCATTGTGACAAATCTGTGATTCTGTGAAATGAAGGAGATAGAAGAAATGAGATGGAATGAAACTAAGAAAGAAAGGATTAAGTGCCCAGCACAGACGTTCAGATATACTCCTCACCGCCTGCTTGGCACTGCCCCAAAAAAATCGAGGGCATTTCCTGATGTCCAATCCTCCCCACATCAATAAATATCACCAAGAGATTAGCTGGTGTTTGGGGGAAAGTTGCTGCTGCAAACTGACTGCCACATTGTGGGCGGCACGGTGGTACAATGGTTAGCACTGCTGCCTCACAGCGCCAGGGACCCGGGTTCGATTGCTGACTTGGGTCATTGTCTGTGTGGAGTTTGCACGTTCTCCCCATGTCTGTGTGGGCTTCCTCGGGTGCTCTGGTTTCCTCCCACAGTCTGAAAGACGTGCTGTTTAGGTGCATTGGCCATCCTAAATTCTCCCTCAGTGTACCTGAACAGGTGCCGGAGTGTGGTGACTAGTGGATTTTCACAGTAACTTCACTGCAGTGTTAATGTAAGCCTTACTTGTGACTAATAAATAAATAAACTTATAAACATTTGCTTATGTAACAATAGGCATGATGGTTTAATATTACTTAACTGTCAAAGCAGCTTAACGTATTTGGAGAGTTTGATAAAACACAACATAAAACTTCTAAAATGTCTTATTTCTTTGAATCCAGTCCTTACTAGGCGATCTCAATCAATCATGTTTCGAATCAAAGTGAACTCAATATAAAATTGTTCATGATAATTTGGTATAAATTGATGTGAAAAAAAATAATGGTGGCTCTTTATGGCAGGGATGAAATACAAAATGAGATTTCCTATTTTAATGTGATATTGACATGAATTTAAGTTAAGTACGTTTGTTTATCAGTCACAAGTAGGCTTACATTAACACTGCAATGAAGTTACTGTGAAAATCCCCCAGTCGCCACACTCCGGCGCCTGTTCGGTTACACTGAGGGAGAATTTAGCACGGCCAATGCACCCTAACCAGCACTTATTTCAGACTGTGGGAGGAAACCGGAGCACCCGGAGAAAACCCACGCAGACACGGGGAGAACGTGCAGACTCCGCACAGACAGTGACCCAAGCCGGGAATTGAACCCGGGTCCCTGGTGCTGTGAGGCAGCAGTGCTAACCCACTGTGCCACGAATTTCACCGCTGGAAGAGTCACAGTGATCGAAATTGAATGTGGAGGTTGTAAGAAATCTCACTTTGGGATTCAGGTATATTATGGGGATTCGCTGAGGGATGGAACTTTACTGCATGTCTGACTGGTGTAACACTTGACCTTCAAGTGACTGCACACTGGGTGCCGTAAATGGAAACTTTCCATCACTCATCACACTGACCATAACATTTGAGATTGCTCGCCAGATTTCTTTTGGGATAAGAGAGAATTTACGCACGGATATTGGAGACTTCGGAATGGAAAAGTGGAAAACGAGAAGCAAAAATGCGAACACTTCCTTCAATTGGATTTATGTTGTCCAACTGGGAGCAGTGAAAGGCTTGTGATTAGAGTAAGGATTATAGCTGGTGCCACAATGTAATGGCTGAATTAAAGCCATTGAGAGGAATTCACATTTGCAATATATTTTGCACAGTTTAAACATTTGAGCCGATGAAATGTTTCAAGAAAACTTCAAAAGCATTTAATTGGCTGTGAAATGATTGGAGTTTGTGGAAGTTAAGACTCACTGGGTCGAAGGGCCTCTTCTGCACTGTATGGTCCTATGCTTCTAAGTGTATATTGCAAGTTCTGTAGCGGTGCTAGCATATCTTGAGGTGGTAATAAGCTCGAGAGACCAGTGAGGTGTAAGGCCTAAGGGTGGTACGGTGGCACAGTGTTTGGGGGAAAGTTGCTGCTGCAAACTGACTGCCACATTGTGGGCGGCACGGTGGCACAGCGATTAGCACTGCTGCCTCATAGCGCCAAGGACCCAGGTTCGATTCCCGGTTTGGGTCACTGTCTGTATGTTCTTCCGTGTCTGTGTGGGTTTCCTCTGGGTGCTCCTGTTTCCTCCCACAGTCCAAAAGATGTGCTGGTTAGGTACATTGGCCCTGCTAAATTCTCCCTCAGTGTACCTGAACAAGCGACGGAGTGTGGTGAATTTTCACTTCATTGCAGTGTTAATGTAAGTCTACTTGTGACACTAATAAAAAATAGGAGCAGGAGCAGGAGTAGGCCATTTGGCCCTTCAAGCCTCCTCTGTCACTCAATGTGGTCATGGCTGATCCCCTACTTCAGTGCCACACTCCAGCCCTCTCTCCATGTCCCTTGACACCTTCAGAGTTTAGAAATCTATCTATTTCCTTCTTGCAGAATGAGTTGATCAGTAGGGACCAGGGAGGGAAAGGACTATGTTTGTCCCAGAGTGTTTTTTTTTAAGAAGCATAGGGGAAAGCCAGCAGTCATCTCTTGTCAGGTCATTATCCACTGATTCCTGAGGGCAAGCGCGCTTGTTTGGACGTAGGATGAGGCCAGAATTAGGATTTGTACTGAAACGCCCGGAAACCTATTGGCCGAAATTTTACCGGCCGGCCCACCATGGGAATCGGAACGGGCGAGGGGCAGACAATGGGAAGGTCCGTTGACCTCGGGTGGGATTTTGCGGTTTCGGGGCTAGTGCGGCTGGAAAATCCCGCCCGATGTCTTGGATTAGGAGGCACTGCTCATGTTAATTGTCACCTTCAAAATGGCCAAAACATACAACACTGGTGAAAATGAACTCTCCCAACTTGCTGGTCTTGCAAAGATCATAGATAGATAGCCTTTCAATTTTGCTAACGCTAAACCAGCCATGTTTTTTTACAGTGGGAATTTCTTTCCTCCAAATTAATGGATTGGGAATATAACCTCTCGGGGACAATTTGAAGCCTCTGACAAAGATCAGTGAGTTTTTTTAAAAAAACCATCAAATGTTTCCATCTGCATGCAGATCAACGTGTTAGCCGCAGCTTTCCCACACTATTTCCTATGGAAATCAATATCAGGGCAAGTAAGGGTCCATAAGGCACTGCATGTTAAAATAGCAAACTGCTTCCTGATTACTCGGAGCCTTATCATCCCTCAGAGCCAGAACCAAATTCATTCCGTCAGCATCCTACAAATTAGTTGTGGTTGATGGAACCCTCGGGTTAGTTCTCTTTTTCTGAGCCAGTCTGATCATTTCAAGCGGGTTATCTGAATCAGGAAGCGTGGAGCTAATCATGCGCTGATGACTGGTCTATGAAATCATGCAACGCAGTGGGGGTTTTGATTTTAATCTGTTCAATACACAGAAAGTGATTTTCTTCTCCAGCATTGGAACCTGTGTGTCTCCGCGTGTTTATGTTACAGGCGAGATTTCTCTGCTATTCCTCAGGATATCAGAAGCGTTTGGAATGATTCATCTGACCTCAGTTAACAACCTCTCCGAGTGCACATCAAGACTTGATCTTCTTGGTTTTGCACCACTGAAACGTGCCTTGGGACGGCACGATGGCACAGCTGTTAGCACTGCTGCCTCACAGCGCCAGGGACCCGGGTTATCCATTGACTCTGTCTACACTTCCCGCTGCCTCGGCAAAGCAGCCAGCATAATTAAGGACCCCACGCATTCTCTCTTCCACCTTCTTCCTTTGGGAAAAAGATACAAAAGTCTGAGGTCACGTACCAACGGACTCAAGAACAGCTTCTTCCCTGCTGCTGTCAGACTTTTGAATGGACTTACCTCGCATTAAGTTGATCTTTCTCTACACCCTAGCTATGACTAAGACACTACATTCTGCACTCTCTCGTTTCCTTCTCTATGAACGGTATGCTTTGTCAGTATAGCGCGCAAGAAACAATACTTTTCACTGTATGTTAATGCATGTGACAATAATAAATCAAATCAAATCAAATCAATTCCAGCCTCAGATGACTGTCTGTTTGCATGTTCTCCCCATGTCTGTGTGGGTTTCCTCCGGGTGCTCCAGTTTCCTCCCACACTCCAAAGATGTGCAGGTTAGATGGATTGACCATGGTAAATGTGCAGGGTTATAGGGATAGGGCTGGAGGGCAAGTTGCTCTTTTGGAGAGTTGGCGCAGACTCAATGGACCAAATGGTCTCCTTCTGCACTATAGAGATTCTATAGAATCTCCGACAGAGTATCTGACCCACGCCCTATCCCCGTAACCACATGCATTTATCCCGCCAATTCATCTAACCTGCACATCTTTGGGCACTAAGGGACAATTTAGCATGGCCAATCCACCCAACCTACACATCTTTGGGCACTAAGGGACAATTTAGTATGACCAATCCATCTAAACTACACATCTTTGGGCATTAAGGGACAATTTAGTATGGTCAATCCATCTAACCTACACATTTTTGGGCACGAAGGGGCAATTTAGCATGGCCAATCCACCCAACATGCATCTTTGGGCACTAAGGGATGATTTAGCATGGCCAATTAACCATATAGTTCTATGTTCTCCATTCACCCCAGCGAACAAGCAAGTGACCCATTGATGTACACGTTTGGAAATGCTGCTACTCAGGAAAGTTCCAGGCTGCTTATACCTGACAAGTGTTGTCCCTTTCTGCAGTAAAGCAGCATCACTGCTGCTTCCCGCTGCAGCCACACACCATAGAGCAAAACATTGAAACAACACTGAGACACATGCCATGCAAAGGTTAACAACACAATGCAAGCATGCATCCCACCGCGAAGCTCTGACTTCCTGCGGTCCAGGGGACTACAATGACTGATTGGGGCTGCGCTCTCTGGAGCAATAGGAGGCTTGAATCCATTGATTTAACAGCTGTGCAAAGCGTGGACAGGTGGGCCGATGACCAGGTAGCCCTGGCATTGCGCCCAGCCCCATCCTGAGCCTCACAAACTGAGGGTGCACGGTACTCCCGATATCAAC
Source organism: Mustelus asterias (assembly GCF_964213995.1). Taxonomy (NCBI): domain Eukaryota; kingdom Metazoa; phylum Chordata; class Chondrichthyes; order Carcharhiniformes; family Triakidae; genus Mustelus; species Mustelus asterias. The sequence goes on from NC_135812.1 coordinate 16,375,208, forward strand.
ATGAGGGGAGCTGGCAAAATAAAAAATTCAGAATAGGCCTCGGAAGGCGAAAATCCCTTGTATCTGTACGTGATAAAGGGCAAACAACAATGTTTGTGTGCTGAGAGGGAGATTGTGGCTGGGTAACCGTCTCGGCAATATAACTGCAGGGTTATATTGTTGTTATGGTGTCCATAGTCAAACTGCAAAGCCACATGATCCCACTTGCCACAGCGCAAGGTAGAATTTGATTTCTAATTTAATAGGGTTCTGCAGTGCAGTGAGGTAAACAGCTATTTGTTGAGAAAGTGGGAAGTAAAACTAGACAGTCCATTAGGGCTTTCCCCTACAAACAGAAACGGCTCCAGGAGTAAGTTTGAGTAATTTTGTTTGTGCAGCATTTTGTTTTCACCAGCTCTGTGGTGAAGTGTCTGATGCCAGATGGTTGTCAGTTCAAGGTCTAGCTTTGACTGATAGTCAGCTTCCCCAGCCCTTGTTGGCATTTCTTGGCCTCGGAGCTAGTTGGCATCTTTTGCCTTTCAAGGTGGGCGCGAAGGGAGCGAAAACCAGCAGCGCCGATCTTGCTCATTCATCAAGCAGCTATCACAGTGGGGCCGAGAAGTCCGTAGCTCTGGTGTCCTTGACTGCACTGGGAGTGAGCCGTCAGCGAGCGGCAGTGAGCAACATCAGAGATGGAAAGTGAGAGCTTCAGATAAGAGTTAAAATGGAGCGAGACAAAAAGGAACCATCAGCACCAGATGTGGATCCACAGGGCAATTCTCCTGTAAAAGGGGTGTGAAAAGTTACTGTCCAGCAGAGTATAAACTGCTGGGGAAAGGAATGTGATAAAAGGCCCAAAGTGATAATTAACCTGACACCCATGATTTTTATTTTATTTATTAGTGTCACAAATAGGCTTACATTAACACTGCAATAGAAACTAGAAGCAGGAGTCGGCCATTCGGCCCTTCGAGCCTGCTCCACCATTCATTTTGATCATGGCTGTTCATCGAATTCAATATCCTGCTCCCCCTTCTCCCCCCATATTCCTTGATCCCTTTAGCCCCAAGAGCTATATCTAATTTCTTCTCGAAATCACACAATGTTTTGGCCTCAACTACTTTCGGTGGTAGTGAATTCCACACACTCACCACCCTCTGGGTGAAGAAATATCTCCTCACCTCAGTTCTAAAAGGTTTATCCCTTATCCTCAAACTATGACCCCTAATTCTGGACTCCCCCACTATCGGGAAAATTCTTTCTGAATCTATCCTGTCTAACCCTGTTAGAATTTTATAAGTTTCTAAGAGATCCCCTCTCACTCTTCTAAACTCCAGTGAATATAATCCTAACCGTCCAAAAATGTGCGGGTTAGATTGATTGACCATGCTAAATTGACGCTAGCGTCAGGGGATTAACGGGATGAATATATGGGGTTATAGGAAGAGGGGTTGGATGGGATTGTGGTCGGTGCAGACTCGATGGGCTAAATGGCCTCCTTCTGCACTGTAGGGATTCTATGATTCTATGACTTATTCTCTCCTCATATGATAAGCAATGAAGTTATTGTGAAAATCCCCTGTAAATACCCAGTAATAATAGGAAAAAATGAGCACTTTCAGTTTCCTGGATGATAATGGTGTTGTTGTTAAACTGAAGGTGAGGTCAGAATGATCAAATAAAATGTAATTCTGGTCTATAAGCGAGAGAAAGGCGATCAATTCAACAAAAACAAGCCCAGAGGAAACTCACACAGATACGGGGAGAACATGTAAACTCCACACAGACAGTAACCCAAGCCGGGAATCGAACCCGGGTACCTGGCACTGTGAGGCAGCAGTGCTAACCAGTGTGCCACCATGCCGCCCCCATCTTCAGCTAGTAGTCACTTAACTGACTGTTGAGGATCTGTGACTCTTGATATGGTCAGAATGTGTCAGCTCCGTAGCATCTTAGCTTTTGTTTTAACAGTGGGAATGTCATTGTTGCTGTTGTGCGGTGTACGATCAGGCCCAGGGTTGCTTGTGGAGTAGGACCACGATGTTTGTTCCAAATCTGCCTTGATTCCATTGATAAAAACAAATGCTTACTCTAGATTACATTTCCCTCTTTAAATTTGCTAGCTTACTTTAGCTCCTGAATTGCTTCCAGATCTCACACGCTGCTCGCTGCTCGAGAGAGAGAGAGAGAGTATTTAATCACACAGGCAGCCTGCTGCAAACTAGGGCAATGGCTGACTCTTTCTTGATATGTGAGTGTGCCAATGCTCAGCGCAATACCCTGAACTGAATTGTTTGAGTGAGACCGCCGGGGGGTTGTGGTTGGAATGTGGACCGATCCATCATCAAGTGCTGTCACACTGAAGGGATGAGTCACCAAGCCACTTATTTGATTCAGCACAAACTTAGTCATTGGGACTCTGCCATTGCTGAATATCTGCATTCTGTGTGACCAACCCTTCCTTCCTGCCCGATCCCAGTCACCTTGTCTGAGTACAGCATGCAGCAAGTCTCTTTGTCTAAAGCAACATTGGACTGCAGTCCTCCACACAACTGAAGGCAGTGATTGTATCGGCTACACACAGAATAGCACTTAACTGGGAGTGTGCTGTATCCTTGGAAAATAAAGAGGTAGTGAGACCTTTTAATACCACACCAAGGCAGGTGCTTTATATGAATCGCAACCTCGCTCTCCACATTTTTTAACCTCCTGTTTCTGATTCTCCTATTCAGCCTCTGGCTGGGATAGAGTTCCATCGGGTTTCCCTCCTCACATCAATGGCCATTATTTACACAGGAGCCTTAGAATCAGAGAATCCTACAATGCAGAAAGAGGCCGTTTGGCCCTTCGAGTCTGCACCAACCACAATCCCAGGCTCATCCCATATTCCCATGCATTTACCCTAGCTAGTCCCTCTGACACTGAGGGTCAATTTAGCATCGCCAATCCACCTGACCTGCACATCTTTGGGCTGTGGGAGGAAACCGGAGCACCCGAAAAAAACCCAGGCAGCCATGGGGAGAACGTACAGACTCCACACAGACAGTGACCCAAGGCCGGAATCAAACCAGGGTCCCTGGTGCTGTGAGGCAGCAGTGCTAACCACTGTGCCACCGTGCCACCCTGCCTTGGTTTGGTTTTAGAACGCTACTTGGCTAGGAATGGAATTCTCACAGCCAGGAATGACCCAGTTCTTCTCAGACATTCACCGTTTGCCACATGGGCCACGGGCAAGGGATTCAGAGTGAAAGATCTGGGCACCAGCCACTTTGCAGACTCGGCAACCCCCTGTCAGTCTCACCTGGGCGGTGGGAGGCCCAGAAAATAGTGAGAGATGGTGGGGAAAATGGGGGTTGTACCATGCCCATCGTTTTTTTGCCACTGTGCCATTTTGCCCCTGACCGAGAAGGATGACCCTCCTTCTCAGAGCTGATTGAGCCATGTAAGTAGCCAATTAAGGGCTACCCCTGCTACCTACCTTGCTGGTAAAGAGTAGTCTTCCCGCCGTGTAGTGTCCGGTAAACCCTCACGGCCTCAAGGTGCTGCCTGGGATGGAACATTTAAGTTATGAAGAGAGGTTGGGTAGGCGTGGATTGTTTTCATTGGAGCAGAGAAGACTGAGGGTGGGGGGGGGGGGGGGGGGGGGGGGGGGCGGCACCTGATTGAGGTGTTCAATATTATGAGGGACATGGACAGATTGGATAAGGCTGTTCCCCTTAGTTGAAGGGTCAGTTACGAGGGGACACAAGTTCAAGGTGAGGGGCAGGAGGTTTAGGGGGGTGTGGTGAACCATAGATGGTTACCACTATGGGTACTTGTACATATGTTATTCTTGTTACTGTTGGGGTTAGGGTTGGGGTGTTCCACCTGTTGGTATTGTTCTGTGGTACACTCCGGTTGGCTCCGCCTACCTATAGGAGTATAAAGGTCACTGCGCTGCCTAGTGACCCTTTAGTCTGGGATTGTATTGTTATGATGTGGAGATGCCGGCGTTGGACTGGGGTAAACACAGTAAGAAGTTTAACAACACCAGGTTAAAGTCCAACAGGTTTATTTGGTAGCAAAAGCCACACAAGCTTTCGAAGCTCTGACGCTTGTAGAACATAGAACAGTACAGCACAGAACAGGCCCTTCGGCCCACGATGTTGTGCCGACCTTCATCTGAAACCAAGATCAAGCTATCCCACTCCCTACCATCCTGGTGTGCTCCATGTGCCTATCCAATAACCGCTTAAATGTTCCTAAAGTGTCTGACTCCACTATCACTGCAGGCAGTCCATTCCACACCCCAACCACTCTCTGCGTGAAGAACCTACCTCTGATATCCTTCCTATATCTCCCACCATGAACCCTATAGTTATGCCCCCTTGTAATAGCTCCATCCACCCGAGGAAATAGTCTTTGAACGTTCACTCGATCTATCCCCTTCATCATTTTATAAACCTCTATTAAGTCTCCCCTCAATCTCCTCCGCTCCAGAGAGAACAGCCCCAGCTCCCTCAACCTTTCCTCATAAGACCGACACTCCAAACCAGGCAGCATCCTGGTAAATCTCCTCTGCACTCTTTCCAGCGCTTCCACATCCTTCTTATAGTGAGGTGACCAGAACTGCACGCAATATTCCAAATGCGGTCTCACCAAGGTCCTGTACAGTTGCAGCATAACCCCACGGCTCTTAAACTCCAACCCCCTGTTAATAAAAGCTAACACACTATATGCCTTCTTCACAGCTCTATCCACTTGACTGGCAACCTTTAGAGATCTGTGGATATGGACCCCAAGATCTCTCTGTTCCTCCACAGTCTTCAGAACCCTACCTTTGACCCTGTAATCCACATTTAAATTTGTCCTACCAAAATGAATCACCTCACATTTATCAGGCTTGTGTGGCTTTTGACGTGCTTGTGTGGCTTTTGCTACCAAATAAACCTGTTGGACTTTAACCTGGTGTTGTTAAACTTCTTACATTGTATTGTTAAGCAGTATGCTCCATTCTTGTTGCTAATAAAAGCCTTTATTTCTCAGGTACAATCCAGCCTCCCGAGTGAATTAATCGCGCATCAGGGGGATGTGGGGAAAAGCTTTTTTTTAAACAAGAGTTGAAATGTCTAATACTCGGGGGACATGCACTTAAGGTGAGAGGGGGCAAATTCAAAGGAGATTCGAGGAGCAAGTTTTTTTTTACACAGAGAGTGGTTGGTGTCTGGAATGTGCTGTCAGGGGTGGTGGTGGAGACAGATATGATAAGGGCGTTTAAGGGACTTTTAGACAAACACCTGAATATACAAGGAATAGAGGGATATGGACCAAAGGCAGGCTGTAGGGATTAGTTGAATTTGGCGTCATGTTCAGCACAACATTGCGGGCTGAAGGGCCTGTTCCTGTGCTGTCCTGTTCAATGTTCTATGTACCCAGAGGGTGGGGATGGTCTGGAATGCGCTGCCTGGGAGGGTGGTAGAGGCAGATTGCCTCACATCCTTTAAAAAGTACCTGAATGAGCATTTGGCACATCATAACATTCAGGGCTATGGGCCAAATGCTGGTAAATGGGATTAGATGGGAGTTCAGGTGTTTCTCATGTGCTGGCGCAGTCTCGATGGGCTGAAGGGCCTCCTCTGCACCGTATAATTCTATATTCCTGTAGTTCTGGAAGGGGAGAGGAATAAAAACTGGGGTGTCAAAAATGAACTGATATTGTGGAAAGATTCTTGACGCAAAATGTCCCTGAGAAACCACTCGCCTGAGACAAAGACTAACAAAGACGCCCACCAGCCCAAATCCTCCGTCGATCCCTGGAAACCTGGATCAGAGAATCATCCGTCCAGTCCCGTCTGCTCTGGCGGAGAGGTCCCTCTGGTACCTGGCTCTCACCAGGACAGAGAGAGACAGCAAGCTTTCAACTGTAGGAGGTAACATAGTCTGATCCCGGTGTCACTCACTGTTCATAACCAAGCACGGATCACCATGAGACGGCAACCAGTGGAGCACAGTACAGGTCAAGTATCTTTTATTCAAAATCCTCGGGACCCATTGTGCTTTGGATTTCCACTAATTTGGGTTTTTGGAAACTGCATATAAGACTCCTTACAACACAATACCCTCAGCCGAGCCCAGCTAGAGTCTGAAGTCAATATAATAGCTGGAAATGTAAGATATATTACTGACTAATAAATACAGGGTATATGTAATAGGTTCCCACACATCTGTGATTCTGCCAGTAGGAGAGGGTTCAGAATGTCTGCAGGATTCATGTTGAGTGCAGACGAACTTGTGCTAAAGGTTGGGTGCGATCGGTGAGGTGTGTGTTGTTATAAAGCGGAGGTTGATCCCCCCCTCTGAGAACTAACACCAAAACACCCAAAGAGGAATACCTCGCCCTATAATCTATAAAAAGTGTGTGTGAAATGGTGCGACCTGCTCTTCAGCAACTTCTAGTGCTTAAATACAAAATAAAGCTTTGACACTCACTCTAAAGTCAACAGGTAACAATTTATTTATCTAACTACCAGTGAACAAATTAACTAAACTATTAACAAACCGAATAAATCCCTTCTAACTATTAACTATTCCTGAATAAAACAAGATTCTAATGATATGCTGTTCAATAAATATGATTCCCACTCATTAGCAAAATAGAATTTAGTCACTCTCTAAATTGCAACCAGTTTTTTTGTCTTCTGGAATAATCTGGGCCTTCTCTGTTGATTCTTCTGTCTGGAACTTCTTTCTTCTTTGGTAGCTTTGCTAACTAGATGATGCTTTCTCTAAGACATAGATGAAGCTATGAGAGCCAGCTCGAGAGAGAGCTGAGAGCTGTGAGCTATGAGCTGTGAGCTCTGACAGGTGGCAGTTGCTCTACAGTCTTTGTCCAACTGCCCCCTTCTTTTATACCCGTGATGACATATCAATATTTCCCACAATAGGATTGGTCCTAGGTTGTCAAAACCATCAGATTTAAATTTGATAGGTTTTTGGTATCTAAGTGCCTGATTCAAATTAATTGGCCAAATTCAAAAACCTGCTGTCTTGGTAAAAACTGGTGCTTGATCTTTTGATACTAATGTTTCAGTCTGGGTTCGCTGTGCACTTGCATTTTAAATCTCTAAGCACAGTAAAAGCACCACCTTTTAACGGGATCATGCGATGCTTTCCCCCCTCGCATTTTACAATTTTACAAACACCAAATTCTAACTTCCTACCTCTCAATCTACAATTATTCTATCCAACTTCCCAACACTTGGGTCAGGGATTTCCCATGCTAAAGGTTGGGTGTGATTGGTGAATTGTGTGTCGACTCGGAATGTGTCGGCTCGGGTTACAGACTTACCACGCCAAAGGTTGGGTGCTATTGGTGAGGTATGTGAATGGTGTTGACTTGGGTCAGGGACTTCCCGCACTAAAGGTCAGATGCAGTCAGCGAGGTTCGCATTGCCTCGGTTCATGTTGGCTCGGTTTGTGTTGGCTTGATTTGTGTCAGCTCAGGTCAGCGACTTACTGTGCCAAAGTTCGACATGGTTCAAAAATGTGCCGCTTATGGTTGTATCAGGTTTTCAGATTTACAAATAGAGGACACTTGGTTGTTATGGGGCAGTGCGGTGGCACAGTGGTGAACACTGCTGCCACACAGTGCCAGGGACCCGGGTTCAATTCCCAGCTTGGGTCACTGTCTGTCTGTGTGGAGTCTGCATGTTCTCCTGGTGTCTGCGTGGGTTTCCTCCGGGTGCTCCAGTTTCCTCCCACAGTCTGACAAATGTGCTGGTTAGGTGCATTGACCCGAACAGGCGCCGGAGTGTGGCGATTAGGGGAATTTCACAGTAACTTAATTGCAGTGTTAATGTAAGCCTTGCTTATCACTAATAAATAAGCTTTACTTTTACTTTATAAATGTGCGCACACGTGACAGGGAAATTAAAGGGCATATGCGAAGTTTTACCTTTCAACAAACAACTCGATCTGCAGTGTACGGTTTAACTGTCTGATCCGTGTGGCATTGCCAGAAACTTCTGTCTGCGGCAACACAGCCTCCTTTTTTTTAGTTTTAGTTTAGTTTTTAGTTTTATTTATTAGTGTCACAAGTGGGCTTACATTAACACTGCAATGAAATTACTGTGAAGATTCCCCAGTCGCCACACTCTGGCGCCTGTTCGGAGAATTTACCATGGCCAATCCACCTGACCGGCATGTCTTTTGGACTGTGGGAGGAAACCAGAGCACCCGGAAGAAACCCACGCAGACACAGGGAGAACATGCAGACTCCACACAAACAGTGACCCAAGCCGGGAATCGAACCCCGGTCCCCGGCACTGTCAGGCAGCAGTGCTAACCACTGTGCCACCATGCCCCCTCTTTCATCCGGGGGGACATTCATGCCAAGTGTGGTGCCCCTCTCCCCTCCACCCCAACACCCCCCTCCCCCCCCCCACCCACCCCCCACCACCGCCAGGAGTTTCCCTGGCCTGTGCGACTTGGCAGCAGAATGAGCAATGACTGAACTGTTAGCCGGTTTTCACTGATGTCACTGACAGCTCCAAAACACGGAGTCACGTTCAGATCACAGATAGCACGTGAGTGAAACTGCAGGAAAACCAGATTTTCCTGTTCGCTTGGATCAGGAAGTCAGAAATGTTTCTGCGCAATGCCTTTTATTCTGTGCATGAGTATCGTGCTGGTGTTCTAAGAGAGAGAGAGAGAGAGAAAACGTCAGTTGCAGGGCTGGTGGTTAGGGTCTCCTGAGGTTAATTAAAAACTACAGTTAATCTAACGCTACCCTCCCGATCCTGCTGTGGGGAGGGTCAAGGTGAGGTTATTCCTGTAGCCTGGGGCTAGGTAGCAGCCTCATCTGAGCAAAGCAGCTCAGGGAATGCCATGCCAGTTCAACAGTGTAATTACTCTCACTTGGAACGGCATTTTATCAAGAAAGAAAGATCTTGACTGCAAAGAAGAAACACCCCGACAGTCCTGATTAAATGCTCCTTTAAAGGCACTTCCTTTTTAGTCAGCAACTGCCCTCACCCCCTGCCAAACTGCCCCCTGCTCCCCCACACCCCTTCACTCTCCTCCCTCTGGGGAAGACTTTAATAAGAGCTGATTGAATGGTAGGGGGGTCGGGGGATGGGGGGGGCGGAGGGCAGGGGTTGTGGGGGGGGGGGGGTGCAGGGATGGGGGGAGGGGACTGAGGTCCCCTCCAGCGCTAGAACTGACTCATTTCATTGATGGCGGAGGTTCTGCTGGCACAGGTGGGCGTTTCCCCCAGCGCTGCACAGGCGAGACGGTGGAACCATACACTACAGACGCAGGGTTGTTTCTAGAAAGGGGGGATCATTCTCACGAGTCCTTTAATTTCTCTGCCACGTGTGTGAGCATTTGATACCTGGCCCCGATGGCTACACTACAGTCCTCAGTTATATTTGGTGTCAGAAGGAATTAATTACGAGGGTAAGGTTGCACAGAAACGTGCTTGCTTAAATGTTTGAGTTTACAGCAGAGACAAAGGAAGGATTTGGCATCTTTCTCACAGCAAGCGGCCTGATGTGTTGCCACGTGACTCCGGCTTTTCAATTGTGTGCTAATGAACAATGGTGATTCAGTTAGGATAACTTCGTGGAGCCATTTGAAATTCTGAGAGCTTTTATTTACACAGGGACAGAGAGAATGTTCCCTCTCACCAACTTTTACAAATGCACCATAGAAAGCATTCTTTCTGGTTGTATCACAGCTTGGTATGGCTCCTGCTCTGTCCAAGATCGCAAGGAACTACAAAAGGTCGTGAATGTAGCCCAATCCATCACGCAAACCAGCCTTCCATCCATTGACTCTGTCTACACTTCCCGCTGCCTCAGCAAAGCAGCCAGCATAATTAAAGATCCCACGCACCCCGGATATTCTCTCTTCTACTTTCTTCCGTCGGGAAAAAGTTACAAAGTCTGAGGTCACATACCAACCGACTCAACAACAGCTTCTTCCCTGCTGCTGTCAGACTTTTGAATGGACTTACCTTGCGTTAAGTTGATCTTTCTTGACACCCTAGCTATGACTGTAACACTACATTCTGCACTCTCCCCTTTCCTTCTCTATGAACCGTATGCATTGGCTGTATAGCATGCAAGAAACAATACTTCTCACTGTATACTAATACATATGACAATAATAAATCAAATCAAATCAAATCAAATCTTGTGGGGAAGAGCGTAACTGGAGGCCATCAATATGTGATGGTCTCCAATAAATCCAACCGGGAGTTGAGTAGAAATTTATTTTACCCAAAGAATAATGAGAATGTGGAACTCATTACCTTTAGGAGAAGGTGAAGTGAATGGTATAGATGCATTTTAGGTGGAAATTAGATAAGCACGTATGTATGGGGAGGGAGTAGCACAGTGGAGTTATCACTGGACTAGCAATCCAGAGACCCAGCGTAATGGTCTGGGGATCTGGCTTCGAATCCCACCATGGTAGATGGTGAAATTTGAATTCAATAAAAAATCTGGAATTAAAAGTCTAAGGACAGCCATGAAACAGTTATTGATTGTCGTTAAAAACCCATCGGTTCACTAAAAAGTAAAGTTTATTTAGTAGTCGCAAGGAGGCTTACATTAACACTGCAATGAAGTTACTGTGAAAATCCCCTAGTCGCCACATTCCGGCGTCTGCTTGGGTGCACTGAGGGAAAATTTAGCATGGCCAATGCGCCTAACCTGCATGATCTTTGGACTGTGGGAGGAAACCGGAGAACCCGGAGGGAACGCGCATAGACACAGGGTGAATGTGCAGACAGTGACTCAAGCCAGGAACCAAACCCAAGTTAGGGAATCTGTCGTCTTTTCCTGGTTTGATCTACATGAATTTGAATCTACTCCAGACCCACAGCAATGTGGTTGACTCTCAAATGCTTTCTGATATAGAGGGCAGTTAGGGATGGGCAATAAATGCTGGCCCAGCCAGCGATGCCCACATCCTGTAAAAACAAATTTTTAAAAATGAGAAAGCAAATATGGGAAGAAGTTTGAGTGGGGCATAAATACCACATGGCATAATTGGGCTGAATGGCCTGTTTCTCTGCCATATATCCCATGTAATCCAATAAATATTCATTGCCCATTGTGGTCTACGACTGTCCCAATTGCACCTGGTGCATGGGAACATCACCACCTCCGGGTTCACCTCCAAGACCACAAAAACCTGACTTGGACATATATTCGACGTTCCTTTCCATGTTACTGCATCACACTCCTGGAAATCCCTACCGAACCGCCACCATGGTAGCACCTTCACACACGCACACTGCAGCGGTTCAAGAAGGCAGCCCACCATTACATTCCCAAGGGCTATTAAACATGACCAATGCTGTAACTACTGAAGGAGAGACATTGGCCTAGTGGTATTATTGCTAGACTATTAATCCAGGAACTCAGCTAATGTCCTGGGGACCCGGGTTCGAATCCCGCCACGGCAGATGGTGGAAGTTGAATTCAATAAAAAGAGTCTGGAATTAAGAATCTTCTGATGACCATGAAACTATTGTCGATTGTCGGAAAAACCCATCTGGTTCACTAATGTCCTTTAGGGAAGGAAATCTGCTGTCCTTACCTGGTCTGGCCTACATGTGACACCAGAGCCACAGCAATGTGGTTGACTCTTAACTGCCCTCCAAGGGCAACTATGGATGAGTAATAAATGCTGGCCAGCCAGCGACGGACATGTCCCACGAATGAATTAAACAAATACTGGCCTTGCCAGTGATTCCTGAATTCCAAGGGTGTTTTTTTTGTTAAGCCAATCCCCTGTCTGCGGATCCAATCCATAACGGAGGCACGAATTAGACAACGTTTCCATTCTTCATTACTATGAAGGGGTGGCACGGTGGCACAGTGGTTAGCACTGCTGCCTCACAGCGCCAGGGTCCTGGGTTCAATTCCGGCCTCAGGTGACTGTGTGGATTTTGCACATTCTCCCTGTGTCTGCGTGGGTTTCCTCCAGGGGCTGCGGTTTCCTCCCACAGTCCGAAGACGTGCAGGTTAGGTGGATTGGCCATGCTAAATTGCCCCTTAGTGTCAGGGGATTAGAAGGGCAAATACCTGGAGTTATGGAGATAGGGCCTGGGTGGGATTGTGGTTGGTGCAGACTCGATGGGCCGATTGGCCTTCTTCTGCACTGTAGGGATTCTATGATCTATGTTACTATCTCAGGATGCTGAAGAGTGTTAACTAACCTGCCAATTCTCACTGTGTAGGTTCCCATCCTTTGATGAGGCGATATCGGGGAATGAATGGCCTGTGCTGCTTTCCAATTCTTTCATGAGTTAGCAGCTCTGGCATTGTAAGACAAAGATTGGCCAAACACATTTAGTTGTTGCACAATGGCCTTAGCCCTTCAATTGAGGAACAATTATTCCGATTCCTTTCTGGCCCCTGCAGAACTCGGACTCAAAGAGCGACTGAGTGGTGAAGATTGTTTCTGATCTCATACCGCTCTGTGCGTTGCTCAGGGACCCTCTCCCTTAGCCACTGAAGGAATGAGTACAAAGCTGGCCCTCTTCACAGCTGGGTATTGACACCGACCAGCCATTGTGCAGATCACAGTGACAATGGAGTAACGCATTGACATCTTTGTAAACAGAAGTAACCCCACAGTAGCCCATTGTGTCCTTTGTCATACAGTTGGGTTTGCTGTCTGTTTCACTCTGTCCGACTGCCCTCCACACCCGTATTTAATAAAAGTTTGACTCTGGACAGTCCTTGCTGCTTCTCTGCCACATGGCGTTGGCCAGGATGAAGACTTTCATCTTCCCTATTCTCCTCCCTCCCTCCAGCAGTGAGGTTCGATGATCTGAAGATTGCTGTAGTAATGAAATCAATTGTACATGGAAATCCCCAGCTCTCTGTGGGCAGCTTCAGCTCACTGTCTGAATGACCTTCCGCCCTGTGTAACTGATCAAATGGCTCATTGTAGAAGGGCAGAAAGAAATGCTCGCATGTGTATAGAGCCTAATTGTGTTGAAATGCCTTTAAAACCTTAACGTGGTGAATTATTTTTGAGGACAGTGTTACTATCACAGAGCAAAAAAATAGGTGAGCTGTCTGGCGATGAGATACAAAACTGAAATGGCTGCTTTTGCTGAGAATCTGCTTTAAGAAAGCCTCAATGAATGACAATGCTGTTTTTTTCTCTTTCTCACTCCCTTTCAGTTACTCTAGCTCTGTCTATCTCTCTCTCTCTTTTACTCACTCTATCTATCTATAGAATCACTACAGTGCAGAAGGAGGACATTTGGCCCATTGAGTCTGGACCAACCACAATCCCACCCACTGTGACACACAAATAACTATCTATCTATCTATCTATCTATCTATCTATCTATCTATCTATCTATCTATCTATCTATCTATCTATCTATCTATCTATCTATCTATCTATCTATCTGTCTGTCTGTCTGTCTGTCTGTCTGTCTGTCTGTCTGTCTGTCTGTCTGTCTGTCTGTCTGTCTATCTGTCTATCTATCTATCTATCTATCTATCTATCTATCTATCTATCTATCTATCTGTCTATCTCTCTCTCTCTCTCTCTCTCACTCTCTCCTGTCTCACTATCGATATTTCTCTTTGTTGCTCTTTCTATTTCTAGTGCTGGACAATATCCCTCTCTGCTCCTCTCCCTCTCTGCCCCCTCCCTCTCTGTCCCTCTCCTTCTGCCTCTCTCCCTCAGCCCCTCTCCCTCTGCCTCTCTCCCTCTGCCCCTCTCCCTCAGCCCCTCTCCCTCTGCCTCTCTCCCTCTGCCCCTCTCCCTCTGCCTCTCTCCCTCTGCCTCTCTCCCTCTGCCCCTCTCCCTCTGCCTCTCTCCCTCTGCCTCTCTCCCTCTGCCTCGCTCCCTCGGCCCTTCTCCCTCTTCCTCTCTCCCTCTGTCTCTCTCCCTCTGCCTCTCTCCCTCTGCCTCTCTCCCTCTGCCTCGCTCCCTCGGCCCTTCTCCCTCTTCCTCTCTCCCTCTGTCTCTCTCCCTCTGCCTCTCTCTCTCTATCTACATTTCTCTCTGTCTCAATCTCCGTCTCTCTTGATGTGTCAGAGTTTCGATTCCCACAGGGAATTGAGGAATATGGGGAGAAGATGGGAAAATGGAGTTTGAAGCCCAAAATTAGCCTTATTGAATTGCGGAGCAGGCTCGCTGGACCATCTGATGTGGGGCGGTGTGTGGGGGGGGGGGGGGGGGGGGGGGTGGTGGTGCGGGATTGATGCGCGTTATCACACATGAGGCTTGAGATGCTCAGGAAATAAAGGCTTTTATTTACTGTTACAACGAAGCTACCATGTATAGTACACGATCCCAGACTGAGGGGTCCCAGACAGAGCAGTGACCTTTATACCTCTTCCAGGAGGCGGAGCCCGACTGGGATGTACCACAATAACTATAATACAAGGTGTAACAGCCCAACCCTAACCCCAACAGCAACAAGTAGAACAACCCATCCCTAACCCCAACAGCAACAAGTAGAACAACCCATCCCTAACCCCAACAGCAACATATATACATACTTGTAGTACTGGCCAGACCCTGGCTCAGTACTATCTAGTGGGAACCAACGATGGTTCACCACAGGGGGTAATGTATTTTCATGGTCAGATGATTGGGTAATTAATCGGGAATAGAGAGATGGCATAAATGGGTCATTATCGGGTTGGCAGGTGTACCGAGTGCTGTGCCACAGGGCTCAGTGCTGGGACCTCAACTATTTCCAATTTATATGAATAACTTGGATGCAGGCATTGTTGCCAAAACTGTTGATGACACAAAAAAAGGGTGGGAAAGTTAATAGTGAAGAGGGGAGGAAGGAGGCCACAAAGGGATATTGATAATTTGCCAAAGATCTGGCAAATGGAGTGTAAAGCTAATGGAATGTTATTGCTCATTGCAAGGGGATTGGAATTTAGAAGTAGAGAGGTTATTCCTCAGTTGTATAGGGCACAGGTGAGACCACATCTGATGCACTGTGTACAATACTAACTCCATTGACTCTGTCTACACTTCCTGCTGCCTCGGAAAAGCATAATCAAGGACCTCCACGTGCCCCGGATATACTCTGTTCCGCCTTCTTCCGTCGGGAAAAAGATACAAAAGACTGAGGACATGAACCAACCAACTCAAGAACAGCTTCTTCCCTGCTGCCATCAGACCTTTGAATGGACCTACCTCGCATTAAGTTGATCTTTCTCTACACCCTAGCTATGACTGTAACGCTACATTCTGCACTCTCTCCTTTCCTTCTCTATGTACGGTATGCTTTGTCTGCATAGTGTGGAAGAAACAATACTTTTCACTGTATGCTAATATGTGTGACAATAATAAATCAAATCAAATTAAATATTGGTGTCCTTTAAGGAGACCAATATTTGAGGATGCAGTTTAGAGAAGTAGTTTAAGGAAGCAGTTTAGAGAAGGTTTACTCAATTAATTCCAGGAATGACTGTGTTGTCTTATGAGGAAAGGTTGGGCAGGTTAAGGTTTGCATCCACCAGAGTTCAGAAGACTAAGAGGTGACATGATTGAACATTTAAGATCTTGAGGGGTTTTGACAGGGTGGATGTGGAGGGGATGTTTCCACTTGTTGGGAATCTAGGACTAGGGGTCACTGTTCAAAAATAAGGGGTTGCTCATTTAAGGCAGAGATAGGGAGAATTTCTCTCTCATAGACAGTCATGGGTCTCTGGAACTCTCTTCCTCAAGAGGCAATGGCAGCAAAATCTTTGAACATTTTTAAAGCAGAGGTGGGTAGATTCTTGATTAACAAGGGGGCGAAAGGTTATTGGGGGTCCGCAGGAATCTGGGGTTGAGGTTAGGATCAGATCAGTCATGATCTTTTTGAATGGTGGAGCCATGTGACCTACACCTGTTTCTAACTAGGGGGATGGTCCTGCTGTTATTTCTTGTATTCTTGCACTGCCTCTCTCTGTCCCTTTTCTATCCTTCTTTCTCTGTCTGTTTCTCTCTCTCTCTCTCTGCCTCTCTTATCTCTCTCTCTCTGCAGCTCACTTTCTCTGTGGTGTCTCTCTCTCTCTCTTTCTCCATCTCTATTTCTCTGTGTATCTCTCTTTCCCACTCTGTCTCTCTCTCTCTCTCTCTGCTATCTCTGCCTCTCTGTTTCTCCATGTCTCTCTGTTCCTCTGTTTCTCCATGTGTGTGCGCGTGTGTGTTTCTCTCCCTTTCCATCTCTCCATCTCTCAATCCACCTCTTGGTGTCTCTCTATGTCTCTCTCTCTATCTCTCTCTCCATCTGTCTCTCTCTGTCTGCATTCTGTGTGTGTGTGCCACTATCTTTCTGCATCTCTCTTTCTGTCTCTACCTGCTTCTCTGTATCGCTTCATATCTCTGTCTCCGTATTGCTTCTTTTCTGTGTCTTTCTCATGTATCTCTCTCACTCCATCTCTCTCTCTTTGTCTCTCATCTCTCTTTCTCTGTCTCTCTGCCGACAGTCTGTGTGTGTGTGTTTGTGTGTGTCTGTATGACTCTCTCTCCATCTCTCTTTCTGTCTCTCTCTTTCTGTCTGCTATCTCTCTCTATCGCTCCATCTCTCTGTGTGTCTGTCTCATGTGTGTCTCCTCTCTCTCCATCTCTCACTGTGTATCTCTCTCTCTGACTCTCCTTCCATCCTTCTCTTGTTTTTGAATTTGATGATCAGCCATGATCAAAATGAATGGCGGGGCAGGCTCGAAGGGCCGAATGGCCTCCTCCTGCTTCTGTTTTCTATGTTTCTATGTGTGCATGTCCCTTCCTCTGCTGTCTATCTCTCTCTCTATTTCTGTGTGTGTGTCAGTCTCTCTCTCTCTAGTTCTCTCTCTCTCGCTTTTTCTTTCTGTCTCTTCCCTTCCCAAAGGGTGGTTTTTAAATTGCAACCCATGGCAGCTGCCTGGAGTTCGGATGTCAAGACCCATACCCCCAGTATTTCCTCAGGACCAATTGGCTGAACTCCTGAAATACAATTATGTTTCTCTTGGTGATCCACTAACCCTGACCCTACAAGCAAGAGGACTCGGGAGAATCCTGCAGAAATTTAGGGCCTTCTGGCAAAATTTGATGTAAAATTTCTGGTGTTGATATGACTACTTTATACACAATTAAATGTTTATGCAAATATTGGCACAGCTCCTAGTAATACACTGTTGCCTCATCGCCATCACTAATAGGGTACACAATTTAGTCTGGCTGCCAAAATATTCCCATTAGTTTGTTTTTTTCTTGCCTTCTCCTTACCCTGGATTCCTCATACATTTATTTTCTTTCCTCATGCTTTCTTCTTTTTTATTCATTCGTGGGACACGGGCATCGCTGGCTGGCCAGCATTTATTGCCCATCCCTAGTTGCCCTTGAACTGAATAGCTTGCTAGGCCATTTCAGAGGGCATTTGAGACTCAACCACATTGCTGTGGGCCTAGAGTCACATGTAGGCCAGACCGGGCAAGGACGGCAGATTTCCTTCCCGAAAGGACATTAGTGAACAAGATGGGTTTTTTCCAACAATCGACAATGGTTTCATGGTCATCAGTAGGTTCTTAATTCCAGATTTTTTTATTGAAATCAAATTCTCCCGTGGCGGGATTCGAACCCGGGGTCCCCAGAACACATTAGCTGAATTTCTGGATTAAGATAATAGCGATAATACCACTAGGCCATCACCTCCCCTCTTGCTCTCCAATATGGGTGACATGGTGGCACAGTGGTTAGCATTGCAGCACCAGAGATCCGGGTTCGATTCCCAACTTGGGTCACTGTCTGCTCGGAGTCCACATGTTCTCCCCGTGTCTGCATGGGTTTCCTCCGGGTGCTCCGGTTTCCTCCCACAGTCCGAAAGACGTGCTGGTTAGGTGCATTGGCCGTGCTAAATTCTCCCTCAGTGTACCCAAACAGGCACCGGAGTGTGGCAACTAACTTCATTGCAGTGTTAATGTAAGCCTACTTTCTCTCGCCCCTGCGTCCACTCCCTTGAGTGCATTCTACTCCTGGCTTTCCTTTGCCGCAATGAGCCTTTGTCCTCTCTGCTTTCTCCCTCCCTGGTTTGAATGTGCTCAACCATTGAATACTTTTTTGCTCCCTCTCTCTCTTTCTCTCTGAAATGGATGTTACAAAATATTAATGTAGAATCTTAGATGAGTCAGTAATGAAGGGCTGCATCCTTGACCCGTATCAAAAGCATATTTATCTTCCCTCTTGGTGGAAGTAATTTCCTCCTGAGGTCAGAGACCATTCAGTGCTGTGAAAAGCATACTGAAATCTGTAAAACATTTGGGTCAAAAGCTGCAATATAATTTTTACAACCTCATAAATAAAGAAGATGGTCGGCTCACATTAGCATCGGGGCCTCCCCCACTCACTGAACTGATCTAAAATGCTTTGATGATCGTGCGAATACTGTGACCTATGCCAGAGGTGGTTGTTGGTGTGCATTTGATAAGTAAGCATTTTTATTTTCGAAAACCCTGTAATACATTTCTTATGGATTATATCCCCATTCATCGCTGCTGCGTTGCTATTCTTCTCCAGAACAGGTAATCAACATTATAGGTTTGAGCCTTTAAGTCTTCATCATTCATGTACGTAACATCTCTCCGCTGCGCCCATGCATGATTAAACGGCAAGATTGCTCAGAACATTGTTGGAAAAAAAAAGAGACATGCTGCCAAAGTTTTTCATCTTGCACTCATCAGGACAGATCCACAAGAATATCAAGTCACAAAGGGAACAACAATTTATGCTGCAACGCGAAGAGGGTGCTGATTGGTTGGCAAGTGTTAAGTTTTAAGTTTATGTTTATTAATTGGTGTCACTAGTCAGCTTACATTAACACTGCAATGAAGGTACTGTGAAAATCCCCGAGCCAGATTTCCTTTCCTAAAGGACATTAGTGAACCAAAGGGGTTTTATGACAAGCATAAAGTTGATCTTTCTCTGCACCCTAGCTATGACTGTAACACTACATTCTGCACTCTTGCCTTTCCTTCTCTATGAACAGCATGCTTTGTCTGTATAGCGTTTCATGGTCATCATTAGACTTTTGATTTAGTATTTTTTAAAAATTGAATGTAAATTTCACCATCTTCCATGGTGGGATTTGAACCTGGGTCTGGGTCTCCGGATTAATAGCCTGGTGACATACCATTACACCACCACCTTGAGGGGCATAGATCAGCTAGATAATCAATACCTTTTCCCAAAGGTAGGGGAGTCTAAAACTAGAGGGCATAGGTTTAAGGTGAGAGGGGAGAGATCCAAAAATGTCCAGAGGGGCAATATTTTCACACAGAGAGTGGTGAGTGTCTGGAACAAGCTGCCAGAGGCAGTAGTAGAGGCGGGTACAATTTTGTCTTTTAAAAAGCATTTAGACAGTTACATGGGTAAGATGGGTATAGAGGGATACGGGCCAAATGCGGGCAATTGGTACTAGCCTAGAGGTTTAAAAAAACAGAGTGGCATGGACAAGTTGTGTCGAAGGGCCTGTTTCCATGCTGTAAACCTCTATGATCTCTATGACCTCCCATATTAGAATGTTACAGCACAGAAAGAAGTCATTCACCCCC
This sequence comes from Mustelus asterias, assembly GCF_964213995.1. Classification (NCBI taxonomy): domain Eukaryota; kingdom Metazoa; phylum Chordata; class Chondrichthyes; order Carcharhiniformes; family Triakidae; genus Mustelus; species Mustelus asterias. Next base: position 16,394,743 of record NC_135812.1, read on the forward strand.
ATTATGTCTGTTTTAAAGTTTAAGCTTAAGTTTATTTATTAGTGTCACAAGTAGGCTTGCATTAACACTGCAATGAAGTTACTGTGAAAATCCCCTCGGTGCCTAGGGTTCGGGCACACTGAGGGAGAATTTAGCATGGCCAGTGCACCTATGTCTGCTTTAGTGCACCACTAGGTATGGGAAGGGAATTGGAATGGAAGGTGGGATGTCAGCCATGAGAACACTTACTTTCACTTGATCCAAGTTCGTTTTACATTTCAGCACATGCTAATACCATTCTCAGGAAATTTGTTAGTTGTGGCATGTGAGGAAATCCCAGACTATGAATGTGATTGATGATTTTTCAAGCATTTGAAGCACCACAGGAACCTTGTTGAGACTACGGGAAGGGCCGAGGACCATTGTATGTGGCACCAGCAGAGCTGCATAGAGTACGGATTAAGTCAGGAAGCAGCTGGTGCCAAACCTGAGTTTTAAAAGCATTAGGTTGTAGAAGGAAAGAAAGAATAATGAGGACGATGAGTAATTTTGACCCTTGGTGCAGTTCCATCATTCGTTTCAACAGATGGGGACACTTAAAGTTTTTGATTTGATTTATTGTTGTCACATGTATTAGTATACAGTAAAAAGTATTGTTTCTTGCACGCTATACAGACAAAGCATGCTGTTCATAGAGAAGGAAAGGCAAGAGTGCAGAATGTAGTGTTACAGTCATAGCTAGGGTGCAGAGAAAGATCAACTTAATGCGAGGTAGGTCCATTCAAAAGTCTGATGGCAGCGGGGAAGAAGCTGTTCTTGAGTCGGTTGGTACGTGATCTCAGACTTCTGTTTCTTTTTCCTGACGGAAGAAGGTGAAAGCTGGGCAGCACGTTGGCACAGTGGTTAGCACTGCTGCCTCACAGCGCCAGGGACCCGAGTTCAATTCCTGGCTTGGGTCAATGTCTGTTCTTGAGTCGGTTGGTACGTGATCTCAGACATCTGTATCTTTTCCCAATGGAAGGGGGTGGAAGAGAGAATGTCCGGGGTGCGTGGGGTCCTTGATTATGCTGGCTGCTTTGCTGAGGCAGCGGGAAGTGTAGACAGAGTCAATGGATGAGAGGCTGGTTTGCGTGATGGATTGGGCTACATTCACGATCCTTTTGCGGTCTTGGGCAGAGCAGGAGCCATGAAAAATATACAAATGTTGCTTTGAGGTTTGGTAGGCACTCGTGGTTGTATTATGTGTGTTCGGATGAATAGTCCTTCTGTACATCAGCTGAAATGTAAAATATTTATATTACAATAACAGCTTCTATGTTTGTGTAACATTATGATCCCAAAAGTATGTAGTCACTCTGGTTTCAGTGCTGCCTCAGTCATGACACAGTCGAAACCAAAGAGACTTACTTAATTAACAGGAAAGAACGCTGTTTCCAACAGTTCATATTTAACGTCTCCACAAAGGACACGTGCACCATATGATAAAAGTCAGCTGCTGCCAGGTTTGGTGGGCCTGGTTCATGTGCCACCTCTTGTGGCGAAAGGGCAGGTACCACCATTAGCCTTTGGTGTTCCTAACAAAGGAAGATGAAACCTGGCTCTGCTCGCACTCTGGAATGCTATTCACTGACTTCCTGGAGAAGTTTGTTTAGTGTAGCTGTCTACACGTGAGTAAATGCTGCTGTTTTCAAAAACACTGCAGGCTCTTGCCTCAGACAAGAGATGGGTGAAATGATTGGACAAACACGCACAGCCAGGCTGCCTGTGTGCAATCCTGTCAGGCCACATGAAGGAAAGGCCACATGAGTGCTACGTATATCTTTTATTTCAGTGTTTAAAATAGTAAACTTCAAAGAATTTTTAAAATTCACTCACAGGCATCACGGTGGCACAGTGGTTAGCACTGCTGCCTCACAGCGCCAGGGACCCGGGTTCGGCTCCTGGCTTGGGACACTGTCTGTGCAGAGTCTACACGTTCTCCCGTTGTCTGCGTGGGTTTCCTCTGGTTTCCTCCCACAGTCCGAAAGATGTGCTGGTTGGGTTCATTGGCCAGGCTAAATTCTCTCTCAGTGTATCCGAACAGGCATCAGAATGTGGCAACTAGGGGATTTTCACAGTCACTTCATTGCAGTGTTAATGTAAGCCTACTTGTGACACTAATAAATAAAAACACAAAAAAAAGGATGTGGGCATTGCCGTGTGGGCCAGCATTTATTGCCCATCCCTGAGGGTATTTAAGAGTCAAACACATCATTGTGGATCTGGAATCACATGTTGGCCAGACCAGGTAAGGATGGTAGATTTCATTCCCTGAAGGGCATTAGTGAACCAGATGGGTTTTTACAATGGTTTTATGGTCATCAGTAGACATTTAGTCAGTAGACTTTTACTTATCTAAATTTCACCATTTGCCATGATGGGATTTGAACCCAGGTTCCCAGTGCCCCCACAGGTCCCGGGGTTGTCAGTCTAGCGACAATACCACTACACCACTGCCTCCCCTCTTTACACTGGACTGTTAATTATTAAATGGAGATGGGCCAAACACAGGCAAATTAGTTCAGCTTAGGAAACCTAGTCAGCATGGACAAGTTGGGCAAAGAGCCTGTTTCTGTGCTCTTATATCTCTATGACTCTGTGTTAGGGCCGCATGACGAGGGTTACAAATGTGAGTCCCTTGTGATAGCATGGTGCTCTCGGACTGCAGCAGGTTTTGTTGAAGTATTTAAAAGGATGAAGGTATTTTAGTCAATGCCTGCGTTTAACTGTTTCCGTACTGATTGCGAAAGAACTATTCCATCTCAGGAGGAATGAAACATGAGTTTTTTGATTTATTAGTGTCACAAGTAGGCTTACATTAACACTGTAATGAAGTTACTTTGAAAATTTGTCATATCAGCTATGACTCTCACCAACTTGTACAAATGCGTCATAGAAAGCATTCTTTCTGGTTGTATCACAGCTTGGTATGGTTCCTGCTTTGCCCAAGACTGCAAGGAACTACAAAAGGTCGTGAATGTAGCCCAATCCATCATGCAAACCAGCCTCCCATCCATTGACTCTGTCTACACTTCCCACTGCCTCGGCAAAGCAGCCAGCATAATTAAGGACCCCACGCACCCCGGGCATTCTCTCTTCCACCTTCTTCCTTTGGGAAAAAGATACAAAAGTTTGAGGTCACGTAACAACCGACTCAAGAATAGCTTCTTCCCTGCTGCCATCAGACTTTTGAATGGACTTAACCTTGCATTAAGTTGATCTTTCTCTACACCCTAGCTATGACTACATTCTGCACTCTCTCGTTTCCTTCTCTATGAATGGTATGTTTTGTCTGTATAGCGTGCAAGAAACAATACTTTTCACCATATATTATTACATGTGACAATAATAAATCAAATCAAAATCCTCTTGTCGCCACATTCCAAAGCCTGTTCGGGTACATTGAGGGAGAATTTAGCGTGGCCAAAGCAGCTAACCAGCATGTCTTTCGGACTGTGGGAGGAAACCAGCGCACCCGGAGGAAACCCAAGCAGACACGGGCAGGCTCTGTACAGACAGTGACCCAAGCCAGGAATCAGGACCTGGGTCCCTGGTGCTGTGAGGCAGCAGTGCTAACCACTGTGCCACTGTGCCATTGTGCCACTGTGCGTTTCAGTCCAGATGTCCAAATACTAAGAGAATTAAAAGCAACACATGCACGCCCATTCACACTCTTCATCTAATTGCATCTGTTCTGCTCTGATAACCAGATGACCCTAAACTACACCAGGCTCTGGGTAACATGCTTGTACATTGCTGTTCCTTTTCAGTTGGTTGGTTACAAACAAACCCTGTCTTCATTTGAACAAATTAGGCTGGCATCAGGGCTCTGAACTTGCTTTATTCTCTTGGTGCTCGACATGACAGGTAATGACAGATCTGTGCCTGTTCTCTGCTGTCACCTTGCGTTAAGTACTGTCTCTGGGATTTGATTTTTTTTGATTGCCGCGGCTGTTAGCTCCCAGATTGCTGGTAACTGCCCAGTTCCCCTTGCTCACATGTAAAGGGTAGGGACTATTCTGTACCTCTCACTGGCCCTGTCTTGATGCTGTTTAATGTGGAACTTGATGCTGTTTATCATAGGGGCTTTGTGAGCATGCTAATGAGGTCCACTCAGATTGGTTTTAACTCCTCGCAGTCCGTCCCTGTAACCTGTGAATTTATTAGCTCAAACCCAAGCACTTTTCCAATCTGATTGCTAGCAGGTTCTGGGCTGCAGTGTGAATTTTGTCTCCTGGAAGGATTCTGGTTTAGCGTCCGGCTCCTGAACTTTTAGTGAACTTTCCATCAGCGCAGTCCTGGTTGAGGTTTAAAACTTTGTCCGTTTTGTTTGTGTTACAGTAGGTAACCCTGGGTGAGTTTCATTGCTATTCCCATTGTGGTCCCCACAAGAATTGCCTGCTTTGGGTGAGGGTCTCCTCTCTTCCTCTTTTGTTTTGTTAATGGGACGTTTTAATAACCTGTTCCATTGAGCCCCGGAACACTACTGCCCCCAGGTGGACGTTCAGTTCCTGCTGTACTCCCCTGTGGCTCTTCAAGATCAAGTAGACAAGGTGGTTAAGAATACATACTTGCCTTTATTAGCTGAGGCATAGATTATAAGAGCAGAGGTTATGACGCAGCTGTTCAGAACACTTGTTCGGCCACAGCTAGAATACTGTGTGCAGTCCTGGTTGCCGCACTCATGGAAGGATGTGATTGCACTAGAGAGGGTGCAGAGGGCACTCACCAGGATCTTGCCTGGGCTGGAGCACTTCAGCTATGAAGAGAGGCTGATTAGGATCATAGAATCCCTACAGAGTGGGAGGAGGCCATTCGGCCCATCGAATCTGCATCCAAACAACCCCACCCTGGCCCCTATCCTTGTACCCCCATGTATTTACCCTGCTACTCCCCCTGATACTAAGGGACAACTTAGCATGGCCAATCAACTTTGGACTGTGGGAGGAAACCGGAGCACCCGGAAGAAACCCACGCAGACACGGGGAGACTGTGCAAACTTCATACAGACAGTGACCCAAGGCCGGGATTGAACCTGGATCCCTGGTGCTGCGAAGCAGCAGTGCTTGCCACTGTGCCACCCACTGGAGTTACTTTCCTTAGAGCAGAGAGGGCTGAGGGGAGACCTTATTGAGGTGTAACTTGGAAGAGGAGAGAAGAGAACTCCTTATTGATTCACTGGCAGCTTTTCCAGACTCTTGATTGCTTTTGTCTTTAATAGCTTGTAAGAAAGAGATTGCAAAATGGTGAGACATGGTCTCTCTCGCTCCCTAATGGCTTCAGAAGTGGTTTGTTGATCTGATGTCTTGGTTGTTTTTGTTTCATGGCCAAGGGGTGAGTAGATTCTGTAAATGTCCCAGCCATTAACCCCTTGAATGATTCATTATCCATCTTACTGAATGGGAAGACATAGCTCCATTTAACCATTGGCCAGGATTTTCCAGTTCAACCCACAACGGGAACCACTGTGGGCAGGACAGAAAATTTGGAAATCCTGGTCATTATTCCAGCTGACTTTCTGCCTCCGTTGGATAGGTAGTCTTTTAGAAATGCAAGTATTAGGTTCAGTGCCTTTTGGTAAATCCCTGTGAAGTGGTTCTTGACATCCTCAAGTGTAAAATTCCAGAGATGGATATCCAGCATGTCTAAATTGCAATCCACAGTGGGAATTCCCGGAAGCTGGCCAACTTGTAATATTAGTCATCAGGCGACTTGTGGCAGCCCTCTTTAGTCAATGTCTTTCCTTGCACTCTAAACAGTCCTTCTCAAACAGTTCAGTTTATGTTTGGCTGGCTGGTGAAATTACAGATTAATATCACTCATGAACAAGTCACATCATCACGACAAATGTTATCCAGTTTTTGCTCTTTCAAAGTGTCATTTGTATGTTGGTCATGTTTGATTTCTTAAAAGAAAATGTGGGCAAAATTAAGTTCAGACCATATTTTACTCTTCCTCTCGCTACTAATGACTGACGGTGGTAGTTTGATGACCATTAAGGTACCAGTAATCACACTCCAGCAGCTTATAATATCTGTAATTCCACACACCACTGATTTGGAGATTTACAAATCATTACAATCTGCCATCACTGGGTGCATTCAGTCACAACCCTTCATGAAGCCCTCATCAGCCTGACAGATTCTATTGCTATATTTGAAAATAGCATTCCCGTCTGCTGATCACTCTGCTGTATAAACTCCACTGATGACGAGTTAAGCCAGATTCAGACTTATGGATGCAAAAAACCTTCCTGCAACGGAGATGCCACGTTCTCCAACACTGTTTGAACATGGAAAGCAATGTTTTCTCCCCAAAAGATGTGATAAAGCACTATGTTAATGTATTTTTTCCTTTTAAGGTGTCAAACAAAATGACAATCCCAGGATTAGGGTGTGACGGAAGATGAAATCCTGGAAATGAGAAGGTGAAGCTTGTGAGAAGGTTTTGAACTTGTATCTTTTGTGACTGAGGTCTTAATTCTGGTCGCTTACCCACCCCCAATATCCATCGGTCCACCAATGGCAGCCATACCTTTAGCAGTCTTGGTCATAACCTGTGGAATCCTCTCCCTAAGCACCTCTACCTCTGTCCCTCCATCTCCTCATAGAATCATAGAATCCTCACAGGTAAAGAGGCCATTTAGCCCATTGAGTCTGTACCAACTCTCTGATAGAGTATCTCACCCAGGCCCTCTCCCCCACCCTATCCCTGTAACCCCACACATTTACCATGGCTAATCCATATAAGGCCCCAGCAATTTCCCCCTTCGCCTCCCTCAGTATTCTGGGATAGATCCCATCAGGTCCCAGGGGCTTGTCTACCTTAATGCCTTTCAAAACACCCATCCTGCCTTTTTATATCGACATGCTCTAGAATATCAATATTACCCTCACCACCATCCGCCATGTCCTTCTTCTTTGAGAACACTGATGCAAGGTATTCATCAAGGCAATAATCACTGGATTTACATTTTACGTGAATCGAATGCACAATGTTACATACTGCCAGTGCAAACACCGCAAAGCACAGTTGTGACAGGAATTCAAGGAGTAGGAATCATGCAAGCTCTGGGACTGCCAAGACTGTTAGCCAGTATTGGTAATCACTATCAATGTGAAGCTTTTATGGTAACCCCCAATTTGCTGGCTGTCATGTCAGAAGATCAAACATGATGCTCTGTGATGACCAGCACTTGCCTATAAAACATCCACTTAAGCACTTCCTTGCTCAACCCAATCTTGGCACAAGGCACCACATTCATAAATTGAACATGAATAAAAGCTGTAAGGAGAGAAAAGAGCTGATGTTTAAGGGTCATCTGGACTCGAAACGTCAGCTCTTTTCTCTCCTTCAAGGTGCTGCCAGACCTGCTGAGATTTTCCAGCATTTTCTCTTTTGGTTTCAGATTCCAGCATCCGCAGTAATTTGCTTTTATCCAGATTCCTATTGCCTGGTATGGAGGGCATTTGCTATGGCGAGAGGTTGGAGAAACCTGGTTTGTTCTCACTGGAACGACGGAGGTTGAGGGGCGACCTGATAGAAGTCGACAAGATTATGAGGGGCATGGACAGAGTGGATAGTCAGAAGCTTTTTCCCAAGGCGGAAGAGTCAATTACTAGGGGGCACGGGTTTAAGGTGCGAGGGGCAAGGTTTAAAGGAGATGTACGAGGCAAGTTTTTTTATACGGTGGGTGGTGGATGCCTGGAACTCGCTGCCGGGGGAGGTAGTGGAAGCAGATACGATAGTGACTTTTAAGGGCGTCTTGATAAATACATGAATAGGATGGGAATGGAGGGATATGGTCCCCGAAAGGGTAGGGAGTTTCAGTTCAGTTGGGCAGCACGGTCGGTGCAGGCTTGATGGGCCGAAGGGCCTGTTCTTGTGCTGTAATTTTTTTGTTCTAAATCTAAAGAGTGGCTTTTACAAAGAAAAATTCACGATATCACAGGACAGAATCTAACAATGTTTAAAGCATTGGCTTTCCTCCTGTCATTTTCTCCCAAGCGGTGTGATCAAAGCTGATGGATTAAGCAAAATGCCATAGAAACCATAGAAACCCTACAGTGCAGAAGGAGGCCATTCGGCCCATCGAGTCTGCACCGACCACAATCCCACCCAGGCCCTACCCCCACATATTTACCCGCTAATCCCTCTAACTACGCATCTCAGGGACAATTTGTAACCTGGCCAATCAACCTAACCCGCACATCTTTGGACTGAGTCAGTCCAATCACTTAGAGTCAGTCAATAGTGAAAGAAGGAGAACATGCATTGATAGAGTTGAATTGTGTTGTTTTGTCAACAAATACAGCAGCCAATTTGCCAGGAGATAAATGCCCAGTTAATCTATGTTGTATGAGGCTCAAATGGTGATTGAAATATTCCTTATACGTTTGCAAAATGGTGCCATAGGATCCTTTAAACGCACCTCAACAAATGATCTTGAAAAATAACCCTTTCTACAATGCGGCTTTCCTTTAGCATTGCACTGTGGTGTCAGGCTGGACTAAGTGACACTTAGAATCATAGAGTCCCCACAATGCAGAAGGAGGCCATTCAGCCCATCGAGTCTGCACCAACAACAATCCCACCCAGGCGCTGTCCGCTTAACCCGATGTATTTACCCTGCTAATCCCATTAACACAAAGGGGCAATTTAGCCTGTCCAATCAACCTAACCCGCACATCTTTGGAGTGTGGGAGGAAACCGGAGCACCCGGAGGAAATCCACGCAGACACGGGGAGAACGTGCAGACTCCACTCAGACAGTGACCTGAGCTGGGAATCGAACCCGGGTTTTGTTGACAAAACAACACAATTCAACTCAATCGATGCATGTTCTCCTTTCACTATTGACTGACTCTAAGTGATTGGACTGACTCAGAGTACGCAGACGTGAGGCAGTAGCAATATGATAATGACACTTGATACCATAACACTGGGCAAACGGACGCATTGGTTTACACTCAAGGCTAAGCATCAGTCGATAGTTGTTTTGATAATCTTTTGGATTTAAGCTTGCATTCGGGAATGCTATGAGATGTAAGGGCTGTTGAGCCAGTTATCATGCTCACCCTACAGAGGGGTCTGAATGGATAGCAAAGGGCCCTTCACTCAGTAAATACTTTCCATGTAACTTTCTTCGGCCCTTTGGCTCACATTGTGCACTGTGCTCTCTGCAGTCTTGGTGAGAGTCGTATAACCTGATAAATAAACAAAAGTCCAGTTATTAAAAAAATTAAAATCCAGCACCTCCAAATGAGACAGTAGGCATTGATTCTGACACTGCGCCTAGTAAGGACTGAACAACAGCAGGGTGGTATTGGGAAGGGGCAGTGGCAGAGTGTGCGAGAGGCAGGTCAATTAGCAGCGGTTATGGGATGGGGGAGTTTCTAGTCTCCGCAAGGCGTGTTTCTCCTGCCAGGATCTTCTGCTCCCGCTGCTGTCAATAGGATTTCCCATTGACTGCACCCCACACCACTGGGAAACCCCCGGTGGGGGTGCACCATTGGCAGGACCAGAAGATCCCACTGGTGTGAACAGCCAGAGAATCCTGGCCATTTCTACAGACGTCATGCAAATGCACCCTTCCACTGCTACCCTCTGTCTTCTATGATCGAGTAAGAAGTCTCACAACATCAGGTTAAAGTCCAACAGGTTTATTTGGTAGCAAATGATCGAGCCAGTTCCGTATCCACCTTGCCAGCTCACCTCTGATCCCATACGACTTCACCTTCTGCACCAGTCTGCTATGAGGGACCTTGTCAAGGGCCTTACCGAGGTCCATGTAGACAACTCGTCAGACCCCACTTGGAGTACTGTGCTGAGTTCTGGTCGCCTCACTATAGGAAGGATGTGGAAAAGATTGAAAGGGTGCAGAGGAGATTTACAAGGATGTTGCCTGGATTGAGTGGCATGCCTTATGAGGATAGGCTGAGGGAGCTCGGTCTTTTCTCCTTGGAGAGACGAAGGATGAGAGGAGACCTAATAGAGGTGTATAAGATGTTGAGAGGCATAGATCGAGTGGACTCTCAGAGGCTTTTTCCCAGGGTGGAAATGTCTGCTACGAGAGGACACAGGTTAAAGGTGCTGGGGGGGGTAGGTACAGGGGAGATGTTAGGGGTAAGTTTTTCACACAGACGGTGGTGGGCGAGTGGAATCGGCTGCCGTCAGAGGTGGTGGAGGCGAACTCAATAGGGTCTTTTAAGAGACTCCTGGATGAGTACATGGAGTTTAATAGGATGGAGGGTTATAGGTAGGTCTAGAAGGTAGGGATGTGTTCGGCACAACTTGTGGGCCGAAGGGCCTGTTTGTGCTGTAGTTTTTCTATGTTCTAACATCCACTGCCTTACGCTCATCAATCATCTTTGTCGCTTCCTCGAAAAATTCGATCAAGTTAGTGAGACACGACCTCCCCTTCACAAAACCATGTTGCCTCTTGCTAATACGTCCGCTTATTTCCAAGTTGGAGTAAATCCTGTCTCGAAGAACCCTCTCCAATAATTTCCCTATCACTGGCGTAAGGCTCACTGGCCTGTAATTACCTGGATTATTCTTGCTACCCTTCTTAAACAAAGGAACATCGGCTATTCTCCAATCCTCTGGGACCTCCCCTGTACAATAAGAAGTCTCACAACGCCAGGTTAAAATCCAACAGGTTTATTTGGTAGCACCAGCCACAAGCTTTCGGAGCACTGCCCCTTCATCAGTTGAGTGGGAGTTCTGTTCACAAACAGGGCATATAAAGACACAAACTCAATTTACAAAATAATGGTTGGAATACGAGTCTTTACAGGTAATCAAGTCTTAAAGGTACAGACAATGTGAATGGAGAGAGGGTTAAGCACAGGTTAAAGAGATGTGTATTGTCTCCAGCCAGGACAGTTAGTGAGATTTTGCAAGACCAGAGAAGTCGTGGGGGTTACAGATATTGTGACATGAACCCAATATCCCGGTTGAGGCCGTCCTCATGTGTGCGGAACTTGGCTATCAGTTTCTGCTCAGCGATTCTGTGTTGTCGTGTGTCGTGAAGGCCGCCTTGGAGAACGCCTACCCGAAGATCAGAGGCTGAATACCCTTGACTGCTGAATTGTTCCCCAACAGGAAGAGAATGTTCCTGCCTGGTGATTGCCGAATGGTGTTCATTCATCCGTTGTCGTAGCGCAACTTGGTTTTGTGTCTCTGTGTGCCTTGTTTGTGAGCAGATTTCCATTCCATCTGACGAAGGAGCAGGGCTCCGAAAGCTAATGGCATTTGCTACCAAATAAACCTGTTGGACTTTAAGCTGGTGTTGTTAAAACTCTTACTATATTCTCCTTAGTCAGTAGTGCAACTCCCCCACCCTTTTTACATCCCTCTCTATCCCACCTGAAACATCCGTGTCCTGGAACGTTAAGCTGCCCAATCCTGTCCTTCCCTTAACCAAGTCTCTGTAATGGCAACAACATCATAATTCCAAGCACTAATCCAAGCTCTAAATTCATCTGCCTTACCTGTTACACTTCTCACATTGAAACAAATGCACCTTCAGTCCAGCAGACCCTCTTTGATTAGCAACCACACCCTGTCTGCTCTTTCTCTGAGTCTTATTGACCTAGGGCGGCACGGTAGCACAGTGGTTAGCACTGCTGCTTTGCAGCTCCAGGGTCCCAGGTTCGATTCCCGGCTCGGGTCACTGTCTGTGTGGAGTTTGCACATTCTCCTCGTGTCTGCGTGGGTTTCCTTCGGGTGCTCCGGTTTCCTCCCACAGTCCAAAGATGTGCAGGTTAGGTTGATTGGCCAGGTTATAAATTGCCCCTTAGAGTCCTGGGATGCGTAGGTTAGAGGGATTAGCGGGTAAATATGTGGGGGTAGGGCCTGGGTGGGATTGTGGTCGGTGCAGACTCGATGGGCTGAATGGCCTCCTTCTGCACTGTAGGGTTTCTATGACTTCTATGATTTACTCTCTGGTTCCTCTTCAGTTAATTCACCTTTACTTTGGTTCCCACCCCCCTGCCAAACTAGTTTAAGTCCTCCCGAGTGACACTAGCAAACCTCATTGTTGTGTTAATCCAAAGCTGTGAAACTAACCAACTATCATCACTTTAAAAATCCTGAGGCAGACATGGAATGTTCACTGAGTAGACTTTCCCATCTGAACACAATACATTTTTATTATACCTGTTTCTGTAATAGCAGATTAGTATCTTCCTTTGGACATATAGACTGAACAATATGCCATATGGGTATATTTTTAGAAAATTGTTGATTTTATTGAGCCCCCTAATGCACTTTTTGTAGGTGGCACGGTGGCACAGTGGTTAGTAATGCTGCCTCACAGCGCCAGGGACCTTGGTTCAGTTCCCAGATTGGGTCACTGTCTGTGTGGAGTTTGCACGCTCTCCCCGTGTCTGTGTGAGATTCCCCCGGGTTCTCTGTTTTCCTCCCACAATCTGAAAGACGTGCTGGCTAGCTGCATTGGCCATTCTAAATTCTTCCTCAGTGTACCCGAACAGGCGCCGGAGTGTAGTGACTAGGAGATTTTCACAGCAACTTCATTGCGGTGTTAATGTAGGCCTCCTTGTGACAATAATAAATAAGCTTTAAAACCTCTGAAGCGGTGCTGAGGAATTATTCTATTTGGCTTGTTTTTCAGGCATCCTGATCCTTATTAAAGTTTATTTAATTAGTGTCATAAGTAGGCTTAAATTAATAAAAGCAAATTACTGCTGATGCTGGAATCTGAAGCCAAAAGAAAAAATGCTGGAAAATCTCAGCAGGCCTGTAAGGAGAACTGATGTTTCAGGTCCCGATGACCCTTTGTGCATTAATACTGCAATGAATTTACTGTCTAGCCACACTCCATCGCCTGTTCAGGTACACTGGAGCACCCAAAGGAAACACATGTTGACACAAGGAGAACATGCAGACTCTGCACAGACAGTTACCCAAGCCGGGAATTGAACATGGGTCCCTGGCGCTGTGAGGCAGTAGGGCCACCATGCCACCCACTGTTTAAACTCATGCTCAAAAACCTGTACTTACAGCAGAATGGTCGAAACGAGGAAAGTAAGTGTTGGGAGTTGAGGAGGGAAGTGAAGCTGTTTATCCCAGTTGGATTCAAGGGTCAAACTTTCATCTCTTTCGGCTTTGAGATGCCCCGGATTGTCACGCGAGAACTTCACACCATGCTGCTGGAAATGTTTCAAGCGTATCTCCTGCAGTTTGTTGCAGGAAGTCCAGAAGTCAGTTCAAACACAGGTAGAAATCCCCCCACTGGCAACTGAATTCATCTGACTGTGTTCACTGTCACCGCCAAGGGATCCAAATCAATGTAGACAGCTGCCTCTGACCTGAAGCAGCAGGAGGGTGGCCTATACAAGACTCAGGTTGTAAAAAAGGGTGATATGTGCTATCCACAATGTATATATAAAGCTACGCGGGACACTAATAAGGTCACCTATTTGTAGCATTGCTCTCTGACGTCAAGCTATCAATGCAGCCTTACAGCACACGCTAATGAATGGTGACTGGTCACATTCCCAACAGTTAACTGAGCATTTTTACAGTCCATCGGGTGGGATTTTATGGCCATTTCCACCAGGGGGGATTTTCCAGTCCCATCGAAGGTGGCCCCCATTGTGGGCTTCCCAATGGCACAGTTGGCAAGCAGCGCAAGTGGCCATTGACTTTGATGCGAACGGAAGATCCTGCCAACGGGGAGCCACCTCCACTCAGGAGCACCACAGCAGGGTGGGGTGGGGGGCTGGGGAGAGGTGCGTGGTAGTGTGGAAGATCCCATCCATTGAATATTTTTTTTATCTGACTAATTATTTTATTCTCTTTCCACGTGTCACGGACTCTGGGCTGATCAGATTTAGAACTCATGCCACAAAATTCTTCTTCACGCTAAGATTGATTAACTAATGGAATGCATGCCCCGATATTGGAGGTGGAGCTGGGGTGGTTTGGTTGGTGGGGGGGAGGGGGGAGTTTGTTTAAAGTTAAAGTTTATTTATTAGTGTCACAAGTAGGCTTATGTTAACACTGCAATGAGTTTACTGTGAAAATCCCCCAATCGCCACATTCTAGCACCTGTTTGAGTACACTAAGGGAGAATTTAGCAAGGCCAATACACCTAACCAGCACGCCCTTCGGACTGTGGGAGGAAACCAGAGCACCTGGAGGAAACCCACGGGGAGAACGTGCAGACTCCACACAGACAGTGACCCAAGCTGGGAACCGAACCCAGGTCCCTGGCGCTGTGAGGCAGTGGTGCTAACCACTGTGCCACCGTGCCGCCCTCTTTGGTGGGGGGAGGGGGGGCTTGGTTGGTGGAGGGAAGGGGAGTTCGGTTGGTGGGCAGAGGGGGCGTTCGGTTGGTGGTGGGAGGGTGAGTTCAGTTGATGGGCGGAGAGGGAGTTCGGTTGGAGGGGAGGGAGGGTTCGGTTGGTGGGGCGGTTTGGTTGGTGAGGGAGGAGGGTTTGGTTGGTGGGCGGAGGGGGAATTCGGTTGGTGGGCAGAGGGGGGTTTGGTTGGAGGGGAGGGAGGGTTCAGTTGATGGGCAGTTTGGTTGGTGGGGGAGGAGGTTGGTGCCGTGGGCGGAGTACCTCGCCAAAACCAATGAATCATTTGAGAAATGGTTAGACAGGGTCCCGAGGGTCACCTGTTGTTTTTCTTTCTTGATGTATGTGCGAAGATTGACCAAGTGGCCTCTCTCATCCAGGGTTAAAACAAACTGCTGTGACCTGTGAATAGTGTGTCCTCAAGGCGTACCCCGGGATCTGATTAACCTTGCCGACAGTAGATTCATGTCATAGTATATTTCAGTGAATGGGTACTAATCATGTCTGCATCCTTTCCCACCTTTCTCAATGGGCATTCTGTCATTAAGCAGCTATGTTAGACGTTTCCTGTACCAATGTGTATGCTGTGCCATCTATTCACATCTGCCTCCGCTATAAGGCCCAGCTGGCTTGCTTTGTAAACACCATAAGGTTGATCTCTCCCTTTTTAAACAGTGGCTGATGATTTATGAACCTTTCTGCTTGTGTCAACATTACACAACAGAGCAAGCATACAATGGAGCAGATAAAAGCTAATCATTGAACTAAACACCAGTACGTTTCTACTTTCAGTACATTTAACTAATATGGAGGGATATTGAGATCACAAGAATTATTCTTTCGTCCCATGATACTTATGTATCATCAATAGCTCCCCAGTCCATCTACCAAGTAGCCTAGCCTCATTAGGAGCCAAGGCATTGAGTGTTTGCAGGCTATGTGATTAGGGTGGCACAGTGGCTAGCACTGCTGCCTCACAGCGCCAGGGACTCAGGTTCAATTCCAGCCTCGGGTCACTGTTTGTGCAGAGTTTTCACGTTCTCTCCGTGTCTGAGTGGGTTTCCTCCGGGTGCTCCGGTTTCCTCCCACACTCCAAAGATGTGCAGGTTAGGTGCATTGGCCATTAAAATTGCCCCTTAATGTCAGGGGGATTAGCAGCATAAATACGTGGGGTTGCGGGGATAGAGCCTGGATGGGATTGTTGTCAGTGCCGGTTCAAATGTCCCCCTCTGCATTTGATTTGATTTATTATTGTCACATGTATTGGGATACAGTGAAAAGTATTGTTTCTTGCGCGCTATACAGACAAATAATACAATTCACAGAGTACATAGGGGAGAAGGAAAGGAGAGGGTGCAGAGTATGCTACTACAGTCATAGTTAGGGTGTAGAGAAAGATCAGCTTAATATAAGGTAGGCAGCCGGGAAGAAGCTGTTCTTGAGTCGGTTGGTACATGATCTCAGACTTTTGTATCTTTTCTCCGATGGAAGAAGGTGGAAGAGAGAATGTCCGGGGTGCGCGGGGTCCTTGATTATGCTGGCTGCTTTTCCGAGGCAGCGGGATGTGTAGACAGAGTCAATGGATGGAATCTATAATTCTATGATATTTGGGATGCTGACTGCTTCCCTGGGTTATGCATTGTTGCACTGAGTCTCTGACATCTCTCTTAATTAATTTCTTGAAATAAAAAATCTTCCTGTTGGAGAGGGGCAGCTTGTGTAACTCTTACTGAGGAGCAGTTGTGCCTCTGCAGTAGACTCAGGTAGGCAGCGAGTTCACTTGTTTATTGTTGATGGCCATTAGTTGAGTGATTGACTTCCTGAGTGACCCCACTCGATGTCGCTGGGTGTCAGGGAACGTGCTTCACTTGCTGAGAACTGCCAGAAGGATGAGTAGCAGATTGCACAGCATGCACAGACTGTCAACAGGTTTTCAGGGTAGTGGCAGTGACCTGGAAACCTCCCCTGCTGTTACAAATCAGGCAGCAAAAGCTGCACAGCTCAGGCCACTGGTTTCAGCCATTGGCCCGGAATTTCCCAGAGCCTCATGAAATTGCCCACCCTAACGAGGGTCCCTGAATGGTGCAAAAGAGAGAGAGGAAATTATGGGGTAAGTGGCTGTGGCCGTGCCGTAATTTCCTGGGGCATTCCTCCCATTACCCTCGCCAAAGAACAGCGAGAAGTTAATGATCGTAACTTCACCCCCATCAAAAATTAATCGGCTGTGCAGATCTTCTGGAGGAAGGCCAGTTTCCACATCACTGCCACTTGCTGAAGAACAAGGGTATTATTGACCTGACAACCACCTACGTGATTAAAGACTAAGAGTGAGAATGCTCGTAACATGATAGGAAAAGCCATTTTCATGCAAAGATCTTGCCGTTCTTCATTAACCCAGATAGAGCAGGAATGCAAACTGCCCAAGCTGAAAAGCAACAGATTTATCACCCATGGACACTCATTACATAGAATATAGAACAGTTCAGCACAGGAACAGGCCCTTCTGCCCACAGTGTTGCGCTCAACATGATGTCAAATTAAACTAATCCCTTCCGGCCGTACTGGGTCCATATCTCTGTATTCCTTGCATATTCATCTAAAAGCCGCTTAAAGAGTTACCCTATCGTATCTGCCTCCATCACTCCTGGCAATGCGTTCCAGACACCTAACGCTCTCTGTGTTAAAAACTTGCCCCTCACAAAAGATGTGCAGGTTAAGTGGATTGGCCATGCTAAATTGCCCATTAGTGTCAGGCGGACTAGCTGGGGTAAATACATTGGATTGTGGGGATAGGGTCTGGGTGGGATTGTGGTCAGTGTAGACTCGATGGCCCCAATAGCCTCCTTCTGCACTGTAGGATTCTATGATTCGCATTTCCTTTGAACATTCCCCCTTTCACGTTAAGTGCATGCCCTCATACCCTTTCCATGCCCTTTTCATAATTTTATAAACTTCGTTTTTGGATTTTAAAATTTAAAGTTTGTTTATTAGTGGCTTACATTAACACTGCAGTGAAAATTCACTAGTCGCCAGATTCCAGCGCCTGTTCAGGTACACTGAGGGAGAATTTAGCATGGCCAATGCACCTAACCAGCACGTCTTTCGGACTGTGGGAGGAAACTGAAGTACCCAGAGCAAACCCACACAGACACGGGGAGAACGTGCAGACTCCGCACAGACAGTTACCCAAGCCGGAAATTGAACCCGGGTCCCTGACGCTGTGAGGCAGCAGTGCTAACCACTGTGCTACTGTACCACCCCTATTGAATTGATATTGATTTGATTTGATTTATTATTGTCACAGATGTTATTATACAGCAAAAATTATTGTTTCTTGCGTGCTATACAGACAAAGCATACCATACATAGAGAAGGAAACGAGAGAGTGCAGAATGTAGTGTTACAGTCAAAGCTAGGGTGTAGAGAAAGATCAACTTAGTGCAAGGTAGGTCCATTCAAAAGTCTGATAGCAGCAGGGAAGAAGCTGCTCTTGAGTCGGTTGGTACGTGTCCTCAAACCTTTGTATCTTTTTCACGACGGAAGAAAGTGGAAGAGAGTATGTTCGGGGTGCGTGGGGTCCCTGATTATGCTGGCTGCTTTTCCGAAGTGTAGACAGAGTCAATGGATGGGAGGCTGGTCTGCATGATGGACTGGGCTACATTCACGACCCTTTGTAGTTTTTTTGCTGTCTTGGACAGAGCAGGAGCCATACCAAGCTTTTAAAGTTTATTTATTAGTGTCACAAGTAGGCTTTCATGAACAGTGCAATGAAGTTACTGTGAAAATCCCCTCGTCGCCACACTCAGGCGCCTGTTCGAGTACACCGAGGGAGAATTTAGCATGGCCAATGCACCAATGCCAATGCACCTAACCAGCACCTAACCAGCACGTCTTTTGGATGGTGGGAGGAAACCGGAGCATCCAGAGGAAACCCACACAGACACGGGGAGAACATGCAGATTCCGCACAGACAGTGACCCAAGCCGGGAATCGAATCTGGGTCCCTGGCACTGTGAGGCAACAGTGCTAACCACTGTGCCACCGTGCTGTGATACAACCCGAAAGAATTGTGCCTCAGAAAGACAGTGGAAATGGCTTCTGCTAATATTGTGCGTGAAGCTAGCTGGTTGAACATTGCGTATGCTCAACTGCAAGTGAATCATTCTGGATTATGAAGCATGGATTAGAAATTGGAAATTTGCAGCTTAAACGTTCGGTCTCTCATCATGCTCCACTGAATTGATTCCAGTTGCACCTCTGCAGCCAGTCCTGGCAGGCCAGAGGCAAACACATGCTAAAAACAGACCACTCTTTTCAATTTATCCCGATTAAATTGTAATGAGAAGCAACTGACTCATCTGATTGAATTTGATCTCTGGTGTTTAGAATTTGATTTAGCTTAGCTTGAGAATTGTCAACTCCCATTAAACAGGTCCAGTCAATACTTGTTTTCTTAATCTTTAAGCAAGGACGAGATTGCGGCTCTTCAGTAAGTGAATTAATGTGAGAGAATAAATGAAGGTAAGGTTCATGGTATGGAAGACAAATCTAAATTGCTTTGCACAGACTCCACAGAGAGTCATCATGTCTTCAGCTGCCTATGCCCTAAGCTCTGGAATCTCCCCCAAAACCTCTCAATCTCTCCCTTCTCCTTACTTCTGTGACCAAGCAATTGGTCCCCTGACCTAATATCTCCTCCTATGGCGCCATATCAATTTTTGCCTGATAATATTCCTGCAAAGCGCCTTGAGTCATGTAGCTGCATGAAAGTTGCTATATAAATTCATGTCATTGGTGTTGTTAAGCGGACACCAATGGGTGTGCAGAGGAAATGTTAAACCATCCATGTCTGAGAATGGTTATTGTCTTAGAATCCCTACAGTGCAGAAGGAGGCCATTCGACCCATTGGGTCTGCACCGAATCACTAACAGAGCATCTCACCCAGGCCCCATCCCAGTAACTCCACATATTTGCCCCATTAATCCCCCTAACACATACATCTTGGGGTACTACGGGGCAATTTAGCAGGGCCACTCCACCTAACCCGCACATCTTTGGTGTGTGGGAGGAAACTGCAGCACCCGGAGGAAACCCACGCAGACACGGGGAGGACGTGCAGACTCCGCACAGACAGTGACCCAAGCCGGGAATTGAACCTGGGTTCCTGGGGCTGTGAGGCAGCAGCGCTAACCACTGTGCCACCGTATCCGTGATTCGCCGCTATGCTTGCTGTACTGTGTTCAAATTAGAAAGCCACGAAATTCTCGAACAAGTTAACAGAAGAGGGATGGTCACACAAGACAGTGAGATTCGTGAAGTCCGTCAGCAATCCTGCTACAACGGAAAGTTCCCTCATAATTCATAATTCCCTCAGCGATCCAATAACTCTGAGCTGACATAGCAGGCGCATGTAGGTAATTATTCTGATTTGCCTCCTTGTAATGAACTGGATTCAATTTGTGGTGACTAATTCACAATCATTAATCGTTCATTGTGAACATTGTCACCAACACTTGCATTCATATAGCGCCTTTCACAGAGAGAACATCACTCACAAATGGCGCGACTGGCGATGCCAACCAGCAAAATCAATCTTGAAAGCTGAACAAAATGATCTCCCAATTCCATGACAGCCCCTTTCTGTCATTCTTCACACTTTGACCCATCCAAACAACTCACTGTTTCCGCTAATTCATCAGGAAGGACTATTACATTCAAGCTGATTATAAGAGACATGCAGAGATATAATTACTTAAATAAGCCTTTCACATCAACTAATTTCTGTTCTCCCCTCCCCAAGACTATTGTTCCATTTAATGCCTTGTTCATTTCAGTAAGTTACTGAATATTTGTTCCTTATCAGACATTTAGCTCTGGCTTATGTTATGATCAAGGTCAGAAACTCCAAGTGTTTTTAAGCCTATGGTACGGCTCCTGCTCTGTTCAAGACACAAGAAACTACAAAGGTTCGTGAAGGAAGCTCAGTCCATCATGCAAGCCAGCCTCCCATCCATTGACTCTGTCTACATTTCCCGCTGCCTCGGAAAAGCAGCCAGCATAATCACCCCGGACATACTCTCTTCCACCTTCTTCCATCAGGGAAAAGATACAAAAGTCTGAGATCACGTACCAATCGATTCAAAAACAGCTTCTTCCCTGCTGCCATCAGATTTTTGAATGGTCCTACCTCACACTAAGTTGATCTTTCTCTACACCCTAGCTATGACTGTAACACTACATTCTGCACTCTCTCGTTTCCTTCTCTATGAACAGTATGCTTTGTCTGTATAGCGCGCAAGAAGCAAAACTTTTCACTGTATGTTAATACATGTGACAATAATAAATCAAATCAAATCAAATCAAGGTCATAAGTTTTGCACTCTGAAGTTTCAGCACAGGAAACATAAGATGTTTCACTTCAGGTATGATTCAAATGACCCACTAGGGAGCTTTTACCAAACAACGTTTATGTCAGAATACAGTTAGCACATAATAAGACAATTAGCAATAACTTTTACCAATTACAAACAAGAAAAAATAAACAACCACGATATTGTATCTACCTTAACAGTTCAATGTACTGTTCCAACCAAACAAACCTTTCTACAAACATACACCCCTCCCAGGCTTAGCACAGAAAATAAGTATGCTCACGTGATGCTGCATCTTGTAGCTTTGCAATGCTTGCTGTGAATTATTCCTTTGGATGGAGAATTAAAACTCTGATTTCCCCATCCTGGAGCTTCCAGCACCTTGAGGTAGAGATAGAGCCACTGCTTGCCTCCAGCTAGCAAATCAACAACAGCAAAATTTTCGCTCCAGAAAGGCAAGAAAGACTGTTTCCAACTAGCCAGCAGAATTTCCAATACCAGGGAGAGAGACAAACGCACACTGCACCCAACCTGGAGTCCAACCGATTCCAACTGAAACTAACTCTGGATTTCCCTATGATGAAGAAAAAAGCTGTCCAAAGCACCTGACCTGCCAAAGTCATAAATCAACAATTCAGAAAGGTCATAAACTCCAGGAGAGTGCATTAGGCCCAAATTAAAAATAAACAAACAGCCTATTTTTGACTCGAACAACAATCAAAGGACATCAACTCAAACAGCTCGGCAACCAACACAAAAAGCCAGGCCCTGTTAAAAGTCAGCACGGTGGCACAGTGGTTAGCACTGCTGCCTCACAGCACCAGGGCTCTCGGTTCAGTTCCGGCCCCTGAGTGAATGCCTGCGTGGAGTTTGCATGTTCTCCCCGTGTCTGCGTGGGGTTCCTCCGGGTGCTCCCGTTTCCTCCCACACTTCAAAGATGTACGGGTTGGGTTGATTGTCCATGTTGAACTGACCCTTGGTGTCCAGGGGACTAGCAGGGTAAATACGTGGGTTTACGGGGATGTAGGCAATTATTCTGATTTACCTCCTTGTAATGAACTGGATTAAATTTGTGGTCACTAAGTCACAATCATTAATTGTTCATTGTGACAGGGTGGGTGGGACAGTTGTCAGTGCAGGTTCAATGGGCCGAGTGGCTTCCATCTGCACTGTAGGGATTCTATAGGAATCCTAACTGCAGAGAAACATGATTGAAATACATTTCTTAAAGGCACAGTATTGTCACACTTAATTAAAGGGTGCAATCTTACTGGCCGTTCACACCCTGCTGCCACTGCAAGCGAGGATAGAGAATTCAGCGCTCAGTCAATCCTGCTGGCAAGAATGACTGGAAAATCCCGTCCAATATGTTTCACAAATAATAGAAAATAAAGGCACATAAATTTTATTGTCTAAATGAACTTTCAGTTAAATTTGGGATACACAGAAGGGTGACAAATCCTTCAGTGGAATTTACCCCAGGGTTAGTTGATGAATGTTAGGATCTGGGAGACAAAGGTGAAGTACCATAAATGGTGGAAACCTGAAATGCAAACAGAGGATGCGGGAAATACTCAGTCGCTCTGGCAGCATCTGCGGAGAGAGAAACCGAGTTAAAGGCCGGAATTTTCCGGCTGTTCACGCTTTACCGCCGCGGACAGCAAGGACGGAGAATTTGGGACTCAGTCAAATCTCCGTTCACTGCAGCTGGACCAGAGACTCCCTCCAGTGTGAAAGGTCGGAAAAGTCCGGCCCACGTTTCAGGTTTGTGGCCTGTGGTCCATTAGGATTTAATGACTCTCTCAGTTATGGAATTGAGTAAATGACTAATCAATCCCAGTGCACAATTCATTGGATCGCGCTGCCAATTCCTATAAAGGTCAAATTTAATCGGACGATTGAAGGAAACTCTTGAGTTTGTCTATTTCATTGCTCCTGTCCCTTGTTCTTTTAGTGGTTGCTGCTAAGTGGACCAGAATGCAATGCTCTGATAACTACAGATAGAGCTGGATTTTACAAAGCACCAATGGGATAGGCCATCCTACCATGCGCACGCCAAAGAAGGCGTGATGAAGTCGGCTTGGCAATTGGATGCCATCACACCAGTCTCTGATACCACCGGAGATGAGTGAACACGGAAATCATAAGCCTGCCCGCCATTTTGAAACAACCCATAAACCAGCTATCGAGCTTGTTAACAACCTAACTGAATGCAATGTTTTGCTGCCCACTCCATTTTTCAGGCATGGGACAGGCGAAGGTTGGGCAGCGCTTTACGCTAGATATGAGGAGGTGGCACAGGGTGGAAGGAGGGGCCTTTCAACGGCACAATGGCTGCAAATACCATCAGAGACTGCTGGTGATCGTGGCAACGCCTGCATGCTTTTTGACTCAATTTATTCACTGCCCTGAGGCTGCGAAAGGAAATATGGTGGGATTGAGGGGACAGAGGGCTTTAAATTGGTGGGCCATGACTGACTTCCTGTTCACAGCATAAACCTGCTCGCCGTGACACTTTTGCCAAGATGGTAAATTAGCAATGGAGCCCCCTTTCCCAATTATCGACCTTCCCAGCCTGTGGATCCCCCTTCCCCACCCATTCGGTTTCACCATCACCTTCCCCATTCCTGCAAATAAAAAACCCTTAGAAGAAGCCTACATCCTTGGCTGTATCTTCAACTCCCTGTCACCAATCCCTTTTCTTCCCCCACAACATTGGACACTAAGGGGCAATTCAGCATGGCCAATCCACCTAACCTGCACATCTCTGGACTGTAAGAGGGAACTGGAGATGTTACGTAGTGAAGAGCAACACACATGTCAGGTGGTGGCAAGGTGGAACAGTAGCGGAGTGGTTAGCAGTGATGCCTCACAGTGCCAGGGACCCCGGGTTCAATTCCCGTCTTGGGTCACTGTCTGTGCGGAGTTTGCACGTTCTCCCCTTGTCTGCGTGGGTTAATAAGAACATAAGAAATAGAAGCAGGAGTAGGCCATCTGGCCCCTCAAGCCTGCTCCGCCATTCAATAAGATCATGGCTGATCTGATAAGTGGGTTCAGTTCCACTTACCCGCCCGCTCCCCATAACCCTTAATTCCCCTAATTTCCTCCGGGTGCTCCTGTTTCCTCCCACACTCCAAAGATGTGCAGGTTAGGTGGATTGGCCGTGATAAATTGCTCCTTAGTGTCCAAAGATGTGTAGGTTGGGGGGGGGGGGGTTGCCACGGTAAATGCGTGAGGTTACGGGGGATAGGACAGAAGGGAGGGCCTGTGTAAGATGCTCTTTTTGAGGACCAGTGTAGACTCAATGGGCTGAATGGCCTCTTTCTCTACTGTAGGGATCCTATGATTCTTTGGCATTATTGATGCTTTTCTTTGATTGCATGCCGCTGCCTGAATGCTGAGGGGGTGAATTCCTTCTGCAGGCAAGTTTCTATTGTTGGAAAGTCCTTGGGGAAGTTTCTGAAAAGGGATTCAGTGCACTCATTTTGATGATGGGATCATTGTGTTTGAAGTTCCATCCTGTGTGTACACAGTACACGTCACTTATCAGTACAGAACCAGAGACAAACCACAGATTCCTTGGTTCAATTCTTCACATGGTGTTTCTGTTGTATTCACTTCCCTTCCATTCACCAACCGGGATCATCTTGTTATAGACCAGGAGACAATGAAAAGCTTCTTCTTTCACCCTCCCCCTGGACCTAATGAGTAAAGACACATGTCTACTCAATCTTCACCCTCTGTGTCCAATCTGGCTAATCCAAACCTGGGGTGCTGCATTGCTTCTCTGCACTTTTTTTTTAGAATCCCTACAGTACAGACGGAGGCCATCCGGCCCATCGAGTCTGTACTGACCATAAACCCACCCAAGCCCTATTCCCGTAATCCCACACATTTACCCTCCTAATTCTCTTAACACTCAGGTCAATTTAGCATGGCCAATCAACCTAACCCGCACATCTTCGGACTGTGGGAGGAAACCGGAGCACTCGGAGGAAACCCACGCAAACACGTTGTCCTCCTTAACCATAAACCATACTAGCAGTCCACTGCACTGACTCAGGTATGGCCACTTGAATAACTTGGGCAGCAAAACATTGCATTCAGTTAGGTTGTTAACAGGGCTGCTAATGTGAGGCAAAAGTCGCCACAGTCCCAGATGACCATAGGCTGCTCTCCCCTTTGAGGAAGAGAGCTGACTGGTGTGATTTAACCTGAGGATCATACACCCCAGGCAAGGGGCAAGGTTGAAGAGGAGGGGCCTTCATGAGTAACCTCAGCGTGGGAATTGAACCGACATTGTTGGTGTTGCTCAGCATCTACAAACCAACCATCCAGCCAACTGAGCTAAACCAGGTTCGACTCCAGGCTTGGTTCACTGTCTGTGCTGAGTCTGCACATTCTCCCCGTTTCTGCGTGGATGTCCTCCGGGTGCTCCGGTTTCCTCCCACAATCCGAATGACGTGCTGGTTAGGTGCATTGGCTATGCTAAATTCTCCCTCAGTGGACCCAAACAGGTGCCGGAGTGTGGCAACTAGGGGATTTTCACAGTAACTTCATTGCAGTGTTAATGTAAGCCTACTCATGACACTAATAAAAAAACTTTAATCACTTGCTGCACCTGCATGCTACCTTTTTGTGATTCATGCACCAGGGCACCCAGATCCCTCTGTACCACCAAGTTCTGCAATCTCTCTCCATTTAAATACTATATTGCTTTTCTATTCCCCTGCCAAAATGGATACGTTCACAGTTACGCACATTATACTCCATCTGTCAAACTTTTGGCTCACTCATTTAACCTATTCTATTTTACAGACTCTCTACCTCCTCTTGACAACTTATTTTCCTATCCTAGTGTCATCGGCAAATATAGCTACCATATACTCGGTCTCTTTACCCAAATCATTGTTGCAGACTGTAAGTTGCTGAGGCCCCATGTGGCACTGATCCCCATGGCAATCCAGCTTTCCAGCCTGAAAAAGACCCATTTACCCCTACTCTCTGCTTCCTGTCAGCTAACCAATCCTTTCTCTACGCTAATAGAGATAGTGGCCTCCAGGCGCAGAGATAGAGGTAGTGTTAGGTAGTGGTACTCCAGGCGTCGTCAAGTCAATTCAGGCTTTGTTAGAAACAAAAGGCATTTATTGATAAAGGGGAAACTTGGGACAGGGGTTTGCAGCCTCAGGCTGCCCTGGTGCAGCCTCTGTGGTTGTTCCACTTTTACGTGCTAACTACATGGCTTCCGGATATATTCTGCTCCAGAAAGGATGCCACCCTCTGGGATGATCGCTCACTCTTGGTTCCAATTGGTTCCTCAAGCCAGGTGACCCTCTTCTGCTGTACTGTCTGAAAGAGACAGACCCCACAATCACTACAGTTCCACCCCCTTCACCATGTTATCTTATTTTGTGTAGTAACTTCGATGTGGCACACATCATTTGCTCAAAGTCACTTAGGATTAATGACTAAATGGGCAAATGACACCTGGAGAACTGGATTCTAACACTTCCAGGGGAAGAGGAAGTTAATAAGAAAAAGATTTATCTTTGATATGGGGAGGTTATGGCCTCGTGGTGTTATCGCTCGACTATTATTCCAGAAATTCAGCTAATTGGCCTGGGGACCCGGGTTCGAATCCCGCCATGGCAGATGGTGGAATTTAAATTCAATTTTAAAAATCTGGAATTAAGATAACCACGAAACCATTGTCGGAGAAACCCATCTGGATCACTAATGTCCTTTAGGGAAGGAAATCTGCCGTCCTTACCTGATCTGGCCTACATGTGACTCCAAAGCCACAGCAATGTGGTTGACTCTCAACTGCCCTCTGAACAAGGGCAACTAAGGATGGGCAATAAAGGCTGGCCAGCCAGTGATGCCCATAGAACCACAGAACCACAGAAAACTACAGCCCAGAAACAGGCCCCTCGGCCCCTCTTGTCTGCGCCGAACCATTTTATGCCTAGTCCCACTGACCTGCACTTGGACCATATCCCTCCGCACCCCTCTCATCCATGAACCCGTCCAAGTTTTTCTTAAATGTTAAAAGTGACCCCGCATTTACCACTTTATCCGGCAGCTCATTCCACACTCCCACCACTCTCTGCGTGAAGAAGCCCCCCCCTAATATTCCCTTTAAACTTTTCTCCTTTCACCCTTAACCCATGCCCTCTGGTTTTTTTCTCCCCTAGCCTCAGCGGAAAAAGCCTGCTTGCATTCACTCTATCTATACCCATCAAAATCTTATACACCTCTATCAAATCTCCCCTCAATCTTCTACGCTCCAGGGAATAAAGTCCCAACCTATTCAATCTCTCTCTGTAACTCAGCTTCTCAAGTCCCGGCAACATCCTTGTGAACCTTCTCTGCACTCTTTCAATCTTATTTACATCCTTCCTGTAACTAGGTGACCAAAACTGTACACAATACTCCAATTTCGGCCTCACCAATGCCTTATATAACCTTACCATAACACTCCAACTTTTATACTCGATACTCCGATTTATAAAGGCCAATGTACCAAAGGCACTCTTTATGACCCTATCCACCTGTGACGTCACTTTTAGGGAATTCTGTACCTGTATTCCCAGATCCCTCTGTTCAACTGCACTCTTCAGAGTCCTACCATTTACCCTGTACGTTCTTCTTTGGTTTGTCCTTCCAAAGTGCAATATCTCACACTTGTCTGCGTTAAATTCCATGTCCCATGAATGAATATATTTTAAAAAACTGGACCAGCAATCCATAGGCCCAGGGTCTCTGGGAACCTGGGTTCAAATCCCACCACGGTAGATGGGCATCTAGGAATGGGCAATAAATACTGGCCGGCCAGGGACGCCCACATCCCACCGCAAGAAACTACAAAGAATCGCGAATGTAGCCCAGTCCATCACTCAAACCAGCCTCACATCCATTGACTCTGTCTACACTTCCCGCTGCCTCGGCAAAGCAGCCAGCATAATTAAGGACTCCACGCATCCCGGACATTCTCTCTTCTACCTTCTTCCGTCAGGAAAAAGATACAAAAGTCTGAGCACACGTACCAACCGACTCAAGACAGTTTCCTCCCTGCTGCCATCAAATTTTTGAATGGACCTACCTCATATTAAGTTGATCTTTCTCTACACCCTAGCTATGACTGTAACGCTACATTCTGCGCTCTCTCCTTCCCTTCTCAGCCAAATCTCCATTCACTGCAGCTGGACCCGTCGGCACGAACGGCTAGGGAATTGCGGCCACTGACTATCTTTTTATTATGTTAAAGCTTCCTGTGAAACAGCACATTATTTAGGAACATAGAGTAAATGAAGAGTGAATTAAGGAACAAGCGAAGCACGTTATTTGGAATAATCTGCTGGATTAAAAATAACGGGGTTTTATTTTCCTCCCATTAACAGCGCCAACCTGCACTCTTTTTTAATAACCGACTGACTCCAATTGTACTAATTGAGCAGAAACCAAGATACCGCAGAGGAGCTGGAGGAGGTGTGGGGGGATGGAGGGGTTGGTGCAGTGGCAGGTGGCTTAGACAGTCTGTCAAACCCTCTAGGCTAATATAGCGAAAACCTCGGGGTCGTGGCAGAGCTCAGGAAATGACCCTTCCTGTCAACCTCCAGATGGTCAGGAGAGACGGAGAGAATAAGTCAGGCCCGAGCTCATTTAATGAAACCATTATTGATACTCAAAAGAACGGGTGGCTCTGACGCATGGATAGTGTAATTAGATTATGAAAATCAACCTCATCACTTTAAGGCCAAGTCAGGAGGGGGAGAACCGTGACCATTTGTCATCCTTTGATTTGGATCACATGTTTCTGATGCTGCCAGCAATACATCGTATAACTAACATTCCTTGTTTTCCTGCAAGGATCTGATTAGACTGAAGGCACAAGGTTTTGGATCCCAATTTAATTATGCCACATTTTTTCAATTTGCCTTAAAATGAAACAGCATTTTCCAGATAAAAGTAATGGCTGGAAGGCCTTGATTATCCTTGGTCTATAGTGTATAAATGCTTGACTGTGACATTCCTTTTTTGCAGGAAGATTAAGTCATTTCAAATTACTGCATTAAGTGCCTCTGATGAAACAATAGACAAGGGAACGTCGCGGAGGGCGGCACGGTGGCACAGTGGTTAGCACTGCTGCCTCACAGCACCAGGGTCCCGGGTTCGATTCCTGGCTCGGGTCGCTGTCTGCGTGGAGTTTGCACATTCTCTCCATGTCCGCGTGGCTTTCCTCCGGGTGCTCCGGTTTCCTCCCACACTCCAAAGATTTGCAGGTTAGGTGGATTGGCCAGGCTAAATTGCCCCTTAATGTCAGGGGGATAAGCCAGGGTAAATGCATGGGGTTATGGGAAAAGTGTGATTGTGGTCGGTGCAGTCTCGATGGACCGAATGGCCTCCTTCTGCACTGTAGGGATTCCATGTTGTGGAGATGCCGGCGTTGGACTGGGGTAATCACAGTAAGAAGTCTCACAACACCAGGTTAAAGATGTCTGTGTCGATATGCGCGATCTGCTTGGAGATCCTCTCCATTTGGAGCCGGCAGTTTGCGGTGTCGATGGTAGCCATAACCTGTTGGACTTTAACCTGGTGTTTGAGACTTCTTACTGGGATTTTATGTCACATGAAGCAGCGACTGATCTTCCCTCAATTCCTATGCCTCTCTCTCTTTCTGTCAACCGACTCTGTCTACACTTCCTGCTGCCTCGGAAAAGCAGCCAGCATAATTAAGGACCCCACGCACCCCGAACATACCCTCTTCCACCTTCTTCCATCAGGAAAAATATACAAAAGTCTGAGGTCACGTACCAACCGACTCAAGAACAGCTTCTTCCCTGCTGCCATCAGACTTTTGAATGGACCTACCTCGCACTAAGTTGATCTTTCTCTCCACCCTAGCTATGACTGTAACACTACATTCTCCACTCTTCCCTTTCCTTCTCTATGAACGGTATGCGTTGTCTGTATAGCGTGCAAGAAGGTTCACCAGGATGTTGCCTGATCTCGAGGGTGCTGACTATGAGGAAAGGTTGAATAAACTAGGATTGTTTTCACTGGAAAGACAAAGGCTGAGGGAGACCTGATAAAGGTCTACAAGATTATGAGAGGCACAGCAGAGTGGATAGTCAAGAGGCTTTTTCCGAGGGTAGAAGTGTCAATTACAAGGGGACACAGGTTCAAGGTGAGAGGGGAAGTTTAAGGGAGATGTGCGGGGGAAATCTTTCACACAGAGAGCAGTGGGTGCGTGGAACGCGCTGCCAGAGGAGGTGGTGGAAGCAGGCACATTAGCAACATTTAAGAGGCATCTGGATGGGTACATGAATAGGGAGGGAATAGAGGGATATGGACTGAGCAAGGGCAGAAGGTTTTTTTTGTAGTTTAGTCAGGACATCATGGTTGGCATAGTGTTGGAGGGCTGAAGGGCCTGTTCCTGTACAGTTCTTTGTTCTTTGTTCTTACTTGAAACTTGATTGGCAATGTAAGCTGTGTTTTATCAAGATTTATTGTTGCAGATTTGAAAAGAGAGAGAATTTTGACCATCTGAAATGAAACTGCTGTGCATTTCCAACACATTCTGATTTCGTTTTGTTGTTGTTACATCCAGTGAGCTGGTGGATAGCTTGGAGTTGCGGGTGATGGATTTTCACTGTACCAGGGGCTCAGTTTTTGCTCAGGGAAGCAGTTGGACTCAAATCTTCAATGATGGACCTTTTGACGGAATGTTGGCAGGCAGAGTTGCCGCTGCCGCTAGCAGGCAGGATAGTGGCAGCAGCGGGTGATGGATGGCAGCCCCGCTGTCATAGAATCATAGAGGTTTACAGCATTTGCTAATGCCATGTAACATCATGAGGGTTTGGAATTTAGATTCAGGACTCCCGGAGCCAATCTCCCCTGATTGCATGCCACTCTACTGCCACCTTTTGTGGCTCCGTCTTGCCAGTGGGACACGACATGGATGGTGATGGTCTGAAGGATGGGCTGACACATCGACTGACAGGTATTGGAGAATCATTAAAACATTTCTTTTTGACCAAGCTTTTTGTCATCTGTCCTGATATAGAGTAATAGAGCAGCATGGAAACAGGCCCTTCGGCCCAACTTGTCCATGCCACCTTTAGTTTTTACCACTAAGCTAGTCCCAATTGCCCACACTTGGCCCATATCCCTCTATACCCATCTTATCCATGTACCCATCTAAATGCTTTTTCAAATATAAAATTGTACTACTACCTCTGGCAGCTTGTTCCAGACACTCATCACCCTCTATGTGAAAAAATTGCCCCTCTGGACTCTTTCGTATCTCTCCCCTCTCACCTTAAACCTATGCCCTCTAGTTTTAGACTCCCCTACTTTTGGGAAAGCCTCTTGCGCTCCAGGGAAAAAAGTCCCAGTCAGTTGCAGGAGGTCACGGGAACTTGCGTGCGGAAATCTTAGTTGTAAAGTATCCACCTGCATTCAGATGTGGGACTGTCTGATTCTTAAAACAAATGGTGCTGTTGAATATCATCAGGACTTCAGTAAAGGAAATCAGAAGCATGAAGTGACAAGAATGAGTTGACAAATTACTGAATGATTCAAACACTTTGGGTGTCTCATCTGCTTTCAATATGGATTAGTCATCAGTGATGAAGTACTGAACTGAAAATGAAGCATCTTCACTGCAGGTTGATGAAATATTAGGATTAAATATTGCTGAATCACAAATATCTGATTTTTGCAGCAGGTTACAATTTAGTTGTTCCATCATCTGTGAGCGCTTTTGGTGGCAAGGCCTTGCTTTTTGAGGCTTATTGAAGCCCAAGGATAATGGGGTGTGAAACTCCAATCCTTAACACCACTGGAGATGGCTGCTCCAGGAGACAGAGGCCCACCAGGTAAAGTCAAGTTTATTTATTAGTCACAAGTAGGCTTACAGTCACACTGCAATGAAGTTACTGTGGAAATCCCTTCGTCACCACACTCTGGCACCTGTTCGGGTACACTGAGGGAGAATTTAGCACGGCCAATGCACATAACCAGCACATCTTTGGACTGTGGGCGGAAACCGGAGCAGCTGGAGGAAACACACGCAGACACGGGGAGAACGTGCAAACTCCACACAGGCAGTGACCCAAGCTACGAATCGAACCCAGGTCCCTGGCTCCCTGGTGCTGTGAGGCAGCAGTGCTAACCTCTGTGCCCACTTTGTTTCCATTTGCTTCCTGCATGACCCATACTGGTGTCCCCCAAGTTAAGAAGGGCACTCACACAGACGCTCCACCCCCGCTGTGTGCACTGCTCGCCTCTCAAGTGGTGCTGCCATGGCGTCACTCAGCCATATCAGCTGATTTGATGCCCTATTTCTGAGCCTGGACCACACAACTCCATTCCACAGATTTGTCTGTCACTCAGCAAATGCATTTGATTGCAAGAGGGGATGATTAACAATGAAGGACCAGTTATCCAACATGCAGGGAAGGTAATTTAGACTGACTTATGCTATTGCAAAGTTCCTGGTTGTAATATCATTTCAGGACAAAAAGAGGCTGGTGTGTGCACATAGAGTTCAAGTACCCAACCAAGCTGATATATTCTGGTTTGCTTATATACATACACACACACACACACAAATGGCCACAAGAAGGTGCTGTTAAACTCCTCCCTTCTTAATGAAAAAGTTATACAACATTCAAAATTCCACCCGACTTATATACAATTTGTGTTTTTCATTAAAACAGAAGCTCAGCTAATGTTCTGGCAACCTGTGTTCGAATCCCACCACGGCAGATGGTGAAATTTGAATTCAACAAAATAAAACTGGAACTAAGAATCTACTGATGACCATGAATCCATTGTCGATTGTCGAAAAAAACCACTAAAGGACATTAGTGCTTCCCTAAAGCACTAATGCCCTTTAGGGAAGGAAATCTGCCGTCCTAATGTGATCTGGCCTACATGTAACTCCAGAGCCACAGCAATGTGGTTGACTCTCAACTGCCCTCCAAGGGTAACTAGGGATGGACAATAAAAGCTGGCCAGCCGGTGACGCCCATGTCCCACGAATGAATAAAGAAAACCCCAAACCCTCGGAACTTGAAGAAGGACTTGACCCATCTGGGCTTGAGTCTGAGGAGAGGGTTTTGTCCAGCAGAGACTGATTTTGATCTTGACTTTGACCTTGAGTTTTCCATTTGACCTGACATGCCTGTCCAACTTGTTGGAGCATCTATTGTTACTCTCCTTGTATCCCAACTGTCCCATTCATCATTTAATTCCTCCCAACTTCCTTCTTCCTTGCGAACCTCTAAATGTAAAAGATGATCGATATGTACAAGCCTTTCACCGCCCAAGCATCTTGACCAAATATGTGAGAGGACTACATATCTTCACAACTTATCCTGGGAGCCAAACAGTTGTGACGATTTTCTTTCACCTGAGCCTGAGTGTTCAACTTCAGGTTTCTTTTTCTCACTCTACCCCGAGCATAGCTCTCTTTTTGCCTGGATGGTTTTCTTTTTGCTTCCTATGCTAAATGCAACTTTAGGAATGAAAACTTTGTTCTAGGCTGCTTTCTAAAAAATAATTCAACTGGCATCCAGTCGGTAGGAGAGTGAGACACGTTACGATAAATTAAAGATTCGCCAGGTTGTGATTCAATGACAACTCACAGTTCTTCCAATTTGTATCTGGCATTTGCTTAACAAGAACATACTTAACATTTAGTATCGTGCTCGCTACTGTTCCATGAACAGTAGCACGGACAGGATTCCCTCTGGGATCACAGCCACGTCCGGACTGAACATTGAGTTCAACCACTTCAGAGCATGAACCATCCCCTCCACCCCATTTCCATTTATAATTATTTCATTTCATTTCACCCCATTCTCCATTTTATCGCTCTCCTTCTTTCTACCCTCTGCCCCCCACCCCTCCTTCTTCAGGCCAACTGCCACATACCTCAGGCAGTCCTTTACCAAACTGTACCTTTGTTTTGCCATTCACGCCTCCTGATCACTTAATGGACACTTTCAACACCTTCCCAGCCTTCTGCAAGCTCATTTACATTCCCTTTGTCCAATTCCATCACCCCTCCCGACTCTCTTTCCGCGCAGCTCTGACAAAGGTTTCACCTTCTATCTGAGCGTAATTTTGCTCACTGATATTGAGGATGTAGTTGGTCCGTCCTCACCATTATCCAACACGGGAGATCACAGCGCCTACTCTGTATGGAGAGTGATCACATGCTAGCTGAATCCTTTTGGATACATCATACCATCTACAAATTTACTTTTACTCAAACAGAATGCCTTGACAAAGCGTTGTCTCATCTCGAAACGTCAGCTCTTTTCTCTCCTTACAGATGCTGCCAAACCTGCTGAGATTTTCCAGCATTTTCTCTTTTGGTTTCAGAATGCCTTGTCACTTTCCCTTTCCAATTCCACAGAACAGCATTCCTCATTTGTTCACTCAATGGACACAATCAAGTTGCCATGGTAGCACAGTGGTTAGCACCGCTGCCTCACAGTGCCAGGGGCCTGGGTTCAATTCCGGCCTCGGGTCACTGTCTGTGTGGAGTTTGCAAGTTCTCCCTGTGTCTGCGTGAGTTTTCTCCGGGTGCTCCAGTTTCCTCCCACACTCCAAAGATATGCAGGTTAGGTGGATTGGCCATGCTAAATTGTCACTTATTGTCCAAAGATGTGTAGGTTGGGAGGATTGGCTGGGATAAGAGGATGGGATGGGCCTGGGTAAGTGTGGTGAACCATTGTTGGTTACCACCAGGAGTGCTGAGCCATGGTTTGGCCAGTACTATGAGTCTGTAGATATGTTACTGTTGGGGTTAGGGTTGGGCTGTTCTACCTGTTAATATAGTCCTATGGTACACCCCAGTTGGCTCCGCCTTCCGGGAGAGGTATAAAGGTCACTGCTCTGCCTGGTGACCCTTTAGTCTGGGATTGTATACTGTATATAGTAGCTCTGTTATTGTTGGCAATAAAAGCCTTTATTTCCCGGGTACATCTTGCCTCACGTGTGATTTATCGCGCATCAGTAAGATCCTCTGTCGGAGAATCGGTGCAGACTCGATGGATCAAATGGCCTCCTTCTGCACAGTAGGGATTCTATGATTCTGTGATATGAGTTTACCGCAGCAATTCACTAACGCTGTAAAGATCTGAACTCAGAGATACTTTGAGGGTGCAGCGCTTTTCCTATTGCGTCAGTGTTGACAACTTCATTATTGTTCTGTTGCTCCCCCTCCTCCTGCTGTTCTGTGGCTGGGAAGATGGCAGCTCCTGGGTGTCTGAAAGCAGGAAATCAGAAAGGGAAGGCTGAGATGAGGGAAAAGGGAGGCGGAGAGGAGATCAGGAGGGCTATGGTCACACTTTCTGTGCCACTCGTTATGTTGGATGAAGGTGAGCTGGGAGTTGAGAAGGGACATTAGGCAGAAATATCCCATCATCCTGAGCATGCTTGGTGATGTCGGACGCCACAGATGTTGCCGCAGCCAGCCTCATGGTGTGGAAAACCATCTCCTCTTTATGGGGGTGCAGGGGCCCTCATTCCCTGCCAGTTCTGCTCTGTTGTATGCCACCTTGTCCTGTAGGGGTGAGGGCAACACTTGAGTGTTTCCAATTGTCAGTAAAAGCAACAACTTCCATTTATATAGCACATCTAACTTTGAAAGAATCCCCAAAGTGCTTCATGGGGCCTAATCAAGAATTGAACCAAAGGCATTGGAAGGAGGAGAGGACATTGACCAGAGGGGGTAGACCTCAATGAGTCTTAAAAAAGGAGAGATACGCAGAGAAAGAGAGAAGAAAGAAATAGAATCATAGAAGGCTACAGCGCACAAAGAGGCCATTCTGCCCACTGTGCCTGTACTAGCTCTTTTCTGAAGCCATCCAATTAATGCCAATCTGCTGCTCTTTCCCTCTAGACTCGAATTGTTTTTACCTTTAACTATTCATTCAGTTGTCTTGGAAAGGTTACTGTTTCATTCAATGTATTTCTGATCATAATGTCTCGCTGTGTTAAAAAATAACCTTTCCTCATGTCGCTTCTGGTTCTATTGCCATTACTTAAGATCAGCTTCCACTGGTTACTGATGCTTCTGGCATGGGAAGCAATTGCTCCTTATTTACTCTGTCAAAATCATTCATGGCACTGAACACTGCTATCTTTTGGTCTGACAAAGAAGGACATTACTCTTTAAAGGTGGCTGGAAATGCACCCCAGAGAGCTCAGATGCCCGAGAGCCGTAGATAATGTGATAAAAACCAAGGGAGCTGGTTTTTGAGTGGGTTGTAGAGTCCCCTGAACCCTGAATGTGTGCCATAGCATACAGACTGTCAAACAGAACCTGAAAAAGGAAAGTTCATGTTTGCATGCTGTGCCTGGATGGCCAAAAGGCTGAATCGTAGGCCCAGTGGACAATTAGACACGCTAAATTAGACTGCTGCAGCAAACAGCTCCAACAGCAAGGATTGCTGCGAAGCCAGACAGGCCAACGCTGTCAAGTAGGCTTACATTAACATTGCAATGAAGCTATTGTGAAAATCCACTAGCTGCCACACTCCTGCGCCTGTTCGGGTACACTTAGGGAGAATTTAGCATGGTCAATGCACCTGACCAGCGCGTCTTTCATACTGTGGGAGGAAACCAGAGCACCCAGAGGAAACCCACGCAGACACGGAGAGAACGTGCAGACTCCGCACAGATAGTGACCCAAGCCCAGAATCGAACCCAGGTCCCTGGCGCTGTGAGGCAGCAGTGCTAACAACTGGGCCACCGTGCCGCCCCATTAAAAATGAGATAGCCGGACACAGGTATGCATGTACAAGCTCATCGGATAGTTAACAACTTTAAAACAGATGCAGAGTGTGTGAAATAGAGGAGGCTGATGCGCGGCCCTATATTCCCTCCGTTTTCCCAATAGGTGCTCAAAGCATCTCTCTCATTCAACCCAAAACATGAGCCCGTGGTTCATTGAGCCATCTATAATCCCGCTCCAGAGCACGACTTCCATTTCTGGCCTGGCTTCTCACTGCCAATAGTCCTTCAGCGATCGATTGACAGGAATCTTCATAGAGGGTTGCCGGGAGATGGAAGGGGGAGCAGGGGGAGGGGCTGGGGGGTGGGGGGGGGGGGGGGGGTGTTGGTGGGGGTGGAATTTCCCAATCTTGTGAGAGTTTCATCTGCCGGTGTAATGCATCATCCAGCAGCAATGCTGATGGGAATGGGATTGGGATGGGCCACATCTACATTGATTTTGGTCTTGAATACACAGTCAAGTCAGTCAATGATACATATTTGGTCCATGGTGCGGCACATTGTAAAAGCTATCCATTAGCCCCACTCCCCTGCTCTTTCCTCGGAGCCCTGTATTTTCATCTCTCTTACTGGGATGCACTCAATTCCCTTTCCGTAAGTTACTATCCTGCTGCCACCTGATAGTGCATTCTGATCTTAACAGCTCACTGCTTGAAAAATATTCGCCTTGTCACCTCTCATCTTTTTAAATCTGTGTGCTAGCAGCCTTCTTGCCAGTGTGGAACATTTCTCCCGATTTATTCTATAAACAAAAATCCATATAATTTGAATGCTGCTTATTAAATTTCTCCTCCTCTGCTGGAAAGAGAACAATCCCCGGCTTGTCTTCTTAGAGAGTGCCAGCTAATACTGAACTGGCAATTTTCAATCTGTGCAATCTCTTAAACCAATGGCATTCACAGGTTAATATATACGTCAGGTGGGAACAACGTGTCATTCAGAGATGAAACCTTAGCTATTGGAAATTTGGCCTGGTTGCTGCAAATTCAAGCAGTCATTTGGATTTGACTTCAACCCAATTAAATTCTACTGAAGCCGCAAGCCAAAGAGAGAGCTGAATGGGATAGTAAACGGTCGACCCAAGCATCCATTCACGGGGACAAGAACCCAATTATGTGAGTCTCACAAAGATTTCCAACCACCATGCATTGCTAAAGCCTTTGTTTCACCTGCCCCAGCATTTCTAACTAACAGTGACCGCAGAGCTGCAAAGAGCTCATTTATGCAGTGCTTACATTAGTGCCCATGATTAGAATAATATTGGGGCTAAAAGAGTTAATCGCTGAGCCCAGACTGCATAGACTAGCATTGCATTACCTCGAGCATTGAATATCACAGGATGATCTAATTGCAGTGATGGTGGCACGGTGGTTAGCACTGCTGCCTCACAGCGCCAGGGACCCAGGTTCAATTCCGGCCTCAGGTCACTGCCTGTGTGGAGCTTGCACATTCTCCCCATAGTCTGCATGGGTTTCTCCCGTTTTCTCCCACAGTCCAAAGATGTGTGGGTTAGGTGGATTGGCCATGCTAAATTGACCCTTAGTGTCAGGGGGATTAGCAGAGTAAATGTGTGGGGTTACGGGAATAGGGCCTGGGTGGGATTGTGGTCGGTACAGGGTCAATGGGCCGAATGGCCTCCTTCTGTACTGTAGGGATTATAAGATTTAACTGGGTCTTCTTCTTTCGCTTCCCACACCTAGTGGTGCACCAGGGCAACTTTCATCTGTTTCCATAGCTAGTAATTCCCAGAACAGATTGCTAGTCTGTCGCCAGAGGCTTATAGCTTGAGAGGAGCAACTCCAAATGAAAGGGGAGGTGATGGCCTAGTGGCATTATCGCTAGACTATTAACCCAGAAACTCAGCTAATGCTTTGGGGATGCAGGTTCGAATCCCGCCACGGCAGATGGTGGAATTTGAATTCAATGAAAAATATCTGGAATTAAAAATCTACTGATGTTGGGATTTTAACCTGGTGATATGAGGCTTATGCAGCTTGCAAGAGCAATAATGTGTTGCATGTGAAGCAATTATCAGTGTGACTGGAACATTTCAGCATTTAATGCTACATGTAATAAATGTAACACTGTCATGGTTTTGCTTTTATGTGCTGATGTCCCTCTCCCCTACCCCAGTGCACAACCATGGAAAGGTTAGGTCGGGAGTGGGCACGGCAAGCTATTTTTGCATTAAGATTTCAGGGTGGGCAACTCTTTATTTAACTCACCCGTTAGTGTCGCATCCTCCATCTCTGGGTTTTTTCACTGACCAGCAGTCGTAAATCTCTTCACAGAAGATCAGTGGGAAAGGAGGGAATGGAGAAATTTGGTGCATATAGTGCCCAATTGGCAGGTTGCTCGGCCACTCACCCCAATGGATCTGGCCGTCCAATCTTCAGCACTGGTGATGGGTGAGATCAGGAAGGAGGAGAACAAAGAACCTGCTCTGGATACCATACATTGTGGTCTGTGCCAAACCATCAGTCAACTGCATGGTGGCATACTTCCATTTAATCCTGGCAAAAAAATTGCCCCTTAGTGTCCTGAGATGTGTAGGTTAGAGGGATTAGCGGGTAAATATGTTGGGGTATGGGGGTAGGGCCTGAGTGGGA
This sequence comes from Mustelus asterias, assembly GCF_964213995.1. NCBI lineage: Eukaryota > Metazoa > Chordata > Chondrichthyes > Carcharhiniformes > Triakidae > Mustelus > Mustelus asterias. Next base: position 16,433,881 of record NC_135812.1, read on the forward strand.
TTGTGGTCGGTGCAGACTCGATGGGCCAAATGGCCTCCTTCTGCTCTGTAGGGTTTCTATGGTTTCTATGGTTTCTATGACCATGAAACCGTTGTCAATTGTCGGAAAAACCCATCTGGTTCATTAATGTCCTTTAGGGAAGGAAATCTGCCATCCTTACCTGGTCTGGCCTACATGTGACTCCCGAGCCACAGCAATGTGGTCGACTCTCAACTGCCCTCCAAGGGCAACTAGGGATGGGCAATAAATGTTGGCCATATCCCATGAAGGGATAAAAAAACATGGCTGACCAGGAGTCTCTGCCACTCTTACCACCAGCCATTGGCGTATTGGAAGGTTGATACTCAACCTGCTTGACTGCATTATGAACATACCTTCCTTGGCCATCAAGTCCTGGGGTGGGACTCAAACCCAGAGCTTCTGCCTGAGGCAGGGGCACTACCCACTGTGCCATAAGATCTCCCTGTGGCTAGGTAAATAATGAAAAAATATTTCATCTGGTGGTGGAGACTGGAACATGGGGATCTAACCATTATGTTAGGCCTAGGTTGTCAGAGATGATGCCAGGAAGTATTTCTTCATACTTAGGATAGTGGAACTCTGGAACCCTATCACACAAAGATTAATTTCAAATGTCAAAACTAAGATTGGTAGATCTTTGTTAGGTGTCAAGGAGTATGGAATCGACATGGGTAGATGGACTTGATTTACAGGTCAGTAATGATCTAATTGAATGGCACAACAGACTCAAGTGGCCAAAGAGCCTACTCCTGTTCATAGGCTTTTACAGCACAGAATGAGGCCATTTGGCCCATCATGTCTGCACCGTCTCCCAAAACAGTTACTCAGCTAGTCCCATTCTCCAGCCCTATTTCTGTCGCCCTCTAAATTCATCACTTTCAAATTTGTCTCCAGCTCTCTTTTGAAACCTCCCATGGAATCCGCCTCCACCACTCTCCCAGGCAGCGTATTCCTAATCCCAACAACCCTCTGAATAAAGAAGCTTCTCCTCATCTCACTCCTAGCTGTCTTGCCGACCATCTTGAAATTGTGACTCTCTAGTCACTGACATACCAACTAGTGGAAACAGAATATCTTTCTTTGCCCTATCAAAATTATTCATAATTTTGAACACCCTGATAAGGTCACCTCTTAATCTTCTCAGCTCCAAGGAGAATAAGCCCAATTTCTCTAATCTTTCCTATAATTAATTTCCTCATTCCTGATATAATTCTAGTAAGTCTCTTTGCATTCTCTCTCAAGGGCTTTAACATCCTTCTTTAAGTGAGGTGCCCAGAACTGAACGCAATGCTCCAAATGTGGTCTGGCCAATGATTTGTAGGGGTGTAGTATCACTTCCTTGCTTTTAGCCTCTATGCCTCTACTTATAAACCCAAGGATCCTATAAGACATCTCAACAACTGCCTGGCCACCGTCAGATAATTATGCACTTGAACTCCGAGGTCCGTCTGCTCCCGTAGTCCCCTCAATGTTGTACCATTGAGCCTGTATAGTCTCCCTGTGTTTACTCATGTTCCTATGTTCCTTATCTACATGAGCAAGCTCAAGATGGTAATAAGGTGGTGAAAAAAGGCTCCTCCAGACAAACCGAACCCGTGTAAATGACATAAATAGTTATCTGGCTTGCCATCAGAGATGAAGGCAGCCATTTTATTTTGGGCAATGACTTGATTGGTTTAGCTTGTTCAGCAACATTCCCTTGAACCCAATGGCCTTACTTGAATACTTCAGTGATAGTTTGACTGCCAATTAAATAGGTGCCAAATTGTAAACCGCCCCAACCCCCACGCACCACCAAAGAAAAAGGCCATTGGCTCCAGAATTAGTTATTTTAAAGTACAGCATTACCTTGTAGTGTCCAGTCCCAAATGTAAACAGGGTAGTTTGAACACCACCTGAGATTTGGCTGGTTTTGTAGAAACATTTCCTGGAGTATGATTAAGCAGATGGAGAGGAATAGATATCCACGTGTTTATGCCAAGGGGAGTGTAAAAAGGAACTTTCTGCGATGTGGCGAGATAGAGGAACTGACAATGAAAAGGCAGCAAAAAAAAATTGCACTGGAACTATGATTGGAATTCAGCTCTTTAGATAAGATATAATCTACTGCAATGAGTTTTGTTGAAGGTTCACAGAGGAATGTGCATCTAGGCCACTTGATCTTAATCAAGGCAATTGTCCTGTCCCAATGCAACTCATTAACTTGTCAAGGGCCACAATGCCAACTCGTGCTTTGTTTCAGAGTTTGTCCTCAGAATGTTTCAACATGCTGCAGGAGGGAGCGGTGAAATCCAGTTCTCTCGACATCATGAGTTTAAAATTTCCGATTGTGGGATTTACCCGAGGGAGGGCAAAATGTTTCTCCGTGAGACGTGAAAAAAAATCTACCGGCGGAATTTTTCCATTTCTTTTGGCAAATCCGAGGCGGGAAAAGCAGAGGATCTCCCGCCGGTTGCCTACTTTTTCCTGCTGTGTTTTTGAATGCTTTGCCAAAAACAAATTTAAAGGGGCTATTCCCACATCATCATGCTGACGGGGCGGTCTCTGATTGAGCTCACCCCGGGAGTAACTTAGCTTTTCAAACGTTCGGGGCACCCTTTAAAAATGGCACCCCTTTGTAAATGATTGAAACGCTCCTCCTCCCACCCCTCTATGTGATTGAGACCTTTGCCCATGAAGTATCCATCCCCCACACAACAAACACTCCTGTCCCCCCCGTCCCCCCGACCCTGGCACTTCCATCACAGAAGTCCACCCCCACTACAACCATGGACCCCCCCCCCCCCCCCCCCTTCTCCACCAAGGAACACCCCTACCCCAGTGCTGTCTGGGCACTGCCAGGGGAAGTAGCCAGGCAGTGTTGAGGACAGTGCCAGAGTGCAGTACCAGGGTATTGCCACTCATGACTCCCCTCCCCCTTGGGGGTTGTACTCGCCTGTACACCCTTGGTGGGTTCTGCTTTGGAGGTGCACGTCGTGGGGGAGCTCATAGAACCATAGAATCCTACAGTGCAGAAGAAGGCCATTCGGCCTATTGAGTCTGTACTGATAACAATCCCACCCAAGCCCTATCCCCATAACCCCATGCATTTACCCTAGCTAGTCCCCCTGACACTAAGGGGCAATTTAGCCTGGTCAATCCACTTAACCTACACATCTTTGGCGTGCCCTCATGCCAACATTACTGGACAATTAACTGTGGGGGTACAATCAGGCATAAAGTCCTGATAATGATATTTAAACTGATGCAAAAAGGAATTCTGACTTTTAAAGTCAGGATTCCCATTGGCGGGGAGGGGAGACAATCAATTGGGGAAAAACCGCAAACGTAAGAGCTGTTTGGGACTCTCACTCAATTCTCCAACCCCTCTGCTGTTCCCGGCCCCTGAAAACAAGTGTGGAAGCTGTCCCTCGCTATGACTTTAATGACAGCACGTGACTTGCTTGTAAAACATGCTGGTCGTAAACAACCCTCATCACGTGCAGCCATTTTTATGACCAACACAAAAGGATCATTGATCACCGCTAAGTGCAGTTTGCAAATCATCACTTGAAATGCATCATTCTTCAACCCACTGAGAACATCATTCATAAGAATTGAACCCTATTCTAACATTTGCCACTCTCCAATCTTCAGGTACCTCACCCGCAACTATCGATGATTCAAATATCTCAGCTAGGGGACCTGCAATTTCCTCCCTAGCCTCCCACAACATCCTGCGATATACCTCATCAGGTCCCGCAGACTTATCTACCTTGATGCGCTTTAAGCCTTCCAGCACCTCCTTCTCTGTAATATGTACACTCCTCAAGACATCACTATTTAATTCCCCAAGTTCCCTAACATCCATGCTTTTCTCAACAGTAAATACTGATGAGAAATATTCATTTAGGATCTCACCTATCTCTTGTGGATCCGTACATAGATGACCTTGTTGATCCTTAAGAGACCTTACTCTCTCCCTTGTTACTCTTTTGCCCTTTATGTATTTTTAGAAGCTCTTTGGATTCTCCTTTGCCTTAACTGCCAAAACAATTTCGTGTCCCCTTCTTGCTCTCCTGATTTCTCTCTTAACTCTACTCCTACACCCCCTATACTCTTCAAGAGATTCACTTGACCCCAGCTGCCTATGCATGTCATGTGCCTGTTTCTTCTTCTTGACCAGGGTCTCAATATCCCGAGTCATCTAGGGTTCCCGACTTCTGCCAGCCTTGCCCTTCACTCTAAGAGGAATGTGTTTACCCTGAACCCTGGTTAACACACTTTTGCAAGCATGCCACTTACCAGACCTCCCTGTTCCTTCCCACAGACTCCCCCAATTAACTTTTGAAAGTTCCTGCCTGATACCATCAAAATACTGCAACTAAATGTCTTTGAAAGTCGCAGTCATAAGAGATGGACTCCTCCTGAGGAGCTGTGCTTTGTCCTTTATTTAAATCCTTTATTCTCATGAGGACGGCCTCAACCGGGACCTTGGGTTCATGTCACACTATCTGTAACCCTCATGACTTGCCTGGGCTTGCAAAATCTCACTAACTGTCCTGGCTGGAGACAATACACATCTCTTTAACCTGTGCTTAACCCTCTCTCCACTCACATTGTCTGTACCTTTAAGACTTGATTCCCTGTAAAGACTCGCATTCCAACCATTATTTTGTAAATTGAGTTTGTGTCTTTATATGCCCTGTTTGTGAACTGAACTCCCACTTACCTGATGAAGGGGCAGCGCTCCGAAAGCTAGTGGCTTGTGCCACCAAACAAACCTGTTGGACTTTAACCTGGTGTTGTGAGACTTCTTACTGTGTTTACCCCAGTCCAACGCTGGCATCTCCACATCATCCTTACCTGAAAACCCATACATTTATCCCACTAATCCATCTAACCTAAACATCTTAGGACACTAAGGGGCAATTTAGCATGCCCAATCCGCCTAACCAGCACATCTTTGGACTGTGGAAAGAAACTGGAGCACCTGGAAGAAACCCACGCAGACATGGAGAGAACATGCAGACTCCACACAGACAGTGACCCGAGGCTGGAATCGAACCCGGGTCCTTGGCACAGTGCTAACCACTGTGCCATCCATATGATAATCCACAACTCCACTTTCCTGCCTTATCCCCATAATCCTTGATTCCCTTACTGATTAAAAATCTGTCTATCTCATCCTTGAATATATTTAATGACCCAGCCCCTACAGCTCTCTGAGATAAAGAATTCCACAGATTCACTAAGTTAAAGTTTTTAAAAGTTTATTTATTAGTCACAAATAAGGCTTACATTAACACTGCAATGAAGTTACTGTGAAATTCCCCTAGTCACCACAGTCCAAGTCCAATGCACTTAACCAGCACGTCTTTCAAAATGTGGGAGGAAACCGAGCACCCGGAGGAAACCCACGCAGACACGGGGAGAATGTACATACTCCACACAGACAATTCTGTGAATCAAAGCTGGGTCCCTGGTGCTGTGAAGCAGAAGTGTGATCATTGTGCTACCGTGCCACCCCACTACCCTCTGAGAAGAAATTCCTCCTTACCTCTCTCTTAAATGGGCAACTCCCTTAATCTGAGATCATGCCCTCTGGCCCCAGACTCTCCCACAAGCCATTGGATTATGGTTAGCCCTGGAAACACTGGAGACAAGTGAAGCTCTGTGCACGCTTACTGGATCAACTCACTCTTTCCAATACTCAAGTCTTTGCACTTCCTTCCACATTTCCACCATCTCATTAATGGCAGCCCTCTATATCTCCTGACCGTGTGATAGAAGATCTTTCTGTGTGAGCTGCGAGAGGCAACTAATTTTCTTTCTTTTCCCATTCAAGGTAGACCATTGTTTTCATGTGACAGGCTTAGTCGAATGAGGCTGGATATGATACAACAATATTCGTTAATAATCAGTCCTCGAACTCAATAACACAACCAGCACTTCCAAATCTTTCAACTGTGAAGCAACAGCTGAGGCTGGTTTTTTGCCCTTGTCCAAAGGCACCATGTGCACTTCACAGCTTTAACTCTTCAGTTGGCCCATTGCTTTACTTGTGTGCAGTCAGAGATGAGACATTCCATGCACTGGTGTTTACTTTGGCACTGGAGCTTCCTTGGTACCAGCTGAATAATATGCAATGTATTTCTTCCTCATCCGTGGGTGCAACCTCGCAGTTAGAACCTTACCGGTTTACAGATGATGGCAGGTAGCACTCCTTTAGTCAAAGGGTAGTGGAAAATTGGAACACTCTTTGAGGCTAGGAATCGACTCAACAAAGTTCAAACCGGGGAGGGGATTGAGGAACCAGGAACCAAGACAGATTTTATTTATTCGTTTAAGGGATGTGGGTGTCGCTGGCTGGTCCAACATTTAGAACAAAGAACAAAGAAAATTACAGCACAGGAACAGGCCCTTCGGCCCTCCAAGCCTGCACCGACCATGCTGCCTGACTTAACTAAAACCCCCGACCCTTCCAGGGACCATATCCCTCTATTCCCATCCTATTCATGTATTTGTCAAGACGCCCCTTAAAAGTCACTACCGTATCCGCTTCCACTACCTTCCCCGACAATGAGTTCCAGGCACCCACCACCCTCTGTGTAAAAAAATCTGCCTCGTACATCCCCTTTAAACCTTGCCCCTCGCACCTTAAACCTGAACCCCCTAGTAATTGACTCTTCCACCCTGGGAAAAAGGGTAGAATTTATTACTCATCCCTAGTTGCCTGAGGGCAGTTGAGAGTCAACCACATTGCTGTGGTTGACTCTGGAGTCACATGTAGGTCAGACCAGGTAAGGAGGGCAGATTTCCTTCCCTAAAGGACATTAGCGAACCAGATGGGTTTTTCAGTGGACTGGCCATGAATTGCCCCTTAGTGTCAGGGGGATTATCAGGGTAATTGCGTGGGATACGGGGACAGGAGCTGGGTGGAATTGTTGTAGGTGCAATCTTGATGGGTTGAATGGCCTCCTTCTGCACTGTAGGGTTTCTATGATTTCTATGATTCTTAATGCCCTCTTAAATGGCTTCGCAAGCCACTCAGCATAAGGGCAACAAATGCTGGCCTTGATAGTGACGCCCACGCCCCATGAAGGAACAAAGAAGAAAGGAAATGAACATCTTTGGAGTGCACGGACCATAAGACGTGTTTGCATTATTGAAAGTTCAGAGCTGGAGTTGCAACATTAGCTTCCATCATTGAACGTGGAAGCTGCTGTACATTTTTGTAAGAAGTTTAACAACACCAGGTTAAAGTCCAACAGGTTTATTTGGTAGCAAAAGCCACACAAGCTTTCGGAGCTGCAAGCCCCTTCTTCAGGTCAGACTCACCTGAAGAAGGGGCTTAGAGCTCCGAAAGCTTGTGTGGCTTTTGCTACCAAATAAACCTGTTGGACTTTAACCTGGTGTTGTTAAACTTCTTACTGTGTTTACCCCAGTCCAACGCCGGCATCTGTACATTTTTGTTACAGTGAAACAGCTGGGGAAACTGGCATCAGAAAGTAGCGCCGCAGGTCAAAAAACAAGCAGCTAAGTTTAGTTGATGGGGACAGGAATGTTGTCACGTCAAACTCACGGCAATTGGGTGCAGAGGACCAAGTTCGTTGGCTCAGCATTTTGTAAGATGTATTTCATAGAGCCGGGGTTTGGCAGGCAGCAATCAGAAGTGGAACCACTGGAGACCAGATGCTCCAGGCTGCATTTACTGAGAGTGTGATTGGTGAGCAAAAACAGCCACAGCGTGCTTTCAACGGGCAGCATGAGTAAGATTCAATGTTTGCAGAGCTTCAGACCAGGGACTGTTCTGCTTTTAACTGGGGGATAATGTTCCTCTCTTTTACTGTCCCTCCTCCCCTCCCCACACACTAATTTTCTCTCCTCCTTTCCCATGTTAATTTAATTTAATTTAATTTAATTTATTTTATTAGCTTTTTATTCATATGGGACACGGGTATTGCTGGCTGGCCAGCATTTATTGTCAGAAGTCTCACAACACCAGGTTAAAGTCCAACAGGTTTATTTGGTAGCAAAAGCCACTAGCTTTCGGAGCGCTGCTCCTTCATCAGGTAAGTGGGAGTTCTGTTCACAGACAGGGCATATAAAGACACAAACTCAATTTACAAAATAATGGTTGGAATGCGAGTCTTTACACATGATCAAGTCTTAAAGGTGCAGACAATGTGAGTGGAGAGAGTGTTAAGCACAGGTTAAAGAGATGTGTATTGTCTCCAGACAGGACAGTTAGTGAGATTTTGCAAGCCCAGGCAAGTCACGGGGGGTTACAGATAGTGTGACATGAACCCAAGATCCCGGTTGAGGCCGTCCTCATGTGTGCAGAACTTGGCTATCAGTCTCTGCTCAGCGACTCTGCGCTGTCGTGTGTCGTGAAGGCCGCCTTAGAGAACACTTAAGCGTCCTCAGTCGCTGAGCAGAGACTGATAGCCAAGTTCTGCACACATGAAGATAGCCTCAACCGGGATCTTGGGTTCACGTCACACTATCTGTAACCCCCACGACTTGCCTGGGCTTGCAAAATCTCACCAACTGTCCTGGCGAGATTCCACATAGTCACCCAAGCTGGGAATTGAACCCGGGTCCCTGGTGCTGTGAGGCAGCAGTGCTAATCACTGTACCACTGGTGGTGGGGTATAGTCGCTTCACAACCTGAACACCCTTATTTATCTGTAGGCTGTGATGTATAACTGTAAGAACTCCAGGAGTCGGCTGTAAAGGAACGGTGCTTTATTGCATAAAATAAAGTAAAACAAAAACCGCAAGCCTGTGGTGAACACAAACAGGTCCTGACTAGGAAAATGCTTTAATGGACCCACTCAGGGGCCTGCTTTATACAGACTTGGTATACGAGCTCCACCTGGTGAGTTAATTACCAATCATCAGGGAGCTCGTATTCACCGAGTCCTACAGGGAGGTCAATCAGTGATTCCCCGTGCAAGTCCTGGGGGTTATCACAATAACTACTCAGCCAATGCAGAACCCACTCCAGTCTCCAGCCTGCGACCCAAGCACTACTCTCGACTGATACTTCACAGGAGTACTGTAGGAGTGCAGCATTGTCAAATGTTGTGTCTTGCATGCGATCCTAAGCTGAATTGCCTCCCCCAACCCCCACCCCTGTCTGTCTAGGTACATGATGTAAGTGATCCCACGTCACCACTTGAAGAGGAACTACCTGCATCTCACCAACACCTCTTCTTCTATCAATGCTGCCAAAAATAGATCAACTGGATATTCCACCTGGCTTGCTATTAATCTTGATGTGTACAAATTGCCCACAAAACAACCACAGGGTCTATAAAATAATTCATTTATCCTAAAAATGCTTTTGGTCCTCCATACAAGGTTGCAATATCAATGCAAGTTGTTTTTCCTTCTTTATTAAGCCAGGCAATGATGGTACTGTGTGGGCTCCTGCTCACTACTGCAGCCATTTTGTACATGCGTTCGGCACGCATGTCCATGAATTTCCTGGGAGCTGCTCCTGCTTCCTCACTGTGACGCAGCCAGGGACGCCCTGTAAATGTTTCCATTGTACTTCCACTAAAGTGAACAGTCCCAAGACAAGTGCCAGACCATCGTTACTGGCCACTGAGATCTGGATGAGACAGGCCAGCTCATTTACTTAGGGTAGCTACTGTTTTTTTATTCATTCGTGGGACATGGGCACGGCTGGCTGGCCAACATTTATTGCCCATCCTTAGTTGCCCTTGGAGAGCAGTTGAGAGTCAACCACATTGCTGTGGCTCTGGAGTCACATGTAGGCCAGACCAGGTAAGGATGGCAGATTTCCTTGCCTGAAGGACATTAGTGACAGTAAGAAGTTTAACAACACCAGGTTAAAGTCCAACAGGTTTATTTGGTAGCAAAAGCCACACAAGCTTTCGGAGCTCTAAGCCCCTTCTTCAGGTGAGTGGGAATTCTGTTCACAAACAGAACTTATAAAGACACAGACTCAATTTACATGAATAATGGTTGGAATGCGAATACTTACAACTAATCCAGTCTTTAAGAAACAAAACAATGGGAGTGGAGAGAGCATCAAGACAGGCTAAAAAGATGTGTATTGTCTCCAGACAAGACAGCCAGTGAAACTCTGCAGGTCCACGCAACTGTGGGAGTTACAAATAGTGTGACATGAACCCAATATCCCGGTTGAGGCCGTCCTTGTGTGTGCGGAACTTGGCTATCAGTTTCTGCTCAGCGACTCTGCGCTGTCGTGTGTCGTGAAGGCCGCCTTGGAGAACGCTTACCCGAATATCAGAGGCCGAATGCCCGTGACCGTTGAAGTGCTCCCCAACAGGAAGAGAACAGTCTTGCCTGGTGATTGTTGAGCGGTGTTCATTCATCCGTTGTCGCAGCGTCTGCATAGTTTCCCCAATGTACCATGCCTCGGGACATCCTTTCTTGCAGCGTATCAGGTAGACAACGTTGGCCGAGTTGCAAGAGTATGTACCGTGTACCTGGTGGATGGTGTTCTCGCGTGAGATGATGGCATCTGTGTCGATGATCCGGCACGTCTTGCAGAGGTTGCTGTGGCAGGGTTGTGTGGTGTCTTGCATTCATCCGTTGTCGCAGCGTCTGCATAGTTTGCCCAATGTACCAACTCCGCTCGACAATCACCAGGCAAGACTGTTCTCTTCCTGTTGGGGAGCACTTCAGCGGTCACGGGCATTCGGCCTCTGATATTCGGGTAAGCGTTCTCCAAGGCGGCCTTCGCGACACACGACAGCGCAGAGTCGCTGAGCAGAAACTGATAGCCAAGTTCCGCACACACGAGGACGGCCTCAACCGGGATATTGGGTTCATGTCACACTATTTGTAACTCCCACAGTTGTGTGGACCTGCAGAGTTTCACTGGCTGTCTTGTCTGGAGACAATACACATCTTTTTAGCCTGTCTTGATGCTCTCTCCACTCCCATTGTTTTGTTTCTTAAAGACTGGATTAGTTGTAAGTATTCGCATTCCAACCATTATTCATGTAAATTGAGTCTGTGTCTTTATAAGTTCTGTTTGTGAACAGAATTCCCACTCACCTGAAGAAGGGGCTTAGAGCCTCGAAAACTTGTGTGGCTTTTGCTACCAAATAAACCTGTTGGACTTTAACCTGGTGTTGTCAAACTGCTTACTGTGTTTACCCCAGTCCAACGCCGGCATCTCCACATCAGGACATTAGTGAACCAGATGGGTTTTCCCGACAATCAACAAAGTTAAAGTTAAAGTTTATTTATTAGTCACAAGTAAGGCTTACATTAACACTGCAATGAAGTTACTGCGAAATTCCCCGATTAACCAGTGGTTTCATGGTCATCAGTAGATTATTGATTCCAGATATTTTTTATTGAATTCAAATTCTTCCATCTGCCGTGGCGGGATTTGAACCCCGGTCCTCAGAACATTAGCTGTGTGTCTGGATTAATACCACTATTAATAGCTTCCCAACTCCTACAGTTGGTAGGAATATCTTTCCTCACATCCCTGAGGTAAAAAACACACAAAGATTAGTGGAAATCTGGAATCTGCACCCCCCTCCCCTCCCCTCCCCTCCCCTCCCCTCCAAGGGATGTGGATTGAAGCTTACAAAATGGAGATCAGTGGGTTTTAACAGTGAGGGGTATCAAAGAATTATGGGGCGAAATAAGAAAAACAGATTTGAGATACAGATCTTGTAGAATGACAAATGTGGCTCGAGGGGCTGAATGTCCTTCTCCTATTTTTATACTCCAGTGTTCCCAGAGGTGTTCACCCAAGGTATAGCACAGATTCCTTTAACAAAGTCTCTGCCTCTTAGTCTGTAAAAACATGAAATTTAGCTGCTAATAACTTTTGAAACAAAGCTTACCCTGTGGGGTAAATCAAACCCCTTTCACCTCCACAGTTGATCCTTTGGAATACACAGGGGCCTGGACAGAAATCTCTTGCGAGTGAAAGTCTCATTCCCTCTCAGCCAGTCCTTTGCCTGCCATTCAAAGGAACACAATTGCACTGGAAATCTAAGATCTTTCTACAACCAGTGGGAATAAAGCATCAGATGAAGAGCTTGACATTGAAATATCATTCATCCGTCATCATCCAATCTTCAGATTCAGATATTAATGATCATTTGTATGGGTGGCACGATAGCACAGTGGTTAGCACTGCTGCCTTGCAATGCTAGGGACCCGGGTTCGATTCCTGGTTTGGGTCACTGTCTGTGTGGAGTCTACACATTTTCCACGTGGGTTTCCTCCCACAGTCTGAACGATGAGTTGGTTAGGTGCATTGACCTGAACAGTGGCGACTAAGGGAATTTCACAGTAACTTCATTGCAATGTTAATGTAAGCCTTATTTATGACTAATAATTTAACTTTAAACATTCAACTGCATTCCTTAGACCTTACATGGGGGTCTGCAAAGTCACCTGCCTTTAATTTTAAATTTTTGATTTGACTTTTTATTGTCATATGTATTAGTACACAGTGAAAGTATTGTTTCTTGCGTGCTATACTGACAAAGCATACCATTCATAGAGAAGGAAAGGAAAAGGTGCAGAATGTTGTGCTACAGTCATAGCCTTTAGATCTCTTCCACTAGTTAGCTTCTGATACAGAAATAATGATGGCAAAACTGTCAGCGTACATTTGTGAAACTGGCAGCGATATCTGGCATCCACACGAGTATAGTTAAATGCTGAAATTGCAGTCCGCAGTTCCTTGATCCTCCGCATGTTGAACTTTGAAGTCCCCATGGATGAAATCTTAGAAATCACATGAATTGATGCAAACTTCCACATTTTACACCATTAGTCTTACTGTAAAAAAAGATCCTTGCAAATTTATAGCTTTCTGAATGAGGTCTAACTGGAATTTTATAGCCTTCGATATCCATGATTATTATACCGGAATGATCTCTCTGGCCTTGAAAATCTAATTTTAAAATTTGCATCAGATTTTACCATTCTGATATTTTAGAAATCCATTGGATTAAAAATAATCACATTTATTTTTGTTAGAATCATAGAACCTCTACAGTGCAGAAGGAGGCCATTCGGCCCACCGAGTACAATCTCACCCAGGCCCTATCCCCGTAACCCCACATATTTACCCTGCTAATCTACACATCCCAGGACACTAAGGGACAATTTAGCATGGCCAGTGCACCTAACCCACACATCTTTGGGAGGAAACCCAGGCAGACACAGGGAGAATGAGCAAACTCCACATAGATAACGACCCAAGCTGGGAATCAAACCCAGGACCCTGGAGCTGTGAGGCAGCAGTGCTAACCACTGTGCCACCGTGCCATTGAAAGCTTGCTTATGATACTTCAGCTTTTTAATCCCATATTAGTTCCAATCAGTGACTGGGATTTTCCAGTGCCCCTTGGGGATGTGATGAACCAGCCGAAGTTTAATTGACTTTGGCATCACCGGTAAATCCCGCTGACGGGTGGGACCGGAAGATTCTGCCGTATGTTTTGCTGCCTGTAAAAAGGTTAAAACGTGGAGACAATCAATGAGTGGAATTTTCCAATGTGCAGACTAAGTGCCCCAGCAGCCATCAGGCATGAAGAACAGTGGGACCTACCGCAATGATGGGTTTTTGTGCCAGTGGAACAAATTAAATATTCATCCACAGGAAACAGGCCATCACGCTGTGTCCTCACTGCTGCCTCGCCTGGGGCACCATAGTTAAAGTGCAAACATGCACACCAGGACTGCTGAACAGCAAGGAGATGACCCCAAAACCAAAGACTGCTGCCCCCAAGTTCCAGCGGCTGCTGGACGGGCTTGAGGGTCCGACGCGATGTCCTCTATCTCCCTTCTTGCCGCAGGTTCAACCATCTCGCTGCTCCGGGAAGGGAGGAGGTGGCAACAATGGTGAGTCCCCAAGGACACAACCCTGGATGCTGTGTCGTCCCTCGAAGATGTCTGGGAACTGGGATCAGCATGAGGCACAGGGATTTTGGACATTATTGGGAAATCGCGTGCCAAACTGCAGGATTTGCTGGTTATGGTCACACATGAGCTGCACATTTAGCAAGAGGAAGCCCTTGCAATTGATGTGTTGGGATGCTTGTTGCCAGTGAGATCATAGAGCCACATAAATGCAGTCAAATGCATCCTGCACTGGTGGGAAGCTGCAACTAGCTGCAAAACCCAGTGCTCTGGCCTCCTGGCTTGCTTGATCTCTCGCCAAGTGCAGGCACTTGGCAAAGAGAGTGTCTGTTACCTTCTGCAGGCACCTATATGTGGAAGTCTGAGAGATCCCACAGAGGTCCCCAGTTGAGCCTGAAAAGAGCTCCTGGCATGTTAGCTCAGGACAACAATGACTTTCAGAGACACAGTGACAACGAGTGTTCTCCCAGTCTCCGTAGTTGTGAAGAATGTGCCATATTTGAGTATCTAGATCTCTGGACATGCAGAGTTATCAGTGACACTGTCTCTCAATCACCCGCCGGACTTGTGTCCTGTAGACCCTATGTCTTGCAAGGCATCTACCAACAACATGGCTGGAAGGCTGCACCTCAGCACAGGGACGGATCCCTGCAACCCCTTCCTCTTGAGGTGAATCTCCTGCCTTTGGTGTGTTCCTTTGTTTTCCCTTCACCCTCAGCCCCCAACCCCCCTGGTTGCTCTGGGAGGTAGGAGTTAATCCCGAGGGAACTGGGGCCACTGCCTCAGCGTAAAATTCCACCCTCGGCACCCTCCCACTCTACCCCATGGATTAGAATTTCCAATCTGTTGTTTTAGAAGCAGTTGAGCATTCATTTTGCCTTTTTACCAAAGGCCAGTCCAAGCACATTAACAAATTTGCATTCGGGTTGCGTTCCTCAGTCCAATATCTTAGCTCATGAACTTCCATGTTGCCCTGTGATGCAGTCCAACAGTTCTGCACTGTGCAGATTTTTTACATTAAATTACTAAACGATGCCATCAATTATTCAGCATTCCAAATGACTGATATTCTTGTGTCCTCTGTGAATAAATGCAGTCGGGCATCTTCACTGAAGACACAGCGTGCAATCCTTCGTGCTGTTTCTGACCTTGCCATCCACAACTTTGCCCTGTTACAGTAAATTACATCACCGTGCACCCCAGTGATACCACAGTCCGATGTAAATCACGTTAATGACGCATAAACATGTCTTACGCACCATTCCCTCCATCATCAGAGTTAAATTATAATGAAGATGTAAGTGCCGCAGTTTTCCGGCTCTGAGGTTTTTATTTAAGCACAAAACTAATTGATTGACCTGCGCTAATGGTACATTGGCACAGTGCGCCATCATATCACGTCGCAAATCTGTACTGCAGTGTTTTCCCCACATTGCATCTTCTCAATCTCAGTTCGGAATCTGCTACCCAATGCGGAGGGGGAAGCGGAAGCGGGACACACAAAGCTCCTCCTCGTCAACCTCATCCTATGCCTTGCTAAACGCGCTATAAACAGGCAGCGGGCGATCGAGGAGGGTCATCTGACCCGACTGTCTGCCCCTCTACTGTGGCTAAATTCATGCCGGGTGTCCCTGGAGAGGGAACGTGCGGTGTCCATGCAACTTCTCGAAGCCTTCCGTGCTCGTTGGGCACCGCAGGGATTGGGATGTATTATTGACCCCTTTAATCACATTTTGGTTGAATATTTTAAGTTTCCGAGATGCTTTGTCCTTTTATTTTGTGTGGTGCCCTCCTTGCTTTATCCCTTAGATTGTTTGCTTCAGTTTAATTGTTTTTGCCAAAAGCAAATTTGGGAATCTGCTGGAACAGGTGCGAAACAGAAGTGAACCTCCTCACCAGGGGGAAAGAAGAGGGAGCGGTAGTCCATTAGACCATAAGAAATAGGACCAGGAGGAGGCTGTTCAGTCCCTCGAGCCTGCTCTCTCATTTAATAGTATCTTAGCTGATCTGATCTTCCTCACGTCCACTTTCCTGCCCTTTCCCTGTAATTCGTGATTCCGTTACTGATCAAAAATCTATCCATCTCGGCCTTGAACATACACAAGGGACAGAATTGTAGCGGGCAGGGCATGAACCGTGCAAAGGTCCATTGAGCTTGGGTGGGATTTTACTGCCTTGGGGCGAGTGCGGCTGGAATATCCCGTCCAATGTCTTTGCCCCCACAGCTCTCTGTGGCAAGGAGTTCCAAAGACTCGCAAACCTCTGAGAGAAGAAATTCCTCCTCATCTCAGTCTTAAATTGAACAAAGAACAAAGAAAATTACAGCACAGGAACAGGCCTTTCAGCCCTCCAAGCCTGCACCGACCATGCTGCCTGACTGAACTAAAACCCCCTACCCTTTCAGGGACCATATCCCTCTATTCCCATCCTATTCATGTATTTGTCAAGACGCCCCTTAAAAGTCACTATCATATCTGCTTCCACTACCTCCTCCAGCAGCGAGTTCCAGGCATCCACCAACCCCCGTGTAAAAAAACTTGCCTCATACATCTCCTTTAAACCTTGCTCCTCGCACCTTAAACCTATGCCCCCAAGTAATTGACTCTTCCACCCTGGGATAAAGCTTCTGACTATCCACTCTGTCCATGCCCCTCATAATCTTGTAGACTTCTATCAGGTCACCCCTCAACCTCCATCGTTCCAGTGAGAACAAACCAAGTCTCCCCAACCTCTCCTCATAGCTAATTGGTATCCATATTTCTCCCATTCCTCCCAACAGCTGACCATGCAGCTTGCGTGGCTGTTCTCTTAAATGGGTGTTGGGGCATAAATCCATTGAAGGGGTAGGGAAGGTGGAGGGGGTAACGTAATGGTAATGTCCCTGGACTGGTAAACCAGAGGCCCAGACTATTGCACGGGGACAAGTCCTATTCCCGGTAGCTGGTGGGATTAAAATTTGACTCATTAAAAAATATGGAATTGAAAGCTACTCTCTGTGATATCAACCATGTAACCATAACCTATTGTTATTAAAAACCCATCTAGTTCACTCATACCCTTTAGTGAAGGAAATCTGCCGTCCTTACCTGGCCTAGCCTACATGTGACTCCAGAGCCACAGCAGTGCAAAAGATTCTTAACTGGGCGGCACGGTGGCCCAGTGGTTAGCACTGCTGCCTCACAGGACCAGGGACCCAGGTTCAATTCCGGCCCCGGGCGACTCTCTGTGTGGAGTTTGCACATTCTCCCTGTGTCTGAGTGGGTTTCCTCTGGGTGCTCCGGTTTCCTCCCACAAAGATGTACGGGTTAGATTGATTGGCCATGCTCAATTGCCCCTTCATGTCAGGGGGAACAGCAGGTTTAAATACATGGGGTTACGGGGATAGGGCCTGAGTGGGATTGTTGTCGGTGCAGGTTCGATGGGCCGAATGGCCTCCTTCTGCACTGTAAGGATGCGAGGAACTGCTCTCAAAGGATTTTTAGGGATGGATAACAGATGCTGGCCTTGCAAGCGATGCCCACATTCCATGAATGATAAAAATAGAACAAAGCATTTAAAAATTATGAATTTTTGGCAAGGAGAGTATGTTAATTGTCCATCCTTACTTACCCTGAAATGGTGGGAATACTGGGTAACAGAGCAATTGTACGAACAATTAGGCCCATCAAGTCTGCACTGACTCTTACCCAGGCTTACCCCATAACTCCACATATTTACCCCACGAACCTATACATCTTGGGACACTGAGGGACAATTTAGCATGGCCAATCCACCTAACTTGCACATCTGTGGATCTGTGGAAACCGGAGCACCCGGAGGAAACCCACACAACACAGGGAGAACGTGCAGACTCCGCACAGAGAGTGACCCAAGCCGGGAATCGAACCCGAGTCCCTGGCGCTGTGAGGCAGCAGTGCCAGCTTTTGTCTTGAACATTCACAATCGATGAATGCGACTGATTGGTTTGCTGGCTGTTTCAGAGGGCAGAGGGTTAAATTTACAATCAATTCCAAACTTGATCCAAAGCTGCTGTTTTCTTTTTGAAACTGGAGGCCCATGATTGTTTGCAATCATGTTTCTGTGACACTTCAATCATAATCTGAAAGATGCATTTCAAACAGAAAGCGTTGGCAGTCGCAGTTTGGATGATGTCTGCAGAGGGAGAGAATCAGAGTTAACGAGTGGAATTTAATTCCCTCCTCGGCTGCGAGTTTGGAGGTAATTGGACATTTAATCGAGCAGACGGGTGCGGGGTGGGGACACAGCTGCCTTCCTGCCTCAATCCCATGACGTCCAGGGTGGGAATGCTTGTGTTCGGCCTTCCTACCCGTCCGCTAATTGAAGCCCTTAAGGTGAGTAATTAATGCCGCTCACAGGCCTCCTTCAGCCACCCCTGGTATTCAGCCAGCAGTGGGTGGGGGGGGCGGGGGGAGGGGCCAGGGGGGGATCTCACCACGCGGAAAGCCCAACAAACAGACTCCTAGTTGGGTGCCACTTGTTAAAAAGCAACCAGATTGAGGGACCTGGCATCCGGAAGAGGATACCCACTGAAATTCACCCCCCTCTTCCACCCTGGGATTTCTTCTGACCCCCCTTCCCCCTCCCCCTCACCATTAGTGATCTCCCACCCCTCACTCCCGCCCTCACTCACCTGTGGCCTGTCGGCAATTCTAGGGCTCTGGCTGGTGCACTAACCCAAGCTGCCACATCTCCAGGTGGCACTGCAGGGCAGTGGAAAGTTGCCAGGCTCCAGGGTCCTAAGTCCCAGGGTAGGCCTGATGCTGATGGTGTCGAGAATTAACCAGGCAATGCACGGTGAGTATTCAACGTTCTAAGCTTTATTACCTGCGTGCAAGGAGAACAAACACAGCAAACCTCACTATGGTGTTCTAACAGAGTTCCGCTAAACAGTGTCAGTTATAGCACTTTTTAGCCAATGAGAGAGAACACGCCAGTTAATGCACCAATAGCCTTACAGTTTGATGTGTACTTTCAAACAATACAATTCAGCATTGTTTCAATCCTTCATTCGCATCATTATCACTTATACACACAGCTGTACAGAATCCTTGACAGTTTTAGCAGACAATGTTCAATAAACATCCTTATTTCCTTTAACCACAATCAGCACTTGGAACATCCTGTGGCTTCTCAATGACCACTCATGCTGCAAAACAGACTCAGACTCTTCACCTGCAAATGGCTGGTTCCAACTTCTACAATGGCCACTTGATTCCAGTGGACCTTACACAATGGAGGCCCCCACCTGTGATGTCCAGCCCTCGTACGTGACAAGGAAGTCTTTTTTTAAATCTTGTTTCTGCCTGTGGTCCAGTTGAACATGGCTAAGTCTGGGGCAGCGGCAGGAGCGGGGGAAGAGGCACTGGGCAATCTTATAGGCAGGCTGAGTTTCATGAGATATGTTGATGTGCCCAGAGTAGTGCTTGCAACAGTCTGACCCACCTCAAGAGTTAATAATGCTGCCCACAGGCCTCATTCTGCACAGCCATTATCCTGAGGCACAAGCAAACGGAATCCTAATACAAAGGTTCTTCATGACTGCCTGTGGAATTCTGGGGATACAGTTTCGACACTTTCAATGTCATTTACTTGAGCCAATACTTGATGAAACAATGTCTGCAATTGTTTTTGTTTTAAATGGGGAACTATATGTAGTAAGACAGTTGGAATAATAACTATGACTAGGATTTTATGATGGGAACATCCTGTAGGGAGAGTGTAAACACAGTAAGAAGTTTAACAACACCAGGTTAAAGTCCAACAGGTTTATTTGGTAGCAAAAGCCACACAAGCTTTCGGAGCTCCAAGCCCCTTCTTCAGGTGAGTGGGAATTCTGTTCACAAACAGAGCTTATAAAGACACAAACTCAATTTACATGAATAATGGTTGGAATGCGAATACTTACAACTAATCAAGTCTTTAAGAAACAAAACAATGTGAGTGGAGAGAGCATCAAGACAGGCTAAAAAGATGTGTATTGTCTCCAGACAAGACAGCCAGTGAAACTCTGCAGGTCTAGGCAACTGTGGGGGTTACAAATAGTGTGACATGAACCCAATATCCCGGTTGAGGCCGTCCTCGTGTGTGCGGAACTTGGCTATCAGTTTCTGCTCAGCGACTCTGCACTGTCGTGTGTCGCGAAGGCCACCTTGGAGAACGCTTACCCGAATATCAGAGGCCGAATGCCCGTGACCGCTGAAGTGCTCCCCAACAGGAAGAGAACAGTCTTGCCTGGTGATTGTCGAGCGGTGTTCATTCATCCGTTGTCGCAGCGTCTGCATAGTTTCCCCAATGTACCATGCCTCGGGACATCCTTTCTTGCAGCGTATCAGGTAGACAACGTTGGCCGAATTGCAAGAGTATGTTCCATGTACCTGGTGGATGGTGTTCTCACGTGAGATGATGGCATCTGTGTCGATGATCCGGCACGTCTTGCAGAGGTTGCTGTGGCAGGGTTGTGTGGTGTCATGGTCACTGTTCTCCTGAAGGCTGGGTAGTTTGCTGCGGACAATGGTCTGTTTGAGGTTTGAAGGCAAGAAGTGGGGGTGTGGGGATGGCCTTGGCGAGATGTTCGTCTTCATCAATGACATGTTGAAGGCTCCGGAGGAGATGCCGTAGCTTCTCCACTCCGCGGAAATACTGGACAACGAAGGGTACTCTGTCCACTGTGTCCCGTGTTTGTCTTCTGAGGAGGTCTGTGCGGTTTTTCGCTGTGGCACGTTGGAACTATTGATCTGCAGGTAACTGTCTGTAGTGTTCGCTCCGACCAAAGAACACACCCGTCAACTCAACACTCTGATCAAGACCTTTGATCCTGACCTTCAGAACACCCTCCGTGCTCTCATCCCACATACTCCCCGCGTTGGAGATCTCTACTGCCTCCCGAAGATACACAAGGCAAACACACCCGGTCGTCCCATCGTATCGGGCAATGGGACCCTGTGCGAGAACCTCTCCGGCTATGTCGAGGGCATCCTGAAGCCCATTGTACAAAGAACCCCCAGCTTTTGTTGCGACACGACGGACTTCCTACAGAAACTTGGCACACATGGAGCAGTTGAACCAGGAGCACTCCTCGTCACAATGTCTCGGCACTCTACACCAGCATCCCCCATGACGATGGCATTGCTGCAACGGCCTCAGTGCTCAGCGCCAACAACTGCCAGTTTCCAGATGCAATTTTACATCTCATCCACTTCATCCTGGACCACAATATCTTCACCTTCAACAACCAGTTCTTCATCCAGACACACGGAACAGCCATGGGGACCAAATTCGCACCTCAATATGCCAACATCTTCATGCACAGGTTCGAACAAGACTTCTTCACCGCACGGGACCTTCAACCGATGCTATACACTAAATACATCGATGACATTTTCTTCCTTTGGACTCATCGTGAACAATCACTGAAACAACTCTATGATGACATCAACAAGTTCCATCCCACCATCAGACTCACCATAGACTACTCTCCGGAATCGGTTGCATTCTTGGACACACGCATCTCCATTAAGGACTGTCACCTCAGCACCTCACTGTACCGCAAGGCCACAGATAACCTCACGATGCTCCACTTCTCCAGCTTCCACCCTAAACACGTTAAAGAAGCCATCCCCTACGGACAAGCCCTCCGTATACACAGGATCTGCTCGGATGAGGAGGATCGCAACAGACACCTCCAGACGCTGAAAGATGCCCTCATAAGAGCAGGATATGGCGCTCGACTCATTGATCAACAGTTCCAACGCGCCACAGCGAAAAACCGCACCGACCTCCTCAGAAGACAAACACGGGACACAGTGGACAGAGTACCCTTCGTTGTCCAGTATTTCCGCGGAGTGGAGAAGCTACGGCATCTCCTCCGGAGCCTTCAACATGTCATTGATGAAGACGAACATCTCGCCAAGGCCATCCCCACACCCCCACTTCTTGCCTTCAAACAACCGCACAACCTCAAACAGACCATTGTCCGCAGCAAACTACCCAGCCTTCAGGAGAACAGTGACCATGACACCACACAACCCTGCCACAGCAACCTCTGCAAGACGTGCTGGATCATCGACACAGATGCCATCATCTCACGTGAGAACACCATCCACCAGGTACATGGTACATACTCTTGCAATTCGGCCAACGTTGTCTACCTGATACGCTGCAAGAAAGGATGTCCCGAGGCATGGTACATTGGGGAAACTATGCAGATGAATGAACACCGCTCGACAATCACCAGGCAAGACTGTTCTCTTCCTGTTGGGGAGCACTTCAGCGGTCACGGGCATTCGGCCTCTGATATTCGGGTAAGCGTTCTCCAAGGTGGCCTTCGCGACACACGACAGTGCAGAGTCGCTGAGCAGAAACTGATAGCCAAGTTCCGCACACACGAGGACGGCCTCAACCGGGATATTGGGTTCATGTCACACTATTTGTAACCCCCACAGTTGCCTAGACCTGCAGAGTTTCACTGGCTGTCTTGTCTGGAGACAATACACATCTTTTTAGCCTGTCTTGATGCTCTCTCCACTCACATTGTTTTGTTTCTTAAAGACTTGATTAGTTGTAAGTATTCGCATTCCAACCATTATTCATGTAAATTGAGTTTGTGTCTTTATAAGCTCTGTTTGTGAACAGAATTCCCACTCACCTGAAGAAGGGGCTTGGAGCTCCGAAAGCTTGTGTGGCTTTTGCTACCAAATAAACCTGTTGGACTTTAACCTGGTGTTGTTAAACTTCTTACTGTGTTTACCCCAGTCCAACGCCGGCATCTCCACATCGGGAGAGTGTAAGACAGAAAAGGCAGTGGGATAGTGCTAACTTAAAAAATGGACAGTGGAGTTTGCATGTTCTCCCCATGTCTGTGTGGGTTTCCTCTGGGACTCCGGTTTCCTCCCACGCTCCAAACATGGGCAGGTGAGGTACTTTGGCCATGTTAAATTACCCTTTGATGTCCCAGGATGTGTAAGTTAGGTGGATTGGTCATGCTAAATTGTCCCTTGGTGTCCCAAGATGTGTAGATTAGGTGGATTGGTCATGCTAAATTACCACTTAGTGCCCCAAGATGTGTAGATTAGGTGGATTGGCCATGCTAAATGAACGTGGTCATGGGGATAGGGCGGTGGGGGGCGGGGGGGGGGGGGGGGGGGGGGGGGAGGAGGCTTTGGAGGGATGCTCTTTCAGAGAGTCAGTACAGACTCAATGAGTGGATGGCCTCTTTCTGCTCTGTAGGGATTCAATGGTTCTATGGACGAAAATTCCAACTCATTGGAAAGGAAGAAGAGTGACAGTTTGAATGGATGAAGAAGAGATGTGCCCTTAGTGAGGTGTGAAGGTTGGATCTGTGGAAGGAAGGGAAGAGCCTGATCTAAAACAGGTAGAAATGATTGGCTTTTGAGTGAACTGAAATTTCTCCTGGGATGGTTAGATTGGCTCCAGCATCAGAGTGAATGGGCGGGATCATAAAATCCTGCCCGAGGCCAATGGAGATTTCTGTTCTGGGGACCTCACCAGCCCCGGAATCGGGGCAGGTGAGGTGGTAGTTTCAGCCAATGTGTCTGGATAGGACAGTGTGCAGAGATGTTGGGGATCGTCCATGTTGAGGCAGTCTATGTGTAAATGATGGTCTGATGGAAATGCAGTCAACGTTTTGTTCTTTCAAATGAAAAATCTATTCATTTGCAAAGTGATAAAGAAGCATTAAATTAACTGGATTGGAACAAATCTGTTACTGTGAAAATTTAAATCTTTTCTGTGGGCTCTCGAGAAATGGACCATCAGGTTTGTGACTTTGAATGTCCCCTTCAGAGATTCTTGCAAATATATTTTCTTCCTTCCCAAACTGAAGAATCATAGAATCCCTACAGTGCAGAAGGAGGCCATTAGGCCCATCGAGGCAGCACCAACAACAATCCCACCCAGGCCCTATCCTCAGAACCCCATGTATTTACCCTGCTAGTTCCCCTAACACTGAGGGGGAATTTAGCATGGCCAATCCACCCAACCCGCACACCTTTGGAGCACCCGAAGGAAACCCATGCAGACATGGGGAGAATGTGCAAATTCTACACGGGCAGTCACCAGAGGCCAGAATCGAACCTGGGTCCCTGGCGCTATGTCGCAGAAGTGCTAACCGTTGTGCCACCGTGCTGCCCTGTTGGGTATAACTGCCACACAGGTTACAAAGCCCACAGAACAAGTTGTCTTCACATCCTCACATCAAACCACTTCTTGGTCTTCCAGTTTTCTGGGGATGTGTCAGCTTAGATGGAGTTATTAATCAGCTACTGCTCTTTTGTAGGTTAGTCTGTATTGTTGATACAAATGCTTCCTCTTGGAGCAGGAGTGACTGTACCTTTAACTAGTTAAATGAAATAGATCAGTCATATTGCGTGACTTGTAAATAAATCCAATGGTTTATGATGAATAATATTGCCTTGATGGTCTAATTAGCCCCGGCAATCTAGGAAGGAGGGAGACTTGAATTTTATATTGTACATTATCACGTTTCTCGCAAGCCTCTCCAAGGGCTTTGAAATAAATTGCAACAAAGAGCATTGACAGCTGCTGTGTCAGCAAATCTGCCAACCATATTGTGCACAGCAAGATCCCACAAGCGTTTGCTTTGCAACTTTCAAGCAGCCCCTTCTCCCGTGCTTGCCTGAAAAATCCGGGCTCGGAGTTAGCCCATAATTCCCAAGTGGCTGCATTCCTGCTGCCAAAGCAGTTTTACTCTGGACAGAATGGATTCAAAGTGAATGCAGGGCGCTGGGAAAATCAAAGAGTGGAAGCTTTGCTACAACCGTTTGCCGATGTGTAAAAAGCCTTGTCACAAAAAGCTGATCAAACGATTCAAGATCAAATGCAACAAAACAATAGATGGATAAAGGCACATGTCCAGATTCTTGATCTTCAGATTAAGACCCTCCAGCTGTTTTATATATGCGACTTGAATAAATGGCATGGTTGAACCAACCTTTTGTAAATTGAATAAATAAATTAATAATGGACCGATTCAATAAGAATTTTCAACAGGCTCTCTGGCAGGTGATTAAACGCATTTTGCTGACTACATCTCGTGCAAGGGTGTACAAAGTGGGGCCTATCAGGCCACATGTAACCCAGAATCCTTCATAGGGTTCATAGAGTGTCACGGTGGCACAGTGGTTAGCACTGCTGCCTCGCAGCGCCAGGGACCTGCGTTCAATTCCAGCCTCGGGTAACTGCCTGAGTGGAGTTTGCACATTCTCCCTGTGTCTGCCTGGGTTTCCTCCGGATGCTCCGGTTTCCTTCCACAGTCCAAAGCTGTGCAGTTTAGATGGATTGGCCATGCTAAATTGCCCCTTAGTGTCAGGGACATTAGCAGGGTAAATATAAGGGGTTACGGGAATAGAGCCTGGGTGGGATTGTGGTCAGTGCAGACTCGATGGGCTGAATGGCCTCCTTCTGCCCTGTAAGATTCTATGAATCCTGGCAACATCGATCCTTGAAGCCCAGGTAACTTAGCATCCTACTCATGTTTATTGAAAAAAATATTTTCTGGTTTGCCCTGTTTGAATTTTATGGGAGTGTAGATTTGGAAAGTGTTGGCACCGCAGCTCGGTGGCACAGTGGTTAGCACTTCACAGCGCCAGGGACACGGGTTCGCTTCCGGCCTCGAGTGACTGTCTGTGTGGAGTTTACACATTCTCCCCGTGTCTGTCTAGGTTTCTTCTGGGTGCTCCGGTTTCCTACCGCAGTCCAAAGACGTGCAGGTTAGGTGGTTGGCCACGCCAAATTGTCCCTTAATTTCAGGGGGACTAGTTAGGGTAAATGCATGGGGTTATGGGGATAGGGCCTGGGTGGGATTGTTGTAGGTGCAGACTCGATGGGCCAAATGGCCTCCTTCTGCACTGTAGGGATTCTATAATTCTATGAATCCTAAAGCAGAACAACAAGATCTAACAAATGAAGATTAAGAGGAAAATGAAAGGCTTCATGGTACCCAATATCTGTCAGCCATTAACACAACAGCTTCATTGAAGGCATAACTTGTAAACTGTGGTCACTGACTCCTAGGGGTGAATCTTCCTATCCTGCCTGCCACAGGTGTCATAGCGGGCGAGGCGTGGACCATGGAAAGGTCCGTAGACCTCGGGTGGGATTTTCTGGTTTTGGGGTGAACATGGCTGGAAAATCTCATCCATAAAGTGTCCCTGACATCAGCTTTCTGAATGTTTTTGTTGACCATCTTCTGCAAGTTCCCAAACCTGTCACTACTGCAAACCTTGTTTCAGTTTCTTTCTCCCCTCGTGAAATGATGGAAAACCTGCAGCCTCAGCTGTGAAAAGTCCATGCCCACTGGTCATAGAGTCATAGAGGTTTACAGCATGGAAACAGGCCCTTTGGCCCAACTTGTCCATGCCGCCCTTTTTGTTCCCACTAAGGTAGTCCCAATTGCCCATGTTTGGCCCATATCCCTCTATACCCATCTTACCCATGTAACTGTCTAAATGCTTTTTAAAAGTCAAAATTGTACCCGCCTCTACTACTGCCTCTGGCAGCTTGTTCCAGACACTCACCACCCTCTGTGTGAAAAAATTGCCCCTCTGGACACTTTTGTATCTCTCCCCTCCCACCTTAAACCTATGCCCTCTAGTTTTAGACTCCCCTACCTTTGGGAAAAGATGTTGACTATCTACCTTATCTATGCCCCTCACTATTTTATAGACCTCACTGAGATCACTCCTAAGCCTCCTACGTTCCAGGGAAAAAAGTCCCAGTCTATCCAGCCTATCCTTGTAACTATAAACCATCAAGTCCCAGTAGCCTCTTCACATGTCATGCCTTCATTCGGGACTACCAGCCAGACATTTGTTCTGCAGGTTTGAAGACGCTGTACAAATGCAAGTTGGCATGAGGGGAGAGGGGAGGGTGGGGTTGGACTCTGTTCGTTTTCAGGGGTGACGTGTCGGCAAATGATAGTTGGGTGAAGGGATGGTATAATTCGTCACGGGCGTTAGCTGAAGAGACAATTTAGCCAGGGGAACTCACAAAAAGAAGGGTGTAAACACAAAAGAAAACTAAGCCTAATCCCAGTTTGTGTGCGAGGCTGAGTATGATTGGAAAAGATGACAAAAATACCTTTTTAAAGTTTAGTTATTAGTCGCAAGTAGGCTCACATTAACACTGCAATGAAGTTACTGTGTCCCCTAGTCGCCACACTCCGGCGCCTGTTCGGGCACACTGAGGGAGAATTTAGCATGGCCAATGCACCCTAACCAGCACGTCTTTCTGACTGTGGGAGGAAACCGGAGCACCCGGAGGAAACCCACGCTGACACGTGGGGGAACGTGCAGACTCCGCACAGACAGTGACCCTAGTCGGGAATCGAACCCAGTTCCCTGGCACTGTGAGGCAGTGGTGCTAACCACCGTGCCACCCCCCCCCCACCACCACCTCCAAAACAGGGAGGTGTAGTGATAATAACTGAAGGAACATCATGACCTGCCTTGAGGTGAATTGTTCCGTTAAGATTTGAATTGCAAAAGACTAAAACCATCTGATTAATCATCCATTCCTTAAACAAACATTACATCACCAAGTGCAGTCACACAGCGATCTTCCTTCTTTACTAATCATTAGAACCCTCCAGCTGCTCAAGTTACTCTTAATTATGAAAGCGTCTTTCACTGTCTTCATTACAGTCTCAACACATGCTTAAGGAGCAGAAAATTGGTCCTTTACGCTGCTTCATAATCAGTCTGTTTTTGTCAGGAAGTAAGAGCAGCAAATGGAAGATTTTGCACATGATTGCTTCTCAATCAAGACTTTCTCTGGGTTTTACAACTTATCTTGTGCGTCGCCCCGAAAGTATGACAACAGATGTTCCATTTTGTCCTTGAAAATCCTGTATGTGGGAGGGGTGGGAGGAGCTGGTTAGCTCAGTCATGTAGTGGGTGGTTCACAGAATCATAGAATCCCGACAGTGCAGAAGAGGCCTTTCGGCCTATTGAGTCTACACCGACTCTCTGACAGGATATCTTACCCAGGCCTTCTCTCCCACCCTATCGCTGTAACCCCGCACATTTACATGGCTAATCCCCCTCCATTACACATCTTGGGATAGATACTGAGGGGAAATTTAGCATGGCAAATCCACAAAAGCCGGACATCTTTGGAGTGCAGGAGGAAACCGGAGCACCGGGAGGAAACGCACGCAAACACGAGGAGAACATGCAAACCCCACACAGACAGTTATCTGGAATTGAACCCGGGTCCCTGGAGATGTGAGGCAGCAGCACTACCCACATCATCTGAATAATGCCACAAACATATATATTTATGCTTAATTATTTTTAAATTTTTAAAAATTAGTATCACAAGTAGGCTTATATTAGCTCTGCAGTGAAGTTACTGTGAAAATCCACTAGTTGCCACGCTCCAGCGCCTGTTCGGGTACACTGAGGGAGAATTTAGCATGGCCAATGCACCTAACTAACATGTCTTTCAGACTGTGGGAGAAAACCGGAGCACCCGGAGGAAACCCATGCAGACACAGGGAGAACATGCAGACTCTGCACAGACAGTGACCCAAGCCGGGAATCGAACCCGTGTCCCTGGCGCTGTGAGGCAGCAGTGCTAACCGCTCTAAATGAACAAATGGAGAACCAAAGGTTGGAGAACACAGTCACAGAAATTCCTCCCCTTTGGCTTCTCTGTTCTGATGCCAAATGGCCACCAGATAATGGTTGATCGTAATGAGGAGGGATGTGCTTTGCTGTTCGGCGGCTCCACAACCCTAAAGGAACAAAGGAATGCAAATCCAAATAGCTCAAACTGAGTTCAATTCCGTACCCCTTGAGTCTGATATTGATTGAGTTCTCACCAACTACCACTGACAGCAAGAATGGCAACTGAAACTAAAGCTCATGGGACGCAGGCTGGAAATATTAACTATTGAATTGATGAGATTAATAGAAAGCAGAGGGAAATTGTCAATGGCAAGACTCCTAATTTGATAGCGATGCCCAAACGAGGCATCAGGGAGCAGACCTTTGACCTCGGTTGTTCATTAATAAATGCTATGACCTTGAAGCAAGATGCTGCAAATGAAATATCTAACACAGAGAATGCCCCAAAGATATGAATGTCATTAAAGGGATCCACAGGCACTTAGTAGACTGACAGATATTGGGCAAAAGGGTAATTGCTATTGAGTGATATAAGGTCACATATATCAATGGCAACAACAGCAAATATGAACACACAGTGAGGGGTACAAAATTAAATAACGTGAAGCAAACGCAACTTCCCAGATAGTGGATTTTGAAAGTGTTCTTTCACTGGATAGAAAATATTTTTCAATATAAAATAGAAACATTTGGAAGTGTCGGGATTGGAGAAGATGTTTCCAGTGGGAGATGAGGGAGTGGATAAGGATGAAAACTAAGGGCTATATATATATATAGAATGGGCACAAATTAATCTAGTGGGGAACTCAAGAGACACTTTATTACCCAGATAGTAGTTGGAGCATGCAACGTGTTACCACAGGGAGTGGTTTCTTTGTTTCTTATCTTCACGCACAGATTTTTCCCCTTTCGGGAATAGAAGGAATATTTTGGAAGGACTAGCAGGTGGATTGTCAACCTGTTTGAATCGCAACAGTGTCATGAATGCTTCTTCCATAGCCAAACATTCTTGGGACGGGACTTGCAAGCAGCGCCTCTGGGTCAGAGGCTGTGGCGTTGCTGACTGAGCTACAAGACCTCCAGGGAATGGTTGACGCAAGTGGCATGGATATATTTAAGGGAAACCAGGTAAGCACAAGGAAGGATAAAAGGGTTAAATGCAGAAGATGCTGCATTAAAAACAGCAGGTCTGGCAGCATCTGTGGAAGGGGAAACAGAGTTAATGTTCTGAGTGAGTGATGCGTGATTAATCCACTCGGGAGGCTGGATCGTACCCGGGAATAAAGGCTTTTATTAGCCACAAGAATAGAGCACACTGCTTAACAATACATCGTATTGTAACCTGGTGTTGTTAAACTTCTTACTAACAATACAATCCCAGACTAAAGGGTCACTAGGAAGTGCAGTGACCTTTATACTCCTATAGGAAGGCGGAGCCAACCGGAGTGTACCACAGAACAATGCTAACAGGTGGAACACCCCAACCCTAACCCCAACAGTAACAAGAGTAACATATGTACAAGTACCCATAGTGATAACCATCTATGGTTCAGTACCCATAGTGGTAACCATCTATGGTTCACCACAGTGTGTCTGACTCTTCTTCAGAGCTAAAGAGAGGGAGAGATGAGAAGGATTTTACACTGTTGAGGGGGGGGGGGGGGGGGGGGGGGGAGGTGGTGCAGGTGGAACAAAATAGAAGGTCAGTGATAGATAGGAGCTAGGAGAGATCGGACAAAGGTGTTTAGGACACAAGAGAAAGGAAATGTTAATGGCCGCATTAAGGACTATAGAGGTGCTGATAGTGGCATAAAGGTAAGTTAGCAGAATGGGTTACTGGGAGAACCAAGGTCAGTACTCAATGAAAGCGAAACTAAAGAACAAGTGACAGATGGCCCTGGGGGTGGGGACGGGGGGCTCGGCATTGGGACAAGGAAAAATATTTGGATTAAAAAAAGGTCAAGATGAAAGAGAAAATTCACAGTCTAAAGTTGTTGAACTCAGTGCTGAGTCCAGAAGGCTGGAATGTGCCTAATCGGAAGATGTGGTGTTGCTCCTCCTGTTTACAGTGGATTAAAGTGTGGTTTCACTTCGCACACTTAGTGGAACACAAGACAGACTTTCATCTGTTCCCAAAGCAAATTCTTTCTTGGAACAGGTCGCCAGCCTGTCGCCAAAGGCTGAATCAAGTATCAGGAGTCTCTCCCGCCCTCACCACCTGCCATTGGTATGTTCCCTTAGCCCCCAGTGGAAACATCTTCTCTACCCCTGCCTTTTCTTAGGGAAGGATTTTTCAGGTTAATACTCAACCTGTTTGGCTGCATTATTAAAGTACCTTCCTCATCCATACTGAATTTATGTCCACCACAGGATTAATTCTGCATATACTACTGTCCTATATTTCCCACAAACGAGATCAATTTCCCTGTTTTTCTCCCCATACCCGTTTATACTTCTCTTTAAGTAATTATCCAATATCTTTTTTTAATACTGTAGCAGAGATCACCTTATGTGGAAAAGCATCCACACTCCAATAACTCTCTTTATGTGGTTAGCACTGTTGCCTCACAGCGCCAGGGACCCAGATTCAATTCCAGCCTCAGATAACTGTCTGTGTGGAGTCTGCACATTCTCCCCATGTCTGCATGGATTTCCTCCAGGTACTCCGGTTTCCTCCCACACTCCGATGATGTGCAGCTTAGGTGGATTGGCCATGCTAAATTGCCCCTTAATGTCAGGGATATGAGTAGGGTAAATACATGGGGTTATGGGGATAGGAACTAGGTGGAATTGTTGTCGGTGCAGGCTCAATGGGCTGAATGGCCTCCTTCTGCATGGCAGGGGTTCTATGATTCTATTGAATCCGAGAGGTTGACCAGGGTAGGATTGTTTTCGCTGGAGTTCAGATGAATGAGGGGGAATCTCATAGAGACTTATAAAATTCTAACAGGACTAGTCAGGATAGATGCAGGGAGGATATTCCTGATGGTGGTGGAGTCCAGAACCTGGGGTCACAATCCGAGGATTCAGGGTAGACCATTTAGGACGGAGGTGAGGAGGCATTTCTTCTCCCAAAGAGTGGTGAGCCTGTGGAATTCATTCCCACAGGAAGTAGTTGATGCTAAAACATTGAATGTATTCAAGAGGCGGCTGGATATAGCACTTGGGGTGAATGGGATCAAAGGTTATGGGGGGAAAGCAGGATTAGGCTGCTGAGTTGGATGATCAGCCATGATTATAATGAATGGCGGAGTAGGCTTGAAGGGCCAAATGGCCTCCTCCTCCTCCAATCTTCGATGTTTCTATGATTCAATGGTGCTTCTCCCATCCTGGTTCCTCATCACCAACGGCCGCCACTAGTAGATGCATTTAGGTTATTGTGCATTCCACCAACGCTGGGAAATAGTCCAAGTGGTAGGTGGGTTGGTGGGTTAGCCGTTCACCTCCATTAACTTGCTTCGTGCCCACTCCCCGGAGGTGGGCTGCAGGCGGATTGAATCTAAGCGGAGGGCTCTCCCCATCACCATGAACTGATAGTGTACGCTCATATTTAATAAGCATAGTCCTCTGAAATATGAAAATGTAATTATAAATATGTAATTATGTAATATGGCAAACTGTATTTAAATGATTATCTCCTGAAATATTTTAATTGAAGACAGAATCCTCGAAGGTATTGGAGTTGGAATCTGAAAAAAAACCTATTAGCTGCACCATTGATTTTGGGATAATTACCGTGAATTTGCATAAAATGTGAATCTTCGTTTTAAAGTATGTGAAAAGACAAATACAATAAAGAAGTAAATGACAGAGTGAATAATTATATCATAGCAGAACTAGTCTATTCATAGACTACTGCAATTAGTTTAAAATATATCAACACCATCTCATTATCACAGCAGTTTAACAGCACATCTGCTTCTCCAGTCATTGATGGTGGATGTCTCTCAAACAATGAGAAACAACCGATATAGAGAACTCTCCAATCATCTCTTTGTGGCTAAAACTGATATACATTTGTGTGTGTTAGCTTGGCTCTGAAGCTAATATGATTGCCCCTCAGTTAGAAGGTTACAGGTTCAGTTCTTACTCTTTTGAGGATTTGAGCGGCTGTCACTTCTGCGAGGGTTTGACAGCGCGCTGGGTAGCGCAGTCCTTTCACATGAGGCATTGAACCCAATTTCCCGTTTAAGTGGATGCGGCGTTAATTGCATCATTGGGCGGGATTTTCCGGCTGCGGTCGCCCCCAAAGCTGGAAAATCCCACCTGAGGTCAATGGGTATTACCAAAAGAGAAAATGCTGGAAAATCTCAGCAGGTCTGGCAGCATCTGTAAGGAGAGAAAAGAGCTGACGTTTCGAGTCCAGACGACCCTTTTTCAAAGCTAAACCTTCGTATTACACAGTTGGTCAATCAGTTAGATCCCTCGAGATGGGTGGAGGGCCTTTTCAGGTGAGTGGAGTTCAAGATGGCTGAGTAAAGGGCCACCCTAATGAAGCAAGTGGACGTTACAGAAACTCAGTTGTGTTTTTCTCTCTCTATTGTGAAGGCCACACTGCAGCAGCTTATTTCCTGATTCCTGGGTCTCATAACCTCAAGATCCCAGTAAGGTGCGGGGCCACTATTCATTCTGTGCCATTTGTCATTGTCTGCAGTCAGAGGCCGGGATGAAGGGAGGTGAATGCCTCCAAGGGGCATGGCTAGGCGAGGGCAGCCAACTTGCGACTCCAAACCTCTATCCTCTCAGGTGAATGGTCATGACTGACAATGGATCATGGTAGTTAGCCTTTCTATGCTGCCAAGGCAATGGTGTGTCTAGAGTCTTTGATTTGATTTGTTTTGATTTATTATTGCCGCATGTATACAGGGAAAAGTATTGTTTCTTGCATGCTATAGAAACAAAGCATACCATTCATAGAGAAGGAAACAAGAGGATGCAGAATGTAGTGTTACAGTCATAGCTAGGGTGTAGAGAAAGATCAACTTAATGCAAGGTAAGTCCATTCAAAAGTCTGATGGCAGCAGGGAAGAAGCTGTTCTTGAGTCGGTTGGTACGTGACCTCAGACTTTTGTATCCTTTCCCCGATGGAAGAAGGTGGAAGAGAGAATGGCCGGGGTGTGTTGGGAGAGAGCAGTGGAGATAAGCAGAAAAGTGTCCATGTTAGGCCTCTTGCAGATGGCTCTCATCACCCTGGTCAAAGAACAATGTCTCCAAACGCAACCATGTATGAACAGGAGGAGCACACATCTCTGGTCCTCCAGGATGCCCTTTACCTGGGAGGGGTGGGGGAGGGGATGCCATTTCTAGATGGAGCTCAGGTGAAGGGTTAAGCACTGGCCTGCTGGCTTTGGGAAACCCTTAAAGGACGTGCTCACTAAATGTATCACTGCTCACACATCCAATGAGGCGTTGATGATGCAGGCTCCAGGTGACCCTGCCTTGGTAACGGCTCTCATCCCAATGAGAAGAAGGAGGGCCTGTTGCCATTTGGCACAGAACAGACGAGGGAAGTTTGAACATGCTTGAGAAGACTGCGCATGTTCACTTGCCGCGCTACCCAGCGGGAATCATGCCAGCACCCCTGCCCACAAACAGACAGTCTCCAGAATGAAAACTTCCGCCCTCTGCATTTGTTGGCACCAAGAGAAATGTCTGTCACTTTTGCTCACTTGACCACAGTTATCGCAGGTCAATAGTAGTTTAGTGCGTGAGCCATTTTGAGAAACTTTCTTACTTGACGTTGCACTTCTTCATTGGTGTTGATTGGTGCTGTGATGCCTGACACAGTCAAATAACCTGCCAATATTCACTGCTTCATTTGAGGAGTCAAGAAACTCAATATGTGTTCGATGGAATAGTCCCTCAGTGATCAGGAAACAAAGGAACAGAAAATCATTTGCAAAGGATTCTACCATTGTTGTATCAATGAATCCACCCCAAGCAAGCCCAGAAACACAGGACACCAACTATTGGCTCAGTCCTGCAATGAGATCATTTAATACGGATGGCAATAGAATTGCAATCTGGGATTTTCACTGTTTGTGTGGTTTAGTATGTCTTTGCAAGATGCGTTATCTACTGGGGTCATGGACCTTTTCAATTTCAATTTCAATTTGTTTATTAAGAGCAATTTCAATTAGGCTGCTTATAGCTGGAACACAGAGGAGATTTTCATCCAATTATGTGGCTGCTGGGGACAGGAGAAAGCAAAATGATGCCAGACTGACCTGCCCAGTGCTGTCCACTGTTTATCCATTATAGAAACATAGGACTTAGGAGCAGAAATAGGCAAATTTAGCCCTTTGAGCCTGCTCCGCCATTCAATCAGATCATGGCTGATCTCTCCCTGGTCTCAAATCTACCTCCCTACCTGCTACCCATATCACTTTAACTCATTTTGTATCAGAAATATATCTATCTCCTTCTTGAAAGGAGAACATGCCTCTGTCTACATCAATGGGGACGAAGTAGAAGGGGTCGAGAGCTTTTTAGGTGTCCAGATCACCAACAACCTGTCCTGATCCTCCCATGCTGACACTATAGTTAAGAAAGCCCACCTCTACTTTCTCAGAAGACTAAGAAAATTCAGCATGTCAGCTACGACTCCCACCAACTTTTACAGATGCACCATAGAAAGCATTCTTTCTGGTTGTATCACAGCTTGGTATGGCTCCTGCTCTGCCCAAGACCACAAAGAACTACAAAAGGTCATGAATGTAGCCCAATCCATCACGCAAACCAGCCTCCCATCCATTGACTCCATCTACACTTCCCGCTGCCTCGGCAAAGCAGCCAGCATAATTAAGGACCCCATGCACCCCGGACATTCTCTCTTCCACTTTCTTCTGTCAGGAAAAAGGTACAAAAGTCTGAGGTCACGTACCAACTGACTCAAGAACAGCTTCTTCCCTGCTGCTGTCAGATTTTTGAATGGACCTACTTTGCACTAAGTTGATCTTTCTTTACACCCTAACTATGACTGTAACACTACATTCTGCACTCTCTTGTTTCCTTATCTATGAACAGTATGCTTTGTCTGTATAGCGCGCAAGAAACAATATTTTTCACTGTACGTTAATATATGTGACAATAATAAATCAAATCTAATTTAATGATTCAGACTCCACTGTGCTATGGGGCAGGGAGTTCCACACATTCACCACCCTCTGCGAGAAGTAGTTCCTCCTCATCTCAGGTTTAAATTTACCGCCTCTCAATTTGTACCTGCGACTTCTTGTTCTAGATTGCCCCATAAGGGGAAACATTTGATTTACATTTACTTTATTAATCCCTTTTAGTATTTTATATACCTCCATTAGATCCCCTCTCATTCTTTTAAACTCCAGCGAGTACAAGCCCAAACTGTTTAATCTCTCCTCATACGTCAACCCCTTCATCCCCGGAATCAATTATCTTTTTTATTATCCTTTCATGGGATGTGGGATAACCGTGGTGAGCCACCTTCTTCAACCGCGACAGTCCACGTGGTGTAGGTACACCCACGGCACTGTTAGGGAGGGAGTTCCAGGATTTTGATCCAGCAATAATGAAGGAACGGTGATAGAATTCCTGCTCAGGTTGGTGTGTGACTTGGAGGGGAACTTAGGGGTGATAGTGTTCCCAGATACCTGCTGCTCTTATCCTTCTGGGTTGGAGGAGGTTAGGCAGGTGCTGTTGTAGGAGCTTTGGGGAGTTTCTGCACTGCATCTTGTAGATGGTGCCACTGGTGTGCTGGTGGCGGAAGGAGTGAATGTTGAAGGTGGTGGATGGGGTATTAATAAAGCAGGCTGCTTTGTCCTCATAGAATTATAGTATCATAGAATCGCTACAGTGCAGAAGGAGGCCATTCAGCCCATGGAGTCTGCACCGGCCACAATCCCACCCAGGCCCTATCCCCATAACCCTACTCATTTACCCTGACACTAAGGGGCAATTTAGCATGGCCAATCCACCTAACCCGCACATCTTTGGAGTATGGGAGGAACCCGGAGCACCCGGAGGAAACCCACGCAGACACAAGGAGAACATGCAGACTCCGCACAGGCAGTGACCCAAGGAATCAAACCCGGGTCCCTGGCACTGTGAGGCAGCAGTGCTAACCGCTGTCCTAGATGGTGTTAAACGTTTTGACTGTTGTTGGAGCGGCACTCATCCAAGCAAATAGAGAGTATTTCATCACACACCCTGATGTGCGCCTTGTAGATGATGGACAGGCTTTGGGGGAGTCAGGAGGTGAGCTACTCGCCGCAGTATTCCTCGCCTCTGATCTGCTCTGGTAGCCACAGTATTTATATGGCTAGTCCAGTTCAGTTTCTGGTCAATGATAACCCTGAGGATGTTGATGGTGGGGGATTCAGCAACAGTAGTACCACTCAATGTCAAGGAGAGATGGTTAGATTCTCTCTTGGAGATGGTCATTGTCTGGCACTTACATGGTGCGAATGTTATTTGCCACTTACCAGTCCAAGCCCGAATGTTTTTCATTTCTTGTTGCATTTGAGCATGGGCTGCTTCAGTATCTGAGGAGGCGCGAATGGTGCTGAACATTGTGCAAAATCATCAGCGAACATCCCCACTTTTGACTTTATGATGGAGGGAAGGTCATTGATGAAGCAGCTGAAGATGGCTGGACCTAGGGCACTGCCCTGAGGGAAACCTGCAGTGATGTCCGGGAACTGAGATAACCGACCTCCAACAACCACAACCATCTTCCTTTGTGAGGTATGATTGCAACCAGCAGAGTTTTCCCCGATTCCCATTGACTTTAGTTTTGCTGGGGCTCCTTAAGGCCACAATTGATTTAATGCTTTGACAAAGATAGAATCTGTAAGATGAAAATTCATAAAGATCAAATAGTTTTCTCATTCTTTTAGCCTGGAGGCAATAAGATCAATTGTTAATGCATTGTATCCCCAGCTGATGTCAGCCAAAGAACAAAGAACAGTACAGCACAGGAACAGGCCCTTCAGCCCTCCAGGTCTGTGCCAATCACATTGTCCTATCTAGACCACCTGCCTGTTTCCCTCTATTCCCCGTCTGTTCATGTGTCTATCAGATAAGTTTTAAATGTCGCTAACACATCTGCCTCAACCACCTCACTTGGCAGTGCATTCCAGACCCCCACCACCCTCTGTATAAAAAACTTCCCCTACACATCTCGACTGAACCTTTCCCCCCTTATCTTGAACTTGTGCCGCCTTGTAATTGTCATTTCTGCCCTGGGAAAAAGCTTCCAACTGTTCACCCTATCTATACCCCTCATAATTTGATAAACTTCTCACCCCTCAGCCTCCGTCTTTCCAGGGAGAACAATCCCAGTTTATTCAATCTCTCTTCAGAGCTAATACCTTGCATACCAGGCAACATCCTGTTAAACCTTTTCTGTACTCTCTCCAAAGCCTCCACGTCCTTCTGGCAGTGTAGTGACCAGAATTGGACACAGTACTCCAAATGTGGCCTAACCAACGTTTTATATAACTGCAACATAATTTGCCAACTTTTATACTCGATGCCCCGTCAGATGAAGGCAAGCGTTCCATATGCTTTCTTCACCACCTTTTCCACCTGTGCTGCCACTTTTAAGGATCTGTGTACCTGCACGCCCCGATCTCTCTGTGTGTCTACGCTCCTGATTGTTCTGCCATTTATTTTATAGCTCCCACCTGAATTGGACCAAAATGCATCGCCTTGCATTTGTCCGGATTAAATTCCATCTGCCATTTCTCCGCCCAATTTTCCAGCCTATCTATATCCTGCTGTATTCTCTGACAATCTCCATAGTTCCATATAATTCCTATTGTCTGATCTACGTTTTGTTAGTCCTGAGAGCTCTATCCTTCTAATCGCAATTCTCCAACCTTTCTCTATATCTCTTAGGGTTGAATTTTATGGGGGCGCATATCGCTCACATTCTATCACCCCATCCCCCTGGTAGATAAGACAACAAAAAGGTTGTCCTGCGGTGATAGAACAAAAGAACAAAGAACAATACAGCACAAGAACAGGCCCTTCGGCCCTCCAAGCCCGCGCCGCTCCCTGGTCCAAACTAGACCATTCTTTTGTATCCCTCCATTCCCACTCCGTTCATGTGGCTATCTAGATAAGTCTTAAACGTTCCCAGTGTGTCTGCCTCCACCACCTTGCCCGGCAGCGCATTCCAGGCCCCCACCACCCTCTGTGTAAAATATGTCCTTCTGATATCCGTGTTAAACCTCCCCCCCCTCACCTTGAACCTATGACCCCTCGTGAATGTCACCACCGATCTGGGAAAAAGCTTCCCACCATTCACCCTATCTATGCCTTTCATAATTTTATACACCTCTATTAGGTCACCCCTCATCCTCCATCTTTCCAGTGAGAACAACCCCAGTTTACCCAATCTCTCCTCATAACTAAGCCCTTCCATACCAGGCAACATCCTGGTAAACCTCCTCTGCACTCTCTCTAAAGCCTCCACGTCTTTCTGGTAGTGTGGCGACCAGAACTGGGTGCAGTATTCCAAATGCGGCCGAACCAACGTTCTATACATCTGCAACATCAGACCCCAACTTTTATACTCTATGCCCCGTCCTATAAAGGCAAGCATGCCATATGCCTTATTCACTACCTTCTCCACCTGTGACGTCACCTTCAAGGATCTGTGGACTTGCACACCCAGGTCCCTCTGCGTATCTACACCCTTTATGGTTCTGCCATTTATCATATAGCTCCCCCCTACGTTAGTTCTACCAAAATGCATCACTTCGCATTTATCTGGATTGAACTCCATCTGCCATTTCTTTGCCCAAATTTCCAGCCTACCTATATCCTTCTGTAGCTTCTGACAATGTTCCTCACTAACTGCAAGTCCAGCCATTTTCGTGTCGTCCGCAAACTTACTGATCACCCCAGTTACACCTTCTTCCAGATCGTTTATATAAAGCACAAACAGTGATGATACTCTGGGGGCTGCATGACGAAGATAAATATAGATACATTGGGGCGGCACGGTGGCGCAGTGGTTAGCACTGCTGCTTCACAGCTCCAGGGTCCCGGGTTCGATTCCCGGCTCGGGTCACTGTCTGTGTGGAGTTTGCACATTCTCCTCGTGTCTGCGTGGGTTTCCTCCGGGTGCTCCGGTTTCCTCCCACCGTCCAAAGATGTGCGGGTTAGGTTGATTGGCCAGGTTAAAAATTGTCCCTTAGAGTCCTGGGATGTGTAGGTTAGAGGGATTAGCGGGTAAATATGTGGGGGTAGGGCCTGGGTGGGATTGTGGTCGGTGCAGACTCGATGGGCCGAATGGCCTCCTTCTGCACTGTAGAGTTTCTATGATTTCTATGATAGGACCTCCATTACTCAGGAAGAGGATGATCCAGTCTTAAGAGCTACTGTCCAATCTGATTGACTAGCAGCTGAGTAGTCTCAGCAGCGCCAGAACCCAGTACTGGCTGCTGATGGGACTACAAGCAATCCCGTGGGGAAGACAACACGCCTGCCAGACTTTGAGGCAAATTGGGGATTGTTGGTCGGGGTGGGATTGTGGAAGAGGGAATGGGTGTGGGGGTCAGGTGTTGGAGCCCAGAGGTTGGGTCACATGGGGAAGAAACATCCTTGGGTGGGGGTGCCCCCACTAGGCACATGGCACCCCCAAATGAGCTAGCCCCCCCTCCCCGCCTCAATTCCTTTCCACCTATTCACCCAAGGTGGCGAAGGAGCTGGCTGGTCTCTCTCATTTTGCCTTTCTCAGCCACAGGTATCAGTGCAGCAGGGTTAGGAAACTGGCACCCGATGGGCCAAATGGCCTCCTTCTCCATGAGGGGTGCTGTGATTTCCTTACTTGAAAGATTACTGGTCTACCAAAGATTAACGCAGGCGTGAAAGCATCTGCCAGATCAAAGCTAAAAGTTCAGGCCTCTGAAGTCTTTCGTTGGTCTGACTGCTGAGTAAACATTGCTGAGACTGGGGCTGTTTCAGCACAACACCACAATGCAGGAATAAAACTCAGAAAATCATTTACCAGCCTGCAGTGATGCCATGCCAAGCTTGTCAGCTTGTACAAATAATTCCATTCCAAGCACAGGCTCCGAGCAGAAGTAATGTGTCCCTTGGTGAAAAGCCAGATTCCAGCAAACAATACACACAAAAGCCCTTTGGATCTCAGCAGCTCTTGCAAGTCCTGCTCTGTCACTGGGACCATGTAAATCTCGGATATTTAAAGTTTATTAGTGTCACAAGTAGGCTTACATTAACACTGCAGTGAAGTTACTGTGAAAATCCCCCAGTCGCCACACTCTGATGCCTGTTCAGGCACACTGAGGGAGAATTTAGCATGGCCAATGTATCTAACCAGCACGTCTTTCGGACTGTGGGAGGAAACCGGAGCACCCGGAGGAAACCCACGCAGACACGGGGAGAACGTGCAGACTCCACAGTGACAGTGACCCAAGACGGGAATCGAACCTAGGTTCCTGGTGCTGTGAGGCAGCAGTGCTAACCACTGTGCCACAGTGCCACCTGAATATTTCATCATCATTTGGTGATGATCAATAGCTAATGTTGGTATCGGTAAACTTGGCTGTCTGGGCGAGTTAAAAACATAGAACGGAGGGAGAAAGTGGAAAGATGACTTTGAGTGCAAGAATAATAAATGGGTGCATGGTGGTACACAACGTCAGAACCAGGGTTCAATTCTGGCCTCGGGTTACCGTTTGTGTGGAGTTTGCACATTTTCCCCATGTCTGCGTGGGTTTTCTCCGGGTGCTCCGGTTTCCTCCCACAGTCCAAATATTGGTGGGTTAGGTTGATTGGCCATGCTAAATTGCTACTTAGTGTCCCAAGATCTGTAGGTTAGGGGGAATTAGCTCAGCAGGTTTCTCAGGTGGGGGAGGAGTGGAATTGCGGTGACTGGTTTGACCGGGAAACTGTTTTACGAACTGAGTACTGTGCAGCAGTCAGAAAATAGATTTTTCACATACTGCAATCTGCGCTCTCATCAGCTTGAGGCGGCATGGTGGCACAGTGGTTAGCACTGCTGCCTCACGATGTCAGGGATTCGGGTTCGATTCCCGGCTTGGGTGACTGTCTATGCAGTGTCTGCACTTTCTCCCCGTGTCTGCGTGGGTTTCCCCCGGGTGCTCCGGTTTCCTCTCACAGTCCAAAGATGTGCGGGTTAGGCTGATTGGCCGTGCTAAATTGACCCCAGTGTCAGGGGGATTAGCAGGGTAAATGTGTGGGGTTACGGGACGTGCTGGCTAGGTGCATTGGCCATGCTAAATTCTCCCTCAGTGTACCCCGAACAGGCGCTGGAGTGTGGCGACTAGGGGATTTTCACTTCATCGCAGTGTCAACGTAAGCCTACTTGTGACACTAATAAATAAAATAAACTTTCAACTTACAACTTGAGGTTGCTAAAGTAATCCAAAGTTAAAGGCACTTCTTCCGCCATGTGTGCTTTATCTTTCACTGCAAAATGTATTGAGGTTAAAGTTGTTTGATGTTATTTAAAACTTCATTATTTTAAAAAATCTTGGCAGAGCTTTAAATTATGACCTATCTTGAGTCTTTGACCTGGATAAAATGGGCCTACGTGCAACTCAAAGAGCCAGAGTTCCAGAGAGGTGGCGTTAGGACCCCCTGTCTTTCACATTTCACTTGGAGCATTGGACAAACTCCAGAAACATAATTCATCGCGCTAAGGAAATATTTTC
The DNA here is from genome assembly GCF_964213995.1 of Mustelus asterias. Classification (NCBI taxonomy): domain Eukaryota; kingdom Metazoa; phylum Chordata; class Chondrichthyes; order Carcharhiniformes; family Triakidae; genus Mustelus; species Mustelus asterias. Next base: position 16,476,155 of record NC_135812.1, read on the forward strand.
AATGTCGGATCGTACCTTTGGGAAAAGTGTTTTGTTTCTTTACAAATCTATATTGTGGAATAATAAATCCCCTGTGAACATTAATACATATGTTAGAGCTATGTTTACAGAGAAGCGGGTGTCACGTTCAGTCCTTAAGCTGTGGAATGCAGTTTGCTAGAAGTAATTTTAACGACTGTGAGATTTTGATTTGCAGCTCCTGTTTAATCCTCACACGGTATCCAGAATGGTCCAACCTAATATGCTTGTGAGAAATTGTTTCACAGTTGGAATAGACTGCTGGCAATGGTAGGCATGTGTATGCTGTGTACACGCTGTTACTGACCCAGCAACAGAACGGTCACTGCAAAATGGTCAAGGAAAACCCGATCACATTTTAATCCTACCATATATTAAGCTGATCTTTCGCTTCACCTTATCTGTAACTGCAACACTATACTCTGCGCCCTCCCCTTTCCTTCTCCCCCATGTACTGAGGTGAGGAGAAATTTCTTCACCCAGAGGGTGGTGAATGTGTGGAATTCACGACCACAGAAAGTAGTTGAAGTCAAAACGTTGTGTGGTTTCAAGAAAAAATTAGATATAGCTCTCAGGACTAAAGGGATCGAGGGATATGAGGGGAAAGGGGGGAAGAAGATATTGAATTCGATGATAAGCAAAATCAAAATGAATGGTGGAAGGCTCGAAGGGCCGAATGGCCTATTCCTGCTTCTAGTTTCTATACTTCTATGTTACTCTATGAACGGCACGTTTTGTCTGTATAGCTCACAAGAAACCATACGCTTTACCGTATCCCAATACATGTGACAATAATTACTCAAATCAAATCCCAGGACTGAATTTCTCACCCTGTTTTCAGTTGCAGAATGGGCAATAATTTGAATGTAAGATCTAAACCTATTGAGCAGCTATTGAATAACTAGAAGCTGACCGCTGTTTTCATTTCACATTCCAGCATTATTATTTCTGATTTTTATCTCACGTACTGTCCTCAGAATTCTACCGCCTCACCCGCCACGGATTCATAGCGGGTAAGGGGCGGAAAACAGAAATGTGCTGGTGGGAATTTACAATTGTGTCTTTGCCTATATATGCCGTGTTTGTGAACCTACCTCTCCACTCACCTGATGAAGGAGCAGCGCTCCGAAAGTTCGTGATTCCAAATAAACCTGTTGGACTTTAACCTGGTGTTGTGAGACTTCTTACTGTGCCCACCCCAGTACAACGCTGGCATCTCCACATCATGGAGATCAGGTAAGGGCAGCAGATTTCCTTCCCTAAAGGACGTAACTGAACCAGATGGGTTTTTTATGACACAAAAACAGAAAATGCTGGAAAATCTCAGCAGGTCCGACAGTATCCATGGAGAGAGAATAGAGTAAGAAGTTTAACAACACCAGGTTAAAGTCCAACAGGTTTATTTGGTAGCAAAAGCCACACAAGCTTTCGGAGCTCTTAGCCCCTTCTTCAGGTGAGTGGGAATTCTGTTCACAAACAGAGCTTATAAAGACACAGACTCAATTTACATGAATAATGGTTGGAATGCGAATACTTACAACTAATCAAGTCTTTAAGAAACAAAACAATGGGAGTGGAGAGAGCATCAAGACAGGCTAAAAAGATGTGTATTGTCTCCAGACAAGACAGCCAGTGAAACTCTGCAGGTCCACGCAACTGTGAGAATAGAGCCATAGTTTCGAGTCTGGATGACTTTTGAGAACATAGTTAACATTTTGAGTCTTGAAACGTTGGCTCTATTCTCAAGGGTCATCCAGACTCGAAACATTGGCTCTATTCTCTCTCCATAGATGTTGTCAGACCTGCTGAGATTTTCCAGCATTCTCTGTTTTTGTTTCAGATTCCAGCGTCTGCAGTATTTTGCTTTTTCCTTAGGATATTTTTATGACAATTATTTCATGTTCACTTTTATTGACTTTTATTAAATTCAAACTTCATCATCTGTGGTGGTAGGATTTGAACACAGATCCTCAGAGGATAGAGCTTTACCATGGGTCTCTGGATTACTAGTCCAGTGACAATACCACTGCGTCACCGCCTCTCCCTGATGCGGAATCGAGTTCTTTTCGGAAGCTCACCAGGGTTTCTCTAAGCCATGTTTTCATTTGCGGCTAACCGCTGTTGCTGCCCTACCTCACCATTAATCAGGCAAACTGTGCTTCATTTGAACTCACCGAAGTTGCTGGCGTTGATGTGATGGATGCCTTTTGCTTCAAGCCTGTTCAGTTCAGCACCGTGCTGTGCGACACACATTTGTTTCCTTATCTCTCCAACAGTGTTCCTCAAAATAATGTCAAGCTTAGCAGAGCTGAGAATGGTTTAAAATTAACCTCCAATTTAGTCACACAGGAAACAAGGAAGAAGATTAGTAGACTAAACATTGTTTCTGCCAATGGGTTATCATAGCGAGTGCGTTCCATTTGGTGGAATTACTCCAGGCCAAGTTTCTGGAGCTCTGGACAAGCAATCCAGATCTGGACTAAAATTAATAAAATTTTCTTTATTCATTTATTTACCTCTTTTAAAACGAATGAACTGAAGTACATATCCATGAGTTCAAACCCCACCACAGCAACTGGGAAGTTTAAATTCAGTGCATTAACTAAATCTAGAATTACAATCATAGAATCCCTATAGTGCAGAAGGACGCCATTCCTTTTTTTCATATTCATTCGTGGGACATGGGCGTCACTGGCTGGCCAGCATTTATTGCCCATCCCTAGTTGCCCTTGGTGGGCAGTTGAGAATCAACCACATTGCTGTGGCTCTGGAGTCAACACAGTAAGAGCTTTAACAACACCAGGTTAAAGTCCAATAGGTTTATTTGGTACCTTTTGGACTTTAACCTAGTGTCGATAAAACTCTTACTGTGTTTACCCCAGTCCAACGCCGGCATCTCCACATCACGGCTCTGGAGTCATTCATAGGCTAGGACTGACGGTAGATTTCCTTTCCTAAAGGACATTACTGAACGAGGTGGGTTTTTCCGACAATCAACAATGGTATCCTGGTCAACAGTAGATACTTAATTCCAGATATATTTAATTGAATTCAAATTTCACCAGCTGCTGTGATGGATTGGAACCCGGGTCCCCAGAACATTAACTGAGTTTCTGGATCAATAGTCTAGCAATAATAACACTAGGCAGTTGCCTCCCCATTGAGTCTGCACCGACAACAATCCCACCTCGGCCTTATCCCCAGAACCCCACCTATTTACTCTACTAATCCTCCTGACACTGAGGGGCAATTTAGCATGGCAAATTAATCTAACCTGCTCATCTTTGGACTGTGGGAGGGAACTGGAGCACCCGGAGAAAACTCACGCAGAAACAGGGAGAAAGTGCAAACTCCACACAGACAGTCACCCGAGGCCGGAATTGAACCCGGTTCCCTGGCGCTGTGAGGCAGCAGCGTTGACCACTGTGCCACTGCTAGGAGCAGTAGTGGTGACCTTGAAACTACCAGATTGTCATGAAAACCCTTTTGCTTCACTGATGTCCTTTAGGGAAGGAAATCTGTCACCCACCCTTTTTGGCCTATTTGTGACACCGTACACATAACAATATGGTTGACAGATAACTACCCTGAAATGGCTGAGTGAGCCATTCGGTTTCATTCAAGAAAGTGGCGGCAACATCGGCCTTTACCGAGCAATTAGAGATGGACAGTATAAATACTGTCAATGACACCCACATCCTGTGAATGAATGAGAATAGTTTGCTACAGGTCACATTTCCAGTGAGATGTTAATTAAGAATCCAACCTAGTGTCAGTGATGCCCGTGGAATAAGAAGTACAGACTGAACTATGGAATCGCTCTTGATTTGAGTGCCACCTTGGTTCAGCTGGTAATACATTGGCCTCTGAATGAAGTTTATTTATTATTGTTGCAAGTAGGCTTACATTAACATTGCAATGAAGTTACTGTGAAAATCCTCTAGTCGCCACACTTCGGCGCCTGTTTCGGTACACTGAGGGAGAATTTAGAACGGCCAATCCACCTAACCAGCACGTCTTTCAGGGTGTGGGAGGAAACCGGAGCACCCAGAGGAAACCTACGCAGACATGGGGAGAAAGTGCAGATTCCGCACAGACAGTGACCCAAGCCGGGAATCAAACCCAGGTCCCTGGCGCTGTGAGGCAGCAATGCTAACCACTATGCCACCCTATATGCCATTGTGGATTAGAAGATGATTAAGTTAAGGCTGGAACCATATAGTGCAGAAACTAGCCATCCTGCTCTGGCTCTTTGAGGGAGCTCTCCAATTGGCCCCACTCCCCCACTCCCTCCGCATGCAGTTGTTTCACCCTTCAAACATGCATTCAATTCCCCCTTGAAAGTGGTTATTGAATCTGCTTGATGCTTCCATATGGTATGGAGAGAGAGAGAATGCTGCGTCATCTGAATGGTCATCTTCTGGATGAGGAATTAAACTAAGGCCCCATCTGCCTGTACAATTGGACATTGTTAGGAAGCTTCACCCCAGCGATCCAGATACTTGTATTTCACTCCCCTTGAGAGACCAGCTTTCAATCGTCCTTTATTCAAGCTATAGCAAGGAAGTTTGCTTTCCCAGGGCAGCATACAGACTTCCAGAGTGATACATTGCAGCAGTAATTATACCTTTGCTTATCTTACAGGTAATTTGCATATACCAATCACAAATGTACATTTGTTCTGAAGTCATTGATATCCAATTACAGCTAATAGTTCTAATTACTTCATTTATGTCAGGAGAATATAATTAATCAGTTGCAGTCTCTAAATGCTTGTCCAATTATAATATTCAATTACTAACAAAACATGCCAACATGGCTACACCACCCTCACCTGCACACCTTGGCTGTTATGGCTATTCTCCTTTTTTATCAAAGTTCGCATTCTCTTGTCCCTTGTTCATCTTGTGGGTGGCACGGTGTTGGCACAGTAGTTAGCACTGCTGCCACACAATGCCAGGGACCCGGGTTCGATTCCCGGCTTCGGTCACTGTTCTCCCCATGTCTGCGTGGGTGTGCTCCGGTTTCCTCCCACAGTCCGAAAGACTGGTCAGGTGCATTGGCCATGCTAAATTCTCCCTCAGTGTACCCAAACAGGCGCCGAAGTGTGGCGACTAGAGGATTTTCACAGTAACTTCTTTGCAGTGTTAATGTAAGCCTACTTGCGACACTAATAAGTAAACTTAAACTTATGCAGCTCATCTGTAATTGTGGGAACTTCACCTAAACAGCTTCCCAGGGGAATTCTGCTGTACTCAATTCCCAGGGGAACTTCCTCTGCTGCCTTCAATGATTTTAACCCCTTCAGACACGAAAAAAGGAAATCCTACCATTTGAAGGATTGCAGAAAGGTTCTCCCTTTGTCCCGTCCAATGTCCCTCACACAACCAGCACAACCCAAAACATATATTATCTGGTCATTTACTCATTTGCTGTAAGTGGAGGCTTCTGTATTTGCCTGTACAGCAAAACTGACTGCTATCGATTGCAAAGTGCTTGAGGACATGATGAGGAGATGTATAAATGCATGTAATATCTTCTTCTTTTGTTGTATTTCTGGTTGCAACGCTCAGAGGAGATGAAATCAGCCAGCTGCTGAAGTGCTACAGTAGTCTTCCAGTGGTTAAGCCACAAATCTATTCACGCTCTGAAATGAAGGTGAGGAAAACTCACCCATGCTATGTATTCCACTTCAGCATAATTCAGTCAAATAGATTAACGATGCAGACATCCATTTTGATCATTCATACCACTCGGTTCAGCACTTAATCTGCACTCCAAGCAGCAAAGTAGAATCCAATTGAATGCTGAGAATGACATAATTTAAATTATTCTCTCCTCCTGTCTCATCTCAGCCTAAGAGAGCTATTACATCAACCAGACAAAAGGAAGAAACTCATCCTCAATTCGGCATGTGGGCCTAATCATCATCATAGATATCATGATTTGATTTAGAATCATAGAGTCATAGAGGTTTACAGCATGGAAACAAGCCCTTCGGCCCAACTTGTCCATGCCGCCCCTTTTTTTTAACCACTAAGCAGGTCCCAATTACCCGAGTTTGGCCCCTATCCCTCTATAGCCATCTTACCCATGTAACTGTCTAAATGCTTTGTAAAAGACAAAATTGTACCCATCTCTACTGCTGCCTCTAGCAGCTCGTTCCAGACACTCACCACCCTCTGTGTGATGTCTTGATGCTCTCTCCACTCTTGATGCTCTTGATGCTCTCTTGATGCTGTCTTGATGCTCTCTCCACTCACATTGTTTGTATCTTAAAGACTTGATTAGCTGTAAGTATTCACATTCCAACCATTATTCATGTAAATTGAGTTTGTGTCTTTATATGCCCTGTTTGTGAACAGAATTCCCACTCACTTGAAGAAGGGGCTTAAGGCTCTGAAAGCTTATGTGGCTTTTGCTACCAAATAAACCTGTTGGACTTTAACCTGGTGTTGTTAAACTTCTTACTGTGAAAAAATTTCCCCTCTGAACCCTTTTGCATCCCTCCCCCTCTCACCTTAAACTTATGTCCTCTAGTTTTAGACTCCCCTACCTTTGGGAAATGATATTAACTATCTAGCTGATCTATGCCCCTCATTATTTTATAGACCTCTATAAGATCACCCGTTAGACTCTGACCTCCAGAGAAAAACAACCCCGTCTATCCATTCTCTCCTGATAACTCAAACCATCAAGTCCCGGTAGCACCCTAGTAAATTCTTTTTGCACTCTTTCTAGTTTAATAGTATCCTTGTACTGGGATACAGTGAAAAGTATTGTTTCTTGTGCACTCTACAAACAAAGCATATCATTCATAGTGTGCATAGGGGAGCAGGAAAGGAGAGAGTGCAGATTGTAGTGTTACAGTCATAGCTGGGGTGTAGAGAAAGATCAACTTAATAGACGGTACAAGGGCGGCACGGTGGCACAGTGGTTAGCACTGCTGCCTCACAGCTCCTGGGTTCGATACCGGCCTTGGTTGACTGTCTGTGTGGAGTTTGCATGTTCTCCCCGTCTCTGCGTGGGTTTCCCCCGGGTGCTCCGGTTTCCTCCCACAGTCCAAAGATGTGTGGGTTAGATTGATTGGCCACACCGAATTGCCCCTTAGTGTCCCGGGATGCGTAGGTTAGAGGGATTAGTAGGACAAATATGTGGGGTTGAGGAGAATAGGACCTGGGTGGGATTGTTGTTGGTGCAGACTCAATGGCCTCCTTCTGCAGGGTTTCTAGGATTCTATGATTTCTATGATTCTAAGGTAGGTCCATTCAAAAGTCTGATGGCAGCAGGGAAGAAGCTGTTCTTGAGTTGGTTGGTACGTTACCTCAGACTTTCATATCTTTTTCCCGATGGAAGAAGGTGGAAGAGCGTATGTCCGGGATGCATGGGTTCCTTGATTATGCTGATGCTTTTCTGAGACAGCGGGAAGTGTAGACAGAGTCGATGGATGGGAGGTTGGTTTGCGTGATGGACTGGGCTACGTTCACAACATTTTGCAGTTTCTTGCAGTCTTGGACAGAGCAGGGGCCAGACCAAGCTGTGATACAACCAGAAAGGTTGATATCATAGAATCCCTACAGTGCAGAAGGAGGCCATTCAGCCCATATAGTCTGCACTGACTCTCCAACAGAGGATCTTATCCAAGCGCACCACCCTGCCCATCCGGCCCACCTAACCTGCACATCTTTAGACTGTGGGAGGAAGCCGGAGTACCTGGAGGAAACCCACGGAGAGAACATGCAGACTCCACACAGGCAGTGACCCGAGGCCGGAATTGAACCTGGGTCCCTAGCACTGTGAGGCACCAGTGCTAACCGCTGTGCCACCGTGCCACCCATCATCGGCTTCATTTTTTGGATGAAGGATGTAGAAGCGGAGACATTGGACTAGGCTTTCAGCTAAAAATAGCTTGATCCCTTTCCCCATCCTGTCCTGGGTCACTTCTGCCGAGGTGGCGGGGCTACACACCCACACGCACAGGGTCTCCGACACGATTTGTTAAGACCCAGTTGAGGCCAATTAAAATTCCAGACCGCTCCTGGTGCCCGCAGGCAGCAGGGATTTCTTCCGGTGCCTGGGGGCCACATCCCAGTGGCAGACTGGGGCCAGCACTCCAAGTAGGCCCAGAGGCCCTTCATGTTGCCTGGCTGCAGGAACAGCATGAGGCAGCTGTAGTGGGGTTCCTCACCCCCACTCTGTCCCCACCCTCCCAGTGGTGGGGCTCCAAGGATTTTTAAAAAAATTATATTTAACAAATATTGGAGAAAGGGTGACTCCATCTTGAAGTGTCCTCTCTCTCTCATTTACCTTCCATCAAAGCTTCATGCTCTATTATCAATGGCAGCCCTCTCATTGGCCCTCCTGCTTAGAGAGCCCGTGCATCTTCCATTAATGGACAGTGACACCTGCCGTCTGATCAATAATTGGCCACTCTGGGAGAAATTCCATTGAGTAAGATGTTGACTATCTACCTTATTATGAGGGGAATAGATCAGCTGGATAGTCAAATCTTTTACCAAAGATCGGGGAGTCTAAAACTGGAGGGCATAGGTTTAAGGTGAGAGAGGAGAGATATGAAAGAATTCAGAGGGGCAATTTTATCACATAGAGGGTGGTGAGTGTCTGGAACAAGCTGCCAGAGGCAGTAGTAGAGGTAGGTAACAATTTTGTCCTTTAAAAAGCATTTAGATAGTTTCATGGGTAAGAGGGTTTAGAGGGATATGGGCCAAATGCGGGCAATTGGGATTAGTTTAAGGGTTTAAAAACTGGGTAGCATGGACAAGTTGGGCCGAAGGGCCTGTTTCCATGCTGTAAACCTCTATGACTCTATGACTATTTCTCACGCAGTGCAGGCATCTGGCCCACGTCTGAGCCTAACAGCCAGGTTCAGAAGCCTGAAGGGAACGCACTCCCCAGAATTTCTTTTCAAATCTCAGAGAGCTTCTATTTTTAAGGCTTCGACATTAGGCTCAAGGGTGAAGGCAATTTGAATGCTGAAACTTTCATGAAACTTAAGTAGCTTCTGAACAGTTCAGTCAGAATAAAAGACAGAGGCTGGAATGTCACGGCCGTTCACGCTGGCGCGGTTTTCCCATCCCACTGCGGTGAGCAGAGATTTGGCCGGGCGCCAAATTCTCCAACTTGGCTGCAGTGGGAAGTGGGGTGAATGGCCGGTAAGATCGTGCCTTGAGGGCTAAACATTCTCTGAAGGAACCTGGATTACCAGTGTCTGAATTTGTGGCAGCATGGCCCCTTTGGGGGGGGTGGGGGCATTCCCTGAGAGCCACATAATGGGGCCGGACCCTATGGAATGTCGAGGTGGGAAACTGAGCCAATCGAGTGCAAGGGCGCGTATCTGAGGTCGGGGAGGATGCTCAGTCGGAGCCTGGGAGGAGTGAGATACAGTCGCATTGTTAATTCAGTCTGACTCAGTTAGTCTGAATACTTATTCATTCGTTGGCAATAAAGCCTTTGTAAGTTTAAACCTCGGCACCAGCCTCAGTTTATTGCAGAGCTGGTGGCTGCAAAATGCCAGGACAAGTGAGGCTGCGCCTTCATCGGTGATACCCGCTCTCCTCCGGGCTGGGAGTTGATTGGGGCAGCCTGCAGTTCTTGGATGTCTGAAAGCAGAAAGTCAGAAAGAGATGCTTGGATTGAGGGGTGGGAAGAGGGGGCGTTGGGGTGGAAAAGCTCCGGTGAAGGGTCATCCAGACTCGAAACATTGGCTCTATTCTCTCCCCACAGATGCTGTCAGACCTGCCGAGATTTTCCAGCTTTTTCTGTTTTTGTCATGGCAATTCATAGAATCCCAACAGTGCAGAAGGAGGCCATTCAGCCCATCAAATCTGCACCGACCACAATCCCACCCAGACCCTAGTTCCATAACCCCACATATTTACCCTGCAAATCCCCTGACACTAGGGTTAATTTAGCATGGCCAATCAACCTAACCCGCACATCTTTGGACTGTGGGAGGAAACCGGAACACCCGGAGGAAATCCACACAGACACGGGGAGAATGTGCAAACTCCAAACAGACAGTGACCCGAGGCTGGAATCGAACCCGGGTCTCTGGTGTTGTAAGGCAGCAGTGCTAACCACTGTGCCACTGTGTCACCCTCAGACAAGCCCATACCGTACATCGACGTACATTCATGAACTTTTCTCTGCACACAAAATGGATATGCTCAAAGCTTGCATCTTTTTGAATGAGCACAGTAAGAAGTCTCACAACACCAGGTTAAAGTCCAACAGGTTTATTTGACAGCACTAGTTTTCGGAGCCCCAAGCCCCTTCTTCAGGTGAGTGAGGACTCGTGTTCACAAACAGGGCATATAAAGACACAAACTTAATTTACAAGATAATGGGTGGAATGCGAGTCTTTACAGGTAATCAAGTCTTAAAGGTACAGACAATGTGAGTGGAGAGAGGGTTAAGCACAGGTTAAAGAGGTGTGTATTGTCTCCGGCCAGGGCAGTTAGTGAGATTTTGCAAGCCTAGGCAAGTCATGGGGGTTACAGATAGTGTGACAAGATCCCTGTTGAGGCCGCCCTCATGTGTGTGGAACTTGGCTATCAGTCTCTGCTCAGCGATTCTGCGCTGTCGTGTGTCGTGAAGGCCACCTTGGAGAACGCTTACCCGAAGATCAGAGGCTGAATGCCCGTGACTGCTGAAGTGTTCCCCGATTGGAAGGGAACACTCCTGCCTGGTGATTGTTGAACGGTGTTCATTCATTCGTTGTCATCACATCTGCATGGTCTCCCCAATGTACCTTGCCTCGGGACATCCTTTCCTGCAGTGTATCAGGTAGACAACGTTGGCCGAGTTGCAAGTGTATGTACCGTGTACCTGGTGGATGGTGTTCTCACATGAGATGATGGCATCCGTGTCGATGATCCGGCATGTCTTGCAGAGGTTGCTGTGGCAGGGTTGTGTGATGTCGTTGTCACAGTTCTTCTGAAGGCTGGGTAGTTTGCTGCGGACAATGGTCTGTTTGAGGTTGTACGGTTGTTTGAAGGCAAGAAGTGGGGGTGTGGGGATGGCCTTGGCAAGATGTTCATCTTCATCGATGACATGTTGAAGGCTCCGGAGAAGATGTCATAGTTTCTCCGCTCCGGGGAAGTACCGGACGACGAAGGGTACTCTGTCCGCCGTGTCCCGTGTTTGTCTTCTGAGGAGGTCGGTACGGTTTTTCGCTGTGGCGCGTCGGAACTGTCAGTCGATGAGTCGAATGCCATATCCTGTTCTTATGAGGGCATCTTTCAGCGTCCGTAGGTGTCTGTTGCGATTCTCCTCATCTGAGCAGATCCTGTGTATACGGAGGGCTTGTCCGTAGGGGATGGCTTCTTTAATGTGTTTAGGGTGGAAGCTGGAGAAGTGGAGCATCGTGAGGTTATCTGTGGGCTTGCAGTAAAGTGAAGTGCTGAGGTGACCGTCCTTGATGGAGATGCATGTGTCCAAGAATGCAACCGATTCCGGAGAGTAGTCCATGGTGAGTCTGATGGTGGGATGGAACTTGTTGATGTCATCATATAGTTGTTTCAATGATTGTTCGCCATGAGTCCAAAGGAAGAAAATGTCATCAATGTATCTAGTGTATAGCATCGGTTGAAGGTCCTGTGCGGTGAAGAGATCTTGTTCGAACCTGTGCATAAAGATGTTGGCATATTGAGGTGCGAATTTGGTCCCCATGGCTGTTCCGTGTGTTTGGATGAAGAACTGGTTGTTGAAGGTGAAGGCGTTGTGGTCCAGGATGAAGCGGATGAGTTGTAGAATTGTATCTGCAGTTGTCGGCGTTGAGTACTGAGGCAGTTGCAGCAATGCCGTCGTCATGGGGGATGCTGGTGTCGAGTGCCGAGACATCCATTGTGACGAGAAGTGTTCCTGGTTCAACTGCTCCATGTGTGCTGGGTTTCTGTAGGAAGTCCGTAGTGTCAAGACAGAAGCTGGGCGTTCTTTGTACAATGGGTTTCAGGATGCCCTCGATGTAGCTGGAGAGGTTCTCACACAGGGTCCCATTGTCTGATACAATGGGACGGCTGGTGTGTTGGCCTTGTGTATCTTCGGGAGGCAGTAGAGATCTCCAATGCGGGGAGTACATGGGATGAGAGCAAGGAGGGCGCTCTGAAAGTCTGGATCAAAGGTCTTGATCAGTCTGTTGAGTTGACGGGTGTGTTCTTTGGTCGGATCTGCGGGTAACTCTGTAGTGTTCCTGGTTGTTCAGTTGTCGGTACACTTCTTTGCAGTAATTCTTTTTGAATGACCCAGAAGCGCCATTGTTTTCCCAGGCTCGAGAGGTAGAGGGAAGACTTAAAGGGGGAGGAGGGCTGATCTTGCGGGGGGAGGGGAGTGCGTCCGTTGGGTCTAGGGTTCCCACAAGTTCACCCCCTTTGCCCGATATCAGTGAAATCTGCCAGGCATAGCGTGGGTCTTCCTCTGCTCATGGGTAAAATATCGGTCGGGACAGAATGTGACCCTTAAGTGGCTGTTAGTTGGCAATAACACAACATGTACCATGAACGCTAATAGCATGTTCAAAATGTTGTTGCATTACCAATTGTGTTGTTGGATTATAAGATGCCACCATCAGAAGTTTCTGCACACTATCAACTACAGCTAATTTCTCAACACAGGAAATTTTCAGTAACATTGTCGGTGTCTCTTCCTCCCACCTGGCTCATTATATCAGCATTGTAGACACTGAGTGCTGTTCACTGGTGAATACCTGGGTTGTAACCAATCAATAATACAAGGATTAAACAATGGCTGGAGGTGTTGAGGCAATAACACACATGAAGAGTTTGGATGGCGTTGTAAATTGTGAGAGTGTATCAACTGAATCCTAAAAAGCCCCACTGTTGAAAACACATAATAGAATATAGACAATTGTCTATCATTCCTCTGCAAGTTTCATAGAATCATAGAATCGCTACAGTGCAGAAGGAGGCCATTCGGCCCTCGGGTCTGTGCCGATAGCAACCCATCCAGGCCCGTAACCCCATATATTTATCCTGCTAACCCCCGGACGTTAAGGGGCAATTTAGCATGGCCAATTGTGTCCAAAGATGTGCGGGTTAGGTGGATTAGCTATGCTAAATTGCCCCTTAGTGTCAGGAGGACCAGCTAAGGTTATGGAATTACGGGCGGCACGGTAGCACAGTGGTTAGCACTGCTGCTTCACAGCTCCAGGGTCCTGGGTTCGATTCCCGGCTCGGGTCACTGTCTGTGTGGAGTTTGCACATTCTCCTCGTGTCTGCGTGGGTTTCCTCCGGGTGCTCCGGTTTCCTCCCACAGTCCAAAGATGTGCGGGTTAGGTTGATTGGCCAGGTTAAAAATTGCCCCTTAGAGTCCTGAGATGCGTAGGTTAGTGGGATTAGCGGGTAAATATGTGGGGGTAGGGCCTGGGTGGGATTGTGGTCGGTGCAGACTCGATGGGCCGAATGGCCTCCTTCTGCACTGTAGGGTTTCTATGATTTCTATGAATTATGAGGTAGGGCCTGGGTGGGATTGTGGCCGGTGCAGACTCGATGGGCCAAGTGGCCCCTCTTCGTACTGTAGGATTCTATGAATTAACCTAACCCGCACATCTTTGAAGTTTGAATGTTGAAGTTCAATATATACCCTCTGTTAATGTTTTCAATGGCTGTATTGCCGCAATGGCTAGCGGTTTTATCTTGAGGCTGCTTGTCTCAGCATTAAGTGTTCTGCAAGTATTGCTGGATTAATACGTGGACTGCTGCTTGATAGGGGTTTCACTGCATTGACTTATAAATGTAAAATACTTCAAGATCATTTTTCTGTACCATGCAAAGGGGGGGAGGGGAGGTTTATTTCATGAGCTGTGGATATTAATATCTCAGTTTAGTCTTGAGCCAGATGGAAGTGGAGTCCAAGTACTGTCTCTAATCGCTGCCACACATGATGGGTCAGAGATGAAGTCTCAGCAAGTCTTTGATCAAAAGTGATCAAATGGTAGTATCTTTGAAGGACAAAGCGTGTCTCATAAGCAGATTCTCAATTAATTACACAACTGGTACTGTGGTTTCCAAAGGTATGTAGAAATCATAGAAATCATAGAAACCCTACAGTGCAGAAAGAGGCCATTCGGCCCATCGAGTCTGCACCGACCACAATCCCACCTAGCCCCATAACCCTACATATTTACCCACTAATCCCTCTAACCTACGCATCTCAGGACACTAAGGGCAATTTTTAGCATAGGCAATCAACCTAACCCGCACATCTTTGGACTGTGGGAGGAAACCGGAGCACCCGGAAGAAACCCACGCAGACACGAGGAGAATGTGCAAACTCCACACAGACAGTGACCCAAGCCGGGAATCGAACCCAGGTCCCTGGAGCTGTGATGCAGCAGTGCTAACCACTGTGCTACCGTGCCGCCCGATGTCATGTGTCAGAAGCAAAAATATTAATTTCTTTGAAACTCATAGTATAGCCAAAATGTTAGAAATGGTTAGCATTTTTGATTACTACCCAGAAGCAAATGTTTAAACCTTAAGGGACAAGTTGTCTTCTGTTCCATATTTTTGTTATTAATAATAGGCTGTCCGTAAAGAAATCCACCACATAATTTTCCATTAATAATTGTATGTTTTGATATTACAAATCTTCTTCTGTCTAAATGGTTCACCTATCACGCCAGGTTGATATTTGCGCTGTTGCAGCACTTCACTACTCATTGTGCTAATGTCAGGCAGGCATTTTAAATATTCTCTGGTGACTAGCTTACTGCAGTTAAGGGGTTAATGGTTACACTGGCCGTGCTATCCCAGTGAATAGAAACGTAAGCTTTGAGTCATAAGGAACTTATGGAAGCTGTCATCTACCTTTGAACGGGACAGCAGGAATATACCTGAACTGGAGCAGTCACTTCGTAATAATGTTCCATAGAATCCCTACAGTGAAGAAGGAGGCCATTCAGCCCATCGAGTCTGCACCGGCTCTCTCTGACAGAGTATCAAAACCAGGCCCTCTCCCCCACCCTATCCCCGTAACGCTGCACATTCACCATGGCTAATCCATCTAACCAACACATCCTTAAATTTAAGTTTATTTATTAGTGTCACAAGTAAGGCTTACGTTAACACTGCAATGAAGTTCCTGTGAAAATCCCCTAGTCTCCACACTTCAGTGCCTGTTCGGGTACGCTGAGGGAGAATTTAGCATGGCCAATGCACCTAACTAGCATGTCTTTAGGACCGTGGGAGGAAACCGGAGCACCCGGAGGAAACCCACGCAGACACGGGGAGAACGTGCAGACTCCACACAGACAGTCACCCAAGGCTGGAATTGAACCCGGGTCCCTGGCACTGTGAGGGAGCAGTGCTAACTACTGTGCTGCCCTCAAATCCATTCCAATCCTAACAGTCCCACCCAGCTCTTCGGGGCAGAAGGAGTAAATGAAATAGCAGCCATTTTAATATTTTACATAAATAAATATCACATTGCACAGTGTCACTTGTTGTGATCTTCCAGTCTGGCAGACAGTGAGCAACCCCCCCCCCCCTCCCCCACCCCCCCCCCCCCCCACCCCCCACCCCACACCACGGGTTTTCCGGTGATGGAGGGGGTGAACAATGGGAAAATCCATCCCGGTCCAACTGCTGGCCAATGGCGGACCTTCTCCACTGCGGCAAAACACACCGCATGGGCATGGGAGGTTACATGGAAAATCCCACCCATAGCTTCAATAGAATATTAGTATTAATTGTTATAGAAATATCATTTGTTACTCATGGGCGGTACGGTGGCACAGTGGTTAGCACCAAAGCCTCACAGTGCCAGGGACCTGGGTTCGATTCCCGGCTTGGATGACTGTCTGCGTGGAGTTTGCACATTCTCCCCATATCTGCGTGGGTTTCCTCCGGGTGCTCCGGTTTCCTCCCACAGTCCAAACATGTGCGGGTCACATAGAATCATGGAATCTCAATAGTGCAGAAAGAGGCCATTCGGCCCATTGAGTCTGCGCTGACAACAACCTATCCAGGCCCGTAAAACCCTCGTATTTACCCTGCTAATCCCTCGACTCTAAGGGACTTTTTAACATGGCCAATTGTGTCCAAAGATGTGGGGGTTAGGTGGCCATGCTAAATTTCCCCTTAGTGTCAGGGGGGACTAGCTAGGGTAAATGCATGGGATTATGGGGATAGGGCCTGGGTGAGATTGTGGTCGGTACAGACTCGATGGTCCAAATGGCCTCCTTCCGAACTGTAGGATTCTATGATTAATGCATTATTTATAGGAGTGTTGCAGGAGGAACAAGTGAGGAGGACATTCAGAGGAGTGCATATCTTCATCACCACTGTTAACTCATAATTATTACAATTATGCAGCTCTTTCTTGAGGCTCTCCCTGTCTGGTTGATACTCTGTGTCACAAAGATATGTTCCTTTCATATCGTGATATTTTTTAATCCACTGGTTGGAAACTTGGACTTGAGTTTTTAAGAACAGATTTTTTAAATATAAAAACAACTGGCTAAAAGGCATGACCGGACTTCACAGACAAAAAAGTGGCTTCCCTAATTTGCATCGCAAAGCATTCCACAATCCACTTCATTGGAATGGAGACGCAGGGTCTGTGAAGACCCATCAGAGACAATATCCTCCCCCTCACCCCGCCCCAAGGAATGTGAAGGACTCTCTATGCGGTGCATTAACAAGGCATTAAGACAAATACCTGAGGTACAACTGCTGGAGACAGGATATTAAATCCAATCACTTGGGCAATGGAACAATGGCTCAGGTCACTTTGCAGCCGTGAGCTAATCAAGCTATCTTTCGAAACGTATAAGCAGCCTTACTTCACTTCACCTGACTGTGGAAAGAGCAAATCACATGGCCTTTTCGTGCATTACAAAGTACATTTTTGCACAGAATGGGAGAGGCTGAGACTCTGACAACGTGAGGACGCAGTAAGGAGTTTAACAAAACCAGGTTAAAGTCCAACAGGTTTATTTGGTAGCAAATGCCACTAGCTTTCGAAAGCTAGTGGCATTTGCTACCAAATAAACCTGTTGGACTTTAACCTGGTGTTGTTAAACTTCTTACTGTGTTTACCCCAGTCCAACGCCGGCATCTCCACATCATAACGTGAGGACAAGCAGGTGAAGATGTGAACCTGACTCTCCCTCTGCCCTTCCCAGTGAGCGTCAAGCCCCGATTGCTGATCCTAACCAACCAGAGGCAATGCCCAAAGCAAACAGAGACCTTTTAAAACAAAACTTCTAAAAACCACCGTGCCCAAAGGAACAACCAAAGTAACCAGCCAAAATATTAAATCAAAACATCAGGATCACCAAAGTTTTCAAGAGTCATAGAGTCATAAAGGTTTACAGCATGGAAACAGGCTCTTTGGCCCAACTTGTCCATGCCACCCTTTTTTTTAACCACTAAGCTAGCCCCAATTGTCCGCACTTGGCCCACATCCCTCGATACCCATCTTACTCATGTAACTGTCTAAACACTTTTTAAAAGGCAAAATTGTACCCGCCTCTACTATTACCTCTGGAAGCTTGTTCCAGACACTCACCACCCTCTATGTGAAAACATTGCCCCTCTGGACACTTTTGTATGTCTCCCGTCTCACCTTAAACCTATGCCCTCTAGTTTTAGATTCCCCTACCTTTGGGAAAAGATGTTGATTATCTACCTGATCTGTGCCCCTCATTATTTTATAGACCTCTATAAGATCACCCCTCAGCCTCCTACGCTCCAGAGAAAAAGTCTCAGTCTATCCAGCCTCTCCTTATAACTCAAACCATCAAGTCCCGGTGACATCCTAGTAAATCTTTTCTGCACTCTTTCTAGTTTAATAATATCCTTTCTTTAATAGGGCGACCAGAACTGTACACAGTATTTCAAGTGTGGGATTACTAATGTCTTGTACAACTTCAACAAGACTCCTGGATTCAGTGTTCTGACCAATGAAACCAAGCATGCTGAATGCCTTCTTCACCATCCTGTCCAGCTGTGACTCCACTTTCAAAGAGCTATGAACATGTACCCCTAGATCTCTTTGTTCTATAACTCTCTTCAATGCCCTACCATTAACTGAGTAAGTCCTACCCTGGTTCAATCTTACAAAATGCATCACCTCGCATTTAAATTAAATTAAAGGTTAAAGTTTATTTATTAGTGTCACAAGTAGGCTTATATTAACACTGCAATGAAGTCACTGTGAAAATCCCTTAGTCGCCACACTCTGGCACCTGTTTGGGTACACTGAGGGAGGATTTAGCATGGCCAATGCACCTAACCAGCATGTCCTTTGGACTGTGAGAGGAATCCGGAGCACCCGGAGGAAACCCACGCAGACACGGGGAGAACGTGCAGACTCCGCACAGATGGTTACCCAAGCTGGGAATCGAACCTGGCTCCCTGACACTGAGAGGCCCAGCAAAGGGCTTGGCACGTATCCCATCTATTAACCAATTGCCGATCCACGGTGACATATAAACCCCAATCGCATGTGTGTTAATTTTAGTAATAGTAAGTTAGAGAATCAAGACAAGGGGAATGGGAGAAAGAGAGTAGGAAGCAGGAGAAAGGAGGAAGCTGGAAGGTTTCAGGCATTGACCTCGATTCCATGGACAGAAAAAGAAACATGTTTTATTTAGAATAAAGTGTTTCTGTCTGAAAAATACAAAACAAATGTGCAAGCCAAGGTTGAATAAGAAAGGAGCGAATCTGGTGCAATATTCGCATTTGGATTAACATGTGTACAAGCACTTTGTTTAACTTTAAATCTTTCAATCTTTTTTTTATTCATTCATGGGACATGGGCGTCGTTGACTGCCAGCATTTATTGCCCATTCCTAGTTGCCCGAGGACAGTTGAAAGTCAATCACATTGCTGTGGCTCTGGAGTCACATGTAGGCCAGACCAGGTAGGGATAACAGATTTCCTTCCCTAAAGGACATTAGTGAACCAGATGGGTTTTTCCAACAATTGACAGTAATTTGATGGTCATCAGTAGATTCTTAATTCCAGATATAAGAACAAAGAACAAAGAACAAAGAAAATTACAGCACAGGAACAGGCCTTTTGGCCCTCCAAGCCTGCACCGACCATGCCGCCCGACTTAATTAAAACCCCCTACTCTTCCGGGGGCCTTATCCCTCTATTCCCATCCTATTCATGCATTTGTCAAGACGCCCCTTAAAAGTCACTACCGTATCCGCTTCCACTATCTCTCCCGACAACGAGTTCCAGGCACCCACTACTCTCTGTGTAAAATATCTGCCTCATACATCTCCTTTAATCCTTGCCCCTCGCACCGTAAACCTATGCCACCTAGTAATTGACTCTTCCAACCTGGGAAAAAGCTTCTGACTATCCACTCTGTTCATGCCTCTCATAATCTTGTAGACCTCTATCAGGTTTCCTCTCAACCTCCGTCGCTCCAGTGAGAACAAACCAAGTTTCTCCAACCTCTCCTCATAGCTAATGCCCTCCATACCAGGCAACATCATGGTAAATCTTTTCTGTATCCTCTCCAAAGCCTCCACATCCTTCTGGTAGTGTAGTAACCAGAATTGAACACTATATTCCAAGTGCAGCCTAACTAAGGTTCTATAAAGCTGCAACATGACTTGCCAATTTTTAAACTCGATACCCCGGCCGATGAAGGCAAGCACTGCATATGCCTTCTTGACTACCTTCTCCACCTGCATTGCCACTTTCAGTGACCTGTGTACCTGTACACCCAGATCCCTTTGCCTATCAATACTCATAAGGGTTCTGCCATTTACTGTATATTTCCTATCTGTATTAGACCTTCCAAAATGCATTACCTCACATTTGTCCGGATTAAACTCCATCTGCCATTTCTCCACCCAAGTTTCCAACTGATCTATATCCTGCTGTATTCTCTGATGGTCCTCATCGCTATCCGCAAATCCACCAACCTTTGTGTCATCCGCAAACTTACTAATCAATCCAGTTACATTTTCCTCCAAATCATTTATATATATTACAAACAGCAAAGGGCCCAGCATCGATCCTTGAGGAACACCACTTGTCACAGCCCTCCATTCAGAAACGCACCCTTCCACTGCTACTCTCTGTCTTCTTTGACCGAACCAGTTTTGTATCCACCTTGCCAGCTCACCTCTGATCCCATGCGACTTCATCTTCTCCACCAGTCTGCCATGAGGGACCTTGTCAAAGGCCTTAGTGAAGTCCATGTAGACAACATGCACTGCCCTACCCTCATCAATCATCTTCGTCATGTTTTATTGAATTCAAATTCCACCACTTTCTGTGATGGGATTCGAACCCGGGTCCCCAGGACATTAGCTGAGTTTCGGGATTAATAGTCCAGCAATAATACCACTGGGCCATCGCCTCCCCCTCAACAAACTTCTCACACTTCCTCCACATCCTTTCATTTCTCTATATCTGCCCCTCTCTTGAATCATATTCTCAACAGCCTTCTGGGCTGGAGAATTCCAAATGTCTATAATTCTCCAAAGAAATGTTTTCTCCTCTCAGTTTGCCTGGTGTGTTCTAGATTATCCGGCTGGAAAAGCATTTTCTCAGCAGGTATGTTCCTTCAATATGTTTCCCACCCAGCTTAATGTACTTTTTTTTAAAGCACTAATTCCATTTGAGAGTTAGCAAATTAAAGTGCCTGTTAGAAACTTTCTTTAGAGGTTGTGACCTCATAAAAAAAACATTGTTCAGGGTAGGCAATGGACACCCAAGCACTTTCTTTATAACAGAGTCTGTTACAATATTTTGGACACGTTTACTGCAGGGGCTTGACTTAGTTGATGGTTTTCCTATCAAGTGTCATAAAATGACATTAGTATTTTAACAGGTGTTTTCTTTTTTCTTTCAGCTAAATGAAATTCAGCCCAAAGAAAGGCCTATAAAGGCAGGTGGCAATAAACGGTATAACTGTTTGATATCCATTGAGACTCAGAGTGACAGCGCCCACAATTGCTTTCTGCGGTGAAATACAAAGCTTCTCGTTTTCAGTCGCTCTGCAGCCTAGATTAATAAAAACCCGACCTTGATTGCAAGGCCGTAAGCTGAGACGTGTTGTATGTGTCTTTTGCCAAAAGAAGAAAGGAAAAGAGAGCCTTGCATTTATCTGCTGCGCTTTGTGATCTCAGGACATCCAAAAGCCTTTCACAGCCAATGATGTATTTTATAAAGCGTAGGCACTCTTTCAATTAGCACTAACTTTTCTTCTCTCCATCTCCCCCTGCACAGAGCAGTAGGTCAATGTTCAGAAACACCATGCAAGGAATACCTTTATATTTTCATTAATAACACCGATGGATCGTTGATCAAAGAGTATCATTCTCGCTTTGGGTATTGCAATAAGAGAGGTCTCAGGTTCAAATCCTGACTCAGTCCTTTGCTGGCTGGCACGGTGGTTAGCGCTGCTGCCTCACAAAGCCAGGGACCCGGGTTCAATTCCGGCCTCGGATCACTGTCAGTGTGGAATCATAGAATCCCTACAGTGCAGAAGGAGGCCATTCGGCCTATCGGGTCTGCACCAAATACAATCCCGCCTAGGCCCTATCCCAATAACACTATGCATTTACCCAAGCTAGTCCCCTGATACTAAGGGGCAATTTAGCATGGCCAATCCACCTAACCCGCACATCTTTGGACTGTGAGAGGAAACCGGAGCACCCGGAGGAAATCCACGCAGGCACAGGGAGAATGTGCAAACTCCACACAGACAGTGACCCAAGCCAGGATTGCACATTCTCCCTGTTTCTGCATGGATTTCCTTTGGGTGCTCCGGTTTCCTCCCACAGTCCAATGATGTGCTGGTTAGGTGGATTGGCCATGCTAAATTGCCCCTTAGTGTCAGGGGGATTAGCAGGGTAAATGTGTGGAGTTATGGGGATAGGGCCTGGGTGGGATTGTTGTCAGTGTAGGCTCGTTGGAATGAATGCCCTCCTTCTGCATTGTAGGGATTCTATGGTTTCAATGAGTAAGCTATCTCCTGTGTGGGCCTGTTTGCACAGTGGATAAATAATGTGAATTTGATTCGGACCCGGATCACACTGCATTCATAGCCCTAACACATGATCAAGGAATACACTACAGTGTAAAACTGAGGGAGTGCTGTATTGGTGGAGATGCCATCTTCAGATGAGATTTTATAGAGTCTCTCTGCCCCAATCAGGCAGATATAAATGATCCTTCGGCACTGTTTGGACAGAGCAATGATTTATCCTGTGTCCTGGACAATATTCTGTGGGACAGGACATATTGAGGGGCACAGATCAGCGAGATAGTCAATATCTTTTCCCAAAAGTAGGGGAGTCTAAAACTAGAGGGCATAGGTTTAAGGTGAGAGGGGAGAGATACAAAAGTGTCCAGAGGGGCAATTCTTTCACACAGAGGGTGGTGAGTGTCTGGAACAAGCTGCCAGAGGTAGTAGTAGAGGCGGGTACAATTTTATATTTTAAAAATAATTTAGATAGTTACATGGATAAGATGGGTATAGACGGATATGGGCCAAATGCGGGCAATTGGGATTAGTTTAGGGGTTTAAGAAAAAGGGCAGCTTGGACAAGTTGGGCTGAAGGGTCTGTTTCCATGCTGTAAACCTCTATGATTCTATGACTCTATGTCCAGGAATGGTGATGGTGGTGTCAGGGACATTGCCTGTAAGTCAAGAGGTGGCACGGTGGCACAGTAGTTAGCACTGCTGCCTCACGGCAAGAAGTTTAACAACACCAGGTTAAAGTCCAACAGGTTTATTTGGTAGCAAAAGCCACACAATTCCTGCCTCGGATGACTGTGCAGAGTTTGCACATTCTCCCCGTGTCTGCGTGGGTTTGCTCCAGGTGCTCCGGTTTCCTCCCACACTCCAAAGATGTACAGGTTAGGTGGATTGGCCATTGTAACTGTGTGGGGTTACGGAGATAGGGTGAGGGAGAGAGTCTGGGTAAGATACTCTGTCAAAGATTCGGTGCAGACTCGATGGGCTGAATGGCCTCCTTCTGCACTGTAGGGATTCTTTGAATTTCTATGAATATGATTCCGTGAGTATGACTATGTGCGGCTGTTGCTTGACGAGCCTGTGTGACCGCTCTCCCAACTTCGACACAAGCCCCCAAATTTTAGTGAGGAGGGTTTGCAGAGTGAACAGGGCTGGGTTATAGTTTCAGGTGGCTGGGTCGATGCCGGGTGGTCCATCCAGTTTCATGCCTTTGGAACATTTTAGCAGTTTGTTACAACTGAGTGGCTTAATTGCTATGCCATTTAAGAGTCAACCATATTGCTGTGAGTCTGGAGTCACATGTAGGCCAGGCCAGGTAAGGACGGCAGATTTCCTTCCTCAAAGGTGGACCTCAAAGATTTTTATGACAACATTTTCATAGTCAGCAGTAGATTTAGTTCCAGATTCTTTTAAAAAATGAATTTAACCCTGAAAAATGTACAGTGATACAATTTGCAAGGAGTAATTTGACAATGAATGGTATTCAATGAATGGCATGGTACTCGGAAGTGTTGGGGAACAAAGGGGCCTTGGCGTATGTGTCCATAGATCTCTGAAAGCAGAAGGGCACGTTATGAAAAAGGTGATGAAAAAGGCATATGGGATACTTGCCCTTATTAATAGATTTTTTTTTCGATACTACACTTTTTTTTAATTTCAAAAATATACTTTATTCATAAAAAAGAACTCTCAAATAAGACATTGCAAATGACAGATCCAAAAGTTACAAACAGTGCAAAAAATGAATCATTTTTACCCTACAACACAGTGCTTATTTACAAAACATTACATTCATTACATTTCATTCCTTAAAACTATGTACATCATCAGAGTTTACTGTGTGCCGTTATTTTTCAGATTGGCACACAGTTACGCAGGCCGAGGGTGTTCTGCAGTTACCGGGCCCTCGGTCTGCCTCAGTTGAGACGCTTAACACGGTGGCCTTTCCCCATTGTGCCTTTGCGGCGGCTGCCCCAAGCTTGAGCGCATCACTGAGCACGTAGTCCTGGACCCTGGAATGTGCCAGTCTGCAACACTCGGTCGAGGACAATTCTTTCAGCTGGAAGATCAGCAAGTTTCGGGCGGACCAAAGCGCGTCCTTCACCGAGTTGATGACCCTCCAGCAGCAGTTGATATTTGTCTCGGTGTGCGTCCCCGGAAACAGCCCGTAGAGCACAGAGTCCTGCGTCACCGAGCTGCTCGGGACAAACCTCGATAAATACCACTGTATCTCACTCCAGACCTTCTTTGCAAAGGCACATTCCACAAGGAGGTGTGCGACCGTCTCATCAGCCCTGCAGCCGCTTCGAGGGCAGCATGCGGTGAGGTTGAGCCCTCGGGCGTGCATAAAGGATCTGACGGGGAGTGCCCTTCTCACCACCAGCCAAGCCAGGTCTTGGTGCTTGTTTGTGAGTTCTGGTGATGAGGTATTCTGCCAAATGACATTGACAGTCCGCTCAGGGAACCATCCGACAGGATCCGCCATCTCCTTTTCTCTCAGGGCCTCAAGGACCTTACGTGCTGACCACTGCTTGATAGCCATGTGGTCAAAGGTGTGTTTCCGGAAGAATTTCTTCACGAAGGACAGGTGCTGCGGTACGGTCCAACTACTTGGAGCGTTCCGCGGCAATGTGGCCAGACCCATCTCACCAACTTTTACAGATGCATCATCCATTCTGGTTGTATCACAGCTTGGTATGGCTCTTGCTCTGTCCAAGACCGTCGCTAAACATGCAGCGGGTTGGGTGGTAAATCCCACCCATCATCACCAAGAGTTGTTGAAATGAATACTACAGACACCTTTCAAGGGGAGGCTAGACAAACATATGAAGAAGGTAATAGGGGATTCCACTGATAGATTCAGCTGAGGAAAGATGGAAGGAGGTTCGAATGGAGCATAAACATCTGCATGGCCTGTTGGGGCCGAATGGCCTGTTTCTGTGGCATATAAAACCGAACAAAATCTAACAGGATGAGACAGGTTAGATGCATGAAGGATATTCACGATGGTGGAGGTGTCCAGAATCAGGGGTCACAATCTGAGGGTACAGATTAGACCACTTAGAACCGAGATGAGGAGAAATTTCTTCACCCAGAGCCTGGTCAGTCTGTTTAATTCGCTACCGCAGAAAGTAGTTGATGCGCGACAATCAAGCACGTGGAACAAGGCTTCAGCTATTGAAGGGTTTTATTAGCAAACAATGGAACTAACTAACACGAGTACACCAGTTCAGACTGGAGGGGTCCTGCCGGAGCAGAGGGTCTTATACCTCTCCTCCGGAGGCGGGGCCCCACCGGGATGTGCCATAATAACATTTACCATAGGTAAACACCCTAACCCAACAACATTATACAACCCCCACAGTGACAACACCCTAACCCAACAGTAACATAAGAACAACCCCCAGTGGTAACCAACGATGGTTCACCACAGTAGTTGAGGCCAAAACATTGAAGGTTTTCAAGAAGAAATTAGATATAGCTCGGGGGGCGAAGGGGATCGAAGGACTTGGGGGGGGAAGGCGGATTGAGTTGGATGATGAGCCATTATCATAATGAATGGCAGAGCAGGCTCATAGGGCCGAATGGTCTCCTCCTACTCCCATTTTCTATGTTTCTATGTATTTCATATTTCATAAGACCATAAGAAATAGGAGCAGAATTAGGCCATTCGGCCCATCGAGTCTGCTCCGCCATTCAATCATGGCTGATATGATTCTCATCCCCATTCTCCTGCCTTCTCCACATAATCTTTGATCCCTTTAATAATCAAGAACTTATCTATCTTTGTCTTAAAGACACTCAATGACCTGACCTTCGCAGCCCTCTGTGGCAATGAGTTCTACAGATTCACCACCCTCAGGCTGAAGAAATTCCTCCTCATCTCAGTTTTAAAGGAGTGTCCCTTCACTCTGAGGTTGTGCCCTCGAGTCCTAGTCTTTCCCACTCATGGAAACATCCGCTCCACATGCACTCTATCTAGGCCTCTCAATATTCTGTAAGTTTCAATTAGATCCCCCCATATCCTTCTAAATTCCATCGAGTACAGACCCAGACTCCTCAACTGCTCCTCATATGACAAACCCTTCATTCCTGGGATCATTCTTGTGTACCTCCTCTGAACCCCGTCCAAGGCCAAGGTAGATGTATCCCCCTCAAGTTACCCAGCAATGGTGTGTGCGAGTGTGTATAGACCGAGCCCTCTGGCAGGAGGCCTAGTTCATTTTGAGGGTTAGGCCTCAACATCTGACCAGCAGTGAACTGCAACCCCTGGACATCTTGCTGGCTCAGTAAGAAGTTTAACAACACCAGGTTAAAGTCCAACAGGTTTATTTGGTAGCAAATGTCACTAGCTTTTGGAGCGCTGCCCCTTCGTCGGGTGGAGTGGAGAAATGCTCACAAACAGGGCATACAGAGACACAAACTCAATTTACAGAATAATGATTGAAATGCAGTCTTTACAGATAATCAAGTCTTAAAGGTACAAACAATGTGAATGGAGGGAGCATTAAGCACAGGTTAAAGAGATGTGTATTGTCTCCAGACAGGACAGCCAGTGAGATTCTGCAAGTCCAGACAAGCTGTGGGGGTTATAGATAGTGTGACATGAACCCAAGATCCCGGTTGAGGCCGTCCTCATGTGTGCGGGACTTGGCTATCAGTTTCTGCTCAGCGACTCTGCGCTGTCGTGTGTTGTGAAGGCCGCCTTGGAGAACGCTTACCCGAAGATCAGAGGCCGAATGCCCGTGACCGCTGAAGTGCTCCCCAACAGCAAAAGAATAGTCTTGCCTGGTGATTGTCGAGCGGTTTTCATTCATCCGTTGTCGTAGCGTCTGCATGGACGGTCTCAACCGGGATCTTGGGTTCATGTCACACTATCTGTAACCCCCACAGCTTGTCTGGACTTGCAGAATCTCACTGGTTGTCCTGTCTGGAGTCAACACACATCTCTTTAACCTGTGCTTAATGCTCCCTCCATTCACATTGTTTGTACCTTTAAGACTTGATTATCTGTAAAGACTGCATTCCAATCATTATCCTGTAAATTGAGTTTGTGTCTCTGTATGCCCTGTTTGTGAGCATTTCTCCACTCCACCTGACGAAGGGGCAGCGCTCCGAAAGCTCGTGGCATTTGCTACCAAATAAACCTGTTGGATTTTAACCTGGTGTTGTTGAACTTCTTACTGTGTTTACCCCAGTCCAACGCCGGCACCTCCACATCATCTTGCTGGCTGCCAGGGATTCAGCCACACACCAGCTGAGTCCCTAAAGCAAGGTCCCTTCTTAAAATGGTGGCGAGGTAGGATCAGGTTGGCATGTCAATGTGTACTCCACTTTTGACCCATTCTCACCAGTGGAGGGTATTAAACTAAACCATACGGTGTCACGCAAAACAGAAGCATTGCAGTTTCACGGATTATACACGTGCGCGATACTGTCTCATACATCCAACCAGAAAGATTCAATCAAATCACTTCAAAAGCTCTTGATATGAAGACCGCATTTTTGAAATCGCCTCAGGACATGATACATTTAAAATTCTGCTCATGCATTTTCCAATGGCATATTTAATATTACAATGACTTCTCTTCAGATGAAATACCTTTTATGAAGAAACTTAAAAAGTCACTGCTTAGTTTATTAATTTCAAAATGTGCGGCCAGTTTCTGGAGCCAGAGATAGAGGGAGGGGGAGCTGGGAGAGAGTGCGTTAGAGTAAACTAGAAAACCTCTTCTTCAGTTAACCCTACGATATAAAGAGGCCGTTAGCTGGTGAGTGGGGTCCCGCAACACTAAGGACGAAGAACAATAATGTTTGCTCGAGCCAATACCTCTTAAAGGGTGACTACACTGAGCCATCCTCTGAATAGTGTAACATTTGGGCTTAATGTTGGATTAGAATTCCAGTGCCGGTTTATGAGCAATGCTTATGTGCCTTGTCAGATTCCGCTTCAGATTAGAAGCCCAAAGTGGTCTTGAGTTGGCTCCATCGCTCAAAGGAAGTGACTCTGCAACGGGGAGAAAAAAACAACCTACGAAGATTATTTATTGTACCAACACATTAGGAACTTGGCAATTTAAACAGGATATACAGCCTGCTCCTCTTAATTCAAAGTCACTTCATTTGAATTAACTGACAAATCAAATTTGTTGAGCACTAAATTCCCGCTTTATTGTGTTATTTATGTTATTAATACAGTTTGCTAAATAATTCATCTTTTAAACAAGAGATGAGTGAACTATTATGTTACAGCTATTATGCTATGTTGCAGCTGTATAAGGTGCTGGTGAGGCCACACATGGAGTACTGTGTACAGTTTTGATTTCCTTACTTGAGAAAGGATATACCAGCACTGGGGGGGGGGGGGGGGGGGGGGGGTGCAGAGGAGATTCACTAGGTTGATTCTGGAGTTGAGAGGGTTGGCTTATGAGGAGAGACTGAGCAAACTTGGAATTCAGAAGAATGAGGGGGGATCTTGCAGAAACATATAAGATTATGAAGGGAATAGATAAGATAGAAGCAGGGGAGTTGTTTCCACCGACAGGTGAAACTGGAGTAACAGTTTTAACAACACCAGGTTAAAGTCCAACAGGTTTACTTGGTAGCAAATACCATTAGCTTTCGGAGCGCTGCTCCTTCGTCAGATGGAGTGGAAACCTGCTCTCAAACAGGGCACAGAGACACAAAATCAAGTTACAGAATACTGATTAGAATGCAAATCTCTACAACCAACCAGTTCTTAAAGATACAGACAATGTGAGTGGAGGAGGGAACATTAAGCACAGGTTAAAGAGATGTGTATTGTCTCCAGACAAGACAGGAGGCAAGCTGTGGGGGTTACTGATAGTGTGACATAAAGCCAACATCTCGGTTTAGGCTGTCCTCATGTGTGCGGAACTTGGCTATCAGTTTCTGCTTTGGTCGGATCCGTGGGTAATTGTCTGTAGTGTTCCTCGTTATTCAGTTGTCGGTACACTTCTTTGCAGTAATCCGTTCTGTTCAGTATGACGATGGCCCCTCCTTTGTCTGCTGGTTTGATGACAATGTTGCGGTTGGTCTTGAGAGCGTGGATGGCATTGCGTTGTGCTTGGGTGATGTTTGGGGCTGTCTTGTGAGTGCGGCTGATGAATTTGGTGTTGACGCACCTCCTGATGTCTTGGGCATACATGTCAAGTCGAGGGCAGCGACCTTCCGGAGGAGTCCAATTCGACTCTTTCCTCTTCGGCTGCACTGCGGATCTCTCTGTCGGCTGTTCCGGTTCATTGGCTGTCTCATTGTGTTCGCTGTTGGCCTCTTGGGGTTTGTGGAAGAACTCCCGCAGCCTCATTCGCCTGATGAATTCCTCTGTGTCTTGCTGCGAGACTGCGAAACTAGAACCAGGGGGCATGGCCTCAAAATAAGGGGGAGCAGATTTAGGACTGAGTTGAGGAGGAACTTCTTCACTCAAAGGGTTGTGAATCTGTGGAATTCCCTGCCCAGTTGAGTTAAAATTAAAGAGTTAAAGAGGCTACCACATGAATGTTTTTAAGGCAAGGATAGATACATTTTTGAACAGTAAAGGAATTAAGGGTCATGGTGAGCGGGTAAGTGGAGCTGAGTCCACGAAAAGATCAGCCCTGATCTTACTGAATGGCGGAGCAGGCTCGAGGGGCCAGATGGCCTACTCTTGCTCCTAGTTCTTATGTTCTTATTAGAAACAGAGTGTCTGTTGGGTCCATTCACTCATTTGAACAGACAAGGGGACAGCACTTGATATGAGTTTTAAAATGATTTTCTTTTATTGAACAGGACTTAAGAAAATTAACATAACAGAAGTGAAAGAAAGAAAACTTGGAGACTGGCTGCTAAGCCAGTCCCTTAACTGAATTTGAACAGGATCTTGAAACTGAACTGTAAACGCACACTTTAACATCCAAATTATATCTCAACCCTTATCTCGTTATTGGAGTTGTTTTTCACATGCTGTCTCTGGCTAGAAAAACAATCCTTGCAGCGTGTTATGGGAAATTGTTGTTTGCCTGCATTGTGTACCCTTCAGGAATGCAGTCAATTTTAGCTAGCCCATCATGCCTTCTGATTCTATGTGTAGTCAAGCTAGCCACAGTTATTAAGCTTAGCAGAGTTAGTTAACCCCTTTTTAACCGTAATTGGGCATAGGCAGAAATATCTTAAGCCTCTGCATAGACTGAAACAAACAGGGCAAAGCATACCCAGGATCCCTCAGTGTCCAACAGGAGGAGCCACTGTTCACATCAACCCGTTAATCTGGTTGGAATAACTAACAATGGTCTTCCTCTTCCCATTTATTAAAAGAAGGGATCTGTTGCTTCAAAGCAATGATGGGCAGCCTCGGCTAATGAGTGGGTGGCAGGAGTGACCCTCCTTCATCTCAGTGGACTATAAGATTGGAATCAGGCTTGTTAACTAACCATGCAGAAAATTGAATACATTTAATACATGCTGAATATTTCCTAATGAGTTAATGAGGACAATCTTCTGACCTCGCCGTACCTAGCGCGGATTGTGCTGATCCCAGAAAATAGCATAAGGGCCTAAAAATCGGTTTCGCGCTGGGCACCAAGAGGTTTGCAACCATCCCAGTCCCTTCCTACTGCTGCAAACTGGATTGTGCCCAGAAAGGGCGCGAGGCTGATTAGCATGTGATGGACTGGATCTCATGAGCGAGTCCAGGACGCAATCATCCCCATACCCCACTCCTGGAATGTTCCTTCTTCGGTGGGAGGTCACGCCAGTGGAAATCAGCACTGGTCTCCATAGGGGAGACCTGGCACGATGATCACGCCAGGGGGCTTGGAGGCCATTAAAGGCCTTGGGAGGTCATGGGCACGGCCAGGCAGTGCCCATCCGGCAGCGCCCTCCAGACACCCTAGCAGTGGCCACCAGGCAGTGCCAGGGCAGTGTCAAGGCAGTGGGGCCTGAGTGGGAGGCTATGACAGGGAGGCTGTGCCGGGGGAATTGTGCAGTGGGGGTCATGCACAGGGCACCATGCTGGGGTGGATCGTGAAATGGGCACGATGGGGGGGTCATGTCGGGAATCAGGCCGGAGGATCCTCTCAAGAGGGCTCTGATGCCCCAGTGTTGGCAACCCAAGTTGGGGAGAGGGTGGGGAAGATGCCGCCAATGACGGGGGTCTTGATGTCTGAGGGGGAGTGGGAGGGGGTCTCCCAGTGTACTGTGAGGGCTCACTAGCGTGTTTAGGCCCCACTTCCCCCCCAGTACTTGCACACAACTCACTACTCTCCAAACAAGTGACTGATTGTGGGATGATTGCGGTGTAGAGCCCGCCTGAGAGACTGATGTGGGTCACTCCATTATTCTCACTGTAATGACACAATTCTGGGGAAAATCCTTCCCATAGAAAATGCTTAGTCATTCATCTATTCATGAAACTCAACTTCAAATGGTAAAAATAAAATAAATGTTTATGCTTTGATTGAACGCAGAAGGAACGCTAGGCTCTCACAGGGTGGCACCATGGCACAGCGGTTAGCACTGCTGCCTCACAGCGCCAAGGACCCGGGTTCGATTCCGGCCTTGGGGTCACTGTCTGCATGGAGTTTGCACGTTCTCCCCGTGTCTGCGTGGGTTTCCTCCATGTGCTCCAGTTTCCTCCCACGCTCCAAAGATGTATAAGTTAAGGGGATTAGCCATGGTAAATGCGCAGGGTGACAGGGATAGCGTGAGTAGTGGGCCTGGGTCAGATGCTCTGTTGGAGAGTTAGTGCAGATTTGATGGGCCTAATGGCCTCTTCTGCACTGCAGCGATTCAATTCTGTTCCATGACTGTGTGCAAACAGCAGGCAGCTCACTTCATGTGCCTTTGCTTTACGTAGCTATCACTTCACCTACACCTATACCCAGGTGCAATTCCAGTCTCGGGTCACTGTCTGTGCGGAGTCTGCACATTCTCCCCGTGTCTGCGTGGGTTGCCTTTGGGTGCTCCGGTTTCCTCCCACAGTCCCAAGATGTGCAGGTAAGGTGGATTGGTTATGCTAAATTGCCCCTTAGTGTCGGGGGGGGGGGGGGGCGGATTAGCAGGGTAAATATCTGGGGTTGTGGGAGTAGGGCCTGGGTGGGATTGTTGTTGAGGCAGGCTTGATGGGCCAAATGACCTCCTTCTGCACTGTTGGGATTCCATGATTCACTTCAGACATACCGGTAGGAAAAACCGATGTGGGCGGAACCAGTGGAATGTGGCAACCCTGTGCATGGGCAATAGTGGACAAAATGTCTCCTGGGCCTCACTCAGAACACTGATGGGCCCCATGAAACCTCCGGGACGTAGCTGCCCACCATTGCTTCAAAGACTGGAATCATTTCTCATGTCCGCTTGCAGCACCACTGCGAAGTCAAGGAACATGTTCAGCGATACCTGATGAAATGTCATTAAGAATGAATTGTTTTGAATAATGAATAAGGAAAGTTAATGGTTTGAGGGCAGAGAGATTTTTTTTTACCTTTCCCTGTTTGAAATCTCCAATTATATCAAAAGATGAAAGAGAGCAAGACTTTAGGAAAAGAAAATCAGCATTTTAAGATGCAATGTCTCATGGGGCACAAATGTCTCCTTCCAGAGTGTAAAACAAGAAGGATCCAAGCTTACAATATTGTCCACAGCGAATTTTACTAAGCACTTAGCACATCTCCAAGTGTCAGTCAAACCTCCTGTAATTATCGTCAAGCTTTCATTTGATAAATCCTCGAAGAACAGTATCGTTAAAATCAGTTTTAACCCCGGTGTATCCGGCTCGCAATCCAGGCAAGCTGTGTGATGGGATGTGCATTGTGCATGCAGCTCATTATAACATGCAAATGTGTGAAAGATGAAGGTTTCCAATGGGAGGTGGACTGCTGGTTTCCCTGATAAGAGGACCACCTGCTGGGGTATCTTTGATTTGACCTCACATTGTTTTCAGCTGCTGAAGATGGGTTAGATGAAGATGCGTTTGAGGGAATTCTGATCGTTGTTTTATCTGCAGAGGGTTTAGATATTTAGCTGGCCTGCCCATATTGGGCTCTCAATCCGTCCTGTTCTCCGACCCTAAGGGCTAAGTTTTAAAGTTTTTTAAAAAGTTTATTTATTTATTAGTGCCACAAGTAAGCTTGTATTAACAGTGCAATGACGTTACTGTGAAAATCCCCTAGTCGCCACACTCCGGAGCCTGTTCGGGTACACTGAGGGAGAATTTAGCATGGCCAATGCACCTAACCAGCGCGTCTTTCAGACTGTGGGAGGAAACCGGAGCACCCGGAGGAAACCCACGCAGACACGGAGAGGACATGCAGACTCCACACAGACCGAAGTTGGAAATCGAACCCAGGTCCCTGGCGCTCTGAGGCAGCAGTGCTAAACACTGTCACAGTGCCGCCCCTAGTTTAAGGTCCATGTCTTGAATCTGGGAACTGATAAACATTAGTTTATAAGGCAGACATCTGATTCATCAGAATCTGCACACAAATCTGACATCCTTCCTGTAAACAAAGTTCCTCATCAGTAAACAGTTTGCCTTCGTATTATTTCTGAAGATCACACTGTGGGAATCTATCCTTGGGAGCTCAATAAATCAGTCCATGTGGTGGCTGCTCCCAAGTCGTTTTTTTCTGCCTCACTAAATCTTCCCAGCGATTCTTGCCGGATTGTAGAGTGCAGACGTGCGCCTATGTCATTCGTTTCCTGGCATTGGATCTTGCCAGCCCTCTGGGCTGTGAGGCGGGAGGGGACAGTAAAACGGCAAGGAAAGGCAGGGGTTTGAGTGCCCGCCACCATGCCATTTTCCAGC
The DNA here is from genome assembly GCF_964213995.1 of Mustelus asterias. Lineage (NCBI taxonomy): Eukaryota > Metazoa > Chordata > Chondrichthyes > Carcharhiniformes > Triakidae > Mustelus > Mustelus asterias. The sequence continues at coordinate 16,509,966 of NC_135812.1, forward strand.
AAAGAAGAAGGTGACAAATGGCCTTCCCGTCCAGGTGCCAATTGGGTCACTTAAGTGGTCAATTAAGGGCCTTGTCCCATCGCTGTTGGTAATTTACCTGGGGTACTGGCTCCTCTGCCTCCCAGCGGGATCTGGGCAAGTGTGGGCGTTCTTTAGCCAACGGAAAAGCCCCCATGCCATCGGCGCCTCGTGCCCTCATCAACCACCCTCTCTCACTGGGGCCTGACTGACTTGCCCAAGTAACCCCAGACAACGCTTACCTGATTGCAGTGCCCTCTGTTGACCAGCAGCTCCTGGGGGCAGGCAGCGACCCTCAATAGGGATGGCAGCTCCGACAACAAACAGGTTGCTGGCCGACTCCTGTAAAATATAGCTCTGGTCACACGCAGGCGGCTGTGGTGAGCTTCCCTCACTGCAAGAACAAAATTCCGGCTGAGGTAACAGGGAAGTTGAACTCTTGCTCCTGGGAAGTGATTAGATATTGACCTCATGTTGTTGTTGAGTTGTCCAGGTGATCTCTAGATGACTTACCTGGGATGGAATTGGCAACTAGCAAAGTGACCTACCTCGAAGGAACACTGGAAAAATAGTCACCAGATGGAGACAGAAGTTACTAAATGTAATGTCACAAAAGAATTGGTAAATACCACACAATATTTATTGGAGAGATGCCAAAGATAATTTGCAACTTGTCTTTCCAAGAGCAAGACACCATTTACAAAATACTCTGCTTATTGTAGAATCTTACAATATTACTCATATCTAACATACAATCAACTTCTGAGAAAAATACAGATTTAATCATTTAGTTTCTGTTATTGGAATATAAATCCTGGCTAAATTGAATTTCAGCTGTTTCTTCATTAATCTCCACACACATATATATAAAAGTTATATAAACAGACCCTGGCAATGGCTTTTGAAAGATATTGGCTACAGTAAAGATAGATAGAAATAATTTGCATTTATATATCACACTCAAGACCTTTGGACATCCCAAAGCACTTCACAGCCAATGAAGCATTTTTAGAATAGTCTTAGGAAATGTGGCAGCCAATTAACTCCCACTAAATTCCCGCAAGCGATGAGCAGTTGCCCTTTTGTGATGTTTTTTGAGAGGTAACTACTGCCCAGAGTGCCAGAACTCCTCTTCGAAATATTGCATTTGAGAGGGCCTCAATGCTTCACACAGAGTACCGCACCTCCGACAGTGCTGCATTCCCTCAATACTGCACTGGAGCACCAGTTTACGTTTTCGACAAGTCTGCTGCGACTCACCACTTTTTACAGATGCACCGTAGAAAGCATCCTTTCGCTATGTATCACAGCTTCGTATGTCTCCTGCTCCAACCAAGGCCACAAGAAACTGCAAGCGGCTGTGGACGTAGCCCAGTTTATCACGCAAACCAGCCTCCCACCCATTGACTCCTTCTACACTTCCCGCTGCCTCAGCAAAGCAGCCGCAGGATCCCATACGCCCCATGTTTCTTCAGAAGGAACTCTTCAAAAATGCAGATACGAAAATACAACAAAACTTACTCTAACTTATAAATCAAAGAAAGGGTTTAATAAAGAAGCATCATTACTCCAAACTTGCGGCCTCACCCTGGGCCACTCCAAGCTCCCCACAATTCTACATGGTTTCTTATTTATAGTGAATCAGCTGGTCAGCTGGCTATTGCATCACTCTGTAATTGGCTCCATGGTTTACTGGGTCAGCTGGCCCTTACATCTTGTTCCCATTGGTCACGTTACAACCAATACAAAGTTGTCACCAGTTACACTCTAACACCCCAGACATACTCTCTTCCACCTTCTTCCGTCGGAGGAAAAAAATACAAAAGTCTAAGACCACAGTTGGAATTTTACCGCCCCTCCCGCCTCGGGAATTGGAGCGGGCAAGGGGCAGACCATGGAAAGGTCCATTGAACCTCAGGCGGGATTTTATGGTTTTGGGACGAGCAAGGCCATAAAATCCCACTCCATGTATCAACTGACTCAAGAACAGCTTCTTCCCTGCTGTCATCCAACCTTTGAATGGACCTAACATATATTAAGTTGATCTTTCTCTACACTCTAGCTATGACTGTAAGACTACATTCTGCACCCTCTCCTTTCCTTCTCCCCCATGTACTCTATGAACAGTATGCCTTGTCTGTATAGTGAGCAAGAAACAATACTTTTCACTGTATCCCAATACATGTGACAATAATAAATTACATCAAATCAAAAATTTATTCTTGAGTGTCTGGGTTGGAAATTGAACCCTAAGCACTCGGACTCAGAGATGTAAGTATTCAATCGTGATGGTATAATGTATTTGCTATTTTACTGATCTCACAGTTTACATCTTACGTTAACTCTCTCGATGGAGCTGCAGTGAAACAAAGATTTGTGATTTTATGTAGTGCGTTATCATATCTCAGAAACATCTCAGATCAGATTTTCAGTTTGAAATAAGGTTGACAAACACTAGCAGCCATTTTTCACACAAGATGATCGCATAAATAGCAAAGGGATGGATGGTCTGTTTTTGGTACAGCAGGTTGAAAGAGCAATGCTTGCTGTGAGACCATGGAGAAATTCCAACTCTTTATTTTGAACAGGGCCGCGAGACATTTCACACCTAATGAAACCACGGGCCAGCAACTCAATTTGGACCCCATTTTAACTTTATGTAAGTGGGCAGGTTTTGAACAAGGTCAAATGTCACCCAATGTCTCATCTAAAGAATGGCGTCTGTGCCAATGCATCCTCTGGTATGAGCCTTGTTTCTGGACCAAAGATCCGAGCATGGACCTTAAATCTCTCACTTTTTGACCAAGGGAGTAAGATACTGATTGAATCAAGCAAGCCATCTCACTACAACAACAAGCAAATTGCAGGTGTTACGGTGCACAGTTACGACATTACAAATTTTTAGAAAAAACTATTTTCAAGGTTCTTCATTCGTAACTAATCTTTCTGTGAGAGTATGTGTGAACCTGTGATAGTAAAACTTTCAGGGCAATAAAGCGAAATAAACTAACCTTGTCTTTTTATAAATGTGAAAAGGCTTTGCTGTTGAGTTATTTTAAATTGAATTTCTCACTCCATGGGTAAGAAAATACATACATAAACACACACACACATACATACACACACACGCATCCACACACACACGTACACACACACGTCCACATGCATGCACGCATACACACACATACACGCACGCATGCATGCACACACACATGCGCACGCACGCACGCATGCACACACACATGCGCATGCATACACACACATACACGCACGCATGCATGCATGCACACACATGCGCATGCATACACGCACGCATGCACGCACACACATGCGCATGCATACACACACATACACGCATGCATGCATACATACACACACACACACGCATGCATGCATACATACACACGCACACGTGCACTCACACATGCACGCACATATGCATGCATGCGCACACAAGCACACACGCATATGCATGCAGGCACACATACCTGCACTCACACATGAGAGATTGAATAGGTTGGGACTTTATTCCCTGGGGCGTAGAAGATTGAGGGGAGATTTGATAGAGGTGTATAAGATTTTGACGGGTATAGATAGAGTGAATGCAAGCAGGCTTTTTCCGCTGAGGCTAGGGGAGAAAAAAACCAGAGGGCATGGGTTAAGGGTGAAAGGAGAAAAGTTTAAAGGGAATATTAGGAGGGGCTTCTTCACGCAGAGAGTGGTGGGAGTGTGGAATGAGCTGCCGGATAAAGTGGTAAATGCGGGGTCACTTTTAACATTTAAGAAAAACTTGGACGGGTTCATGGATGAGAGGGGTGTGGAGGGATATGGTCCAAGTGCAGGTCAGTGGGACTAGGCATAAAATGATTTGGCACAGACAAGAAGGGCCAAAAGGCCTGTTTCTGAGCTGTAATTTTCTATGTTTCTATGGTTCTATGTGCAAACATGCACACACACATGCACAAGTGCACACACACACACATGCATACACACACATGCATGCACACACACAGACACACACATGTTGTTCATGAACGATGTTGGGAAACACACTTGAAAGCATCCACTATGCAGGTTTGTTGTGAATATTTAGCACCTACAGCCCTTGTGAACCTTTTAACCAATCATCGTACTGGCTGAAATGGTGGCACTTCTCATTCATGTTATAAATTAGAAATGCCTGAATATTTTAGCTTTGTTTCCTTGTGGGAGGGACAAGTCTAGCTTCAATTCTTAAAACTCTTTGAGAAGTTTTGTGTAACAATGGATGATATTAAAATTTTGCTGTTTAGTACAATTAAGTCACCTTCATATTGACTCTTTTCATCTGAGTTTCTCCAGTGCTGGTATGGTGTGGTTGGTTTTACTAAGCCCGGGTATGAAGAGCAGGCTGCACATCTCAAAATATCAGGGTTTCAATTTTAATTGTTGAGTGTAGGAAACTGCATACAAAACTAGACAGTGAGCCATAAACACCAGGCATTGAGAGGCATGTAGGGTGGCATTTTCTTCAAATCATAGAACCATAGAAACCCTACAGTGCAGAAGGAGGCCATTCTGCCCATCGAGACTGCACTGACTCTCCAACAGAGCATCCCACCCAGGCCCTATCCCCGTAACCACACATGCTTATTCCACTAATCCCCTAAACCACATCCTAAAGGGCAATTTAGCATGGTCAATCAACCCAACCTGCGCATCCTTGGACTGTGGGAGGAAACCGGAGTACCCGGAGGAAACCCATGCACACACGGGGAGAACGTGCAAACTCCACACAGACCCAAGGCCGGAATAGGACCCTGGTCTCTGGCGCTGTGAGGCAGCGGTGCTAATCACTGTGCCACCATGCCGCCCATGGATGATTCTGCAAACACGCTTACATAAAACCCCGTTCTACGTTAAAGATGGGGATTGAAGTTTATCAGAGATAATCAGATTGGAAGTAAATTGACTAGCAGGTCTGATGATAGCCATCCTTCTCAGCCCTGTTCCTGAGAGCAGTGTTGGAACTAATACAGTGTGAAATTAGCATCAACCTTGGAAATAGGTCAGTGAAATTTATCACAGTGGAAGATCTGTGTTGTGCACTATTCATCTTCAGTCTCTGTCAGCATCAGGACATGAATTAAACTAATAGGTTTCATATTCATCCATAAGTCTCTTTCGACTGCAACGGATCTTGTCCAGGTCTTCATAACTTTTAAATTTATATATAGTTCGAGTAATTAAAGGATAATTGCTTCACAACCCTGTGCATCCTGGAAACTTGCACGTGTTGACAGTAAGGTGCTGAAGGCAGTTTTAAAATGCTTCTGTAACATTATTTTGAACAAATTCTTTTAGGGTCACAAGGGAAAGGGGGGAGGTGAGGGGGTGGGGAGTGGGATTAGCCGAGTCACTCCTGCAAGGAGCCAGAGGGGCACGGTGGTTAGCACTGCTGCCTTACAGCGCCAGGGACCCGGGTTCGATTCCTGGCTCGGGTCACTGTCTGTGTGGAGTTTGCACATTCTCCCTGTGTCTGCATGGGTTTCCTCCAGGTGCTCCGGTTTCCTCCCACATTCTGAAAGACGTGCTGGTTAGGTGCCTTGGCCTTGCTAAATTCTCCCTCAGTGTAACCCGAACAGGCGCCGGAGTGTAGCGATTAGGGGATTTTCTCAGTAACTTCATTGCAGTGTTAATGTAAGCCTACTTGGGACTAATAAATAAACTTTAACTTTAGAATGGACATGAATCCTTGTTTGTTTGCAGTGATTTTATTCCAGTAACCATGCCAAACTAGCCAGTCTCTTCTTCAAATGAGCATGTTAGTTTTCTTTATTCATTTATGGGACAAGGGTATCGCTGGCTGGCCAGCATTTATTGCCCATCCCTAGTTGCCCTTGGAGGGCAGTTGAGAATCAACCACATTGCTGTGGCTCTGGAGTCACATGTAGGCCAGACCAAGTAAGGACAGCAGATTTTTCCTTCCCCAAAGGACATTAACGAATCAGTTGGGTTTTTCCGACAATGGTTTCATGGTCATTAGTAGATTCTTAATTCCAGATTTTTAAAAATTGAATTCAAATTCCACCATCTGCCGTGGTGGGATTCGAACCCTGGTCCCCAAACCATTAGCTGTGTTTCTGGATTAATAGTATACTGATAATACCACTAGGCCATCACTTCCCCACAGTACCAGCTGCCCCATGGCAAACTTTACTTCATTTTCCTTGCTGGTGCAGGTGGCTTTGTCAGTTACAGAGCAGGAGCTACAGAACCTATCTGGGGAGACACCGTACTGCACCTCCAGTGGACAGGACCAGACTCCAGAAGGTAAAAACTCAAACATCCTGACGATACGGAAGAGAGATGTCACCTTCTCAAAACATAAAAAAATGAAAACTTAAACCTTATAAAGTGGTTCCACAAGTGTGCTCTAAGCCCTGGTTTGGTATCTTACTGGAGCCACTGAATATATAGCTAAAGTCCAAAAGGAACTTGTCTTTATAACCTTTCATAACCTCCGGACTCTTCACAGCACTGTCAAAATATCTCAATGTAAGAAATGTGGCAGCCAATTTGTACACAATTCCCCACAAACCACAACTAGATAATGATGGAGATAATCTGATTTTGTGATGTTCGGTGTGGAATTAATACTGATCAGAACCCTAGGATAAACTCCTCCACTTATCTTTGAATAGTACCGCAGGATCATTTACATCTACTTGAGGGGACAGATGGGACTCATCTGCCAGTACAGCACTCACCTCCCCCTAGTACTGCACTAGAGTGTCAGCCTAGATTTTGTGCTTGGGGCTTTGAAGAGGGGCCTATACCGATGACACAGAAGCAGAAGCGCTGTCAATGGAGCCACAGTTGATCCCGGATGAGCCCCACAATTCTCTTGGGTGGCACGGTGGCACAGTGCTTAGCACTGCTGCCTCACAGCGCCAGGGACAAAGGTTTGATTCCCAGCATGGCTCACTGTCTGTGTGAAGTTTACACGTTCTCCCCGTGAGTGCGTGAGTTTCCTCTGGGTGCTCCGGTTTCCTCCCACAGTCTGAAAGACCGTGCTGGTTGGGTGCATTGGCCATGCTAAATTCGCCCTCAGTGTACCCGAACAGGCGCCGGAGTGTGGCAACTAGGGGATTTTCACAGTAACTTCATTGCAGTGTTAATGTAAGCCTACTTGCAACACTAATGAATAAACATATAGGGCGGGAGTTTCTGGCCTCACTCGCTCCGAAACTGAAAAAGCCCGCCCGAAGTGAACGGATCTTTCTATGTCCCGCCCCTCGTCCACTCTGACTCCCATGGCGGGGAGGATGGTAGAATTCACCCCATAGGCCAGAATTCTCCCCCCTCCTACATCCAAAACTCCAACCACTGCAGCAGGACCGGGGAATCCCGGCCATGGAGTGAGATTCTCCGGCTTCCTCTCAGTATTTTCCTTGACGGTGGAAGTCAGCATGCTGTTCTCAGACAATGGGATACTTGGGTCCCGTCACTGTCAATAGGAATTCCTATTGAAGCCACCCCACACCGCCAGGAATCTCACAGCATGGGGTACACCACCAACGGGACCAGAGAACCCCGCCAGCATTCACGCTGGTGAATTCTGGCCCTAGCTAATCCCAACAAGAGTCCGAGCAATTAAACCATTTTGAAATGTGAAAGAGCCAGAGTTTACCTGCACCCGTATTAGGAATGCTGATGTCAGTATTCGGGTGGTACGGTGGTATAGTGGTTAGCACTGCTGACACACAGCGCCAGGGACCCGGGTTCAATTCCCGCCTTGGATCACTGTCCGGATCTGCGCATTCTCCCCGTATCAGCGTGGGTTTCCTCCGAGTTTCCTGCCACAGTCCAAAGGATGAGCCGGTTAGGTGCATTGGCCATGCTAAATTCTCCCTCAGTGTACCCAAACAGGCGCTGGAGTGTGGCGACTAGGGGCATTTTCACAGTAACTTCATTGCAGTGTTAATGTGACTGATAAATAAACGTTATAACTTTCAGGTATCATTGGTGACTCACAAGAATAGTTTCACTGAATGGCTTTGGAATTTGTAAGTGATATTATTGCCTTCCCCTGAAATCTTCACTCACCCATTTTACAATACGTCAGGATTTTTTCTGACAATCAGTGTCAGAGGTCGTCCAATCACCAGGGCCTCATTAGTCGGGCAGTTTTGTTTGCAGAAGGTTCCCGGGGAACCTGGACTGCAGAGAGGAAGCAATCATTTATATAATGTGTCTGGGGATAAATAAATCCTTCAGCATGCTTTAGGATCAGGTTATCAAATATACGTCCCAATGTGTGTTTAGTTTAAAGCGCATTAGACCCGACTGCTGCTCCGTCAATTCTCATTCATGCCCCCCAGTCACTAACACTTGAGACAGGATCCCTCAATCAGGATTTCTAAGGCTCACACTGTAAAACTTAAAATGACTCCGTGTGTGTTCAGATCCTGCTCTTTGTCTCTGCTTAACAAAAATCCCTTGTTAAGTGATTTAATTTGATTTATTATTGTCACGTATTGGGATACAGTGAAAAGTATTGTTTCTTGTGCACTATACAGACAAAGCCTCCCATTCGTAGATTACATAGGGGAGCAGGAAAGGAGAGGGTTCAGAATGTAGTGTTACAGTCACAGCTTGGGTGTAGAGAAAGATCAGCTTGATATAAGGTAGGTTCATTCAAACGTCTGATAGCAGCAGGGAAGAAACTGTTCTTGAGTCGGTTGGTGCATGACCTCAGACAGTTTTATCCTTTTCCTGACGGAAGATGGTGGGAGAGAGAATGTCCGGTGTTTGGAAATGTTTTAGAATACTTAACTCAAGTTTGTCACAATTGCTTCTGATAGAGATTGAATCATAAGACCATAAGATATAGAAGCAGAATTAGGCCATTCGGCCCATCGCATCTGCTCCTCCATTCAATTATGACTGATATGGTTCTCATTCCCATTCCCCTGCCTGCTCCCCGTAACCCTTGATCCCTTTATTGACCAAGAACCTATCTATCTCGGTCTTAAAGACACTCAATGACCTGGCCTCCACAGCCCTTTGTGGCAATAAGTTCCACAGATTCACCACTCTCTGGCTGAAGAAATTCCTCCTCATCCCAATTTTAAAGAAGCGTCCCTTCACTCTGAGGTTGTGCCCTCGAGTCCTAATCTCTCCCACATCCACTCTTTCTAGACCTCTCCGTATTCTGTAAGTTTCAATTAGATCCCTCCTCATCCTTCTAAACTCCATTGAGTATAGGCTCAGACCCCTCAATCACTCCTCATATGACAAACCCTTCATTCCTGGGATCATTCTTGCGAACCTCCTCTGGAGCCCCTCCAAGGCCAGCACATCTTTCCTTTGGTATGGGGCCCAAAACGGCTCACAATATTAATTTGTTGCCACACTGAGTGGTTGCACTGGAGTGTATTGGTTTCAAGGGAGAAGGGAAGGAAAGCGAGATGGGGGAAAGTTAAAACAAGAGGTCACAGGTGCAGGTTAAGAGGCAGTAGATTCAGAACTGAGATGCGGAGGAACTACTTCTTGAAGAGGGTGGTGAATTTGTGGAGCTCGCTGCCCCATAGCGCAGTGGAGGCTGAATCATTAAATGGTTCCAAGAAGGAGATAGAGAATCTCTGAGAGAAAAAGGGATATGAGGAGGGAGGTGGATTTGAGAGCAGGAAGAGATCAGTCATGATCTGATTGAATGGCAGAGCAGGCTCGAAGCACTAAATTGCCTATTTCTATCCTAATTCCTATGTTCCTATGTTAGAATTCCCAACCTTCCTGGATTATCCTGGGATCTCTGTCAATTTTTAAAGTTCTTTCATTGGATGTAGGCAACTGTGTCTACAGTTCTATATCAGTTCTATTTAACCGAGTATTTGCAAGACCGTTTGAGAGGGTAGCTCAGAATCAACCACATTGCTGGAGTCACATGTAGGCCAGACCGGGCAAGGACGACAGATTTTCTTCCTGAAAGGACATGAGCGAACCAGATGGCATTTACAATGATTGATTATTACTGAGATCCAGCTAGCGGCACGGTGGCACAGTGGTTAACACTGTTGCCACCCAGCGCCAGGGACTCGGATTCAATTCCAGGCTTGGGTCACTGTCTGTGTGGAGTTTGCACATTCTCCCCGTGTCTGTGCGGGTTTCCTCCGGGTGCTCCGGTTTCCTCCCACAGTCTGAAAGACGTGCTGGTGAGGTGCATTGACCATGCTAAATTCTCCCTCAGTGTACCCGAACAGTCTCCGGAGTGTGGCGATTAGGGGATTTTCACAGTAACGTCATTGCAGTGTTAATGTAAGCCTACTTGTGACACCAATAAGTGAATATTGGGCAAGGTACAGAGTGGATGAGTGAAGCAGTAGTGCCACTGTTCAAGTCAGTTTACTAACCCTGGGTTTCTGTGTAAAGTATGGGCGTGTGCTTTAAACTATGCACTTACATGTGTTTCTCCTAGAAACGGTACTTTTATACGCTTTCAGATTGTTTTTCTGGGCTTGAGCTTCAGAAAGAGCAGCACACACCCTTCACAAAGTTAATGACAGGGTGGTAAGTAAGCAGAATGAGCCAGTGGCTTGGCACTGGCAAAGCTTAACCAAAACAGCTCCGATCATCAGCGGAAGTAAATCGGACTCCGCACTATCAGTACAAGCACCAATGCAGAAGGAGTCTGGCACAAAGAAAAATCTCCCAAAACAAGGCAATGAAACATGAAGGAACCCTTCGCTTGTATCTTTATTGGATACTTTCAGACAAATACGGATTTATCTTGCAAATGGTTTAGATTTGAGTCAGTAACAGAACCCTGATATAAGCAATAGTTCAAATTATACTTTGCTTCAGTGATTGAAGATAATAAGAGATTTTAACCTTTCAAAATGCCTCAGGATACCTCAAAGCACTCCTTTTCCAATGAGCTACTGTTGACACGTAGCCAATATTGTTAAGATGCCAAATGTAATGACTAGTTCTTTGAAGGACTCACACATACTGCGGATGCGGAGGAACTAGTGGATATACTGTATTAGTTTTTTCAGAAGGCATTTGATAAGATGTCATATCAAAATTAATGGCATAAAATAAAAGCCCCTGGTGTGGGGTATAACGTATTCATGATGTGGAGATGCCGGCGTTGGACTGGGGTAAACACAGTAAGAGTTTTAACAACACCAGGTTAAAGTCCAACAGGTTTATTTGGTAGCAAATGCCATTAGCTTTCGGAGCGCTGCTCCTTCGTCAGATGGAGTGGATATCTGCAGATAACGTATTGGCATGGATTGAAGATTAGCTAGCTCATGGAAAACAGAGAGTTGGCATAAATGGGTCTTTTTCTGGTTGGCAGGGTATGACGAGTGGTGTGCCACAGGAATCAATACTAGGTCTCAAGATCTTACAATTTATATAAATGACTTGGATGAAGGGACTTAAGGTATGCTTGTTAAATTCTCTGGCGACACAAAGGTAAGTAAGAAAGTAAATTGTGAAGAGGATGTAAGGAGGCTACAGAAGGACATAGATAGGTAAGTGAGTGGGCAAAAATCTGACAAATGGAGTCTAATGAGGGCAAATGGGAAAATGTCCATTTTGGCTGGTAGAATAAAGAAGCATATTATCTAAATAGAGGAAGATTGCAAAGCTCTGAGGTGCAGGGGGATCTAGGTATCCTAGTGCATGAATCACAAAAAGTGAATAGACAGGTACAGCAAGTAATGAGGAAAGCTAATAGAATGGATGGCACAGTGGCACAGTGGTTAGCACTGCTGCCTCACTGTGCCAGGGACCTGGGTTCAATTCTGGCCTTGGGTCACTGTCTGTGTGGAGTTTGCACATTCTCCCTGTGTCTGCGTGGGCTTCCTCCAGGTGCTCCGGTTTCCTCCCACGCTCCAAAGATGTGTGGGTTAGGTGGATTGGCCATGCTAAATTGCCCCTTAGTATCAGGGGGGTTAATAGGGTAAATACATGTGGTTACAGGGATAGGGCCTGGGTGGGATTGTTGTCGGTGGAGTCTCAATGGGCCAAATGGCCTCCTTCTGCACTGTAGGGTTTCTAATATTATCGGTTATTGCGAGGGAACTGACTACAAAAGTAGGGAGGTTATGTTTCAATTGTACAGGGTGTTGGTAAGTCCACATCTGGAGTATTGAGTACAGTATTAGTCTCCTTACTTAAAGAAAGATATAAATGCATTGGAAACAGTTCAGAGAAGGTTTACTAGACTGATTCCAGGAATGGGTAAGTTGTCATATGAGGAAAGGTTGGAGAAATTAGGCTTGTGTCCACTCGATTTTAGAAGAGGTGACTTGATTGAAACCTTTAAGATCCCGAGGGGTTTTGAAGAGTGGATGTGGAGAGGATGTTTCTTCTTGTCAGAGGATCTAGAGTTAGGGGTCACGGCTTAAAAATAAGGGGTCACTCGTTTAAGACAGAAATGCGGTGAATTCTTTCTCTCAGAGGGTCATGGGTGTCTGGAACTCTCTTCCTCAAAAGGCGGTGGAAGCAGAGACTTTGAATATATTTAAGGCAGCGTGGGTTTTCCTTCAGAATGGAGGAGGCTGAGGGGAGATCTAATTCAACTGTTCAAAATTGAGGGGTCTAGATAGAATGGATAGGAAGGCCCCACTCCCATTTGTTGAGAGCCCATAACAGAGCATAGAGTTAGGGTAAGAGGTTTCGATGGGGTTTGAATGGATTTTCTTTCACCCAGAAGTAGTGGGGATCTAGAGTTCACAGCCTGAAAGGATGAAGGAACCAGGAATCCTCTTTGCATTTAAAAGTACTTGGCTATACACGTGAGGTGTTGCAACCTACAAGGCTGTGGACAGAAGGAGGAAAGTGAGATTAGGCCGGATGGCTACATGGCAGTTAGTGTAGAAATGATGGACTGAATGGCCTCATTCCATGCTGCACCTTTCCATGGTTCTATGATTCTACATCCCGCGTGGGTTTGAAGTCATGACCTTCTGACTCGTGGACACTAGTTTCCACGGAAACAATCACCTTCCAAAGCCACAACCACTTCCACCTAGAAGGACAAGGGCAGCAGACACTCCAATCCACTCACCATCCTGACTTGGAAATATATCTCCATTCCTTCGCAGTGGTAGGGTCAAAATCCTGGAAGTCCCTCCCTATTGGCATTGTGGGTCAACCCACAGCACGTGGACTGCAGCGCTTTAAGGAGGCGGCTCACATCCACCTTCTCAAGGGCAACTGGGGACAGGCAATAAATGCTGGCCAGCCAGCGACGCCCATGTCCCATGAATAAATAAAACAAAAACTGACAGCTGCTGTCTATATAAGAAAATGTCTCCAAGATGGAATGTGTGAGGACCTGTCTCAAGTAACTAAAACTATGACATATTGAAGACAAAATGGAATCCACTGTATTCAAAACAAACATCGCCTGCTTCCTTTTCCTTTCTCCCTCCAATCATTTTTCAAAACGAAAGGAAATTACTCCCAGTAACCACCTTGAGCTAACCTGAGTAACTCATGATTTACCCCCAGTAACTCCGGTAAATTACCTCAGACTCAGCGTGTGCCAAAAAAATTAACCTGTTAATTTATGAAACTTATATTATCCCCCACTACATAAGGAGAGGTGGTGATGTAGTGGGAGTGTCACTGGACTAGTAATCCAGAGACTCGGGGTAATGCTCGGGGGACCCAGGTTCGAATCCCACTATGGCAGATGATGAAAGTTAGATTCAATAAAAATCTGGAATTAAAAGTCTAATGCTGGCCATGAAACCATTGTCATAGAAACCCATCTGGATCACTAATGTCCTTTAGGGAAGGAAATCTGCCGTCCTTAGCTGGTCTGGGCTACATGTGACTCCAGAGCCACAGCAATGTGGTTGACTCTTAATTGCCCTCTGAAATGGCCGAGCAAGCCACTCAGTTCGAGAGCAATTAGGGATGGGCAATAAATGCTGGCCCAGCCAGCGACACCCACGTCCCATGAATGAATTAAAAAGAAATTCGGGGCAATATTTTTTGGGCTGATTTTTCCAATCTGATGAAGTTCAGTTAAGTGAGTTGTTTCTCCTTCACCTCCATTAGGCCGCACACAGGCACAGAAGTGCATTCAAACTAAACGCTTCCCCCCCCCCCCCCCCCACCCCCCCCACCCCCCGGATTCCGGATCGTCCAATCAAGGTGTTTGGACTCAATGGCCAATCAGGAGACTAAAAGGCGAACCAATCAGGGCAGCGAAAAGCTTTTTGGGAAGGATAAATTTGCCCACAGGGCAGCCTGAGGCTTCAGCTGAGGCAGAAAGGTAAGGCCTCTAAACCTGCCAGTCAATGTCAATAATGGGCCTTAATAGATCCTCAACTAATTGGCTATCCATCAGGTGGATAGCCCCTCCCCTCCCCAATCCCACCTCTGGAAAAAAAGCCCACGGGCAGGAGGTCGCCAGGAACATTCCTGCCAGCCAGGGGCAGGCGTTTCCACTTTCACTCACTTCCTTGCCCACCTGATCGGAGCCAAAAATGTCAGCCCCGATATTCAGATCGATGTTAAAGATCCCAAGGTGCTAATTAATAAGGAGGAGGGCCTCTGGTAATCAGGAGGTGATGGCCTAGTGGTGTTATCGCTAACCCATTAATCCAGAAACTCAGCTAATGTTCTAGAGACCCGGGTTCGAATCCTGCCACAGCAGGTGGTAGAACTTGAATTCAATTAAAAAATATTTGGATTTAAGAATCCACTGATGACCATGAAACCATTGTCAAAAAACCCATCTGGTTCACTAATGTCCTTTAGGGAAGGAAATCTGCCGTCCTTACCTGGTCTGGTCTAGATGTGACTCCAGAATCATAGAATCCCCACAGTACAGTAGGAGGCCATTCGGCCCATTGAGTCTGTACCGACCACAATCCCACCCAGGCCCTATTCCTGTAACGCTCATTTACTCTGCTAATCCCCCTAACACTAAGATCAATTTAGCACAACCAATCAACCTAACCCGCACATCTTTGGACTGTGGGACAAAACCGGAGCACCCGGAGGAAACCCATGCAGACACGGGGAGAAAGTGCAAACTCCACACAGACAGTGATCCGAGGCGAGAATTGAACCCGGGTCCCTGGTGCTCTGAGGCTGCAGTGCTAACTACTGTGCCACCGTGCCACCCAAATGTGGTTGACTCTCAACTGCCCTCTGAACAAGGGCTGGCCAGCGACTCCCATGAATGAATTAAAAACATGAATGGAACGTAGCTGTACATTTATGTTTATGGACATAATGTATTTCAAATGTACCTCACTGACAGTAAAACACTTTGAGACATGCAGTGCTGGTGCATTGTATAAATGCAAGTCTTCCATTTTAATAACCATCACTGGACTTCACATTAATTTGTTGTCTGTGAAGGCTTTATATAAATAGAAATCTTCTTTCCTTAAGAGCCTAATAGAAATTTGAGGTGCTAATTGTTCAAACCGTTTAATGCATCAACCAGACTACGTTAGCATGTCAAAATAGGTTTTGATTTGAAAGCAGCATTTGCATTCATTAGAATTTGGTTTTGATTCCCAACACAGAAAGAGTACACCTTTCACAACAATGTTGCTCCATTGACGAATCAAGTTGAAGGGGTCAAGGCCTGTGTCCGAGGACAAGTTTGAAAAGAGAAGATGAGTTACATTTAAAGGCTTTACTCATCCGTGGTATCAATAGATTCAACGTGACCTCCACTAACCTTATCAATGTCCCCGGGGCATTGCTCTGAGTCAGGGTTGATAGCTAACTTTGTGTATGAGCAAGAAGTACTTTCCCCTTCCTTGAAGGCGTAAAGGACCCAGTAGAGATTGTTCCTTGATTTTGATCCTCCAGTTTTCCCTCTCCCTCTTTGAAAAGTGTTAACTCACAGTACTTGCTGCACAGTTCCTCAGTTGCCAATTGCACCAACATCTCACCCACAATCATTCGTCCAAGGCATCACTGAGCCCAATTATTTTCTTATTGGTCACTGACATGCACATGAGTTAGCAACCAGGGGAAGGTGGTGGCGTAACGGCACTGTCACTGGACTAGTAATCAAGAGGGGAGTGCTCTGGGGACCGGGGTTTGAACTCCAATGAGCTATTGTCTAATACAAAAATCAGACTTTTGAATGGACCTACCTTGCACAAAGTTGATCTTTCTCTACACCCTAGCTATGATTATGACACTACATTCTGCACTCTCTCCTTTCCTTCTCTATGAACGGTATGCTTAGTCTGTATAGCGCGCAAGAAACAATACTTTTCACTGTATGTTAATACATGTGACAATAATAAATCAAATCAAATCAAATGGCCAAGTAAAGAAAGGACACTACTATGGCCTGATGGGAAAATATGACTAACTCCAGATAACAATCAGGGGTGGAAGACCTGACCTTTTTCTTTCTTCCTCCTTGTCCCACAGAAACCTGAGGCCTATCCCACATCCCCGTTAATCACCTCAACTGAAATAAGCCACCTCAGAAAACGTTCCCAGGCCTCAAAAGTGCGCTGCAAAATGTGAAGTAAAAATGCTTGATGCATTTTGTCTGAATTTTACTTTCGCTAGTACCTTAAATACATCTACTTAAAATGCAGTGACACTTCTGCTAAAACAGCACGAAGGAATTTTGTTTAAACGCATTAAATATCTGTAACTATAATTGCCGTCATGTCAGATGGTTCAAGGAAAACTTCTTCACTCAGAGTAGTCAGAATGTGGAACTCATTACCACAAGGGGTAGTTAAGGTGAATAGTATGGATATATTTAAGGGAGGGAAGCTCGATAGTTTCATGAGGGAAGAGGAACAAAAGGATTTGTTGAATGTGGTTAAGTTAGGTAGGAGGAGGTTTGTGTGGAACGTAAACACCTACATAAAACCAATGGGCTGAATTGCCCTATTTCCCTGCTGTAGCGACTGTGTAATTTTATGTAATTCAGTTGCAAGTCATGAATTCAAGCTACAACACTTGACTTGAACGTGTCATCTGGGTTGGCACTTCAACACCCTGGGAATTACCATTAACCAGAAACTGAACTGGACCAGCCATATAAACACAGTGGCTACAAGAGCAGGTCAGAGGTTAAGAATCCTGCCGCAAGTAACTCAACTCCTCACTCTTCCTGTCCACCATCTACAAGCCACAAGCCAGTAGTGTGATGGAATACTCTCCCCTTGCCTGGTTGGGTGCATTTCCAACAACAGGACAAGGACATCCAGGACAAAGCAGCCTGTTTGATTGGCACCCCATCCACAAACATTCACTCCCTACACCACCAACAAACAGTGGCAGCCCTGTGCACCGTTTACAGGACGCACTGCAGCAACTCACCAAGGATCCTGAGACAGCACCTTCCAAACCCACAAATGCTAGCATCTAGAAGGACAAGGGCAGCAGACACATGGGAACACCACCCAGTTCCCCTCCAAGTCACTCACCATCTAACTTGGAACTATATCACCCTTCTATCAATGTTGTTGGGTCAAAATCCTGGAACTCCCTCCCTAACAGCACTGTGGATGTACTGACACCATGTGGACTGCAGTGGTTCAAGAAGGCAGCTCACCATCACCTTCTGAAGGGCAACTAGGGATGGGCAATAAATGCTGGGCAGCCAGTGACGCCCACATCTCTTGAATGATGAAGAAACAAGTACAGCATTGATGGAATACAGCATTGCTGGAAATGCCATGTATCTGAGATAAAATATTAAACCGAGATCTGTCTGTCCCCTGGTGGATATGAGTGATTTCACAACAATTATCAGAGATCTGCTGGTGTCCTGAGCAACATTTTTCCACCCACTAGCAGCGCTAACATAAATGAATTGGCCATTTATCTGATTTTGGTATTTTTGGTTGCAATGCTAACCAAAAATGACAGATACGTTCCTGAAAGCAATTCATTGGCTGTGAAACACTTTGGTCATTGATGCACCAACAATCAAACAAAGACTAGTTTGTATGCAAGAACAAATAGGCTTTTATTAGCAAAAGACTTGGAGCACTCCCATGCCGATGAACTGGTCCAGACTGAGGCAGGAGGGGTGGGGAGCAGTCGCCTTTATATCTGGACCGGGGGGGAGGAGTCCCGGGCAGGGCCGGCAGGGACGTGTCCAGGCATGTCACACACACAGGCAATAAGCTAACAGTGGTTTACCACAGTCAGTCTGAGTGTGTGAAAGATATTAAATAAAAAGTTCTGATGAAAGGCCATTGAAATAGCGGCATGGTGGCACAGTGGTTAGCATTGCTGCTTCACAGCGTTAGGGACCCGGGTTCGATTCCCGACTTGGGTCACTGTCTGTGTGGAGTTTGCACTTTCTCCCTGTGTCTGCGTGGGTTTCCTCCGGGTGCTCCGGTTTCCTCCCACATTCTGAAAGACGTGCTGGTTAGGTGCATTGACCTGAACAAGCGCTGGACTGTGGCGACGAGGGGAATTTCACAGTAACTTCATTGCAGTGTTAATGTAAGCCTACTTGTGATTAAGAAATAAACTTTACTCTTTTTTACCTTACCTGCAAATTTAGGCCGGATTTTCAGCTTGGGTGTGGCAGCCTGGCACTCAGATATATCCCAGGTCCCGACTCTGCTCCTGAACCATGTCACTCGTGTGATGCTATTTTTAAATGGAGAGATGGAGTTATAGAGATTTACAGCATGGAAACAGGCCCTTCAGCCCAACTTGTCTATGTCCTCCAGTTTTTACCACTAAGCTAGTCCCAATTGCCCGCATTTGGCCCATATCTCTCTCTACCTTACCCATGTAACTGTCTAAATGCTTTTTAAAAGACAAAATTGTACCCGCCTCTACTACTGCCTCTGGCAGCTCGTTCCAGACACTGTGTGAAAAAATTGCACCTCTGGACCTTTTTGTATTTCTCCCCTCTCACCTTAAACCTCTGCCCTCTAATTTTAGACTCCCCTACCTTTGGTAAAAGATGTCGACTATCTACCTTATCTGTGCCCCTCATTATTTTATAGACCTCTATGAGATCATCCCTAAGCCTCCTACGCTCAAGGGAAAAAAGTCCCAGTCTATCCAGCCTCTCCTTATAACTCAAACCATCAAGTCCCGGTAGCATCCTAGTAAATCTTTTCTGCACTCTTTCTCGTTTAATAATATATTTTCTTATAATAGGGTGACCAGAACTGTAGACAGTATTCCAAGTGTGGCCTTACTAATGTCTTGTACAACTTCAACAAGACGTCCCAACTCCTGTGTTCAATGTTCTGACCAATGAAACTAAGCATGCCAAATGCCTTCTTCACCACTCTGTCCAGCTGTGACTCCACTTTCAAGGAGCTATGAACCTGTACCCCTAGATCTCTTTGTTCTATAACTCTTCCCAACACCCTACCATTAACTGAGTAGATCCTGCCCCGATTTGATCTACCAAAATACATCACCTCACATTTATCTGAATTAAACTCCATGTAATGTAAATGGAATGGCTTGATTGGGCAGGAGGTGAGCTCAGTGCCCAATTAGGGGTGCTGAGCGCCTGCAGGAAGTGGGAGCTTCCTGTCTGGTGCCAGCGGCAAAGGCAGGTGGCGGCCATTTTGGAGGCTGCCTCTGTCTTGCCAAGGAGAGAAGGCAGTTGATGCACAGCACGTGACCCGGTGCTAGTTGACCCCTTTAATTTAATAAAATAACACATGGAAACGAACTTCAGTTTGCCCCACAGCGACCCTGACGTCTGCACACCAAAGTGGTAAGTTTCAGTCGCAAACAAGATTGAAATCCCATTCAGGACAGGCTCTTTAACCATCTCCTCAAGGAGCTTAAGGGACCATTAATTGGCGGCGAGCGGGTTTCCTGTTTCCCCAACCCCACCGCCATCCCCGCCCACCCCTATCACTGAAGGCCCTTTGGAAGTCACAAACTGTCCCAGAAGTGGCAGGATCCAGTGCTGCCCCTGGCAATGGCATTTTCAAATCATGCCCACACCCCACCTCCCCCCCCCCCCCCCCCCACCCGGCAACTGAAAATCCTGCCCCTCAGATGCTGCCTGACCTGCTGAGTATTTCCGGCATTTTCTATTTTCATGTGGCTGAACTCCCCACTAAGCGGGCCATTGTCTCTGTGCGCCATGAGCAATCTTTGCTCCTTGGAACGCAATGCCCCCGCCTTGCAGCATGTGTTTGCCAGACTGTTCCGTTAGTCTGCCTCACAATGTGTTTTTAACTGTGATTATTCCAATGAAAGCCCAGCCATAAAATTGCTTAATAGGGCTTCTGGAGGCAGCTAATCAGGTTATTTGTGTTTCCATTTCTCTCCTCACATGCGAAGATACTCAAAATATTCCACACTAAAAAAGATGCTAAAGGATCAAGTTACCCACAGTAGCCCGAAGTACATTAATTGGATACTTCAAACAGGGTTGTAAGCCGTGACACCAATCAGGGTGACAAGAGGTCATCTTGAGTAAGTCATTAAAGGCAACTTTAAGGATTTTAATAAGTGCAAAACCTCAGGGGCACTTATTGTTAAAAGAATCAGTGTAATGGCCACTGTTGGAAATTGGGGATGTGAGGAGCTCATTAAACCAATTCATTTTGGAAGGGTTAAGCATTTTGCGTCTTCTGTTATCAACCTTCATTGAAAGCTGATTTTATATTAGAAGCAACCTCTAAAAGAAATCTAGTCGGCAAGATGAGTTGGTGACGAAGATAATTAAATAGTGACAGCCTCCTTGTCTTTGATCATAATGGATTGAAATGTTCCACGGCTAAACGCTAAATCCTATTTGTTTAAACTCATGGTAAGATTATGTTTATTCTGTGTTAATAATGATGATGGTATCTTATTCAGGAAGCACCTTATGCAGTATAACTTATTGGGGCGGCACGGTGGCACATTGGTTAGCACTGCTGCCTCACAGCGCCATGGTCCCAGGTTCAATTCTGGCCTCGGACCATTGTCTGTGTGGAGTTTGCACATTCTCCCTGTGTCTGTGTGGGTTTCCTTCGGGTGCTCCAGTTTCCTCCCACATTCCAAACACGTGCGGGTTAAGTTAGGTCGATTACAGTAAGAAGTCTCACAACACCAGGTTAAAGTCCAACAGGTTTATTTGGTAGCACAAGCCACAAGCTTTCAGAGCGCTGCTCCTTCATCAGGTAAGTGGGAGTCGTGTTCACAAACAGGGCATATAAAGACGCAAACTCAATTTACAAGATAATGGTTGGAATGCAAGTCTTTACAGGTAATCAAAACTTAAAGGTACAGACAATGTCAGTAGTAGTGATGGTGACTCCACTGGTGACCCAAGGCCGGAATTGAACCTGGGTCCCTGGCGCTGTGAGGCAGCAGCGCTAACCCACTGTGCCACGCAAAGGTCCATTGACCTCGGGTGGGATCCCCTGGTTTTGGGGTGAGAATCCCACCCTTATTCTCTCATTCACACTGGCAGGTCAGACACACTGTTAGCAAGGGCAATAACAGCTTCTTGCTGCATTTTCTTTTTGAGGTTTAAATCTGGGTTCGTGCATCAGCAAGGACATCATTGCCCCATCGCGGGATGTGGGGTGATTAGGTGACCTGGAAGATTCAAATCTGTCTTTATGGAAAGAAGCGTCAAGGTTGGAGTTCTGAATTTTAAACTGTTGGGGAACATGCATATACAAAGCCATTGGTTTCTGCCTGTCCAACTCTTGATTCAGTGTCTACAGAGTGTCTGGGGGGTTTTACACATAGAGGAGAGTAATAGTTCAGTTTTTGTTCAGTGGACTATCTGTGTGGAGTTTGCACATTCTCCCCGTGTCTGCATGGGTTTCTGCCGGATGCTCCAGCTTCCTCTGAGTCCCAGGATGAGCAGGTTAGGTGGATTGACCATACTAAATGGCCCCTTAGTGTCCCAAGAGGTGTAGATTAGGGGGGAAAGCCATGGTAGATGTGTGGGGTTGCAGGGAATGGGCGGGAGAAAGGGCCTGAGTGAGATACTCTGTCAGCGAGTTGGTACAGACCCGATGGGCCGATTGGCCTCTTTTGCACTGTAGGGAATCTATGTTTAAGGTTACTTGCAGGGTAAGGCCAAGTCCTTTGATCGTAGGGCTGAGTAGCTGTGGTCTAGCTGACTTTTTATTCTTTCATGGGATGTGGGTCTCGCAGGATGGGCCAGCATTAGCTGCCCATCCCTAGTTGCCCATGTCTGAGGGCAGTTCAGAGTCAACCACATTGCTGTGGGTCTGGAGTCACATGTAGGTCAGACCGGGTAAGGACGGCAGATTTCCTTCCCTAAAGGATATTAGTGAACCAGGTGAGGTTTATGAAAATCAGCAATGGTTTCATGGTCATCAGTAGATTCTTAATTCCAGATTTTTTTTATTGAATTGAAATTCCATCCATCCCATACCATGGTGGGATTCGAACCCAGATCCCTATTACCTTGGACCTCTGAATTAAGAACAAAGAGCAGTACAGCACAGCAACAGGCCATTCGGCCCACTTTGCCTGTACCAACACATGACGCCTTTCTAAAATAAAGAACTTTTGCCTCTACACGGTCCGTATCCCTCTATTCCCTGCCTATTCATGTATCTGTCATGTATCTTAAACATTACTATGTATCTGCTTCTACCACCTCCTCCAGCAGCGCATTCCAGGAACTTACCATCCTCCATGTAAAAAATTTGCTTCTCATATCTCTTTTAAACTTTCCCCCTTTTATCTTAAATTTGTGTCCCTTAGTAATTGACATTTCTACCCTGGGAATGGTCCAAAGGCAATACCATTATGCCACCGCTTCTCCCTCCCCAAGCTTAGAAGAGTTCTGGGTGTTTGTCCAACTTGGACACACAGAGTGCCAGGCCCTCCCAAGGGTACATTTCAGTAGCGAGAGCCTCCCCTTGTTCTGCTGTGATACCCACTGGGGCATCTTTTGGGAGACTACTCACATGGAGCCCTATTGGACTGGCCGACATTTTCCTCACAATTTCCAGCGTTCAGGCCTGGGATGATCTATTTTATTCCAATGGGAACACATTGGTCTCCGACTGTTCGCCTTTACGGGCTCGCACACTCCTTTGTGTTTTCAATTCCAGGTGATGGGGTGGGGTGGTCCTTTCCTATTTCCTTTGCCCTGCTTATCTTTCCAATGCTGAATGGGGATGGTTAGAAAAGGGGTCTGCCTGAGTTCCCAGGCCCATGGGTGAGATTGTAGCTGTCTGCAGTGACTGCTGCATCCCAGGCTGTGAAGATTCTCTGCCCATCCAAGCACATCCGCAGGCTGAAGGGTAAGCGGTTTTCAAATTCCTCCAACAATATTAACTCCTACAGCCCCTCATAAGTGTGTGGGACTCCTCAGGACTCCTCAGGTTGGGGAGGCGATGGCCTTGCAGTATTATTGCTGGATTATAATCCAGAAACTCAGCTAATGTTCTGGGGACCCGGGTTTGAATCCCGCCACGGCAGGCGGTGGAATTTGAATTCAATAAAATAAAATTTGGAATTGAGAATCTACTAAGAACCTAAGAACATAAGAAATAGGAGCAGGAGTAGGCCATCTAGCCCCTCGAGCCTGCCCCGCCATTCAATAAGATCATGGCTGATCTGAAGTGGATCAGTTCCACTTACCCGCCTGATCCCTATAACCCCTAATTCCCTTACCGATCAGGAATCCATCTATCCGTGATTTAAACATATTCAACAAGGTAGCCTCCACCACTTCAGTGGGCAGAGAATTCCAGAGATTCACCACCCTCTGAGAGAAGAAGTTCCTCCTCAACTCTGTCCTAAACTGACTCCCCTGTATTTTGAGGCTGTGCCCTCTAGTTCTAGCTTCCTTTCTAAGTGGAAAGAATCTCTCCACCTCTACCCTATCCAGCCCCTTTATTATCTTATAGGTCTCTATAAGATCCCCCCTCAGCCTTCTAAATTCCAACGAGTACAAACCCAATCTGCTCAGTCTCTCCTCATAATCAACACCCCTCATCTCTGGTATCAACCTGGTGAACCTTCTCTGCACTCCCTCCAAGGCCAATATATCCTTCAGCAAATAAGGGGACCAATACTGCACACAGTATTCCAGCTGCGGCCTCACCACTGCCCTGTACAGATGCAGCAAGACATCTCTGCTTTTATATTCTAGCCCCCTTGCGATATAGGCCAACATCCCATTTGCCTTCTTGATCACCTGTTGCACCTGTAGACTGGGTTTTTGCGTCTCATGCACAAGGACCCCCAGGTCCCTTTGCACTGATGACCATGAAACCATTGTCGATTGTTGGAAAAAACCCATCTGATTCACTAATGTCTTTTAGGGAAGGAAATCTGCCGTCCTTACCTGGTCTGGCCTACATGTGACTCCAGAGCCACAGCAATGTGGTTGACTCTCAACTGCCCTCTGAACAAGGGCAACTAGGGATGGACCAGTAGAAATTACCCAGTATTTTACCTATGTTTGTATAATAAGGGATACATTTTTTACTGAAACTTCCTGTCGGCATGCTAGAATTTATCATTGGGTAATAAATGCTGGCCAACCAGTGGTGCCCATGTCCCACGAATGAATAAAAAAAAGACATTACCCACCGGTCAGATGCGATTTGCTTCAGCTGTTCAAGCTCGAGGTAGTTTTGTGTGAGTTTCTCACAAGCGTTCTGGAATTTCTGGCAATGTGCCTTCAGGACGAACCTGCAGACACTGCAGATAGCAGCCTTGGCCTGCTCATACTTCAAGGATGCACCAGGAGACGGCATGGAGTAGACCTCTTGGGCCCTCCCTGACAGCTGCCCTTGAGTCAAAAATCCCCAGATATCCGTGAGCCTTTTAGCTGTGCTGTTACTTTCTCAAATGTGGCAGAAAGAGACTCCACTCGCTTTGAATTTGAGAATGAATCCAGCATACCTGAGGGTCTCAGGGAGTGGTTCCAGGTTAGGGAGATAAAGCGGTGCTACCGGGTAGAGAGGCTTTCACTCACAGCTTCCAGCTGCCCTGGGCTCCCTCTTCCTTTCAGCTGTGTGTTCCATTTCCAATTTTCAGAACTGGCATTCTTCTCTCTCCTTTTCTCTCTCACTCTCTCTTTCTCTCTCTCTCTCTCTTTCTCTCTCTCCTATTCTCTTTATCTCTCTCTCTCTCCTATTCTTTCTTTCTCTCTCCTATTCTCTCTCTCCCACATATTCTCTCTTTCTCTCTCTCACATTCTCTCTTTCTCTCCTATTCTCTCTTCCTCTCTCTCTCTATCTCTCACTCCTATTCTCTCTCTCCTATTCTCTCTTTCTCTCTCTTTCTCTCCTATTCTCTCTTTCTCTCTCTCTTGCTCTCTCCCATTCTCTCTTTCTCTCTCTCTCTCCTCCTATTCTCTCTTCCTCTCGCTCTCTCTATTCACTCGTTCTTGCTCTTTTATTCTCTCTCTCTCTCTTTCTTTCTCTCTCTCCTATTCTCTCTTTCTCTCTATCTCTCTCTCTCCTATTCTCTCTTTCTTTCTCCTATTCTCTCTCTCTCTCTTTCTCGAAATGCCAGTTGCATTCTGAGCTTTCCTGCCTTCAAATTGTGCCGGGGAAGGGATTCGGAGTCATGGTTGAGCCTCACATCTGCCTGTTCTGTCGGATATGTGAGATCCGAGTCTTCTACCAACAACTGTATCAGTTCACTTCACTTTACTGGGTGCCTTTAACTGCACCTCCCTAGCTACAGATTTCAGCAGCTTTGTGCTAAGTGATGTCAATGTTTCATCGTTTAGGTCTCCTTGCTTGATACACATCTGGGCAGCAAAAGTTGCCATTTTCCTAGTGTTAGAGAAATGGAATTTGCTGTGCATGGTTATTTGCGTTTTTAAATTAATTCCAGCCCCAGAGTTTTTCCCTTTGTTTTCCAATTGGCTGTTTTATATCAGATTTGGCTCCTGTCTTAACTTGGATTTGGGTCAAATTCAAATAGGTTATCCTGGATTTGAGCTCCCAATTTCCATTATGGACAGGAGAGGAATTAATTTAAACACCACCAATTTCTCTCCTCACTGCCCATCGATAACCAGAAAGGTGTTTTGATCTGTTTCCTTGGTGGCCTTTTTCCCAATCCCTTGGTTTTTGTGTGATTAAGTCTTTTGCCTCAGGGCGCCAGGGACCCAGGTTCACTTCTGTTCACAAACAGGACATATAAAGACACAGACTCAATTTACAGAATAATGGTTGGAATGTGAATACTTACAGCTAATCAAGTCTTTAAGATACAAGCAATGTGAGTGGAGAGAGCATTAAGACAGGTTAAAGAGATGTGCATTGTCTCCAGACAGGACAGCCAGTGAGACTCTGCAGGTCCAGGCAAGCTGTGGGGATTACAGATAGTGTGACATGAACCCAATATCCCGGTTGAGGCCGTCCTCATGTGTGCGGAACTTGGCTATCAGTTTCTGCTCAGCGACTCTGTGCCACTGTGTGTCGTGAAGGCCGCCTTGGGGAACGCTTACCCGAATATCAGAGGCCGAATGCCCGTGACCGCGGAAGTGCTCCCCAACAGGAAGAGAACAGTCTTGCCTGGTGATTGTCGAGTGGTGTTCATTCATCCGTTGTCGCAGCGTCTGCATGGTTTCCCCAATGTACCATGCCTCGGGACATCCTTTCCTGCAGCGTATCAGGTAGACAACGTTGGCCAAGTTGCAAGAGTATGTACCGTGTACTTGGTGGATGGTGAACAGAATTCCCACTCACCTGAAGAAGGAGCTTAAGGCTCCGAAAGCTTGTGGCTTTTGCTACCAAATAAACCTGTTGGACTTTAACCTGGTGCTGTTAAACTTCTTACTGTGTTTACCCCAGTCCAACGCTGGCATCTCCACATCAGCATTCATTTCCCATCCCTAGTTCCTCTTGGAGGGCAGTTGAGAGTCAACCACATTGCTGTGACTCTATATAGGCCAGACCAGGTAAGAACGGCAGATTTCCTTCCCTAAAGGACATTAGTGAACCAGATGATTTTTCCCGACAATCGACAAGGGTTTCATAGTCATCAGTAGATTCTTAATTCCAGATATTTTTTACTGAATTCAAATTCCACCATCTGTCGTGGCGGGATTCGAACCCGGTTCCCAAAACATTAGTTGTGTTTCTGGATTAATAGTCTAGCGATAATACCACTGGAGCATCACCTCTCCCTTGCGTGTGTCAGTTGTGCTGGTTAGGTGCATTGATCTGGACAGGTGCCGGAGTGTGGCGACTAGGGGAATTTCACAGTAACTTCATTGCAGTGTTAATGTAAGCCTCACTTGTGACACTAATAAATAAACTTTTAACATTTTACCGGGGAAAGGAAGAATTTTGTGCCGTCAAAGGCTGAATCGTGCCTGAAAAATGGGTGCTCCCCAGCCCAATTTATTCTCCTGTGAGCTGCACGTGTGGAGGGAGCACAGATTGAAGCTTTAGCAGCACCTTCAGTATGAGGGACATTTGTTCAGGATGAATACTCGCCAATGGTGGTTGGTGTGCTACCATACGATCCGCGAACTCGGAGGTTGCTTTGGAACATAGAACCAGAGAAACTGGAAGCAGGAGTAGGCCATTCGGCCCTTTGAGCCTGCTCCGCCATTCATTCTGATCATGGCTGATCATCAAATTCAATATCCTGACTCCCCACACCACCCTACCCATAATCGCTTGATCCCTTTAGCCCCAAGAGCTATATCTAATTTCTTCTTGGCTTTGGTTTGTCACAAGGTGTTCACTCATTGCGTGTGCTACTAAACTTACTGACAAATGAAGGAATAAGATAAATACGTGTATTTTAACGTACAACTAACAGGTCACGGGTTTTGGGTGTCGAAGGGTTGGTTGTGTGTGCGGTGACAGAATGCATTGCACAGAGGAGCTTTGTCTGTGAACAGTCACTGCTTATTACAGAGAGGAGTTCAACTGAAAAGTAGGGCATGCCCCCCCGGGACTTCCCCTGTGAAAATCGTACCTCGTCTCAGTGAGTTAAATGAAGAATACAAGGGGGAATCCCGTTGTGCTTTCCCCTGGGCGGCCCTTAGGAAAAACAATGCGCTGAATATCCCCTTAAAATAAACCGTAACACCGGAGAGTTCCATGGGGAACGTTAGATCAGATTACACAGAGGACCCTCTGTACTTGGCACAAACCAGTTCAACTCAACTGAAGAAAATGATGCTTTTAGCCGGGGACCTGAATATTCAGCTATACTGTTGCTGCCACCTGCAGTTTGACACAAGCAATGCGAGTCAAATTGTACTTATCCCATCCCCTTTGTTCTTTTTCTCACCGTGTACCCCCAACCCCCGACCTTTCTCGCTTGTTTAAAACCTATTACAGGGGAGGCAATGGCCTAGTGGTATTATCGCTAGACTATTAATCCAGAAACTCAGCCAATGTCCTGGGGATCCTGGTTCAAATCCCGCCATGGTAGATTATTAATCCAGAAATTCAGCCAATGTCCTGGGGATCCTGGTTCAAATCCCGCCATGGTAGATTATTAATCCAGAAATTCAGCCAATGTCCTGGGGATCCTGGTTCAAATCCCGCCATGGTAGATTATTAATCCAGAAATTCAGCCAATGTCCTGGGGATCCTGGTTCAAATCCCGCCATGGTAGATTATTAATCCAGAAACTCAGCCAATGTTCTGGACACCCGGGTTCAAATCCTGCCACAACAGATGGTGAAATTTGAATTCAATAAAAAATATCTGGAATTAAGAATCTATTGATGACCATGAAACCATTGTCGATTGTTGGAAAAACCCATCTGGTTCACTAATGTCCTTTAGGAAAGGAAATCTGCCATCCCTACCTGGTCTGGCCTACATGTGATTCCAGAGCCACAGCAAAATGGTTGACTCTCAACTGCCCTCTGAAATGGTTGAGCAAGCCACTCAAGGATGGACGTTCAAGGACGATTAGGGATGGCCCAGCCAGTGACGCCCCTGTCCTACAAATGAACAAAATAAATCTCCACCTTTCCCCAGGGCTGAGAAAAAAATCCTCAAACTGTGTGTTTCTCTATCCGCAGATGCTGTCCGATCCGCTGAGTATTTCAGGCGCTTTCTGTCTTTATTTACCATTTCCAACCCCCAGAGTGTTTGGGTTTTTTTGGGGGTTTTTTTGAAGAAAGGGGGCATTTTCTTTTCGCTGTTGGCAAGACTTTGGGTGCCACTGGTGTGCACAGTGCAAACAGTTTCATCCTCGGTGTGATGGGGCTATTACACCATCATCTCCATGCCCACAAATCAATATCTTTACACTTTAGGTTGGATGGGTTAATGGTGGGATGTAGATAGGTTCAAATAGAAGCTGAGGCAGGTGGATGTTTGGAGTGGACTCCCTTTGTCAGAACAAACTGTGGACAGGGTGTCTGCCATCCTGGCATTGCCCTACCAGAGACTAGTGGACCTTCCCAGTTTATGTCAGCAGTTAGAATCATAGAATCCCTGCGGAGGAGACCATTCAGCCCAATGAGTCTGCATCAACTCTTTGACAGAATACCTTACCTAGGCCCTCTCCCCCATCCTGACCCCGTAATCCCACACATTTCCCATCTAACCTACACACCTTTGAACACTAAGAGGCAACTTACCATGGCCAATCAGCCTAACTTGCACATCTTTGGACCCTAAGAGGCAACCTACCGTGGCCAATCCGCCTAGCCTGCACATCTTTGGATCTAAGGGTAATTCAGCATGGCCAATCCACCTAACCTGCACATCTTTGGACTGTGAGAGGAAACCGGAGCACCCGGAGGAAAACCCACGCAGTCACGGGGAATGTGCAAATGAGGAATGTGCAAACTCCACACATAGGGTCGAAATTTCCCGCCATGCCCGCCACAGGAATCATAGCGGGCGAGGGGTGGAGCTTGGAAAGGTCCATCGAACTTGGGTGGGATTTTCCAGTTTCGGGGTGAGCAAAGCTGGAAAATCCCACCCCTACAGTTACCCAGGGCTGGAATTGAACCCGGATCCCTGGCTCTGTGAGGCAGCAGTGCTAACCACTGTGCCACCGTGCCTGCCGCCCATCTGTTGTTTAAATATCAGTCCAGAGTTGCTGGCTGCGTTTTCAGTGTCTGCTCGCTAGTCTCTTCCTTGCATTGCCGCCCACTGCTGCAGCTACTCGCATGTTCTTTGTTCCCTCTACATCGTTAATTGCTTGTTCTTTCCTTTGTGTGCTGCAACCTTCAGTCATTGACTGATCTCTCATTTACTTTGATGGATGTTCTGGGTAATTCCCAGGGTTAGTCTCCCTCTGACGGTTTACTCTCCCGGTCCTTTCTGGCACTCTGAGTCGACCCCAAATGAAAGCAACATCCTCGGGGAGGCTGCAAATCAGATATAGAAGGAGAAGGGCTGCAAAGACCCAGCTGGTCACGCAGGGAGAGAGAAAGAGAGCTAATATTTCCTTGTCATCGGAACTGGGAAAGGTTAGGGATGTAACAGGTCGCAAGCACCGAAACACTTGTTTCACCCTTTCCAGTTCTGCAGAAGCGGGAAGCCAGGAATGTTGCTGTTGGGACAGTTTTGTTTCTGAATCTGCCCTAGCTCGGAGCTGAGGAAACAGTTCCCCATAACCACTGCCGTGTAGCTAGGTGCCAAGGCTGCAGAAATGGTCAAAGAACATCTTTGCCAGTGTAGGAAATCAGTTTATTTATTTATTTTCCACAGGTAAGGCTTGCATTGACACTGCAATGAAGTTACTGTGAAATTCCAGCGCCTGTTCGGATCAATGCACCAAACCAGCAAGTCTTTCAGATTGTGGGAAGAAACTGAAGCACCCGGAGGAAACCCACGCAGACACGGGGAGAACATGCAAACTCCACACTGACAGTGACCCAAGCTGGGAATCGAACACGGGTCCCTGGCACTGTGAGACAGCAGTGCTAACCACTGTGCCACCATAGGATAAATGGAAGACCGATCATCCCAGCATGTGCCAGCTAGTGCCACTGAAAGTAAGAATTACTGTCATTTGGAAGTATACAAACGTATGGTCAACCAGTCCCCATGTCGGAGTGGTGGTGCCATTGTATTTGTGGCTGCACCTCCCTTTGGGAAGGTGAACCAGTGACACTAATTATCTACCAAAGTGAGGCACGTTCACCTCAGTCTCTGAGTGTCTCTCCTGGTGGTTCACCTGATCTGATGATATAAGTCATCCTCACCTTTCGGACATGTTGGAGGAGATGGGATCCCCGTAAATCTCCCGGACTAGCAGACATTTCACATGGTTCTTTATCCTTCAACTGCAGAAACCAGGGCCAGAAATTTAATGGGGAGGCGATGGCCAAGTGGTATTATTGCTAGATTATTAATCCAGAAACTTAACTAATGCTCTGGAGACCTGTGTTCGAATCCTGCCACGGCAGATAGTAGAATTTGAAATCAATTTTTTAAAAATCTGGAATTAAGAATCTACCAATGACCATGAAACCATTGTCGGAAAACCCATTGGTACACTTTCCTTTAGGGAAGGAAATCTGCCATACTTAGCTGGTCTGGCCTACATGTGACTTCAGAGCCACAGCAATGTGGTTGACACTCAACTGCCCCCTGAACAAGGGCAACTACGGATGGGCAATAAATGCTGGCCAGCCAATGACACCCATGTCCCACAAATTAATTTAAAAGAAATTCTCGTCTGACCCGCTGCAGGAATCGTAGCAGGCGAGACAGAAAATCGATGGGTCATTTAAAGGTCTGTTGACCTGAGGCAGGAATTTCAGGTCTCGGGCTGCATGTGGCCAAAAGGTCCTGCCTCATGACTGTCACTCCCCTACAAAGAAAAACCTTCCAGATCACCGCTCCTCTTTTGGTCAGCCTCACTATCCAAAGTCCCTGAGCTTATTAAAAAAGAAATAACTGCAGGAAATACTCAACAGGCTTGGTAGCCTCTGTGGAGGAACAATCAGAGTTAACAAAGAACAGCACAGCACAGGAGCAGGCCCTTCGGCCCACCAAGCCTGCGCCGACACATGTTGCCTTTCTAAAAGTTTCAGGCCAACGATCTTACATCAGAATTTCCCCACCTCATTGCATTGTGAAATCTGACCCAAATCCGACTTTGGATAACTGTATGGGTGGGATTTTCCGGCCACGCTCGTCCCGAAACTGGAAAATCCTGCCCGAGTTCAATGGACCTTTCCAAGCCCCTCGCCCGCTACGATTTCCGTGATGGGCATGACAGGAAAATTCGCCCCTATGTGTGGCGTTTGCACATTCCCCATTTGCACATTCCCCACCTCATGGCAACCTCACCCCCCCCCCCCCACCCTCCACTCCACCACCCCACCCCCCCCCCCCCACCCCTCCCCACCCACCTCCTGTTGGCAAAGCCAGTCTGATCCCACCTATGGAGGCTTGAGGGGTCCCCTTTTTCCACTTTCCATGCCCTTCACATCAGTTACTCTGAGTCCTCAAGGGTTAACACCAAGATTTCAGTGAGAAACAACGTGGTGGGCCAGATTGTTAAATATAACAGAGGTATAAAGAACACTGCGTCCCGTAAAACCGCCCATCGGAGAGGATTCCACAAACACTCGCTCGGTACAAAACAAGCATTATTGTTAAAATGATAAATAAACACCATTTTCTGAAGTAGTTTCTGTCAGGAAGCATTTGCTTTCTCTCAATGCTCAGCAGGGTGGGTGAATCTGGATTGCATCAATCTCCTGTGAACTGCACTCATTTCCTCTCCCTCAGCCGGGCCAAATCCTCAAGGAGGGGACCAGTGTTACTAATTAAAACAAGCCTCTGACTTTCAGAGCATGACACCAGGGAGCCATGCACTCGGCTGCTTTCGAGAGCATTGAATGCTCCCAGGTACACACCCACTGGGATTTTGCTGAGGGAGGGGGCAGCAGAATTCATTTGCAGCCTTAATCCCCTCATAACGGGTTACTAGGCAGCAAAACTTTGGAATTATCCTGAGGAATATCCCATTGGGAATCAGGAAACGTAAACTGGGAAATAAAAGATCCTCGAATAATCGATGGTACATCTGATGGCGTTTTAATGAGATCTGTGAGACACACAAGTACGTTTGCGAAATACAGACTGCTTCTTCCTCAACATTATTACTTTATTTCCAAGATTCTTGCCCTTCTCCTCCACTCCATCGCTGGGTTTGATTTGATTTGATTTATTACTGGCACATGTATTGGGATACGGTGAACAGTATTGTTTCTTGCGCGCTATACAGACAAAACATACCATCCATAGAGTACATAGGGGAGAAGGAACGGAGAGGGTGCAGAATAATGAGCGCAATTGATCGGTAAGGTACCATCAGGCCTAATCAGCAAGAATAGCGGTGCAGGGAGTGATGGGGGGGGGGGGGGGGGGGGGGGGCAGGGGGTGGGGGGGATGGGAATTGGCCGCACCAATTAGCTCCTTTTACACTGGCTTCAATTGAAATTCCCAAATACACTTAAAGGGGGGAATTTTCCTGTCCCGCTGGCACGGGAATCGTAGCAGGCAGGGGACAGACCATGTAAAGGTCCGTTGACCTCGGGCAGGACTTTCCGGTTTTAGAGTGAGTGAGGCCGGAAAATCCCGCCCAAAATGTCAGAAAACGTAAGTGCCACAATACCTGAGACGCAAAGGGCATGGTCATAGAATCGCTTACAGTGCAGAAGGAGGCCATTCAGCCCCTCAAGTCTGCACTGGCCACAATCCCACCCAGGCCCTATTCCCGTAACCCCACATTTACCTTGCTAATCCCCCTGACATTAGGGTCATTTTAAAATAGCCAATCAACCTACCCAGCACATCTTTGGACTGTTGGAGGAAACCGGAGCACCCGGAGGAAACCCACGCAGACACGGGGAGAATGTGCAAACTCCCCACAGACAGTCGCCCAAGGCCAGAATTGAACCTGGGTCCCTGGTGCTGTGAGACAGCAGTGCTAACCACTGTGCCATTGTGCTGCCCCACTATGTTATTCAATAGTTATTTGTCACAGCTACTGGCTATATTATTGTGAGCTTCACAATCTGTCCTCCAACACAAGCGCCTCATGTTTTTGTCAGCAAATTGTTAATCGATTCTAAAGGCTGGGCTCACAGGTTTCAGAGACTGACCCTCATGACTGTCCCAATCCATAAGGTCCAGGACAATTTAATGACCCTGATTTAAAAATCAGGTGACATGGTAGCACAGTTGCCATTGACAATTTCCCTCTGCTTTCTATTCATCTCATCAATTCAATAGTTAATATTTCCAGTCTGCGTCCCATGAGCTTTAGTTTCAGTTGCCATTCTTGCTGTCAGTGGTAGTTGGTGAGAACTCAATCAATATCAGACTCAAGGGGCGCAGAATTGAACTCAGTTTGAGTTATTTGGATTTGCATTCCTTTGTTCCTTTAGGGTTGTGGAGCCACCGAACAGCAAAGCACATCCCTCCTCATTACGATCAA
The DNA here is from genome assembly GCF_964213995.1 of Mustelus asterias. Classification (NCBI taxonomy): domain Eukaryota; kingdom Metazoa; phylum Chordata; class Chondrichthyes; order Carcharhiniformes; family Triakidae; genus Mustelus; species Mustelus asterias. Next base: position 16,544,325 of record NC_135812.1, read on the forward strand.
CCATTATCTGGTGGCCATTTGGCATCAGAACAGAGAAGCCAAAGGGGAGGAATTTCTGTGACTGTGTTCCCCAACCCTTGGTTCTCCATTTGTTCATTATTTGTGATTAGCGCTGCTGCCTCACTGCGCCAGGGACACGAGTTCGATTCCTGGCTTGGGTCACTTTGCGGAGTCTGCACGTTCTCCCCGTGTCTGCTTGGGTTTCCTCCGGGTGCTCCCGTTTCCTCCCACAGTCCGAAAGACGTGCTGGTTAGGTGCATTGGCCATGCTAAATTCTCCCTCAGTGTACCTGAACAGGCGCCGGAGTGTGGCGACTAGGGGATTTTCACAGTAACTTCATTGCAGTGTTAATGTAAGCCTACTTGTGACACTAATAAATAAACTTAAAAGAAAAGCTTCCACATCACATTCTCATTAAAACATTTTTAAAAGTTTAATGAGACTGTCTAATTTGTTTGAGTAAAAAAGATCAAGTTTGGTGTAATGAGGGACACCCTGTAATTACTCCCAGGAATTGGTTACGCGATGCATCCATTAGTTTAACCGTTCCATAACAGAATCTACAAAAAGATCAGCAATTGGATTCTGTCACTCATTCACCGTGTTGCAGTGGTGTGTTCCCTGTGTCCACAATGATTGCTCTATGTTCTAAGAGGTTAACTTGTGAGATTGTATCCGTCTGCTGACGTTTCCAGGTACAAAGTATTGATCTATCGGCTAACTGACACAATCCAAGTCATTCTGATTTACAAAGGAAGGTCTCACGCTTTCCTGATTCAAGAGCTAGAACGTGAGCCCTGTGTGGGAAAAGGAACAAACGGCTGAGATTGGGAGCGGTGATCGAGAGGCCGTGAAGGAGCAGCTAGTTGGCAACTCGGACTTTCAAATGCTCAGCTTCATCACTTTGACAGCCAAAACCCATGACCACAGGGCGGTCAGTTCCTCAGAGGCACTGGAACATAACGTCACCTGAATTAACCGTTACCTTTATATGATTGTCCACTGCTTGGATTTTAATCCACAAGACTTTCAAATTGCAGAGGAATTTGTGCATGTCCTTGTTTCATACACCCACCTCCTCCCCCAACATTCATCCACTCCTCTCCCCCAATGCCTGAAATCACACACCCCCCATGCCAGCAATTCTCCCCCACAAGTACCTGTAGCACTCTCCCCGCCCCCCCCCCCCCCCCCCCAGTGCCTGCATCCTCCCAGTGCCTGCATCCCACAGTGCCTGCACACCCAATTCCTGCAACCCCCCTCCCAGTGCCTGCACTCCCCCCAGTGCCTGCACCCCCGAGTGCCCGCATCCCCCTCCCAGTGCCTGCACTCCTCCCAGTGCCTGCACCCCCCCCTGTGCCTACCTCCCCCCAGTCTGCATTTCCCTTCCAATGTCTGCATCCCCCCAGTGCCTGCATCCCCCCAATCACTTTATCCCCCCAGTGCCTGCATCCCCCCAATCACTTTATCCCCCCAGTCCCTGCATCCCCCCAGTCCCTGCATTCCCCCAGTCTGCACTCCCCTCCTAGTGTCTGCATCCCTCCAGTGCCTGCATGCCCCCAGTCTGCACTCCCCTCCTAGTGTCTGCATCCCCCAGTGCCTGCATCCCCCTGTTCCTGCATCCCCCCAGTCCCTGCATTCCCCAGTCTGCATTCCCTTCCCAGTGTCTACATTCCCCTCCCAGTGTCTACATTCCCCTCCCAGTGTCTACATTCCTCTCCCAGTGTCTGCATCCCTCACCCAGTCCCTGCACACCCGCCGCATTCCCCCCCCCCCCGCCCCTCCATGTCTGCATCCTCCCCCCCTCTCCCCTCACCCCCTGCATTCCTCTTCCTCATCAAATTCCTTACTCCATATTGAATATATGGCGGACGGGGTGGTCCGGTCCCTTGAGTTTCCCCTGTTCAATTACTACTCCTGCCCACTGGTATTGATGCCTCTCCTGCCACTTTTGTGTGCCAGACACTAAAGAGCTTGAGATATTGCAGTTTCAAATCACCACCCAGGGAGGGGGGTGGGGGGAGGGGAGGGGCGGGGTGGGGGTGGGTGGGTGGGAGGGGTATTGGAAGAGCAAGGAAATTACCTTCCCCCCAAATTGTAAAAAGAAGTCAGTAACTAAAGGTCGGACTGTACAATGAATGTGACCATGTGTGTGTCTCACATACGTCTCGAGAAATAAAGACAGAAAATGTTAGTCCTGATATGTCGCTTGTATTGGTACCCAGACGATTATCTGTAAAATCTCGGGGATTTGGGAATTAGGATCTTTATCCTGCATTCTCATTTCCAGCATGCTAATCCTTCAACAATTCCATTGAGGAGATTATCAGACTGTCCATCTCATTAGGTAACTACAAAGCATACCAAACTCTCCCTGTTTATTGTGTGGGGGTGTGTGAGTAATATTCCCACTGTTTTGGAGTGGAATGCTGTTAAGGTAACAAATATGCTAATTGCAGTTAATGAATGTTTAATGATCATCACCAGTTAAAGTGTTCCAGATTCATAGAATCCTACAGTGCAGAAAGAGGCCATTCAGCCCATTGAGCCTGCACCGACAACAATCCCACCCAGGAACTATCCCCATAACCTCACATATTCACCCTGCTAATCCCCCTGACATTAAGGGGCAATTTAGCATGGCCAATCGACCTAACCTGCACATCTTTGGAGTGTGGGAGGAAACCGGAGCACCAGGAAGAAACCCATGCAGACACTGGGAGAACGTGCAGACTCTGCACAGAAGTCACCCCGAGGCTGGAATTGAACCGGGTCCCTGGCGCTGTGAGGCAGCAGTGTTAACCACTGTGCTGCCCAACATAGTGAAAATCAAGCAAAGAACTTCCAATAACTCGACAGTGCTTCATAGGCACTCGTTCCACTTACACAGAAGCCTCTGAACAAGTTAGGAGTCCACCCTGTTCTCATCTCTTGCCAGTGTTTGAAAGGCTCCTTAACCCAGCTCTTCATTCAGTGGCCTTAGGGATTGGTGTTACCCGAGTTTGCAGCAACTATTTCTTATGGGCTTTTTGCAGTGGTTAGCACTGCTGCCTCACAGCACCAAGGATCTGGGTTCAATTCCGGCCTCAGGTGACTGTCTGTGCGGAGTTTGCACATTCTCCCCAAGTCTGTGTGGGTTTCCTCTGGGTGCTCCAGTTTCCTCCCACACTCCATAGATGTGCGGATTAGGTAGATCGGCCATGCTAAATTGCCCGTTAGTGTCTGGGAATAGGTCTGGTTGGGATGCCCCATTGGAGAGTCGATGGGCCAAATGGCCACCTTCTGCACTGTAGGGATTCTGTGATTCTATGGCCAGGTTGCCAAGAAGTGGAAAATGGAGATCTTTTCAGACTGGAAGGGTAGATTAGTTGGTGAGATGACCCTTCCCCACTGCCTTTGCTGTGGTTTCTTTTACACAGCTCCTTGTCGCACACTATAGAGGAAGCCTGGGAGATGGGCTGCTCGCTTGACCTATCACTTGAAGATATCACTGATGCGGGTTCAGCCCATGGGCTGGGGAACTGATGGGGAACCCGTGTTGTTTCTGAGGGCAAGGGCTGGCCGGATTAAGTGGGGCCTTAATCGGCCAGTGTTGGACCATCCCTGGGATTTAGGACCCCTCTGGGATGAGATCCCATCCAATGAGAGCTACCAGTCTCTGCCACCCAATCATAGACTGGCTGCTCTCCATTAAAGGCACCCGGAACAGTAACGTGCCCGGGGAGGGGGTCTAGGATTGCTGAGGAACACGGGACCCTGCTGAGTGAGGCTGGTTTGCGGGGGGGTGGGGGGGGAGTGGGGGTGGAGGGGGGGGGGGTGGAGGGGGGGAGCATGGGGGGCAGGGTGGTCGGAGGCAATGGCAAGGGTTGGCATTTAGTGGCCATGTTTCTGCCCAATGCCAGGTCCATCAATTGGCACTAAATGCCTTTGGAAGAGGGACACCCCCTAAAAGGCCACAGGCAAACCAGATAGGGCAGGCTGGATGGTCTTCTGGGGGCATGGGGATGCTGCGGCACTTACATTTAATCATTGAGCCCCCACTAAACCCCAGTGTGTTCAGGGATAATTGGTGTCAATTAGCACCAGAGTAACGAGTGGGTCAGTTCCTCTCATGGGGCCCTTTCCTGCTTCTGACCTATTCACAGGAGGTTTACCCACCTTTAGGACACTGACATTTAGCTGCTCCTGTAATTAAGAGGATCTGGCCACAATGCGCCCTGTCGCGATGGGCCGCATTATAGCCCAACATAGAATTATAGAATCCTACAGTGCAGAAGGAGGCCATTTGGCCTACCAAGTCTCATCCAGGCCCTGCTCCCATAACCCCATGCATTTACCCAAGCTTGTCCCCCTGATACTAAGGGGCAATTTAGCACGGCCAATCCACCTAACCCGCACATCTTTGGACAGTCACTAATAAATCCAACAGGGAATTCTGGAGAAACCCCTTTACCAGAGAGTGATTGGAATGCGGACCACACTATCACAGGGAGTAGGCGAGGCGAATAGCATGGACGGAAAAGGGAGAGAGATAGAAAAGGGGTTGAAGATGGGTTGGAGGAGGCTAGCGTGAAGCATTAACATCAGCCTGTTAGGCCGAACTGCCTGTTGCTTTGTATAATTTCCTCGTGATTTGCTTTCTGTCAATCTCCTGACACACCCTCTGTGGAACATTGACCCTAAAGAAGATATTTAGGATTCGCAATGAAGGGAAGGAAAGACATTGGAGACATTCAGAAAGCAAGGGAAGGTATATGTGGGAGGTATATTTTCCTCTATTCTCTATCATGAAATTATAACCATAGGTAGAATCTACTCATAATTCACCGCCTATTAATTCAAAGTAACTGGCTGATTCAGCTTCGGACATTTTTTTGTGACATTTTTTCTGACATTTGTGTGACACCCACACCCACACACATACACACACACACATACCATGCATACAGAGGCAGCACAGTGGCACAGTGGTTAGCACTGCTGCCTTACAGCGCCAGGGACCCGGGTTCGATTCCCGGCTTGGGTCACTGTCTGTGTGGAGTTTGCATGTTCTCCCCGTGTCTGCGTGAGTTTCCTCCGGGTGCTCCGGTTTCTTCCCACAGTCCGAAAGACGTGCTGGTTAAGGTGCATTGGCCATGCTAAATTCTCTCTCAGTGTACCCGAACAGGCGCCGGAGTGTGGAGGCTAGGGGATTTTCACAGCAACTTCATTACAGTGTTAATGTAAACCTACTTGTGACACTAATAAATAAACTTTAAAGCACACACATGCACCCTCACATGCAAATACACACGTACGTGCCTGCACACACACATGTGCACACACACACATACAAACAAACACACACATTCGCTCACTCCACTGGTCACAATATCCCATTTGTCTCTAGTTTACCCGAACAGGAAGCCAAGGTTGTTGAACATAATGACCTTTACTTCCAGGGCTACTGACAATCTTCAGAGAACAGAGTCTTGTTGAAGCATCCTCCCTCCTGATTTACACTGGCAAGGGTTAGGGAGAGGGTTCAGACTGCAGTGTCTGCTTTACCATCCTGTTGACAAACTGCTGCTTGTCCGCTTGGCTCCTATGACCCAGTGGAACACGTTTCCTGACACCCAGTGTCAGGGCAAGGTCGGTCAGGAAGCTCGACAATAAGACAAACAAATTGGTTCCGACGATAAAGCAGCGAGTGCAGACTACCTGAGTTGAATGTTGTCTCAGAGTCGCCCCACTTCCTCTGGGATAACCTTTAAGTAGCAACTCGCCTTTGCATCCTTCAAAACAAACACAATTGCAGCTTGATTAGGAAGTGGAATCTGTTACTTGTCTGGGAGGGTCACAAGCAAATTGCAATTCACAAAATAAATTCAAGATGTACAATTTTCCTTTTAGCCTCCCGGAGCATGACACAGAAAAAAAAAACGAAGCAATCTTTATAACTGCATTCAAACGTGATTTATTAATTTATTAAAATTATTGCTTTTTGGTGACAGTTGATACATAAATAAGCAATGGCCTTTTCCCCTCCTTCCCTTCCTTTCCCTTCCAACTTCTTGTCCAATGGGCCAAGCAGCAATCTGAATCCTGTCCTCTCCGAACCTTCACACACTTGCACTTCCACCAGGGGCTGCTAGATGGCAGTCAGGAGCACTTGGAAGAATTCTCTCTTGCCCAAAGCAAGAGGTACTGAGGCCAATTGTCCCAGCTCTTTAGCATGGCCCTGACTGTGATCAGTTAACTCAGCTTACACCAATCAGTCCACTGTTCCAGGCCTTAAACAGTCATGAGAGTATTTTGAGATGATTAAAAGTCTCAAATTCCACCCTCCCCCCCGCCCCCACAACCAGTTTCCTGGCAAGGCACAAATTCTGGCAAGGCATAAATTTGGATGTAAATGAAATCCTTTGTGCGGGATTTTCCAGCCGCACTCGCCCCAAGACCGGAAAATCCCGCCTGAGGGCAATGGATCTTTGCATGGTCCGTGTCCCACCCACTACGATTCTTGTGGCGGGTGGTCTTCAGAGGCAGAAGTGCCTTCATCAAAATCCCTTGATTTACAACTCTAACAGCAGTACACAGAGTGCTATCAGTCAGTGGCCTATCTCTGGGAGTGCCAGAGGAACTGACACTCCCGGTTACATACAAGGAAAAGACTCCCTGATTGGCCCATCAACTGACTGCTTAATCAGGGACATCTTTTGTTGTCCAACCAGATAAATGAAATCAAACTAACTCAGGGACAACTGAAAAGGAGCAGCTCCCTAAAAGGAGGGGAACCGCCCAAAACAAAAAACAAAGCGGAGAGGAAACTTAAAACATCAAATTAAAATGTGATTAAAGGGGTCAATAATACACCCCAGTCCCTGCGGTGCCCAGCGGGGCACGGAAGGCATCAACTATGCCCTCGGACACCACATGCTCCCTTTCCAGACTCCTTAATCAGGGAGTTCATATTCCAATAGGCCAACCTCAATGATCTGATTGAAGTCATTACAGGTGGGACAGGAAACCTCCAGTCTTTGGGATGATCTTTAACTTTATTGTTGTGATAACCCCCAGGACTTGCATGGGGAATCACTGATGGACCTCCCTGTAGGACTCGTTGAATACGAGCTCCCTGGAGATGGGTAATTAGCTCACCAGCTCATATACCGAGCCCTGTATAAAGCAGGCCCCTGAGTGGGTCCATTATTGTATTGTCCTGGTTGGGACCTGTTTGTGTTCAGCAAAGGCTTGTGGTTTCGCTTTACTTTACTTTGCGGAATAAAGCACCGTTCCTTTACAGCTAACTCTTGGAGTTATTATAATCTGATAGTGTAAACAGGTGATAGTCAGTCAGGGATTCACCTTATTGCTGTTTGTGGGACCTTACAGATTGGCAGCTGTGTTTGCCCACATATCACTAATGAGTACTTTTCAAATATAATTCCCTGGCTGTGAAATGCTTTGCTTTGGAATCCTCTTCGGACACTATAAGGTGTTTTGTAAATGCAAATGTTTCTTGAAGAAAATTGAACTTGAAACATTAATTTTCCAATTTAATTGGCCTAAAACAGATGGAATAATTTAGCCAGGCAGAGAGAGGCCTGTGCCTGATCTGTGAGGGCATCTGGACCTCAGCTATTACTTGGGTCCTTCTTTTGTAGGTGACCGCTGATGCCTGCCTGAAATGAGACACCGGCCTCATTTCACAATTAACCCTCACAAATGAAGCTCCTCAGTCCTCACCTCAGACCCTCATGTGTATGTCAGGCCTAGAGCAGTCTAACCATTGGCCTTTAAAAGGCCTGCTGGAGGATGTTCAAAAGAAGGCCCCAAAACTCCCGGCAGCTGTGGAGTCTGGCAGGTCATGATTGCTCCTCAAGGCTCCATGAAACAACTGAAGATTTACAACTCACCCAGCCTTACACCCCACTCATCCACGACTCCGAATTGACTCCCAAGCGGCCACTTCCCCCCTCACCCCAACACCTGGGCTGATCTGTAGCCTTGGGCACATTGTGGCCTCGACTCACATTCGGCACCCGACTGACACCAACTGTATCATGAAAATGAGGGCCATGGATAATATCTCTTCAGCCCCTGGCCTCTCCATTCCCGTGTACAATCAATGCGTGCCCCTAGGTATACTGGGATACTGAAAAGGTTAGGCATGGTCATTCTGATTGCAATGTGTGCGCATCCTCACCCAACACGAAACTCAACAATTCCCACCCTCAAACAGGAAAAGCTGAAGAGATTGAGTTGGAGAAATTACGTTCACAGATTCATTTTCACCTTTTCTGCAGTTGGCAATTTTCATTATTTTGTCATCGGTTTTCTTTGGAAATTTTTTGCCTCTTCCTTCTGGAGTATTGCTGAGAAAAGAGACATGCTGTCAAAGCTTTCCATCTTGCACTCATCAGGACAGCTCACAACAGTAAGGGGGCAAACAACAATTTATATTGCATGAAAAGGCAGTGAAGATCAGCGCTCTCTTCTCAAGCAGTACAAATTGTTGTTTGCGTTACTGTTGATTCGTTCTTGCAAGTTGACCAGATGGGTGCAAGATGAAATGCTTTGCTAACATATCCCTTTCCTCCTTCTTCTTTACCTCATTCCAGTATCTTGGCCAGATGGGAATAAAAATTAAATTTGGCATGTCTGCCACGACTCTCACAAACTTTTACAGATGCTGCGTAGAAAGCATTCTTTCTGGTTGTATCACAGCTTGGTATGGGCTCCTGCTCTGCCCAATACTGCAAGAAACTACAAAAGGTCGTGAATATAGCCTAACCAATCACGCAAACCAGCTTCCCATCCATTGACTCTGTCTATACTTCCCGCTGCCTCAACAAAGCAGCCAGCATAATTAAGGATCCCACGCACCCCAGACATTCTCTCTTCCACCTTCTTCCGGCGGGAAAAAGATACAAAAGTCTGAGGGTCACATACCAACTGACTCAAGAACAGCTTCTTCCCTGCTGTTGTCAGACTTTTGAATGGACCTACCTCGCATTAAGTTGATCTTTCTCTACATCCTAGCTATGACTGTAACACTACATTCTGCACTCTCTCCTTTCCTTCTCTATGAACAGTATGCTTTGTCTGTATGGGGCGCAAGAAACAATAGTTTTCACTGTATACTAATACATGTGACAATAATAAATCAAATCAAATCAAATCAAATTATGGGACCTGAGGAGCCATCACAGCTGAGCCTGAGATTGTCCTCTTGTGGCAATACACATGCACACACACTTCCTCCAGTAGACATGGTTCAAGTGTACAACCCATTGGCACTAACGTCAATCATGGCAGCCCCAACTGCCATGGCAGCAAACTACCCAGCACCTTCAAACAACCGCACAACCTCAAACAGACCATTGTCCGCAGCAAACTACCCAGTATGGACTTTAACCTGGTGTTGTGAGACTTCTTACTGTGTTTACCCCAGTCCAACGCTGGCATCTCCACATCATCTCCACATCAACGCTGGCATCTCCACATCATCTCCACATCATCTCCACATCAACGCCGGCATCTCCACATCATAGCCCCTTCCTTTGCCAGAAGAAATCCGTGTTTTATTTTCTTCTGGTTTTCTGCCCTTCATTCCTGGGATCACTGGGATAGAGTTTGTGTTTATTGGCACAATTGATGATCGGGGCACAAACTTCGCTCAAAGCTGCAGCAGTTTTGCAAATTGCTTCTTTTTTCCTCAAGCAACCACTCAAGCCCATTTGCGGATCACAAAAATCTGCCAATTCCGGTACACTTTAAAACCCAATTTCAAAATACTGAATTTTAAAATTATTCCTCAATATATTTAAAAGTGGCAAAATCCTGCAGTTTGATTAATTAAAATGGTTTAAATCACAAGGAGTAAGACATTTTAATCGCAATGACAACACACTATCTGTATGCATCACTATCTGGGCGGCACAGTAGCACAGTGGTTAGCACTGCTGTTTTATAGCTCCAGGGACCTGGGTTCAATTCCAGGCTTGGGTCACTGTCTGTGTGGAGTTTGCACGTTCTCCTCGTGTCTGCGTGGGTTTCCTCCGGGTGCTCTGGTTTCCTCCCACAGTCCAAAGATGTGCGGGTTAGGTTGATTGGCCATGCTAAAAATTGCACCTTAGTGTCCTGAGATGCGTAGGTTAGAGGGATTAGCGGGTAAATGTGTAGGGATATGGGGATAGGGCCTGGGTGGGATTGTGGTCGGTGCAGACTCGATGGGCCGAATGGCCTCTTTCTGCACTGTAGGGATTCTATGTAACTTAAATAAAAAGCAGAACCATTTGCTAATTATGTTGCATTAGTAGTCCATGGTTTAATCATTTTTTAAAAATTACATTCAGAAGCTTTTAAAAAAATGACAATTAATGTACTTGTGCCCAAAAAGATCCAGCTTAATTTATAGAGCTTCCTCAACTGCCTGCAAACAAACACACTTAGCAGGAACTCCCAATGGTAATTAATTCACCCTGGAGGTGTAGTTAATTGTGTGGGCAGGGAGCAAAAGATCGTGGCACCTTGAATTGCACTGGAAGTAACTTTCGCTTAAAATTCTGGAATAGAGGCGGCAACGTGGCACAGTGGTTAGCACTGCTGCTTCACAGTGCCAGGGGTCCAGGTTTGATTCCTGGCTTGGGTCACTGTCTGTCTGCACATTCACCCAGTGTCTGTGTGAGTTTCCTCCCACATTCTGAAAGACGTGCTGGTTAGGGTGCATTGACCCGAACAGGCACCAGACTGTGGCGACTAGGGGAATTTCACAGTAACTTCATCGCAGTGTTAATGTAAGCCTTACTCGTGACTAATAAATAAACTTTAACTTTAGTTTGCGTGCCGTATGCCGATTTTGGCTAAACTGTTCTGGAAAAGCCAAAGCAGCTGAATGGAAACCCTCCATCATTGGGCTTCGCTGAGATACATTTCTATGGACTTCCTGGTGCATCAAACAATGGTTGATTCTCCCTGGATGAACCCATGCAGTGGGTGTTTGCAGGTTGGTTGAGTTTTAAGAAATGGTGTCATAGTTGTGTTTGATCTTGCACCCGCACCTTACTGCGGGAATCACTATAGCAGGGGACGAAGTAGCAAGGGTTGAGAGCTTCAAGTTTGTAGGTGTCCAGATCACCAACAACCTGTTCTGGTCCCCCCATGCTGACACTATAGTTAAGAAAGCCCACCAACCCCTCTACTTTCACAGAAGACTAAGGAAATTTGGTACGTCCGCTATGACTCTCACCAACTTTTCCAGATGCACCATAGAGAACATTCTTTCTGGTTGTATCACAGCTTGGTGTGGCTCCTGCTCTGCCCAAGACCGCAAAAAACTACAAAGGGTCGTGAACGAAGCCTAGTCCATCACACAAACCAGTCTCCCATCCATTAACTCTACCTACACTTCCCACTGCCTCGGAAAAGCAGCCAGCATAATCAAGGACCCTATGCACCCCGGAGATACTCCCTTCCACCTTCTTCCGTCGGAAAAAAGATGCAAAAGTCTGAGGACACGTACCAACCGAATCAAAAACAGCTTCTTCCCTGTTGCCATCAGACTTTTGAATGGACCTACCTCGCATTAAGTTGACCTTTCTCTACACCTTAGCTATGACTGTAACACTACATTCTGCACTCTCTCCTTTCCTTCTCTATGAACAGTATGCTTTATCTGTATAGCGCGCAAGAAACAATACTTTTCACTGTGTACTAATACATGTGACAATAATAAATCAAATCAAATCAAAGCATGATAACCAAATGTTGCAGCATGAAAACAAGCCAATTGGCTCATCAAGCAATTGCCAGTGTTTTTCTCCACATGAACGGTGGCACAGTGGTTAATGCTGCTGCCTCACAGCGCCGGGGACCTGGGTCCAATTCTGGCCTTGAATAACTGTGATGTTTGCACGTTCTCCCCCTGTCTGTGTGGGTTTCGTTTAAGTTTATTTATTAGTGTCACAAGTAGGCTTACATTAACACTGCAATGAAGTTACTGTGAAAATCCCCTAGTCGCCACACTCCGGCGCCTGTTCGGGTACACTGAGGGAGAATTTAGCATGGCCAATGCACCTAACCAGCACCTCTTTCGAAATGTGGGAGGAAACTGGAGCACCCAGAGGAAACCCACGCAGACACGGGGAGAGCATGCAGACTCCGCACAGACAGTGACCCAAGTCGAGAATCGAACCTTGGCGCTCTGAGGCAACAGTGCTAACCACCGTGTCACCGTTCCTCCGGGTGCTCTGGTTTCCTCCCACACTCCAAAGATGTGCAGGTTAGGTGGATTGGCCATGCTAAATTGCCTCTTAGGGGCAAATTTTCCCATCCCCCCAGCCATGAGAATCGGTAGGGGGCAAGGGGCGGACCATGGAAAGGTCCATTGATCTCGGGTGAGATTTTCTGGTTTTGGGGCGAGCGGGCCAGAAAATCCCTCCCTTAATGCCCAAAGATGTATAGGTTAGGTGGATTAGCCATGATAAATGTGCAGGGTTATGGGAGTGGGAGTGGACCTGGGTAAGATGCTCTCTCGGAGATTTGGTGCCGACTAAATGGGCCGAATGGCCTTCTTCTGCGCTGTATGGATTCTATGATTCTATTCTATGGTTCTGTGAACAATCTTGTCTAATCCCAAGACTTTCGGGTAAGCAGAAATCTGGAATTCAGCGTCCCAAAAGGCCAGGAATGCTGAGACAGTCGGAACATTCAAGATGGAGGCTGATGAATGTTTGTAAGGTGAGGATACTAAGGGGTGTGAAACCTAGGCAGGTAAATAGAGTTCAGGTAGAGGTCTGTAGGATCTACGTGAAGGTCCGAGCAGGCTCAAAGTGATGACTGGCCTTCTTTGGTTCTGATAGTCTTTAGCTATAGAATCACAAAATGTTTCAGCAGAGAAGCGGGCCCTTTGTCTCATTTGAGTCTTGTCTATTCTTTTCATTGCCAGCTTAATTTTAGTCTCCGCAATAGACCTTTGTGTCCAATTGCCATATCCACATCTGAGTCAATACAGAGCAGCAGAGATACCCAGAACATTCATGCCCCGTGATCGTTTCGCTTTTTGATTTGAAGAGTGAAGGAGCCAATTCGTTAGCTAGTGAAACTTAGAGGAAAGTAATTATGGAAAATTACAGAAATTCCTGCAAGTATCGCACCCTTGGATTTGGCAGCAATATTAGTGAGATCGTAATCCTGCTTTCAAATTAACATTATCACTGCGGTGGTTGGAAAAGTCTTCGAAAATATGCCATGCAAAACTTTCCGATACATGTAATGTATATTTACAAAAATTCCATTTAGATGCTAATTGTCTGATCCATTTTTACGGCAACATATTTAACATTTAATTGCATCTTGTGAGCTCACTTCAGAGAGTGATAGAAGATCCCAGTCAGGCGCTGGATAATATAGGGAACCTTCACATGAGTCAGATCTTGGCGACAATCAATGTTTTATTTTTTCACTGCGTATAGGCCAATCTTAGAAGAACTGATTGTCACAAAAAACTTTTGACAGTTTGGTTCAGTTGGTTACTCTTTCAGCTTGGAGCAGTGGTTCCCAACCTTTTCAGTCACACAAAACACTTTAATGAGACAAACAATTTCATGGCTGAATCAATTCATAGAATCCCTATAGTGCAGAAGAAGGCCATTTGGCCCATCGAATCTGCACCAAACCCAGGCCCTATCCCCGCAACCCCATGCATTTACCCTAACACATACCCCTGACACTAAGGGGCAATTTAGCCTGGCCAATCCACCTAACCCACACAGCTTTTGTCTGTGGGTGGAAACCGGAGCTCAGTGAGCCCACGCAGACATGAGAAGAACGTGCAAGCTCCACACAGACAGTGACCCAAGCAGGAAATCGAACCCGGTTCCCTGGCGCTGTGAGGCAGCAGTGACACCCCACAAAGTAGCTAACCAACGGAGGCCAATCACATACAAGGGGTGGGGCTACCAGGCGTCCCATCTCCATGGAGATGGAACATTGGCGCCTGCTACATTTGAGGCGGCTTCCATTTCAGGCCATTCAAAAAGAGGAGGCAGTGTAAGGGATGCAGTGGCATAGTGGCATTGTCACTGAACCAGCAATCCAGAGACCCAGGATAATATTCTGGGGACCCGGGTTCGAATCCCGCCATGGCAGATGGTGAAATTTGAATCCAATGAAAACCTGCAACTAAAAGTCTAATGAAGACCATGAAATCATTGCCAATTGTTTAAAAGCCCATCTGGTTCACTGATGCCCTTCCGGGAAATAAATCTGTCATCCATAACTGCTCTGGCCTCCATGTGACTCCAGATTCAGCAATGTGGCTGACTCTTAACTGTCCTCAGGGATGGTCAATAAATGCTGGCCCAGCCAGCGACGCCCACGTCCCATGAACGAATAAGAACAAAAAGGAAGTTTTGGAAAGCTGGAATCGCAACCAGCAACAAATCTCAAAATATGTTTAGTTATATATTTTTTTTAAGTGCCCGTTTTACATTAAGAATAGTTGAATTAAACAAGGCCACGGTTGAGGGTAAAAAGGAAACATTACAAACCATGACTCGCAAAGTAAATTGACAAATTGTGCAGCATTCAAAACTAAGAGAGAGAAAAGGTTCTGATAGATCTGGAAACTGACCTGAACTATTCAGTTAAATTTATTAATATTTTTTTTTAAACTGCTGAAATCCGCGCTGGTCTTAGAAGGGGAGAAAATAACAAGTGATTTCCAGCAAACATGCTCACCACAACCTAAATATAATCCATCATTTGAATTTGAAAGAACACTACACTTTTCAGCTAAAACCCTACAAGATTGCAATTTCATTTATCAGTTACAAACGAGTGGCTGAATTAGTGGGTCACACCCCAGTTTACCATAAATTTAACCTCGCTTTGTGTTTCTAGCATTATTCACTGCATTGGGTACTTAGAAACGAGTCAACAGCCCCTTGTCTGTGCAGCACATCTCCTCGAAGATCCGTTTTATAATAAAACCAAACCTTTTTTATTAGATTGTAAGTACTGGTTAACACACAATCAGGAAGAATAACTATCCATCTGTTCCTAAAGAATTACTCCAATGCATGGGCGCACGCACGCAAGAACACATGCACACGCACACACACACGCACACACACGCACACACACAGGAAAAACAGATAGAATCTCTCCTCAAAGGTGGGCTTTAGAGGATGGGTGTTATAAAAATAAAGAATAAAGTCCATAGGGTCTTGATGCTGTCGACCTGGAGTTAGCTCATGGTCCTGGTGGTTGTCTGGAAGTTCTCACCAACTGGCCTCAGCTTTGCATATCCAAATGTAAACAGGTTACACTCAGTGGGGTGGCACATTGGCACAGTGGTTAGCACTGCTGCCTCACAGCGCCAGGGACCCGGGTTCAATTCCCGACCTGGGTGACTGTCTGTGTGGAGTTTGCACGTTCTCCCCGCATCTGCGTGGGTTTCCTCCGGGTGCTCCAGTTTCCTCCCACAGCCCAAAAGACATGCTGGTTAGGTGCATTGGCCATGCTAAATTCTCCCTCAGTGTACCCGAACAGGCGCCGGAATGTGGCGACTAGGGGATTTTCACAGTAACTTCATTGCAGTGTTAATGCAATACCTGTGACTAATAAATAAATGTTTACTCAAACAGGGGATGTGGCCTGCTTTACCTTGCATGCGGGGATGTGAGGACTCTGCCTGGGTGAAGCAGATCTTGTCGGTCTGATGCTGGGAGTCAGACTCAGCCTCATACAGTTGGAGCTTTCCGGCCATTTGCAGAGAAAATTCATTGAGAAATCCCCCAGATTTAACTCCTCGGCACCGCACTTTGATTGGAAAGCCATGGCTTTCATCGCAGAAACAACCGTCCACTCGGTCTAATCGCAACTCACGCTCCCAGAATATACCTTGAACTTCCCTTTTCTTTAAAGACGTGAAGAAGATGGAAAGTCCAGTTCCTGTCAGTGTCTTTACCCCAACTCCTTTCCCGTGTAATTTTGCCTACTGGGAAATCTTATTAACCAATTGGACCAGAGACACGAGGGAATCCCTTTGGTTTCCGTCCAATCAGCCGGCGAGATTATGTGTGTCAAGCCAGAGTTTAACACTGAAGCCATTTTTATAACAAAAAAGCAGGAAAATGACTCAGACTCTTGCAAGACAAAGACATCATTGTTGAAGCATGGCATCACTCTGAGTGTATTTAGCGTTGGTAATAAGAAAAGTATGCTTTTCAATATTTATCCACTTCACAGTAAATTTATACAGTAATGTCTTGTCTAATGATCTAGGACCTGGGATAAAATATCACAGTAAGAAGTCTCACAACACCAGGTTAAAGTCCAACAGGTTTATTTGGTAGCAAATACCATAAGCTTTCGGAGCACTGCTCCTTCATCAGATGGAATGGATATCTGTTCTCCAACAGTCCAACGCCGGCATCTCCACATCATAAAATATCACAGCATGCTTGGACAGCTCTCACGGCACACCAGTTCAAAACCTCTAACTTAGAGGGCGGAATTTTCCCACCCTACCCGCCATGGGAATCATAGCGGGTGGAGGCGGACCATGCAGAGGTCCGTTGACCTTGGGCAGAAATTTCCGGTCTTGGGGGGAGCATGGCCGGAAAATCTCACCCAGAGTAAGATAGTTGTGGATTTACTGTAGGACTGAAAGACAACAATGCAGTTTGTTGTCCTTCAATGCCAAGCATCTCGCATTTATATAACATCGAAAATGTCCTAAACCAGAACCAGAGGGCACAATCTCAGGCGAAAGGGACGCTCCTTTAAAACAGAGATGAGGAGGAATTTCTTCAGCCAGAGAGTGGTGAATCTGTGGAACTCTTTGCCGCAGAAGGCTGTGGAGGCCGGGTCATTGAGTGTCTTTAAGACAGAGATAGATAGGTTCTTGATTGATAAGGGGATCAGGGGTTATGGGGAAAATGCAGGAGAATGGGGATGAGAAAAATATCAGCCATGATTGAATGGCGGAGCAGACTCGATGGGCCAAGTGGCCTAATTCTGCTCGTATGTCTTATGGTTTTATGGTCTAAGCCTTTTCAAGGCAACAAGGGAGGCCGACTGAAGCATACTCTATATCACCATTAAGTAGGGAGGCCAACCTTGTTTGAATGGGGTGTGCAAAAGGAAGAACCAAGACGAGCACCAAGTACATCTTAGATTGAGGCATTAACTTAAAACAACAATTTCACAGGGCAACCTTGTCATGAAACTGCCTCGTGACAGCAGGAACAAGGAATGATAGGATATGGCAAGTGTGTTAAGACCAGGATGGAAGAAGTGTGTGTGTGCTCGAGCTCCACCACTCTGCAGGCCGTAGCATTCATTTAAAAGTTTAATTTTCTCACCAAAACTTTTTCCTTCACTACTGGTACCCAGATTTAAAAAATACTTTAACAAGGCTTCTTTCAATAAGGATTGTTTATTATAAAACAAAACATTTTTTTAACAGGTTGCAAGTACTGGTTAACACAGAGTTGTAATCGGGAAGAATAACTATCTATCTCTTCCTAAAGAATTCCCCCAGCACAAACACACACACACACTCACACATGTTCACACACACATGCACACACATGCACATACACAAGCACCCACACACATGCACACACACGCACATACAAACACACACAAAGGAAAAACAGATAGAATCTCTCCGCAGAGATAGGCTTTAGAAGGTGGGTGTTATAAAAACAAGGGATAAAGTCTGCAGGGTCTCGATGCTGCTGATCTGGAGTAAACTCATGGTCCTGGTGGTTGTTTGGAAGTTCTCACCAACTGGCCTCAGCTTTGCTGAGATCCAAATGTAAACAGGTTACGCTCAGATGAGAGTTCTCAGGCTACAGGTTGGTGGCCACACATAATTTTAGATAAGAAATAAAGAGTAAGAGAGAGAGAGGGAGTGAGGGAGAGAGTTAAGGTAGTCTGCCTTCCTCAGCTTGTTCCCCAACAAGACTTCCTTCAAAACCAGCAGGTTCAAAACTTAAGCTTTTTTTCAGCAAATCACCATAATAACTCCAGGATAAAGGCAAATTATTGCAGATGCTGGAATTTGAAACTAAAGGAGAAAATGCTGGAAAATCTCAGCAGGCCTGGAGGCATCTGTAAGGAGAGAAAAGAGCTGATGTTTTTAGTTTGGGTCATCTGGACCCAAGACGTCAGCTCTTTTCTCTCCTTACAGATGCTGCCAGATAATGACCCCAGGAGTGGGCTGTAAAGAAACGGTGCTTTATTGCACTAAGTAAAGTAAAGCAAAACCACAAGCCTGAGGTGAACACAACCCGGTCCCAATTGGGAAAATACAACAATGGACCCACTCAGGGGCCTGCTTTATACAGCGTCAGTGTACAAGCTCCTCCTAGTAAGTTAATTACCAATCGCCAGGGAGCTTATATTCAACAGGGAGGTCAATCAGCGATCCTCCATGGGGGTTATCACACCAACTTTTGCCTTTTCAGTATTGTCCCTCATCGATTGAAATAATTGAAGTTCAAAACAAACAGCCAGATCTCAAATGCCAGAAGGATCAGGCGATTGTCTGTTAACAATTCCGAGATGATCGTGTGACCTTTTAAAAAAAAACAGTTCCAGATCAGGTAATGCCCTGGCCAGCCAGGGATGCCCATGTCCCATGAATGAATAAAAAAAAGATAATAATCCCAACTCTCGCGGCACGGTAGCACAGTGGTTAGCACTGCTGCTTCACAGCTCCGGGGACCTGGGTTCGATTCCCGGCTTGGGTCACTGTCTGTGTGGAGTTTGCACATTCTCCTCGTGTCTGCGTGGGTTTCCTCTGGGTGCTCGGGTTTCCTCCCACAGTCCAAATATGTGCGGGTTAGGTTGAGTGGCCATGCTAAAAATGCCCCTTAGCGTCCTGAGATGCGTAGGTTAGAGGGATTAGCGGGTAAATATGTAGGGATATGGGGGTAGGGCCTGGGTGGGATTGTGGTCGGTGCAGACTCGATGGACCGAATGGCCTCTTTCTGCACTGTACGGTTTCTATGATTCTATGTTGTTCCATTCCATGAAAGAAAAATTCAGTGTTGAACAATGTGATCCTAACAAGTGTCAAACCTGTTCACCATCAGCAACTTTATAAAACTTTGGTTAGGCCGCACTGAGAGCATTGTGTTCAATTCTGTTCGCCACATTACAGGAAGGATGTGGAGGCTTTGGAGAGGGTGCAGAAGAGGTTTACTAGGATGCTGCCTGGACTAGAGGGTATGAGCTGTAAGGAAAGGCTGGGCAAACTAGCGTTGCCTACTTTGAAGCGGCGGAGGCTGAGAGGAGACCTGATCGAAGTGTATAAGATTAGGAGAGGCATAGATAGGGTTGACAGTCAGAATCTTTTTCCCAGAGTTGAAATGTCTAATATTAGGTGGGGCATACACTTCAATGAGAGGGGGAATGCTCAAAGGAGATGTGAGGGGCAGGTTTTTACACAGAGAGCGGCAGGTGTCGAAAACATGCTGCCAAGGATAGTGGTGCAAGCAGATATGATAGGGGCGTTTAAGGGGTTTTTAGATAAGCACATGAACATGCAAGGAATAGAGGGATATGGGCCAAGGGCAGGTAGAAGGGATGATCATATTCGGCACAACATTGTGGGCCGAAGGGCCTGTTCCTGTGCTGTGCTGTTCTATCTTCTATGTAAGGTTTACCTCAGGAGGGATGGAATGGTCATCATTTGCTGGGATAAGTGCAGCCATAGCAACGCTCATGAAGTTGGGCTTTATTCTGGGCAAAGCAGTTCAGTTGTTTGGTACCCCTGTCATTGGATTCAATATCCTCCAGCTCCTGATGAAGGGAACTAAGGATGGGTAAGAAATGCTGGCCTTGCCAATGTTGCCCACATCTTAGGAACAAATAAAACACACCCAGGTGCAGTGTCATTTCTCGTAAGACCTTTCTTAATAATTTTCTGATTTGATTTATTATTGTGACATGTATTAGTATACAGTGAAAATTATTGTTTCTTGCTCACTATACATACCGTACATAGAGAAGGAAAGGAGGGTGCAGAATGCAGTGTTACACTCATAGAATCTTAGAATCATAGAAACCCTACAGTGCAGAAAGAAGCTATTCGGCCCATCGAGTCTGCACCGACCACAATCCCACCCAGGCCCTATCCCCATAACCCCACATATTTACCCGCTAATCCCTCTAACCTACGCATCCCGGGTCACTAAGGGGCAATTTAGCATGGCCAATTAACCTAACCCGCACATCTTTGGACTGTGGGAGGAAACTGGAGCACCCGGAGGAAACCCATGCAGACACGGGGAGAATGTGCAAACTCCACACAGACAGTGACCCAAGCCGGGAATTGAACCCAGGTCCCTGGAGCTGTGAAGCAACAGTGCTAACCACTGTGCTACCGTGCCGCCCCTTAGCTCATAGCTAGGTTGCAGAGAAAGATCAACTTAATGCGAGGTAGGTCCATTCAAAGGTCTGATGGCAGCAGGGAAGAAGCTGTTCTTGAGTCAGTTGGTACATGACCTCAAAGAACAAAGAACAGTACAGCACAGGAACAGGCCCTTCGGCCCTCCAAGCCTGCGCCGATTACGTTTACCTACCTAAACCAACCGCTTATATCCCTCTATCCCCATTTGTTCATATGCCCATCAAGATAAGTCTTAAATGTGGCTAACATAACAGCCTCAACCACCTCACTTGGCAGTGTATTCCAGGCCCCCACCACCCTCTGTGTAAAAAACACTTCCCCGGCACATCTCCACTGAACCTTTCCCCTCTTATTTTGAACTTGCACCCCCTTGTAATTGTCATTTCTGCCCTGGGAAAAAGCTTCCAACTGTACACCCTAAGTATATCCCTCATAATATTATAAACGTCTACCTGAGACTTTTGTATCCTTTTCCCGACGGAAGAAGGTGAAAGAGAGAATGTCCAGGGTGCATGGGGTCCTTGATTATGCTGCTGTTTAAATTTCTGCTTAAATTTAACCTGAAAAATGCATGAATCGTTTGACTATTGCTTAAATGATTGGACTTAAAAAGCTAAGGCTGCACATTTCAAAGATCATTAATCTACAGAAATGAGACGGACAAGGATATCAAGAAGTTTAATTTGTTTGACATGTGAAGACCAGCAGTCGAGGCTGGCTGGGGAATGTGGTCTCACTCTTTAAATAGGGCCATCAAGTGGGAATGGTTTTGTTTCCATTCAGGTTGGAGAGGTTTGTACCACTCGTATGTTGTTTTTCCTTTTATTATTTGCCATCTGTTGCTATTGTTTCTGGTTTAATAAACTGAAAACTGCAAAGTCGTTAATGCATTTGTTGATGGATTTGGTCGTTACTTGGCACACATTTATCTTAATTAAAGCCATTTTGGGAGGGAAACTGGAAAGCTCTGAAGCGGGCTGCCATCTGGCACTGTAATATTTGATGAAGTTTCCCCAAGACTCCCAAGTACAGATCCAGTCAATCGTTCGGAGCTTAGAGTGCAGAACAATGTGACCTCTGTTATGTCGAAACAACTCACCTGTTGTGAATGGCGATTGTACTCAGGTCCGAGTTGTTATTTCCGATACAAAGTGTGAATGTTTCATTTGAAGGAAGCTGCCACCTTAAGCTGAGTTTTTTGGACAGGGGCAGCCGGGAGTGACCCATGCCAAGTAGTGTGTGTCCGCGGGGGCATTTAACGGAATTTACTTTGTGAAGGTACTTTCTGGGTCATCAATGGTCACAGTGGACGTTTGGGCGGCACGGTAGCACAGTGGTTAGCACTGCTGCTTCACAGCTCCTGGGTCCTGGGTTCAATTCCCGGCTTGGGTCACTGTCTGTGTGGAGTTTGCACATTCTCCTCGTGTCTGCGTGGGTTTCCTCCGGGTGCTCCGGTTTCCTCCCACAGTCCAAAGATGTGCGGGTTAGGTTGATTGGCCAGGTTAAAAATTGCCCCTTAGAGTCCTGAGATGTGTAGGTTAGAGGGATTAGCGGGTAAACATATGTGGGGGTAGGGCCTGGGTGGGATTGTGGTCGGTGCAGACTCAATGGGCCGAATGGCCTCCTTCTGCACTGTAGGGTTTCTGTGTGTTTCTTTCTTTCTGTGTGGACATTTTCCTAATCTTGTAAGAGGCTTGGGCATCACTGGATGATTCTCCTTTGCTTGGACCACTGGAATGACAATGAGTGTTGCAATATGCCTTTAAGGGTTGGAAGCATGCCATTGTAGTATAAGAGTGTTTGGCAGAGCAAGGGTTAACATGGGACTGGGGCAAAGTACAGCTCAAGGTACGATGTAGGAAGTCACATGATAGTAGACTCTTTGGAGAAGAATCTTGAAGGGACCAAAATGGAGCCTGCACCCATGCATGCTCGATCTTGAATATGTACATAGTTATGGTTTGCCAATAAATGGTTTATGTTTAACCATATAAACCTCCAGCCCTCTTAATGAGACAGAAAACAACCTTTACAACATGGGCATGACTCCAATTATCACCAAATAAAATATGGACAATTTTGACTTTGGGTGATAGTACTTTGTGGGTTAAATCTCATCTGTTTTAAACGTCAGATGGCGGAAGTGAATAGGAATGAGATGTATAACAAATATTGTTCGATGGAGAGGGTGAAAAGAGGCTCATGTGGATCACATCGACTAGTTGGGACTGAATAACCTGTTTCTGTGCTATAAATTCTACATAGTTCTTTGCAAAATTTGGCTGATCTGACATTGCCCATTTTACACGATTGCAAAGTCAAACATTCCCACCTTCAATATCTCCATGATTTCCCCCTTCCGAGATCAAATACCCACGAGAATCGTGCAAATGATTCAGCAACTGAAAGTGCATTAAATGAAATGGTGGTTACACTGTGGTTGGTTATGAAGATGACAATGTGTGAGATTTTCTGGACCCACCCATCATGGGAATCGTAGCGGGCGGGACAGAAAATTCGGCAGACTATTTGTTCCCACCGTTGACCTCGGGTGGGAACATCCGGTCTTGGGGCGCATACGGCCGGAAAATCCCACCCAATGTCTTGCAGTGCCCACAATGGATGATGGCACAAGAAGTAGGAGCTAGGATAGGCCATAGGATGCTTCAAGCGAGCTGTGCTATTCAATCAGATCATATCCTTTAGCACCGCTGTCTCACAGCAAAAAGGACTCGGGTTCAATTCCTGGCTTGGGTCACTATCTGTGCAGGGTCTGCACGTTCTCCCCGTGTCTGCATAGGTTTCCTCCGGATGGTCCAGTTTCCTCCTACAGCCCAGAAGATGTGCTGGTTAGGTGTATTGACCATGCTAAATTCTTCCTCAGTGTTCCCGAACAGGCGTCAGAGTGTGGCGACTCGGAGATTTTCACAGCAATTTCATTGCAGTGTTAATGTAAGTCTACCTGGAATACTAATAAATAAACTTTAAACAGTCAGTGCTCAAAAAACCATCAATCCCCATCTTGAATATAGTGAGCAAAGGAGTATCTATAGCCCTATAGGATAGATGCTTTCAAAGCCCAATGAGATATTCCTTCATGAAAGGTTGGCAGGCTGTAAACCAATGATCCATAATTCCCTTTCCATTGCTGTTGACTTCACATGATGTGACAGGCACACAGAGGTGAACCAGTCTTGTAGTTGAGGGTATAGAAATTCTAGTACAAACAGTATGTAAGGTGTTCAATATGGGCAGAGCCCCTTTGCTGTGATGTTGCTGGTTAGATGGTAAAACGGCAAGCAGATTTTGCAGTACAGCAAAATAATATTAGTGGTTGCACAAGCTAGCCGTCCATGTCACATGACTTCCACCACTGCACATTGTCCTAACAAGGAATGTGTATCCCTCCTATGGGTCCCCAAGATTGCTAAATGTCCCAGCCATTAAGAATTGAAAGGAAGGTTGTGGGGCCTTTGCCCAGCAAACGAATCGACTTTTACTGAACAACCATTATGAAATGTAGATGGCCCTTGTATGGTTCTCTTTGAATTTGGTCTGTGCAGCCCACTGGAGTGTCATTACTGTCTCTTCAGAGCTAACGAGGGTGAGTTTCCCTGATGCTGAAGAAACCTCCTTTTGTTCAAGGATCATAGATTGACATAGATTCAACCATTTTGAATGATCCTTTTCCAGTTCTTATAACATTTTAGAAGTGGCCATGAGGATATCTACATGTGTTTTGTAAAAACATGCAGTGCGGGTCTTAGTCCCTTCACAGCACAGATAAACATATGAATTAGAAGCAGGAGTAGGCCACTCGGCTCGTCAAAACTGCTATGCCATTCAATGCAATCTTTGTTGATCTGATTGTAGCCCCAACTCCACATTCCCGTCGACCTCTGATGACATCTCAAGCTCTCTTGCTTATCGAATCTAGCTACCTCACCTTAAAAATATTCAAAGACTCTGCCACCTTTTGAGGAAGAACGTTCCGAAGATGAACGCTGAACGCAACTGTCTTTCAACCTAGTTTTTAGATCTTCCATTACACTCCCACCAGAGTAACAGTGGAAGTGCACATGAAGAGCTGAGAACCTTTAGCTTTGAGGTGTTCAGATGGCTCAGTGATTCAATATGCTGTAGCGATCAAATATTAAAAACAGGGCAGGCTCTGGGCTCTTCAACTGTGCTAAGCAATCAGTTGAAACAGCTCAGAGGAGGCGATGACTTAGTGGTATTATCGCTCGACTATTAATCCAGAAACTCAGCTAATTGCCCCTTAATGTCAGGAGGCTTAGCAGGGTAAATAGGTGGGGTTACAGGGATAAGGCCTGGGTGGGATTGTTGTTGGCGCAGGCTTGATGGGGAGGCAATGGTCTCGTGACTATTAACCCAGAAACTCAGCTAATGTTCTGGGGACCCGGGTTCGAATCCCGCCACAGCAGACAGTGAATTAAAATTCAATAAAATATAGTCTGCCCTGAACAATGTTTTTTTATGAGGTCATAACCTCTAAAGAAAGTTTCTAACAGGCACTTTAATTTGCTAACCCTCAAATGGAATTAGTGCTTTTAAAAAAATGTACATTAAGCTGGGTGGGAAACATATTGAAGAAATATACATGCTGAGGAAATGCTTCTCCAGCCAGATAATCTAGAACACACCGGGCAAACTGAGATGAGAAAATATTTCCTTGGAGAATTATAGACATTTGGAATTCTCCAGCCCAGAAGGCTGTTGAGAATATATTTCAAGAGAGGGGCAGATAGAGAGAAATGAAAGGATATGGAGGAAGTGTGGGAAGTTTGTTTAGGGGGAGGTATTATTGCTGGACTATTAATCCCGAAACTCAGCTAATGTTCTGGGGACCCAGGTTCGAATCCTGTCACAGCAGATGGTGGAAGTTGAATTCAATAAAACATATCTGGAATGAAGAATCTACTGATGACCATGAAATCATTGTTGGAAAAACTCACCTGGTTCGCCAACGTCCTTTAGGGAAGGAAATCTGAGTCCTTACCTGGTCTGGCCCACGTGTGACCCCAGGGCCACAGCAATGTGGTTGCCTCTCAACTGCCCTCAGGCAACTAGGGATGGGCAATAAATGCTGGCCAGCCAGCGATGCCCACATCCCACGAATGAATGAAAAAAACAATTCCAAGAGAATACCTCATGATAAAGACACAAAGCACCAGTAATAAAGTATATCAAATAGGATTCCAATCCGAAATGGCAGGCCAATAACTGTGTCAGAAATGTTGAGGGGGCATTGAAATTCTCCTCTCCACTGGTTGTAGTCAAAATAAACAACACCATGGCGCCAATGTGTTCACCAGAGGCGAATTGGTTAAATCAGGTCGCTTTCGTGTGAACCTCCTCAATTCTACAAATCCAGAAGTAAGTACAGTATATAGAAGCCTCCCTGTTCTTGGACTGATTATATAGATGGTCTCTGAAGTCTCACCGAGACATGATTGGATTAGTTTCAGTTTGTGCGGCACTGAATTGAATCCAATTTGCCTCCTGTTTCGGTTACTTATGCCTTGAGCCAAAAGTTTGCAGCAGGCTGCCTCATCCTGAGAGATTTCTGCAGCGAGTTGTGATGTGACTCCAAATGACAAGTGTCTCAAATGTCTCCATTCACTCGCACAGCGCCACGATCGCAGTGCTCCGAGTAATGAAGTAAGTTATGCCATGATGTGATGTCCGTTGAGGAGATTGGAGGATTTGTCTCATGTTACAAGCTCTTCGTGCAAATGATTACCCATCATTTGAGGAGGGCATTCTTCAAGGCTGAGGTAAAAAGCAGAAAGGATTTAAGCAATTTCACACCGGGTCAGTTGGAGATGGGTCTCATTTCCCATGAAGAAGTAAGAACTTTACTTCTCTTACTTAATTAATGGATTTTTTTGCCTCATGAAAGATAGGTGACGTTTCCAATTAGACAGATGCACATATGAATACTTGGTGGTTCGCACTGCTGCCTCACAACACCAGGGACCTGGGTTCAATTCCCGCCTTGGGTCACTGTCTGTGCGGAGTCTGCACATTCTCCCCGTGTCAGCGTGGGTTTCCTCCAGGTGCTCCAGTTTCCTCCCACAATCCGAAAGACATGCTGGTTAGGTGCATTGGCCATGCTAAAAATTGCCCTTAGTGTCCTGAGATGCGTAGGTTAGAGGGATTAGTGGGTAAATATGTAGGGATATGGGGCTAGGGCCTGGGTGGGATTGTGGTCGGTGCAGACTCGATGGGTCGAATGGCCTCTTTCTGCACTGTAGGGTTTCTATGATTTCTATGATTTCTTCTATGATTTCCCTCTGTGCACTAGCTTTACAAAATCACACATGGAAATATAATACAACACCAAGTCTGCACCCTTCAGCATTACAGACCTGATATTGCTAGGAAGATGCCAATCGTCAGGTGTGAAAAATCCAAAGGCAGTAGAATGTTAGGAAGGAGAAAAAAACGATTAAGCTAATTCAGCTCCCATTATCTTCACACACCTGGAGTGTTGTGTGCAGTTTTGGTGTCCTTATTCTGAGGGCACAGCCTTTAGAACTGAGACGAGAAGGAACTTCTTCAGCCAGAGGGTGATGAATCTGTGGAATTCATTGCCACAGAAAACTGTGGAGGCAAAGTCATTGAGTATATTTAAGACAGAGATCGATAGGTTCTTGACTGGTAAGGAGATCAAAGGTTACGGGGAAAAGGCAGGAGAATGGGGTTGAGAAACATATCAGCCATTATTGAATGGTGGAGCAGACGTGATGGGTCGAATGGCCTAATTCTACTCCTATATCTTATGGTCTACCTGAGGAAAGATGTCCTTGCTATAGAGGGAGTACAGTGAAGGTTTACCAGGCTGATTTCTGGAATGGCAGGTCTGTCATATGATGAGAGGCTAAATCGGTTAGGATTATATTCACTGGAGTTTAGGAGAGTGAGAGGGAATCTCATAGAAACTTATAAAATTCTAACAGGGTTAGGCAGGGTAGATTCAGAAAGAATGTTCCCAATGGTGGGGGAATCCAGAACGAGGGATTATAATTTGAGGATAAGGGGTAAACCTTTTAGGACTGAGGTGAGGAGAAATTTCTTCACCCAGAGGGTAGCGAATGTATGGAATTCACTCCCACAGGAAGTCGCTGAGGCTAAAACGTTGTGTGATTTCAAGAAGAAATTAGATATAGCTCTTGGGGCTAAAGGGATCAAAGGATATGGGGGAAGGTGGGATCAGGATATTGAATTTGATGTGATCAACCATGATAATAATGAATGGCGGAGCAGGCTCACAGAGCCAAATGGCCTACTCCTCCTTCTAGTTTCTATGTTTCAAGTCATGTAGGCAGGCAGGCAGGTGAAGGCTGAGGGAAGGTAACAAACTATCTTGATAGTAGGAGCGGGAGCCTGCAGCAGGTTTGGATTTTCAGGTCCTCACCTGCTTATTCCCAGTCAGATTCCTATCCGAAACTGGTGGGAGGTGAACCGGTTGGCATGCTGGCGGAAGGCCAACGCTAGGGAACAAAGGAATGGTTTCCTGACAATCAAGCAATTGGCAGGGAAGGAACAAAGAACAATACAGCACAGGAACAGGCCCTTCGGCCCTCCAAGCCCGCGCCGCTCCCTGGTCCAAACTAGACCATTCTTTTGTATCCCTCCATTCCCACTCCATTCATGTGGCTATCTAGATAAGTCTTAAACGTTCCCAGTGTGTCCGCCTCCACCACCTTGCCCGGCAGCGCATTCCAGGCCCTCACCACCCTCTGTGTAAAATACGTCCTTCTGATATCCATGCTAAACCTCCCGCCCCCTCACCTTGAACCTATGGCCCCCTTGTGAACGTCACCACCGATCTGGGAAAAAGCTTCCCACCGTTCACCCTATCTATGCCTTTCATAATTTTATACACCTCTATTAGGTCACCCCTCATCCTCTGTCTTTCCAGTGAGAACAACCCCAGTTTACCCAATCTCTCCTCATAACTAAGCCCTTCCATACCAGGCAACATCCTGGTAAACCTCCTCTGCACTCTCTCTAAAGCCTCCACGTCCTCCTGGTAGTGTGGCGACCAGAACTGGGTGCAGTATTCCAAATGCGGCCGAACCAACGTTCTATACATCTGCAACATCAGACCCCAACTTTTATACTCTATGCCCCGTCCTATAAAGGCAAGCATGCCATATGCCTTATTCACTACCTTCTCCACCTGTGACGTCACCTTCAAGGATCTGTGGACTTGCACACCCAGGTCCCTCTGCGTATCTACACCCTTTATGGTTCTGCCATTTATCATATAGCTCCCCCCTACGTTAGTTCTACCAAAATGCATCACTTCGCATTTATCTGGATTGAACTCCATCTGCCATTTCTTTGCCCAAATTTCCAGCCTATCTATATCCTTCTGTAGCCTCTGACAATGTTCCTCACTATCTGCACGTCCAGCCATTTTCGTGTCATCCCGCAAACTTACTGATCACCCCAGTTACACCTTCTTCCAGATCGTTTATATAACGTTTATATATCGTTTATATAAGGACTTTGAGATTGCCTCGCGATCCTGGGAAGGCTCCAAACTTTGGGAGAGAAATCGAGGCCTAACTCCATGATGGCATCTGGAGTTTAAAAATGTTTCCTTTCTGGACTTTTTAGGGTCCCAAATCATCGGTTGGCTTCATGGGAAAGAAATAACACGTATCCTGATAGGCCTCCAATCTACCTTGATCATATATCAGATTCCAATCTCTGTATTTAAAGAGAAGTCTTACCAGTTTCTGGTGAGAATCCATCCCGCTTGCTCAGGTTAAAAACCAGAATATGCGTGAAGAGACTGGGACTTCAGCAGGATATGTCACTATTGCGGGGCTTCTTTTATGATTTATTTGTTGTTGTAGTAGTTAAAACTAGCATTCCCTCAAGTAGCCAGACAATGTCCCGGAGTGGTTTAAGATGATTTATTAAAGACTATAGCTATAAGACTCTGACCTAAGTCATCAAGGCTAATCGGAGTACACAATTCTGAAATACACAAATTCGATTACAAGTAATTAGCACATATCAATTGAGGCAGAGGTGTTATCTCTACCCACTCACGGTTATTGATTAAGGTTACATCATGCATAAGGGTAAAGTGTCCAATTATAACTTCTGCATGTTATATCATCAGGTAATGATAGCTATATCTCTGACTAATGGTTAATGGTATTATGGTACCAATTGAGGTACCAATTAATGGTATATTCATCTCTCTTTCCATTGTTCCTTGTGCTAATGGGCAAACAATAGAAACCCTCAGAATAGTAGGAAGCCATCGAGTCTACACCAACAGCAATTCCACCCAGGCCCTATCCCTGTAATCCCACATATTTACCCCACTACTCTCTTTAACCTACGCATCCCGGGACACTAAGGGGCAATTTAGTATGGCCAATGCACCTAACCTGCACATCTTTGGACTGTGGGAGGAAACCGGAGCACCTGGAGGAAACTCACTCAGATACGGGTAGAATGTGCAAACTCCACACAGGCAGTGATCCAAGCCGGGAATCGAACCCAGTTCCCTGGGGCTGTGAGGCAGCAGTGCTAACCACTGTGCCACCGTGCTGCCCCTGAGCTGCAGCTGCACATCGTTCAATTAAATGGTCCTTGACTCTTATCTGGGTCTGCTTTAATCAAGACCTGTGGTTTTCACATAGCTTTCCCTGTGTGACTGGGATATAGCTTGCAGTTTATGTGATTATTAACCCTTTCAGTCCCGCTGCAATTTTAACTGTCCCTCCAAGTCTCTGCAGAGCAGACAGTATTACGACCATTCCTTCAGTTTTAGCATTTTCTAGCTCAGAGAGCAGGCGTTCCTCTCCTGTTAGAGATATCTATCTATCTATCTATCTATCAGGGGAACAAGAATATAACTTTATTTCCATTCTATGTGCTAATGGCAACTCTGTGACACAGTGCTTTGGAGGTCTCATTCACCTCCTCTCAGCCTCGACATTATAGGTTGTATTTTCCTCAGAGCAGTTCAATCAGAAATCTGTCGATTCCACTTTCTGAGCACTTCACTGTGTGGGAGTTTAAATGGACTCAACTTCTGATGTCCAGATAAGTGAATTTACAGACAACCTGATCACTTATTTTTCAAAATTTGGTCCAACCAAACTTTCGAGAAGTTAAGTGGTAAATCACACAAAGTGCAGCTTCACTACAGTTGACGTGCTGTCAAGGTTTGATACAGTTTGAGCTGAAACAACCAAAACCCTTTCAATTAACTCTCTCCAGCAGTGAAGAAACTGGTGTTCAATGGAAAACACATGAAGCTTTTTTATTCATTCGTGGGACATGAACGTCACTGGCTGGCCCCACTCACCTGAAGAAGGGGCTTGGAGCTCCGAAAGCTTGTGTGGCTTTTGCTACCAAATAAACCTGTTGGACTTTAACCTGGTCTTGTTAAACTTCTTACAACATTTATTGCCCATCCCTAGTTGCCCAAGGGCTGTTAAGAGTCAACCGCATTGTTCTGTCTCTGGAGTCACGTGTAGGCCAGACCGGGTAAGGACGTCAGATTCCCTTCCCTAAAGGACATTAGTGAACCAGATGAGTTTTTCCGACAATGGTTTTACGGTCATCAGTAAATCCTTAATTCCAGATACTTTAAAAAAAATTGAATTCAAATTCCGCTGTGTCAGGATTCGAACCCGGGTCCCCAGAATGTTAGTTGAGTTTTTGGATTAATGATCCAGAGGCAACACCACTAGGTCATTACCTCCCCCATGTTGACATTGTGTTCATGATGTGGAGATGCCGGCGTTGGACTGGCATTGTGTTAGGCAAAGTATTACCAGGCTAACGCTGGGTGAGTGGTTCTCCTCTGATGCCTCGTAAAGGCTTCCTCACAAACCTATCAGGGCTAAAGAACTGAGAATATTTGATCCTTTTTTTACCCGCAAAAACATGTACGAGTCTTGAGAAAGCTGAATGTGGAATGCAGGTATCCTCATTTTTATTCAAATACCATGAGGCCATTGCCTCCTCTGTCATCTTGTCATTCACTCGGGCAGTATAAGAGCTTAGGTTTTGGTTGAGAATGAGATAGGAATAACTTGGGCAGCACGGTGGCACAATAGTTAGCACTGCTGCCTCACTGCACCAGGGACCCGGGTTCGATTCCTGGCTTGGGTCACTGCCTGTGTGGAGTTTGCACATTCTCCCCGTGACTGCGTGAGTTTCCTCCGGGTGCTCCGGTTTCCTCCCACAGTCCAAAGATGTGCTGGTTAGGTGGATTGGCCATGCTAAATTGCCCCTTAGTGTCAAGGGGACTAGCAGGGAAAATACATGGGGTAATGGGGATAGGGCCTGGGTGGGATTATGGTCAGTGCAGACTCGATGGGCCGAATGGCCTCCTTCTGCACTGTAGGATCCTATGTCTATGACTAACTGCATGACTTTATAGAACTTTGAAAAACTTTCACGAGGATGGAGTCCTGGAAATTTTAAATAGGGAAAATATTGACAAAAGGAGAATAAAAATGAGCTTATGGTTTTGTTTTTCAACTTTAGTCACTTAGGACTGATTTTAACTCCCATATGGTATTGAAAATTAAGTTTGATTTTTGAAAGAAAATTAACTTGGAATATATTGACTATCCTCCTCATAAATTTAAATTATTATTACGTTTGAGGTACTAAGACCAGTTGGCATTGATTCCAGGTTTGACTCTAATCAATTGCAAGGTCATTTTTAACTTCATTGGATGTAGAAAATTAATGGTAACGGATTGCTCGCTCATTACAAGCCCCCCCACAACTTTGACAGAATGTAACAGAGGGTGAAGGTTCGGATTGTCAATTCAATTAAAGAGACAGACTGAAAGAATCTTATAGATTATATTGCATAATGCTTCCAAAGAACAGTGGGGGAGGGGAACATGCATTTGTATAATTGTGTTTATCAGAATCATGTCCTTCAAGAAGAACTCCCAATATCTCACAAAATAAATTAGCCTGAAGTGAAATTGAGAACATAATGTAAATTATGGCCGGAATTCTCCAACCTCGCCGTGGCTGGGATTCTCCAGTCCCGCTGCAGTGAACAGAGATTTGGCTGAGCGCCAAATTCTCCGTTCTCGCTGGCCGCGGCGGTGGGGCGTGCGTGACCGGAGCATTCCAGACTATAACTTGGCTTGTTCAGTCGACACTATGTCGATCGTGGTTGCCTTCTTTAAACCTGTTTAAAATCTTTTGTTATCTTTCTCTCCTGCCCTGTTTTCAATCCCGCTGCAGGGCGGCATGGTGGCACAGTGGTTAGCACTGCTGCCTCACAGCGCCAGGGACCCGGGTTCGATTCCCGGCTTGGATCATTATCAGTGCTGAGTCTACATGTTCTCCCCGTGTCTGCGTGGGTTTCCTCCGGGTGCTCCAGTTTCCTTCCGCAGTCTGAAAGACGTGCTGGTTAGGTGCATTTGCCATGCTAAATTCTCCCTCAGTGTACCCAAACAGACGCCGCAGCGTTGCGACTATGGGATTTTCACAGTAACTTCATTGCAGTGTTAATGTAAGCCTACTTGTGATTCTAATAAATAAACTTTAAATTCCTTAAACCTGTTTAAAATCTTTTATTATCCTTCCCCCTTGCCCTGTTTGCATTGCCCTATATGGGGCCGAATTTAAAATGATTCTGATTCCTTCTGGGTTTCTCCAGAAGCAGACTTTGTGATTTGAAGATGACAAATTGGTTCTTGGCTTTGTACTTGTTCACTGGAGCTGGGTGACAAGTGGCCACATTGCAGTTATTGACAATCCTGATACAGCAAAAATGATGGTCTGCTAGCATGAGTCAGCCAGGTGGTGTAGATCAAAGTCACGTGACAGTCAGGCCAGTATAGGGTGGCAGCTTCCCTTCTCTTCCCTGAAAGACTTTAGTGAACCATTTGGGTTTTTGCAGTTGTGTGATCAATTGTCTGGTGGCAGTCCCCAGTTACTGAATTGATTGAATTCTGTTTCGCCATTCTCCAAGACCATAAGACCACAAGACATAGGAGCAGAATTAAGCCACTCGGCCCATTGAGTCTGCTCTGCCATTCAACCATGGCTGATATTTTTCTCATCCCCATTCTCATGCCTTTTCCCCATAACCCCAGATCCCCCTTATTAATCAAGAACCTAAATATCTCTCTCTTAAAGACACTCAATGACCTGGCCTCCACAGCCTTCTGCGGCAAAGAGTTCCACAGATTCACCGCTCTCTGGCTGAAGAAATTCCTCCTCATCTCTGTTTTAAAGGATCGTCCCTTTAGTCTGAGATTGTGCCCTTTGTCCAAGCACTTTGGTTACTCATGCATAAGTGCCCCAGAATGAACCACGCACTAAAACAAATGTCTGCTGAAGAACGCTGCATTTTAGAGTGTGCAGTCCTGTGGGAGCATGGCCCTTTTAAGGGGACAATCCCCGAGGACCACATGATCGGGATGGACCCTGTGGAATGTCGAGGTGGGAAGCCGAGCGAATCGGGTGCAAGGGCGCATGTCCCAGGAGAGGAACTGCAGTTGGAGCCGGGGGGGGGGGGGGGGGGGGGGGGGGCGGAATAGGAAAATAGTCGCATAATTAGTTCTGTCACACCCTTGTTTGTAAATACCTATTTATCGCTGGCAATAAACCCTTTGATACTTTGAGCCACAACAAAGTCGCTTCAATTACAAGTCGGAAACCCAAGCAGATCGGGGGGGTTACCTAAAAGACAAAGGTCTCCATGTTTGGGACCAGACCAGCACTGGGAACTTATCTCATATTTGGTCCTGTCTTGGCCAGATTCAGGTTATATCCAAGTGTTATATTATACCTTTGAAAATATATTTCAAAGCAATTTCCAACTCATTCCAGTGCAGTATAACTAGGGTATTGACGTTAGTATTCAAACTTCTATTTTACATTGGCAATCATGAGCAGAATTTTCCCCTGGTGCCCACCACAGGAGGTGTAGTGGGTGGGACATGGACCATGCAAAGGCTCATTGACCTCAGGCGAGATTTTCCAGCCTTGGGGCGAGTGCGGCCAGAAAATCCCACCCCATGGGTTTCAACATTCATTTGATATTGTGGATCTATTTTTGCGGTGCAGTCTCTCTCACGATGTAGACGGGAATTTTTATTTCTTATTTATTTGTGGAACATGGGAGTCACTGGCTGGCCACCATTTATTGCCCATCCCTAGTTGCCCTAGGGGCAGTTGAGAATCAACCACACTGCTGTGGTTCTGGAGTCACATGTCAGCCAGACAAGGTAAGGATGGCAGATTTCCTTCTCTAAAGGACATTAGTGAACCAGATGGGTTTTTCCGACAATGGTTTCATGGTCATCAGTAGAGTCATAGAGGTTTACAGCATGGAAACAGGCCCTTTGGCCCAACTTGTCCATGCCGCCCTTTCTTTTTTTTAAACTCTTAAACTAATCCCAATTGCTCGCATTTGACCCATATAACTTAATTCTTAGTTCCAGATATTTTTAGATTCTAATTCCAGATATTTTTTCTTGAACTCAAATTCCACCATCTGCTGTGGTGGGGTTCGAACCCAGGTCCCCAGGACATTAGCTGAGTTTCTGGATTAATAATCAAGTGATAATACCACGAGGCCATTGCCTCCCCTTCAAATGCAGAACTTGAAACAAAACAGGCCAGCCATGATCCTGTTGAATGGCAGAGTGGGCTGGAGAGGCTGAATAGCCTACTTCTGCTCCTATTTTACATGTTCATATGCCTGGATCTGTCTCTCTTCGTCTCTGACTTTCTGGTTGGAATGCTACGGTGGTCTTGCCAGCGGGATTTTTCCATCCCGCTGTGGTGAACAGAGATTTGGCTGGGCGCCAAATTCGCCCCAGTGGGAGCATGGCTTGAATGGCCTGTTAGATCGCGCCCTCATGTCTCTCCCTCTCTCTCTCTCACTCTCTGCATCTATGTCGCTCCCTCTCTTTCGGCTCTGCTGTCGATTTTTCAGCCCCCTGTTCAGATGCCCCTCATTTAGAAGCAACTCGATAAACTCCTGCTGACGGCACAGTTTGATGCCCTGGGTGATTTTGTAGTCACGGGGGCAGGCCGTGATAGCAACCCGATTACGGTATTTTAAAACCTGTGGAATACCAGACAAAAGAAAGTCGGTCAAAATCTGAGCCAAAGCCCCGAAAACCTGGCAGGTTTATATTAGGAAAAAAAAGGAGAAATGGTCTGATTGTAAAATGGACTGCAGGGAAGACAATTCTATTTTTGACACAGCGTCATGAGCGCATAGCTCGATGATAATACTTCAATCATCAGGGATTAAGAAGAAATTACTGCGGCTGAGGATTGGATTTGATTGTAATGTTCCGCATCCATGAGTCTGCTGTCTAGCCTATTTGAGAGAGGACTGGAGTGTTAGTGGAGCATGCCTTTAGTTGAGGGAAAGCAGGCATTAGTCATGCTCCAACAGACAGAATTTGACAGCGTTTTCCTTTGCAAAGAGTTTTTTCAATATTCTCTCTTGTAAACTACAATTACAAGGCACTGTAACGTGAATGAGAATCGGGAGAGTAAATTGTTATGGAAGGAAGTGACTGCTCTTTAGAATGACTGTGTACATTTTGTTATTTGATAGTAAATTGCCCACTTGGCTGAATTCAGTTGCTGAACTTTCTTACAGTCTGGGGACGGAGCTTTTGCTTTGTAAGGAAGGCGGTGGCGCAGTGGTATTGTCACCAGACTGGTCAGACCCAGGGCAAGATCTGGTGAACCTGCGTTCGAATCCCACCATAGTAAATGGTGAAATTCAAATCTAATAAAAATCGGAATTGAGGACAACTGCAAAATCATTGTCGATTTTCGTGAAAAAAAAACATCTGGTTCACTTTTGGGGGCGGCACGGTGGCATAGTGGTTGGCACTGCTACTTCACAGCGTCAGGGACTTGGGTATCATTCCGGCCTTGGGTGTGTGTCTGTGTGGTGTTTACATATTCTCTCCATATCTGCATGGGTTTCCTCCCATACTGCGACGATGTGCAGGTTAGGTGGATTGGCCATGCTAAATTTCACCTTTGTGTCCCAAGATGTGTAGGTCAAATGGATTAGCCATGATAAATGTGCGGAGTTACAGTGAAAGGGCAGGGAAGAGTGCCAGGGTAGGATACCCTGCCAGAGAGTTAGTGCAAACTTGATGGGCCGAATGGCCTCCTTCTGCACTGTAGGGATACTATGATTCTTGCAATTACAAATGCTGACAGCAACTTCGGACACTTGCTCCACTGACCAGTCAGTCTGCAGCTACATCACTGTAGTGGACTCAACGGGGTAGATTTGAACTTTGACTGCCAGGAAGAGCGCTGACTGTAATGGATCATTGCCCAACTTTTCTCCGTTTGGAAATTACCAGGAAGTAAGGTCCAGCAGCACACGGAACCGGCGGCTTATCTGGTCTTCGCCACACACTGTGGGACCTTGCTGTGCATAAATCAGCTGCCCCACATTCCCCACATCTTGGTGCTCGCTTGAATGTTCTGGTGACATTGACAGATTGCCTGGGGAGCCACCTGACAGCATGCACCACCTCCCTTCCCCACCGAACCTTGAAGATGTTACATACTGATCATCGCCTGATGGCATTGCGATCAAAGGTGTTTTTCCTCACAAAATATTCCAGAAGAGACAGGTGGCGCAATGGACTGAAGCGTTGCACAGCAACATGGCCAGACCTATCCTTCATGACACTGTGGATTGATAGAACCTCAGTACCCTGCGATACCTAGCGTTTGCATAGCCAATTCCTATGCACAGCTTGATGCAGCCACGCACAAGGGTGACCATCAGGACGGGGCAACATTGAGTCCATTCGTTCCCCTTTGATTTGAGATTTATACATTGTGTCCCTGTGGATATGGCCCACTGTTGATCTCGAGACAAATCGGATGATGATTTGGGGGATCCCCATGGCACTGGAGTGGGGTATGAACTAGAGTTGTGCCAGGGAGAGCGACACCAAGTGCGCCTCACACTTGATGACCAGGTTGCAACCTGTAAAGAAGTGGGAGCATCACTGCCACATGCTCAGTTTTAGTTTTACCATTGGTGCAGTGTCTCCGCACCATATCCCCAGCACCATTAGGTCATCTGACCTGATGATGAAAGGGGCAAATGATGAGTTCCCAGTAGACACGGTCTCGCTCTTGCTGTGATTTACTTTGGCTCCCAAGGCCAGTTCGAACTGGTCGCAAATGCTCATCGTCTGTCAACAGACCGTGGAACCAAGGTGAAGACAATGACATTGTCCATGTACTGAGAAGATTTAACTTGAGTGCCTCCACTGTCTGGGATTGGAACCCCTCTTATGCCCATATCCTTCCTGATCAAGTCGGCAAAAGATTTGACTCAGCAAATCATAGAATCCCTATAGTGCAGAAGGAGGCCATTCGGCCCATCGAGCCTGCACCATCAACAATCCCACCCAGACCCTATCCCCCGTAACCCCATGTATTTACCCTGCTAGTCCCCCTGACAATAAGGGGAAAGTTAGCATGGTCAATCAACCTAACTCACACATCTTTGGACTGTGGGAGGAAACCGGAGCACCTGGAGGAAACCCACTCAGGCACAGGGGAGAATGTGCAAGCTCTACACGGACAGTGACCTGAGGCCTGAATTGAACCCAGGTCCCTGGAGCTATGAGGCAGCAGTGTTAACCGTCGTGCCAGTGTGTCGCCCAATGAACAATCACAATCCCAATCATGTTCCAATTTTAATGGTTCCACTATCGGTGGCCATGGCTATGGGTGCCTCAGCCCCAAGCTCTGGAATTCCTTCCCAGCACCGCTCCATCTCTCTAACTTGCTCACCCCCCTTTAAGACACTCCTTAAAATCTACTTCTCTGACCAAGCTTTTGGACAGCTGCTTTCAGATGTCTTGGTGTCATACTTCGTTTCATAATGCTCCTGTGAAGCAGCTTGGGATATTTCATTATTTTCAAAGGCGGTAGATCAATGAAAGTTGTTGTTGAACAAGAGGAGAGAGGACAGTCCACCTAACTCCATATTTGATTGGAAAGCCAGGAGAGAGTGTCTAAAATATAGGTGCGTGATATAGAATCATAGAATCTCGACAGTGCAGAAGGAAGCCATTCGCCCCATTAGGTCTGCACCAACGCTTACCCAGGCTTATCCTGTAACCCCACATATTTTTCCCTTTAACCTACACAGCTTTGGACACTGAGGGGCAACTTAGCTTGGCCAATCAACTCAATCTTACTTCTTTGGACTGTAGAAGGAAACCGGAGTGCCTGGAGGAAACGCCGCAGACACGGGGAGAACGTGCAAACTCCACACAGATGGGGACCCGAGGCCGGAATCGAACTTGGGTCTCTGACGCTGTGAGGGTGATGAAGCCTTTCCTCATGGATTCTGTCACACTGCTGGCCAGCAGCATACTCTCGGACATTCCCTGCCCAATAAAACCCACCACACTGCTCTTCCCTGTAACCCTGTCATCTCATATTCCCCTTCAAGTATTGATATGGTTCTGTTCTGAATGCAGCTATTCAAACACCTTTCAGGCACTGCGTTCTTGATCGCACCAACACACTGGGCGGGACTTTCCGGCTGCGTTCGCCTCAAGGCTGGAAGATCCCGCCTTTGCTTGGTCCATGTCCCGTGGGATGGCACGGTGGCAGAGTGGTTAGCACTGCTGCCTCACTGTGCAGGGGAACCAGGTTCCATTCTGACCTCGGGCCACTGTCTGTGTGGAGTTTGCACATTCTCCCCGTATCTGCGTGGGTTTCCTCCGGGTGCTCCGGTTTCCTCCCACAGTCCAAAGATGTGCGGGTTAGGTTGATTGGCCATACTAAATTGCCCCTTAGTGTCAGGGGATTAGCGGGGCAAATATGTCAGGTTACGCAGATAGAGCCTGGGTGGGATTGTGGTCGGTCGCGACTCGATGGGCCAAATGGCCTCCTTCAGCACTGTAGGGATTCTAAGATTACAATTCCCATGGAGGGCGGGACGGGTAAAATTCAACCCACTGTGTTGAAAAAAAAAACAAAGTGTTCTCATGCATTCCAAATGAAACATCAAATTTATAATAATTTGCTTCTGAAATATTAATAATGTTCACAAACGTTCCGTGGCACAAGCTTGTGTGTGTGATCTGACTCCCAATTCCAAAGTTCCAAGCTGAAGGCACTTTAATTGGTAATTATGTTTTCTGTGGTGCAAGGATGGAGTTTTTAATTGCGTTGATGTGTTGTTTGGTGGCCCGTGTAATAAACGCAGTTACTTTTGAGCTGGAAATGCAGCTTTGGTTGTCAGCCAGACGCGTTCCTGCGGCTGAGGACGCATTCATGTTCGCAACGATATTGTCAAAGTGAAATATTTCTGATGTCAAAAAGACTTTACAAGGCACCGATCAGTGTCAAGACTAACAGATTTAATTTAGCAAAAGGTTAATCAAAGGAAACATCAAATTTCTTGATTATTAATGAGTCCCTGGGGGTTGAAAATGATGAGCTCTGCTCTCCAGCAGCTTTTCGCTAATTATATTTTTCCTCAATGATTGAGGATGTGTAGCATTGTGGTTTCACAATGGGGCAGCACTCATTCAATCTAAGTGAATATAAAGACAAAGCATTACTGATCCATTATTAACCTATAATTGCTACTGGTGGCCACCACCGAATCTAAACTTGTCCCAATTATTGCGCAACTATCAATCGCGAGTGTCGGGTGATACCTTCAGGTGTGAATCCGCTTTGATTGGCATCACCGTGACTCCTTGGGAACAGTCTCACCCACTGAATCATAAGGCTCTGGATTCAAGTCCCACTCTAGAAAAATTAATATAGTCTGTGATGTGATGAAGGACCGATGAATAAATAGCAGAAGTGGCAATGGTGTGACAAAAGGAGATATTACTGAGATATGAGGGAAACATAAGGTAAGAAGTTTCACAACACCAGGTTAAAGTCCAACAGGTTTATTTGGTAGCAAATACCATAAGCTTTCGGAGCACTGCTCCTTCATAAGGGCCAGGATTCTCCAACCTCGCTCACGGCTACAATTCTCCAGTCCCGCTGCAGTGATTGGAGATTTAGCTGAGCGCCGAATTCTCCATTCTTGCTGGCAGCAGTGGCAGCTTTGAATACAAAATAAAAATCCAAGGCTGATGCTCTTGTGCAGCACTGAAGTTGTGCTGCATTGTCA
The DNA here is from genome assembly GCF_964213995.1 of Mustelus asterias. Classification (NCBI taxonomy): domain Eukaryota; kingdom Metazoa; phylum Chordata; class Chondrichthyes; order Carcharhiniformes; family Triakidae; genus Mustelus; species Mustelus asterias. The sequence goes on from NC_135812.1 coordinate 16,584,944, forward strand.
GAGGTGCCGACTTTTGCATGAGATGTGAAACTGAGGTCCCATTTTCCTGTCCTGGGGGATGTAAAAGATCCCATCTCTATCTTGAAGAAGAGCAGGGGAGTGTCCAGACCAATGTTCATCCCTCAATCAACATCACAATAGTTCAGATACAAGCAAAATACTGCGGCTGCTGGAATCTGAAACAAAAACAGAAAATGCTGGAAAACCTCAACAGGTCTGACAGCATCTGTGGGAAGAGAATAGAGCCAATGTTTCGAATCTAGATGACCCTTCATCAGAGCTCAAATGAAGCTCTGACAAAGGGTCATCTAGATTTGAAACGTTTGCTCTATTCTCTCCCCACAGATGCTGTCAGACCTGCTGAGATTTTCCAGCATTTTCTGTTTTTGTCTCAAAAGTACTTCTTTGTCTGTAAAGCACCCTGAGACAGCTGATGGCCATGAAAAATGCTATATATTTGATTTATTATTGTCACGTGTTGGGATACAGTGAAAAGTATTGTTTCTTGCGTGCTATACAGACAAAGCATACCGTTCAATTTGCTGTCATCAGGTTCTATTCCTAATCTGTCAATCTGTAACATTTAGCTGTGATGAAAGGTCAGTCCTCTCTTCTCTCCACACAGGCTGTCTGACTTGTTGACTGTTCCCAACGGTTTTGGTGTAGTTGCATTATCACTGGACTAGTAATCCAGAAGCTCAGGGTAATGTGCTGGGGACCCAGGTTCGAATCCCACCACGGCAGATGGTGAGATTTGAATTCAATAAGAAAATCTGGAATTAAAAGTCTGATGATGACCATGAAACCATTGTCGATCATCGTAAAAAACCCATCTGGTTCAGTGCTGTTCTTTAGGGAAGGAAATCTGCCGTCCTCACCTGGTCTGTCCAACATGTGACTCCAGAGTCACAATGATGTGGTTGACTCTTAAATGCCCTCAGGGATGGACAATAAATGCTGACCCAGCCAGTGACGCCCACATCCCATGAACGAATAAAACAAAACTCACAAATACTCATACACACATTCACACAGATTCACACACACACATATGCTCACACACATATATACTCATAGAACTACAAAGGGTCATGAATATAGCCCAATCCATCACGCAAACCAGCCTCCCATTCATTGACTCTGTCTACACTTCCCGCTGCCTCAGAAAAGCAGCCAGCATAATTAAGGGCCCCGGACATTCTCTCTTCCACCTTCCATCAGGAAAAATATACAAAAGTCTGAGGTCACATACCAACCGACTCAAGAACAGCTTCTTCCCTGCTGCTGTCAGACTTTTGAATGGACTTACCTTGCATTAAGTTAATCTTTTTTTACACCCTAGCTATGACTGTAACACTACATTCTGCACTCTCTCGTTTCCTTCTCTATGAACGGTATGCTTTGTCTGTATAGCATGCAAGAAACAATACTTTTCACTATATACCAATACATGTGACAATAATAAATCAAATCAATTCAAACATACTCATACACACACACACATACACTCATACACACACACATATATACTCATACACACACACATTCTCACACACATACTCACACACATACTCATACGCACACTCATGTACTCTTCAATGTGGGGTTATCTCTTAATGTCCACAGCACACCTGGAGATGGGCAATAAACACACCTTCCTCAGTATCACTTGTACCCCAGGAACAAAGTTAGAAAAGAAGAACGACTCTACTTTTGCTTTCCATGCCACCTTCAGCAGGCACCTGTTCTCTGAACAGTTCATACCTCTCAATGTGCTGCTTCCTTTCTCTCACCCCTTTCCTTTTCCCTCTCACACAATGGGCGGAAATGTCTGGCCCTTCCCTCCGGCGGCTTCTTCTGGTCCTGCCGAAGGCGCCCCTCCCCAGCGCATTCCCCCATGGGGGGGGCACGGGCAAGCCACACAAAATGATATAGACATCAGCGGGACCAGAAGATCTCACTGCCGGCCAATGGGGGCTGGTGGTGGAAAATCTGGCTCATTATTTTCACCAATCTAAATGTGTCCTGGAAATAAATATGCCGTGAAATGGTGAACCTCTGGCTACTCAAAACATAACGTAGGTCGGAGGTCACAAAATGTTTGTGGGTATTTCCTATCCAACTTTTGGATCTGTCTCCATAAAAAAAAGATAAAGTAAAACTTCCTGATTCACTTTTAAACTTCACACTTGTCAGCCGTCACAAGTAAGTTCACAACAGATGCCACAAGACCCTGCCATTGCACTCTCCTCTCTGTCAGTACCCACAGCCATCTGTCCATTATCACTCTCCAATTCCAGTAGCCCCATGTATAATCCCACCTTCCCAGATTTGCCCTTTCCCCCAGCTGGGACCCATCTCAAGAGTATTGGCTTTCGGTTTTATGGCTTGCGTGCCCTTCCATTGCAGCCTGCTCATTGTAACACAATCTGTCATTGTATACGGGACACTCCTTACTTCCAGATTGATCAGTGCGTATTAAGCCTCTGCTTTTTCCTTATGTAGCTCTAACCTCTGCAGGAGACATTTGATGTGATGTATGGCACACTTAGAATAGTTCCCACCAGAAAAATAATGCACTATTGGTCAATGCAGGCGATACTCTGTTTTCTAACATCCAGCCTTGTTTAACTTTTAGAACTCCTTAATAGACAACATCGGCAAGAATTGCCAGGTCTGGGAAGTAATGAGCATCAGTGTTTCTTTATTAAATAGCAACTGGGACTAAATTTAAAGCACTTCCACAGTAGATGGACCTGTCCAGTCAATGGGCCTTCTTACGCTGGAAGTACATAATATACATGTGAGGTAGCACAGTGGTTAGCACTGCTGCCTCACAGTGCCAGGGACCCGGGTTCGATTCCCGACTTGCGTCACTATCTGTGTGGAGTTTGCATGTTCTCCCCGTGTCTGCGTGGGTTTCCTCCGGCTGCTCCAGTTTCTTCCCATAGTCTGAAAGATGCGCTGGTTAGTGCATTGGCCATGCTAAATTCTCCCTCAGTGTACCTGAACAGGCGCCGGAGTGTGGTGACTAGGAGATTTTCAGAGCAACTTCATTGCAGAGTCAATGTAAGCCTACTTGTGACACTAATAAATAAACTCTAACTTAAAAGTTGCATTTGCACCTGTGTCCGCATGGGTTTCCTCTGGGTGCTCCGGTTTCCTCTCACAGTCTGAAAGATGCGCTGGTTAGGTGCATTGGACATGCTAAATTCTCCCTCAGTGTACCCGAACAGGCGCCGGAGTGTGGCAACAAGGGGATTTTCACAGTAACTTCATTGCAGTGTCAATGTAAACCTACTTGTGACACAAAGAAATAAACTTTGAACAATAAATAAACTTAAACTTATAATGCAGGAACCTGTCAAATGACTATTTAACTTCTTCTTTGTCTTCTGTCTCCCTTAACTGCGGGTCAGCTGGCAGCGTTCCTGTCCCTCGGTTACAAGGCCCTGCAGGTTTGCATCCCAACTCCAGGAGTTAAGCAAAAGAGGCTGATGCTCCAGTGCAGTATTGAGGGTGGGCTGCACTGTTGGAGGAGCTGTCTTTCAGATGACATTGTGAACTGAGGCTGCATCTATGCTCGGGTAGATGTCAAAGATCCCAGGGCACTATTGTGACAGCTATTCCCAATGTCCTGGCCAATATTTATCACTTAAACAGTTTAGCAAACTGCTGTCTGTGGGAGTTCGCCACGTGCAAAATTGGCATTTGCTTTCACGATATTACAAAGGGGAGTGTATATTAACAAGTACCTCAGTAGCTGACATCCTTGGATGTAAAAAGCGCAAGTGGCGGCGGAAGAAGAGTTCGGCATCACGTCGAACCCAAAATTTGTTCATGTGAGGTTGTAAGGGCACAAAGGCTGACGAAGGGACATCCAGAGTCGAAACGTTAGCTCTATTCTGCGGTCACGGGCATTCGGCCTCTGATATTCGGGTAAGCGTTCTCCAAGGCGGCCTTCGCGACACACGACAGCGCAGAGTCGCTGAGCAGAAACTGATAGCCAAGTTCCGCACACACGAGGACGGCCTCAACCGGGATATTGGGTTCATGTCACACTATTTGTAACTCCCACAGTTGCGTGGACCTGCAGAGTTTCACTGGCTGTCTTGTCTGGAGACAATACACATCTTTTTAGCCTGTCTTGATGCTCTCTCCACTCACATTGTTTTGTTTCTTAAAGACTTGATTAGTTGTAAGTATTCGCATTCCAACCATTATTCATGTAAATTGAGTCTGTGTCTTTATAAGCTCTGTTTGTGAACAGAATCCCCACTCACCTGAAGAAGGGGCTTGGAGCTCCGAAAGCTTGTGTGGCTTTTGCTACCAAATAAAACTGTTGGACTTTAACCTGGTGTTGTTAAACTTCTTACTGTGTTTACCCCAGTCCAACGCCGGCATCTCCACATCATGTCCACAGATGCTGTCAGGCCTGCTGAGATTTTCCAGCATTTTCTGTTTTTGTTTCAATAGCTTGGTTAAGTAGTTTCTTCAGAAGGGCCTTACGATTCTGACACCCACCCATCTTCTGGATATCGGAGACTGGCAGGATGATGCCAAATTACTGACCCACCGTCATCACGCCACATTTTACAATCAATTTGTGACTGATTTGATTTGACTTATGATTGTCACATGTATTATTATACAGTGAAAAGTATTGTTTCTTGCGCGCTGTACAGACAAAGCATATCGTTCATAGCTGCTTCACTGCTCCAGGGTCCCGGGTTCGATTCCCGGCTCGGGTCACTGTCTGTGTGGAGTTTGCACATTCTCCTCGTGTCTGCGTGGGTTTCCTCCGGGTGCTCCGGTTTCCTCCCACACTCCAAAGATGTGCGGGTTAGGTTGATTGGCCAGGTTAAAAAAAATTGCCCCTTAGAATCCTAAGATGGGTAGGTTAGAGGGATTAGCGGGTAAATATGTGGGGGTAGGGCCTGGGTGGGATTGTGGTCGGTGCAGACTCGATGGGCCGAATGGCCTCTTTCTGCACTGTAGGGTTTCTATGATTCTATGATTCTATGATAGAGAAGGAAAGGAGAGAGTGCAGAATGTAGTGTTACAGTCATAGCTAGGGTGTAGAGAAAGATCAACCTAGTGCGAGGTAGGTCCATTCAAAAGTCTGACAGCAGCAGGGAAGAAGCTGTTCTTGAGTCGGTTGGTACGTGACCCCAGACTTTTGTATCTTTTTCCCGACGGAAGAAGGTGGAAGAGAGTATGTCCGAGGTGCGTGGGGTCCTTGATTATGCTGGCTGCTTTTCCGAGGCAGTGGGAAGTGTAGACAAAGTCAATGGATGGGAGGGTGGTTTGCGTGATGGATTGGGCTTTGTTCACGATCCTTTGTAGTTTCTGGCGGTCTTGGGCAGAGCAAGAGCCATACCAAGCTGTGATACAACCAGAAAGAATGCTTTCTATGGTGCATCTGTAAAAAGTTGGTGAGAGTCATAGCTGACATGCCAAATTTCCTTCTCCTCCTGAGAAAGTAGAGGAGTTGGCGGCCTGTTAAATCCAGCCCATTTAAGCGACTGAATCATTTGGATGAGGACGAACAACGGCCGTGAATATGCACTGAGAAAGTACCCATTGGTCAGTTACTCTGTTCAACATGCCCACGCATTGAAGCAAGAAATGACGCCAAGTGCTCGATTGATTTGAACAAAATAATGAATGGTGGGACTCTGCCCTGTGAACAGCGAATACATAAATCTGTCAACTAAACTCCTTGAGTGCTTAACTTCCTTGAAGGAATGAAATTGATTTTCAGCAGACCAGCTAATTTCTTTTGATTATAAAATGCCTTAAGGGTGAAGTAACGCCAGGCAATATTAGCATAAAAACAAGTTAGTACGTTGAGTACAAATTCCTTCCTCTGTTGTTAGCTTACTTTCTTTAAGTGTCTTCACACTTCAAGGTAAAAAAAATCAGAATTTCAAACAAGTTTGCTCCTTAATGCTGACATCACACCATTGTATACATAATTTGGAGGAGAAGAGCATTGTGAGGCCCAGACCAATTTTGCAGTCCAAGTAAGTGATTACAAGTGAGGGACGTCACTTAAACCAAAAATTAAATTGCTGCCTAAAATAGTCTGTTGTTGTCCAGTTCATAGAATCCCTATAGTGCAGAAGGAGGCCATTCGGCCCATCGAGTCTGCACCAACTCTTCGACAGAGCAACCCACCCATGCCCTATCCCCGTAACCTCTACATTCCCTGTCCACACTTCCCGCCACCTCGGCAAAGCAGCCAGCATAATTAAGGACCCAACACACACTCTCTCTTCCACCTTCTTCCTTCGGGAAAAAGATACAAAAGTCTGAGGTCACATACCAACCGACTCAAGAACAACTTCTTCCCTGCTGCTGTCAGACTTTTGAATGGACTTACCATGCATTAAGTTGATCTTCCTCTACACCCTAGCTGTGACTGTAACATTACATTCTGCACTCTCTCATTTTCTTCTCTATGAACAGTATGCTTTGTTTGTATAGCGTGCAAGAAACAATAATTTTCACTGTATGTTGATACATGTGACAATAATAAATCAAATCAAGTATTTACCCCACTAATCCCCCTAACCTACAGATCCTGACACACTAAGGGGCAATTTAGTATGGCCAGTCCACCTAACCGGCACGTCTTTGGACTGTGGGAGGAAACCGGAGCAGCCGGAGGAACTCCATACAGACGGAGGGAGAATGTGCAGACTCCGCACAGTCACCCAGAGGCTGGAATTGAACCTGGGTCTCTGGCGCTCTGAAGCAGCAGTGTTAACCACTGTGCCACCTTGATTCAACCTTCGCTGCCTCTTTTCTCCTTATGACACTAAAAGGGGGCCATTTGATAAAACGGGCGGCACGGTAGCACAGTGGTTAGCACTGCTGCTTCACAGCTCCAGGGTCCCGGGTTCGATTCCTGGCTCGGGTCACTGTCTGTGTGGAGTTTGCACATTCTCCTCGCGTCTGCGTGGGTTTCCTCCGGGTGCTCCGGTTTCCTCCCACAGTCCAAAGATGTGTGGGTTAGGTTGATTGGCCAGGTTAAAAAAATTGCCCCTTAGAGTCCTGGGATGCGTAGGTTAGAGGGATTAGCGGGTAAAATATGTGGGGTAGGGCCTGGGTGGGATTGTGGTCGGTGCAGACTCGATGGGCCGAATGGCCTCCTTCTGCACTGTAGGGTTTCTATGATTTCTTTCTATGAAGTAACATATACATTTGATAAAATACAATCCATGCAAAATGTGAGGGAATAAACACACACAAGTTGAAGTATAAAGTAACTACCTCTACTGATAATGCTGGTGGACTAATGTGCCCTCAGAGACCCTCAGTATGACACCGGTGTTTTCTCACGCTAAATCATTGTCCCCCGGGCAATGTCTGTAGAAAATGATTCTGTTTTATTCCCACGTGTCAGCTGGTTGATTTGCAGACGCGCATAAATTGAACTAAGGTCTGCGAGCCTATGTTTGTGAAGGAAACAAGATTGCCTTCATCCATCAAACTGAGAGTAACCTGATATAGTCTTAAACCTCACAAGGAAAACTTTTATTGATTCCCTAAAAACAAATTGAAAAAAAATCAGAAATATTATTATCAATGGAATAAAAAATTGAACCTGTCATTTCAAATTGCTGCAGACTCAGCTCTGACTCTTCAACTGAACAATCAGACTGCAACCTCCCCCATCCCACACCCCTCCCTAAAATCAAAACTAGCTGGATGAAGAGCCACACCAAGTGAATGTCCAGCCACCTCTGACACTATTCTCCAAACATGAATGTCAAGTTTGGCTCAATTGGTAGCAATACCGCCACCTGCGGGCAACTTCAAGTACTACTGCAGGACACAAGGCCTTGAAGTCGGCCGACACTTGGGACCCCTACAATGCAGAAAGAGGCCATTCGGCCCATCGAGCCTGCACCCAGTCCTGTCCCCACAGCCCCAGGTATTTTACCCTGCCAATCTCCCTGACACGAAGGGACAACTGAACATGGCCGATCAACCTAACCCGCACATCTTTGGACTGTGGGAGGAAAGTGGAGCACCCGGAGGAAACCCACGCGGACACGGGGAGAACGTGCAAACTCCACACAGACAGTCACCCGAGGCTGGAATTGAACCCGGGTCTCTGGCGCTGTGAGGCAGCAGTGCTAACCACTGTGCCACCGTGCCGGCCCATTCAATTCTTTGTTGCTCTGGGCCATATCATTTTTTTGGAATGATTCCAAATCCCAGTTCAGCTGAGTTAATGGCTCAGATGGAGCTATCTAATGACACAAGGCTATCCCACTGCCCTGGACAACATTCTTCCCTCAGCCAACACCAACAAGAATTCATCACATCTGCTGTTTGTGGTATCTTGCTATACATAAAGGAGTGGCCTGAACAGATGAATGATTGTAAAATGTGATATATATTTTGGTTATAGCACGTCCCAGACATGGAGTTCCGCACGTTGGGAATATCTTCAGCCTTTCTCCCACTTGGCCACTGGGAATCCATTGGGTATCCCAATACGAATGAACCCTTTCTTTCTGACTCAGACAGAGCTACCTCTGAACAAGGATCCCAATAATAATAAAAGGAGAGATTTTGCTTCACTCCAACTCACACAGCATTTCATGAAATAACAATTTGCTTCACAACACAGATGCAGTGTCAGTTAAATTTATATTTCTGATGGAGCAGCACGGTGGCACAGTGGTTAGCCTCACAACGCCAGGGGCCCGGGTTCAATTCCGGCCTCGGGTCACTGTATGTGTGGAGTCTGTACAATCTCCCCGTTTCTATGTGGGTTTCCATCGGGTGCTCCGGTTTCCTCCCACCGTCGAAAGGTTGGTTGACCAGGCTAAATTGCCCCTTAGTGTCAGGGGGACTAGCCGGGTAAATACGTGAAGTTACAGGCTTAGGGCCTTGGTGGAATTGAGATTGGTGCAGGCTTGATGGGCCAAATGGCCTCCTTCTGCACTGTAGAGATTCTCTGATAGGAAGGATGAGCTTTTAAGAAGAGCAGCCATTTCATACCGTTGATTTATTTCTACCATATTGGGATCTCCTCTGATCCACTGCCTTTACAGTTACTGTCCTGCATTGTTATGGTTCAAACCTTGTGTGCAATAGTTCTTTACTTCACAGCCCATGAACAACACATTCCTCTCTCTGAATAAACATCATGTTACTTGGGCGATGCTGGTCTTTAATTCCCACTCAAGGGTATATGTAAGGCCAACATTTGAAGTCTCCCAGTTATCCAACCATTTCAATTATCCCCTATTTTGTACCCTGGGGGTGTGGGGGGTTGGGGACGGTGGGGTGGAGGGGGAGGTTGGGGGGGGGGGGGGGTGGGACATGGTGATGTTGAAAATGTATGGTCTTAATCATCAAAATGGAAGTTCAACTGAAATAAAATTGGGCCCAGAGGGCAGTATGCACGTTCTCTCCTCACAATGTTTTGGTCAGGTTGTGAAGCCAGGGAAATCCACATGTTCACAGCTGGCTATGGAATCATGACTTCAAAGGTTTTGTTGTGAACACTTGCGGCTTCTTAGAGGAAGGTACTTGGGGTTCAGCATCAATGCAATGAAAAAGAGAATTTCAATACTTACAAAATGTATGGATGTATGCGATCCCCTTTGAACACTGTTAGACTGAAACCGTGTGGGTCTCAACATAGTTTTTGGATCAATTAAGGAAAAAAGAACTTCTGGTATTTTTTTTACTCAACTTTGTGAAAACATTGATAATTTTGGGCGGTTCCTAAGAGTTAAACATGCTAATCATTGCGAATATATTTTTGGATTCTCATCTGTTATAGATTTTTGCATGTTTTCTGCGTCACAGTCAGACAAAGAAACAACTAAGACAACTAACGTACAGAATATGCAAATAAATTTATGAAATTTTTACTAAGTAATATATAGTAACCAATGACAACTTTACAGGGCCATCTGTAATTTTTTTTATTCATTTGTGGGATTTAGGCGTCGCTGGCTAGCCAGCATTTATTGCCCATCCCTAGTTTCCCTTCAACTGAGTGGCTTGCTAGGCCATTTCAGAGGGCAGTTGAGAGTCAACCACATTTGCTGTGGCTCTGCAGTCACATGTAGGCCAGACCAGGTAAGGACGGCAGATTTCCTTCTCGAAAGGACATTAGTGAACCAGATGGTTTTTATTTCTGATGTACAATGGTTTCATGGTCATCACTTAGACTTATAATTCCAGATATATTTTATTGAATTCAAATTCCGCCATCTGCCATGGCAGGATTCGAACCGGGGTCCCCAGGACATTCTCTGAGTTTCTGGATTAATAGTCTAGTGATAATATCACTAGGCCATCACCTCACCAATATTATCAATTCACCAAAAATACAAAGTTATATGCCCTCAAAACTTGTATTTGTTGACCAGTTAATGTATAAATTGTGGTGAACCATAGATGGTTACCACTATGGGTACTTGTACATATGTTACTCTTGTTACTGTTGGGGTTAGGGTTGGGGTGTTCCACCTGTTATCATTGTTTATGTGGTACACTCCGTTCGGCTCCGCCTTCTTACAGGAGTATAAAGGTCACTGCTACTTCCTAGTAGCCTTTAGTCTGGGATAATATTGTTAAGTAGACCCCTTCCAAGCCCAGCAGTGCTGCGTGCGACTCCCAGGATCCATCTCCTCGTCTCCGGCCTCGTCAATGTCTTCAGCCACGTGCGATTCACGGCCGCCGCCATTTCCTATGATGACGACGCAAGCCACGTGCAACCTGCAGGTGCCGCCGTTTTCAACATCCTCGACCGTGTGCGATTCATGGGCGCAGCCACTTTGGTCGACACCGGCCGCAGGAGACCAGCAGGGGTCCTCGGCGGCGGCGGCTATCTCAATTGCCTGCAGTTACGCTCGGGATCCAACAGTGGCGTCAATCATCCTGGACCAGGCCAAGCCTCACAGACTCGACAAGTCCATGATGGACATAGAGGTAAACGGGCACCTGGCGCATTGCCTGTTTGACAGCGGGAGCACGGAGAGCTTCATCCATCTGGATACAGTAAAACGGTGCGCTCTCCGTGTGCAAACTGTCAGGCAGACAATCTCCATGGCGTCGAGGTCCCGATCTGTCCTCATTCTTGGGAGCTGTGTGGTAACCCTAACGTTGCGGGGCACAGTCTACGTGAACTTCAGGCTCCTCGTGTTACCGCACCTTTGTGCTCCGGTAATCCTGGGGCTAGACTTTATGGTCCACCTAATAAAGTATTAAATAATGAAAACATCCTAAGGCGCTTCACAGGATTATGTAAAATAGTGTGACACTGAGCCAGACGAGAAGACATTGGGCAGGATTTTCCCATCCCACCCTCCCTGAGACTGGAAATTCCAACGATTCCCACAACCAGCAATTTAACCCCGTTAGGTCAGATGAAAAAATACGGTCAAAGATGGAGGCTTTAAGGAGCGTCTTCGAGGAGGAAAGTGATTTAGAGGAGCAGAGAGGTGAAAGGAAGGAATTCCAGAGCTTAGGGCCAGGACATCGGAAGCACAGCCACCAGTGGTGGAGTGATTAAAATCAGAGATTTGATTTGATTTATTATTGTCACATGTATTGGGATACAGTTGGAGGCATTGTTTCTTGCGCACTATACAGATAAGGCATACTGCTCATAGAGTGTGCTGGCTGCTTTTCCGAGGCAGCAGAAAGCGTAGACAGAGTCAATGCATGGGAGGCTGGTTTGAGTGGTGGACTGGGCTTCGTTCACGACCCTTTGTAGTTTCTTGCGGTCTTGGGCAGAGCAGGAGCCATACCAAGCTGTGATACAACCAGAAAGAATGCTTTCTATGGGGCATCAGAAAACCTGATTGGAGGATATTTGATTGAGCCAAATGTCTATTTTTAAACCCAGGACATTCTCTCTTCCACCTTCTTCCGTTGGGAAAAAGATACAAAAGTCTGAGGTCACGTACCAACCAACTCAAGAACAGCTTCTTCCCTGCTGCCATCAGATTTTTGAATGGATCTACTTTGCATTAAGTTGATTTTTCTCTACACCCTAGCTATGATTGTAACACTACATTCTGCATTCTCTCCTTTCCTTCTCTATGAATGGTATGCTTTGTCTGTATAGTACACAAGAAACAGTACTTTTCACTGTATGTTAATACATGTGACAATAATAAATCAAATCAAATCAAAATCTCCCACTATCTGAATAACCAATAAATCAAAGTTTGCAAAGAAACGGGCAAACAAAAACACTTTTTAAAAATGTCCCTATTATTTTTCTCTCGGATGGCCCTGCAGCAGCGCTCAAGAGATCGACGGCTTAATTCCTGTTAACCCCATGGTAACCCTGCAGGTTTGGCAGCTCTAACTTTGCTCTGTGAGAGTACAAAGCTGATTTCCTATTTTAAAGCCCTTCCAACTTACCTTGCTAACATTATCAATGGAAGAAGTTAGTATTTCTCACACCTTACAACCCTTATCACTTCACAGTATTCTGGCTGACGATAGTAACAACATCCGTGGTCGAGCTTTGAGATTATTGAAGCGATTTGCAGAGGGTGAATTGATGGACACGATTCCCCCAGCCCGCTGTGCTGCTCTCGCAATGCAACGAGCCGGGAGACATTAGCGGAGGCCGTTTAGCGGGCTCCCCACTGGGCACCACGGCCTCTGCACCGGAAATCGGCATGGAGCTGATTTAAATTTTAATTTTAATCCTGTTAGCTGGCCCGGGACTGAAGTCTCCAGACCCCCGAAAATCTCCCTCCACCAGGAGTGGTTCACTCAAGCGGGGTTTACAACTGTTCCCCACGAATGGGGAACCGGTGGTCGACCCTGCTGGAGGGAACAGAGGCCTTGGAGGCCCCCCAGGAGGTCGGCAGTAAGTGGGAGTGCCTCCTGGGCATTGCCAGCCTGTTTCTTCCCACAGTCCAAAGATGTGCAGGTGAGGTTGATTGGCCATGCTAAATTGCCCCTTAATGTCCCAAGATGTGTAGGTTAGGGGGGCTAATAGGGTAAATGAGTGGGGTTAAAGGGATGGGGTCTGGGTAAGATGCTCTGTCGGAGAGGCGGTGCAGACTCGATGGGCTGAATGGCCTGTTTCTGCACTATAGGGTTTCTATGATAGATCCAGTGTTGTGGAACAGCACCATCAGGCTCGATTACAGAACTGGTTGTCGAACTGATGCTGTACTACAAATACAGCACGATATTTCATAACCTCTCGGAAATATGGAAAGAAAATGCATGTTCCATAGTGTTCACATCATAAATGTCAAACAGTCTTGACCCTGACTAACCAGGGGTTGATTTAGTTATAAATCTTCTATTAATAACATTAAACCTTGAGCTACACTGGAAAATGTATTCACCCCTGGAGGTGGTTTGCCTACACAGTAAAAAATGTAAATTGGTGGAATCTGGACAACTGGTGAAGTTGGAATGTAATAAAATTGGGCCAGTAATGAACATAGAGCTATAATTTTCAATACCCTGAGGACTATTCAGGCCCATAGCAAGCTAAAGCTTCAATAAATAGATACATTTGAGTTAATTATTGCCATTGTTCATGAATATGTGCATTCCTCTTGGTCAATGTTTTGATTGTATTCAGAGTCTTTGGTTACCCTAATAGCTCCTGTCTTGTTTCAGCATCCATTTCAGTCTGATTATGCCTCTGGGAAGATCCTTGGGATCTTAAAGGTGGTAGATGAATGGGAGTTGGCAACTTGTATTGTTTTATCATTGTGGCAAGATGGACAAGTCCCATCATGATTAGCACTGCTGCCTCACAGCGCCAGGGACCTGGGTTTGATTCCCGACTTGGGTCACTGTCTGTGTGGAGTTTGCACGTCCTCCCCATATCGGCGTGGGTTTTCTCCGGGTGCTCTGGTTTCCTTCCACAGTCCGAAAGACGTGCTGGTTAGGTACATTGACCCGAACAGGCACCGGAGTGTGGTGACTAGGGGAATTTCACAGTAACTTCATTGCAGCGTTAATGTAAGCCTACTTGTGACTAATAAATTAACTTTAACCTTTTAACTTTAACTCATGGACAGCTGTTTAGTAGGATCAGCCAGGTTCAATTCTTACTTACCTAAATCATAGCCAGACAATCACGTGCAGTGCCTTCTCATCCTGCTCTGCAAAGGTTGTTGTCCCCAAAGGATCTATCCTTATCCCATCCCGACCCCCACTTTTTCACATCTATTTGCTGGCCTTTTGGTGACATCTAAAACACACCGAATTTCTCTGACAATGCCCATCACCTCTGCCGATTCCTCCACAATCTCCAAATCCTACATTCCCCAGCGACTGGCTCCATCCCATTCCCTGCCAATCATCAAAGGCTGAACCAGACTGTTTGCAATCTTAGCATAATAACTGACTCCAGGATGAACACTGAAATTAAACCCTCAAGAATGCCTTTGTTGCCTCTAGAATTAACCATTCCAACACTTGTTATCCAAATCTCTACTGCCCATGTCTTGATTTGTATTCATCCATCATCCCTGTGCTCGCTCTCCTACATGACTTTCAGTTAAGCAACATCTCAATTTAAGAACTCTCATCCTTGTCTTCAGATCCCTCTGTCACCCTGATCCTCCATACCTCTGTAATCTCCTCCACTATATAACCCTCCATGATATCGGAGCTCTGCTAACTCTGGTCTCTTGAGAATCCCCAATTTTAACCATTCCAACATGGGTGGCTGTGCCTTCAGCTGCCAAAACTCCAAACTCTGCAATTTCCTCCCTAAACCTCTTTGCCTCTCTATCTCTCTTTCCGCCTTCAATACACTCTTTTAAATGTACCTCTTTGATTTGTAATGACCCCCCGTAGAGGTTGCTGACTTGTAAAAAGATATCTAAATTTCCAGCAACTGACTGGAAGGATTGTGCAAGAAGATTTCAAGTATTAAGACTTTTACTGTAACAAAAAACTAAAAGCAACATTGACTAATGCTATTTTTGTATGTAAATAGTATTTTAAATGACAGAAAAGATACCCCATGTGACTTAACATGACCAACAATGCCACTCCATCGTTATACATTATTCTACCTCTTAAGTAGATACTATCTTCCCCCAAAACCAGCTCAAAGATATTCTCCACTCCTGAGAACCTACTTCCATTTTCTGTCTAAGCAGGACTGATTTTCACTGTAAGGGGTACACTGGAGATTCCTCCATATAACCAAGGCGAGACAAATCTTTTAGCCTCATTTAAATCCTAGTGAATATAGTCTAGTCAATCTGAGCGTGACTTACAAACATACAAATGAGGATCAAGAGTAGGTCACTCGGCCCTTCGAACCTCTTCTGCCATTCAATAAGAAAATGGTTAATCCAATTGTAACCTTATTCCTGCTTACTCCCAATAATGTTTCACCCCCTTGTTGATCAAGCATTTATCTAGCTCTGCCTTAAAATATAAATGATTCTACTTATTAAATATTAAATGATTCTATAGTTAAGAAAGCCCACCAATGCCTCTACTTTCTCAGAAGACTAAGGAGATTAATCATGTCCGCTGCGACTCCCACCAACTTTTACAGATGCACCATAGAAAGCATTCTGTCTGGTTGTATCACAGCTTGGTATGGCTCCTGCTCTGCCCAAGACCGCAAGGAACTACAAAAGGTCGTGAATGTAGCCCAATCCATCATGCAAACCAGCCTCCCATCCATTGACTCTGTCTACACTTTCCACTGCCTCGGCAAAGCAGCCAGCATAATTAAGGACCCCACGCACCCTGGACATTCTCTCTTCCACCTTCTTCCGTCGGGAAAAATATACAAAAGTCTGAGGTCATGTACCAATCGACTCAAGAACAGCTTCTTCCCTGCTGCTGTCAGACTTTTGAATGGACTTACCTTGCATTAAGTTGGTCTTTCTCTACACCCTCGCTATGACTGTAACACTACATTCTGCACTCTCTTGTTCCCTTCTCTATGAACGGTATGCTTTGTCTGGAGAGTGCGCAAAAAACACTGTATGTTAATACATTTATGCTTCAGGTTCAAGGCTGCTGCCTCTATCTCACTGCTCTCTCTCTCTCTCCCTCCCTCTCTCTCTCTCTGATTCAGACTGACCTGTATGTGAGGTTCAGGGATCCCTTAAGATACCTACAACCTGATATTACAATAGCTTTCTATTGACTTTTCCTGCCACATGGTAAAATGAGGTTGGCACAATGGTTAGCACTGCTGCCTCACAGCACCAAGGACCCGGGTTCAAACCCGGTTTGGGTCACTGTCTGTGTGGAGTTTGCATGTTCTCCCCATGTCTGCGTGGGTTTCGATTGGGTTTCCTCCCATAGTCTGAAAGACGAGCTGGTTAGGTGCATTGACCCGAACAGGCACCGGAGTGTGGCGACTAGGGGAATTTCACAGTACCTTCATTGCAGTGTTAATGTAAGACTTACTTGTGACTAATAAATAAACTTTTATGAAGCACCTGGGCCTTATATCCAGGTAGAAATGCTACTTAGCTATCCTCTAGACCCCAATCCCTTTCTATCTTGGAATTAAATATGCAGTTTAAAGTATAACTATTTATAAAATGTGACATTCCGAACACCTCGCTGTGGAACCTGGAGACTTTAATAGTCTACACACGGCCATAGATGCTCTTGCATATAGTCTACTGGCAGAGTCCAGAACAGGTCACATGGCCACCTCCATTCAACCATTTTACTTTCAATTATTGAACAATGAGAAGCTAGGAAGGAATAAAAGATGAAGTATAATGGTTATTAAAATGAAAAGCAACATGAATGCAAAATGAAGACGAAGAAAATAACCAAAATATATTGGGGAATAGCAAAGCCGAGAGAATAGAAAGATTAGCAGTAAAGAGAGGAGTCAGTGGCAGCTTGCTCTTTTTAATAATTAAATGATCTGGAAAATGCACCTTCATGCAATTTTAATCAAGCAAAATTAATTTTTAATTTAAGCATGTATCGTAGATGGGGTTGTTCCTGCAATTGTATTCATAATCAGAGGTAACTGTGCTGCACCAGTGAGTCAGAAGTAAATAGGTGGGGTTATGGGGGTAGGGCCTGGGTGAAATTGTTGTCAGTGCAGGCTCGATGGGCTGAATAGCCTCCTTCTGCACTTGGAATAAGTCTTCAGAGACAGAAGTCCCTTCATCAACATCCCTTTATTTACAATTCCTACAGCAGTGCACAGAGTGCTATCAGTCAGCAGTCTACCTTCGGGAGTGCCAGGGGAATTGACACTCCTGGTTAAATACAAGGAAAAGACTCCCTGATTGGCCCATCAATTGACTCCATAATCAGTGAGTTCATAGTCCAATAGGCCAACCTCAATGGCGTGATTGAAGTCATTACAGCACTGTAGGGACTTTATGAAAATAAAGGGAAAGAGAGTTTGAAAATGGAATCATTAAACTAGTTGATAGTTGAACAAGGTTAAGTGCGGTCTTCACCCAGACCCGAGTGTACAAAGGCAAGAGGTACAGGAGAAGCACAGAGAAAGAAGAGGTGGTTAGAGCAGACAGCTTCACTGCTGTAAAAGAGCTGAGAGATGGAAAATTAAGGCATAACAGCGCCACCTTTGGTGCGGAGGTTCAGTTACAGTGTGACATATTTTAAAAAAGGGAGGGCCAGGTTTTCATTGAGGAAATCAAGTCAGGAATCTTCCTGAACTGGCTCCCTCGCACACCGGATTTTTATTTGGGAGGCAGGAGGTTGGTTGGAATTGGGCCGGCCACCTCCAGAGAGCAGCTCAGAGGCAACAATGGAGGCAGGTGGTTGGCCAGGCCAGCAAGCTGGAGTGCCTGAACAAAGAATAAAGAACAAAGAACAGTACAGCACAGGAAACAGGCCCTTCGGCCCTCCAAGCCTGTGCCGCTCCTTGGTCCAACTAGACCAATCGTTTGTATCCCTCCATTCCCAGGCTGCTCATGTGACTATCCAGGTAAGTCTTAAACGATGTCAGCGTGCCTGCCTCCACCACCCTACTTGGCAGCGCATTCCAGACCCCCACCACCCTCTGTGTAAAAAAACATCCCTCTAATATCTGAGTTATACTTCGCCCCTCTCACCTTGAGCCCGTGACCCCTCGTGAACGTCACTTCTGATCTGGGAAAAAAGCTTCCCATCGTTCACCCTATCTATCCCCTTCATAATCTTGTACACCTCTATTAGATCTCCCCTCATTCTCCGTCTTTCCAGGGAGAACAACCCCAGTTTACCCAATCTCTCCTCATAGCTAAGACCCTCCATACCAGGCAACATCCTGGTAAACCTTCTCTGCACTCTCTCTAACGCCTCCACGTCCTTCTGGTAGTGCGACGACCAGAACTGGGTGCAGTACTCCAAATGTGGCCTAACCAGCGTTCTATACAGCTGCATCATCAGACTCCAGCTTTTATACTCTGTACCCCGTCCTATAAATGTTAGGCCCTGAAACCCTGGCCGTTTACATGCCCTTCCCTTCTACAAGACTTTACTAAGTCACCCCCTGCTCATTCTACATATTCCCTCTATGCCTCTCATATTCCCCTTGCAACTCAATGTCCCAATACCCTCATACCACCTTCATGCCCATATAGCCCTATACAACCTCCATGTCACCGTGTATCCTCAATAGCCACTCACTTATATCTATTATGGGCAAACTTAAACTGGGCATTAAAATATAACAATATCTAACAATCTAATAGAAATGTCATATTTGAAGACAATTCATTCTGAAGAAAAAACTCATCCATAAAACCCATTCACAAAATGTGAATGACCGCTTAAGCGGTCATTCTATTGTAAAGACAAAAAGGGCATCCACTTATAACGTCACAGACAGATAATCCTTTAATAACTTCTTAAAACTGAAAATCAAAACGTGAACACAGATCCTCTGCTAAGTGACGTGATTCTGGACCATTTCAAACGTGGCCAAGACCCAGCTATCAAAATAAACTCTGGGCAATGGCAACAATGGAGTACACCAAAACTGACACTCCAGGTGATCTTCTGTAAGCTGTAGCTGCTGTTTCATTTCCATTTTGACGCAGAATTCCTGTCAATCAGTGCAGATTGGGGCGGCACCGTGGCACAGTGGTGAGCGCTGCTGCCTCACAGCGCCAGGGACCTGGGTTCGATTCCTGGCTTGGGTCACTGTCTGTATGGAGTCTGCACATTCTCCCCGTGTCTGCGTGGGTTTCCTCTGAGTGTTCTGGTTTCCCCCCACAGTCCAAAGATGTGCTGATTAGGTGAATTGGTCATGATAAATTCTCCCTCAGTGTACCCGAACAGGGGCCAGAGTGTGGCGACTAGGGGATTTTCACAGTAACTTCATTGCAGTGTTAATGTAAGCCTACTTGTGACATTAATAAATAAACTTTAGATGCTTAGATTTTTCTTTAATGTTCAACAACAAAGCCATTTGTTTTTACAAATCTAAAGATCACCGGACATTTAAATCTCAGTCAAAATATGACAGGAGAGTTCCCAATATATTTTTCCACAATTTTGAATGCAGTATGGCACTTTCCCCATGGGAAAAAGTAGTATAATGCATGTCACAATGTTCATCAATGTAATGGACAACTTAGCTTAGTATGACAGCACCTATAATCAATCACTGCCACTTTCAATCTACAATATAGCATCTAACCGTTGGAAAAGAAATAACTTTTTTTGTATTTCAAAGTCTGCCAATGAAAGAATTCTCAGGGGCAGGCGATTTTTTTTAAATTTAGTTCCACACTTGAGACTGGAGTCTCCCATGGTTCACATTTCCTCTGAGGTGCCATGAACCATGTTTCCCACCAAAATGAGTCCAACTCCATTAGAATAGTGGATGAGTCTGAAATGAGGCATGGTGGCACAGTGGTTAGCACTGCTGCCTCACAGCGCGGGGGACCCGGGTTCGATTCCGGCCTCGGGTCACTGACTGTGTGGAATTTGCACATTCTCCCCATGTCTGCGTGGGTTTCCTCTGGGTGCTCCGGTTTCCTCCCAAACTTCAAAGATAGGCAGGTTAAGTGGATCACCCTTGCTTAATTGCCCCTTAGTGTCAGGGGGATTAGCAGGATAAATATGTGGGGTCATGAGGATAGTGTGGGATTGTTGTCAGCTCAGGATCGATGGGCCGAATGACCTCCTTTTCCATTCCAGTGATTCCTTGATGTTCACCCTGAAATGGATTAGGCAAGGGTAGGATTGCGGAGTGTCGGCTCATTATCTATCCACTTATCCCATAGCCATAAAAATTCCATACAATGGGAATGGGGGAGGGAATCCCAGAATTGGGTCCTGTCCACTGTTTTAAATTTTCCGGCCTCCATTCCGCCACGGAGTGAGGCATGAAATTCAAGCTGCGGTTTCCAATAAAAATGTGAACGGGAAAATTATAATGGGGAAAAGTTGGCACAAAATTGCAAGACAACTGTTTAACAGGAAGCATAGACTCGCTACAGAACGAGGTCATTTAGCCTGCACCAACTCTCCCACCCAGCCCTCTGCCCTATCCCTGTAACCCTGCTCATTTACCATGCCTAATCCCCCTAGCCTACACATCTTTTGGACACTAAGGGGCAGTTTAGCATGGCCAATCCATCTAACCTGCACATCTTTGGAGTGTGGGAGAAAACTGGAGCACCCGGAGGAAACCCACGCAGACACAGGGAGAACGTGCAAACTCCGCACAGGTAGTGACCCAAAGCTGGAATTGAACCCGGGTCCCTGGTGCTGTGAGGCAGCAGTGCTAACCACTGTGCCACCGTGCCGCCCCTAGTGCATTTTCATAGAATCCTTACAGTGCAGAGGGAGGCCACTTGACCTATCGTGTCTGCACTGACCCAGGCCCTATTCCTGTAACTCCACATATTTACCCTGCTAATCCCCCTGATATTAGGGTCAATTTAGTTTGGCCAATCGGCCTAACCCGCACATCTTTGGACTGCATGCCTAGTAAAGTCTTGTACAAAAGGAAGTGCATGCAAATGTTAGATTTTTAATGTACTCTGCAGAATTAACACTGTCCACGAGCTTGTCTGGGGCCTCTGCAGTGCCAGAAGAGTTAAAAGAAAACATTTCCACTGTTCTAACATTTTGACACCCTCCCCAAACCTATCTTGTTTCTTTATACACATTCACGTCACATTGACAAATTACAGATATCTGCTGCTTACTTTACTTGACAAACTGCTAATGGTTCCTCCTGTGGATGATTGAGGTGGTTCTGCTCCCTCTCTGGCAATGTTTCATGCTGCTTAATATGCTGTGTTCAGTCTTCCTAAAGCGCTCTCCATTAAATGCAAACACAGTGCCTCCAAATGTGTGATGAGCGTTACAATGCCTAATTGAAGGTATAGGCTTGTAAAAGCCGGTTTACCATAAAATAGCATTAAGTGTGCACCTTGTAAAGAAGAAAAAGCACTTGGCAGCTATTTGCAATCTCTGTTTATTTGTGTCTCTTGTGGAGATGCATTGATGAAGAAGCTACACAGACCTTGCACGCTGTGATTGTTTGACTCTTTCCCTCTCCATTTCTAGTTGGCGCGGGAATTTGTTTGGTGCTCTGCTGATGTTACAGATCTAAGACAGGTACCCAAACGTCCAATAATGCACGTGGCACATGCAAGCTTGTCCGGCACCAATTGCATACCACTGCCATTTTACATCAAGCTCTGGACTGATTCAGGAAGCTGATTAAAATATTCCTGGTAAAATGTCTCACAACACCAGGTTAAAGTCACCCGGTGTTGTGAGACTTCTCTCGCCTGATGGAGGGGCAGCGCTCCGAAAGCTCGTGCTACCTGTTGGACTTTAACCTGGTGTTGTGAGACTTATTACTGTGCCGACCCCAGTCCAATGCCGGCATCTCCACATCATAAAATATTCTTAAAAGGGTTTTCCGTGTATTAGCATACTGTATTAGCTGGACTGCTCCAACATTTGACACGTGGCAGTAACAAGCTGCAAGGTATCAGTTATGCCTCCATTATTAGCTTTCACGTCTCTGAGTCAGCAGGTTTTTTTCATTATTTATTCACGGGATGTGGGCTTCGCTGGCTGGACCAGCATTTATTGTCCATCACTAACTGCCCTCCATTTTGAGGGTAAACCACATTGCTATGGGTCTGGAGTCACATCAAGGCCAGACTGGGGAAGGGCAGCAGATTTCCTTCCCTGAAGGACATGAGTGAACCAGATGGGTTTCTATGACTCACTTGATGAAGGAGCAGCGCTCCAAAAGCTTGTGATTCCAAATAAACCCGTTGGACTTTAACCTGGTGTTGTGAGACTTCTTACTGTGTCTACCCTAGTTCAACGCTGGCATCTCCACCTCATGGTTTTTATGACAATCGACAATTGTTTCATGGTTATCATTAGACTTTTAGTTCCAGATTTTGAATTCAAATTTCACCATCTGCAGTGGCGGGACTCGAACCCAGTCCCTAGATCTGGATTACTAGTCTAGTGACAATACCACTATGCCACCACCTCCCCTAACGCCTCCAGGTTGCGGGTTCAAGTCTCACTTCAGAGACCCTAGCACCTAACTCAGGCTGACGCTTCAGTGCAGTGTTTGAGGGAGTGCCACACTGTTGAAGGAACATCTTTTGGATGAGATGTTAAACTGAGGTGCTTATGTCACTTCAGGTGGACATAAAAGATCCCATGGTACAATTCGAAGAAGAGCAAGGGAGGTTTCCTGGTGTCTGCCCATTATTTATCCTTCAAACAACAGCACAAATTATCTGAGTATTATTTCATTAGTGGGTCCTTATTGTGTGCAATTTGGTTGCCTTAGTTCTCCGCATTATGTCAGTGACTATCCATGTCTAAAATACTTTAAAGTTAAATTTATTCATTCGTGTCACAAGTAGGCTTACATCAACACTACAATGAAGTTACCGTGAAAATCCCTTAGTCGCCACCCTCTGACGCTTGTTCGGCTACACTGAGGGAGAATTTAGCATGGTCAATGCACCTAACACGCACATCTTTCAGACTGTGGGAGGAAACCGGAGCTCCCAGAGGAAACCCATGCAGACACGGGGAGAATGTGCAAACCCCGCACAGACAGTGACCCAAGCCAAGAATCGAACCCGTGCCCCTGGCGTTGTGAGGCAGCAGTGCTAACCGTTGTGCCACCAAGTGACCCTTTCATCTGTTGTAGATGTCCTGAGGTCATAAAAGGTCATAAATGCATGCCTTTCTTCTCTTTTCCTTTTTCCCTGCAATGTGGAGGGCAATTTAACCTAAAGGCCACTTAAACGCTGACCTCGGATAGTCAGCTTTATGGTCACCCACAGCTGTGTGACTGAACTGATGGATTTTGCCCTGTTTTAATGAATCTTTAAATTTGCCCAGTATACATCAGCAGGTTAAAGAGAAGTGACTGCAGTGCCGGTCCCAGGACTGGGCTTATTTTGACACAAGCGTTGGAAGGCTGGTTCACCCTGTCTGCCAAACCGTCGACTCACAGAGGGGAGAAGACAAGTCAGGGCTGAACAAACACAGACAGTACGATTTGCTCAGTTTAATAGATGGCAGCCGATTATTTTGAATGAACATGATATGTCACGAGAAATCCAAACAAGCTGCAACAGTCAGTGAAAGGGCACAGAAGCTCCGTTCATTGAGTGAGTTATCACAAGACACGGGGCTCATTAGAAACCTCGCAAGAAAGATGAAGTGAACCAGCCCACTCCAATCATCAGAAAAGATAACAGGAAAGAAAAGGACATTCATAAAATATTTATCTTAAAAATATCTTGGCATTTAATTTGTCTACTCGGGCATTCGAATACAAGTATAAAGGTTCAGCTGTAATATATCACTGTAAGATTACTCAACTGCTCATTGTTAAGTGAAGTAATTGAACTCAAAATGTGGTCTGATGTAATGCTCTATAATGCTCCAAAATGTAATAAGACCCTATGCTAACCAGTACTTAATCGCAACTGTTCATTTTACGGGGTTAGCACTGTTGCCTCACAGCGCCAGGGACCCGGGTTTGCTTCCATGCTTGGGTCACTGTTTGTGCGGAGGTTGCACATTCTCCCCGTGTCTGCGTGGGTTTCCTCCGGGTGCTCCGGTTTCCTCCCATAGTCCAAAGATGTGCAGGTTAGGTTGATTGGCCATGCTAAGATTGACCCTCAGTGTCAGGGGAATAGCAGGGTAAATATGTGGGATTATGGGAATAGGGCCTGGGTGGGATTGTGGTGGAAATAACTCCACGGAGGCGAAGGTCCTGTCACCCAGTGCTTCTTTATTTACAACAGTATTACATAACAGAGCTCTCTCTATCTCTCCTTGTTGCTTCCTGCTACCAGCAAGCAGAGAGACCGACACACCTGCTTTAAATAGGGAGCATGAGACTTCCTGGTTGGACCATCGATTAGGACTCATCAGGGAACTCTTTTTCTCCAACCAAATAAACAAAATCAAATTAACTTGGGGACAACTCAAAAGGGACAACTCAAACCCTAAAAGGAGGGGAACCGTCCGAAACAAAAGACGAAGCGAAAAGGAAACTTAAAACTTCAAATTAAAATGCGATTAAAAGGGTCAATAAAACACCCCGTCCCTAGGACTCATCAGGGAGTTCATACTCGAGCAGGTATTAGTCTGACTGAAGACAGTACAGCGGTCATT
Organism: Mustelus asterias; assembly: GCF_964213995.1. Lineage (NCBI taxonomy): Eukaryota > Metazoa > Chordata > Chondrichthyes > Carcharhiniformes > Triakidae > Mustelus > Mustelus asterias. The sequence continues at coordinate 16,609,565 of NC_135812.1, forward strand.
GCACACTCGATGGGCCGAACGGCCTCCCTTCTGCACTGTAAGGATGCTCTGATTCCCTGGGGATATTACAAAATGAATTACATAGAGTTGAAGGTAAGGATAGATACATTCAAAGGTAGAGGGAGTTGGGACTTACTCATGATTTGATGATAGATTTTTGGTCTCTCACGATGTTAAGGGATATGGGAAGCGGGCGGGAAAAAGAAATTGAAGCCCAAGATCGACCATGGTCGTGTCGAATGGTGGAGCAGGCCCTGTGGTCGACTCCTACTCTTGTGTCCCTGAGAGTCAAAATCATCTGGGGTAAAAAATCGTTGTCAAAGAGCCAAAAGTGCAAGTCAGTTTTTGTTTTGAAGCTATTCATAACTTGTGTTAAGTTTCGGCACTGACCTTGGAGTTCCTCCACAACCAGCAGTGAATTGAAACTTCATATTTTATGTTGCAATGCCTGTTTAATTCAGGCTTCGTGATTCAGTCACGGGAGTCTCCCTGGCTCCGTCATGGCATCTGCAGCCGGCAAAGGAAACCTTGTAATGGCTAGCCCCTTTAAGGATCATGTGACCTGATTGCCTGATGGGGAACAAGTGCGGGGGAATCTCGGAATAGAGTGCGGGCTTTTGCAGCCAGATTGATCCTAGAACTCAGAATGAGAACATCGTTGGAAGCATTCTGTATGTAATCGTAAATCATAGAATCCCTACAGTACAGGAGGCCATTCAGCCCATGGAGCCTGCACTGACAACAATCCCACCCAGGCCCTATTCCTATAACCCCATGTATTTACCCTAGCTAGTCCCCCCAATACCAAGAGGAAATTTAGCACGGCCAATCCACCTAAGCCGCACATCTCTGGAAATATAGAAACCCGACAGTGCAGGATATGGCTATTCGGCCCATCGAGTCTGCACCAACAACAATCCCACCTAGGTCCTATCCCCACATATTTAACCTGCTAATCCCGCTAACCTACGCATCCTGGGACACCAAGGGGCAATGCATCTAACACGCACATCTTTGGAGTGTGGGAGAAAACCGGAGCACCCGGAGGAAACCCACGCAGACACAGGAAGAATGTGCAAACTCCACACAGACAGTCACCCAAGCCGGGAATGGAACCCGGGTCCCTGGAGCTGTGAGGCAGCAGTGCTAACCATTGTGCCACCGTGCCGTCCATATGTATCAGTTACAATGCACAGAGTTCATTCCCTCCATGTTTCTAACATCGTGTCAACTCCACAATGCCTTCTAATAGCCTGCAGTCAATATATTCTGTAAGCAATGTGCTGCAGTCATAGAGTCATAGAGGTTTACAGCATGGAAACAGGCCCTTCAGCCCAACTTGTCCATGCCGCCCTTTCTTTTTAACCCCTAAGCTAATCCCAATTGCCCGCATTTGGCCCATATCCCTCTATACCCATCTTACCCATGTAACTATCTAAATGCTTTTTAAAAGATAAAATTAAACCCGCCTCCACTACTACCTCTGGCAGCTTGTTCCAGCCACTCACCACCCTCTGTGTGAAAAAAATTGCGCCTCTGGACACTTTTGTATCTCTCCCCTCTCACCTTAAACCTATACTATCCTACCTGTAACATAGTCCAGAGTGAAATCTTCTTCTATATGTGCCTTCAGTCTTAGTAAACCATAAATCACTAAGTATAATATTCCGCATATATGAAACTTTGGGCTACAACCTTGACAAATATAGTTGGCAGCTCATCATCACCATCCCAAGGGAAATCAGGGATGGGCAATAAAGGCCAGAAACATCCCATGAACAAATAATAAGAACTGGAGACTTCCCTTTGATCAGTAAACCACTCAATGATGTTTCAACATTCACATTATTAGTTTTCTCCGAGAAGAGGGATGGAAAACATATAAGAAGAATCAAATTAGAAGTTGCTTCATATAACTCGGTCATTTCACCAACTGATATATAAAGTGTATCCTTGTGAAACACACGGCTGGATATTGAGACAGAAATCGCTGCACAGGGCGAACTTGCAAAAATCCAAACCAATGTGAAAGATCCATCATCTGGATCATCAGCAGAAGGTTTGCTGCATTATCTTTTTTTATAGAATGCCTACGGTGCAGAAGGAGGCCATTCGGCCCATCGAGTCTGCACTGACAACAATCCCATCCAGGCCCTATCATGGCAGCCCCACATATTTCCCCTGCTAATCCCCCTGACATTATGGGGCAACTTGGCATGGCCAATCCACCTAACCCGCACATCTTTCGAGTGTGGGAGGAGCACCTGGAGGAAACTCATACAGACATGGGGAGAACGTGCAGACTGCACACAGTCACTTAAGGTTGGAATCGAACCTAGGTCCCTGGTGCTGTGATGCAGCAGTGCTAACCACTGTGCCACCGTGCCACCCCAGATGTGCCACGAGATTGGGTACAGAGAGCCTTTATATCTTTGTGCTTCTTCAGCTCCAAAGACGTGCGGGTTAGGTTGATTGGCCACGCTAAATTGACTCTATTGTCAGGAGGTTAGCAGGGTAAATTTGGGTTACGGGAATAGGGCCTCGGTTGGATTGTGGTCAGTACAGACTCAAAGAAAAGTTAAAATTTATTTACTAGTCACAAGTAGGCTTACGTTAACACTGCAATGAAGTTACGGTGAAAACCCTCTAGTCGCCACACTCTGGCGCCTATTCGGGTTACACTGAGGGAGAATTTAGCATGGCCAATGCACCTAACCAGCATGTCATTCGGACTGTGGGAGGAAACCGGAGCACCCGGAGGAAACCCACGCAGACATGGGGAGAACGTGCTAACTCCACACAGACAGTGACCCAAGCCAGGAATCGAACCCGGGTCCCTGGCATTGTGAGGCAGCAGTGCTACCCAATGTTCCACCCGATGGGCCGAATGGCCTCCTTCGGTACTGTAAGGATTCTATGATAAATCTGACCTCTGTGCTGGCCAGCATCCAATACATTTGCATTAGAGTGTGAGAGATTGCAGCCAATTTCTTCCTGTGATACCCAGGGCTCTTGTTGCCACAGTAACACGCCTGTGCGCGCACGCACACACACAGAATCCGGTTACAATTGATTTTATTGATAAAGAAAAGAGTGCCTCCATGGTAGGTTTATGATGAATTGATCCCAATCATCACACGCCTGAGCACGTAGAGAATAAAAAGCCTCTGGCATTTTCCGATCAGTTTTTACACAGTCTCCGCATATGGCTGGCTTGTGATAAAACTCCTTTATTGTAACTGATTCTTGGTCTGATACTCAGTTTTAATGGTACTCACCTTTGGCCTGAAACAGTTTATTGAGAAATGCACATGAAATGTGCACACATTGACAAATTCCCTACCTCACTGGAGAAAACACAAGGAAATGTCAAGGAAAAGATGTACATTCAAAGCGAACAATAAGGTAACACAAGCTTCGGGACATGACAAGGCTTAATACTCGCAATTTCGCACTGTGGTTTGGGAGGTGCTGTCGAAAAACCTTTGCAAGTTGTGGCAGTGCCCCTTGTAGCTGGTACACACTGTGGCCAGTGGTGGGTTTGATGATGATTGTAGTAAAGAATGCGCTGGGCCATGTAGTTGTAGATTGTGGTGGAGTGTAACCCACTTGTTGCTGATGGCCCACAGCACCTCAGGGATGCCAGTTTTAAGCTGCTCGTTCCATTTTGCATCAATCTCATTTAGCACTATGGTACGACCAGACAACACAATGGAGCATTCCCTCAGTGTGAAGGCAGGACTTTGTCTCCATAGGTGCATCGTGGACAGATGTACCTACAACAAGTAGATTGGTGTGGACGGGTTCACATAAGTTTTTCCCTCTTGCTGGTTGTCTCAAAACCTATCGCAAGTACAATCTAGCTAATGTGTCCTTCAGGACTTGGCCAATTCAGTCAGCCATGGTGCTACCAAGCCTTTTTTAATGATGATCAATGGCATCCTCCAACAAAAATAGAGTCTGTTCCTCAGTGCTTTTTCCAAGTGGTGTTCAACATGAAGGAGAACTGATTCATCGTTTGAGGGAGGGTAGTAGGTGGTAATCAGCAAGACGTTTCCTTGCCCGTGCTTGTCCTGATGCCATGCAATTTCATGGGGTTTTGGAGTTTACGTTGAGGACTCGCGGAACCAATCTCCCAATTGCATGCCACTCTACTGCCACCTTTTGTGGCTCTGTCTTGCCGTTGGGACACGACATGGGATGGTGATGGTCTGATGGATGGGCTGACACATCAGCTGACAGGTATTGGAGACTCCTTAAAACATTTCTTTTTGACCAAGCTTTTTGTTATCTGTCCTGATATAGAGTCATAGAGGTTTACAGCATGGAAACAGGCCCTTCGGCCCAACTTGTCCACGCTGCCCTTTTTAAAAAATCACTAAGCTAGTCCCAATTTGTCTGTGTTTGTCCTTATGAAGCTTAGTATCAATTCTTGTTTCATAATGCTCCAGTGAGGCCTTGGAAAGTGTTATCAAGTTAAGGGCGCTGCATAAATGCAAGTTGTTCTTGTTGCGTGCTTGAGACTCTCGATTGCAGTTCAGTAAAGGAGGCACGAGTTTTGCTCCTTCATAAACTACCTTTATTCCTTTGATTCAACTCCACATACAATCATCCCCAACACCCAGTGCCACCTGTAACCTTTTTATATATCCCAGTGATTTCTATTGAGTGATTAATCGTCCAATTTAGAACTTAAGAGGAAGGTGACTGTTAACCCATTCCTAACATTGTGAGTTCCCAATCTCAGTTGGGTCGTAGTGGAGAGGTGCAGAATAGGAAGTGACCAGTCGCTCCTGCCCACTGTGCCACACCCCAGCGACCAACACATTCTGGAACCATTTCTTCTGGTTGTCATTTGAGTTGGTAACAGTGAGCGATTCAAGGAGAGAACTATGTGGGAAAATAACATTAGAAATTCTTCCTGTCCAGCTCACTAATTTATTTCTCAGCGTATCTTCACACACATTTTTTTCCCTCTTTGATGAATAGCAGGAGCTGATTATCAGCCCGTTTGAGTCACATTATGATGAACACTCTTTCAGTGGCCAACAAGTCCTGGTGTTGGCTTCGAACCCAGAGCTTCTGGTCCAGTGGAAGAACAATAGAACAGAAGGAGACCATTCGGCCCATCGAGTCTGCACTGACTCTCTGACAGAGCATCTTACCCAGGCACTGTGTAAAGCAGAGCAGGAGAAGAAGTTCACTTTGCTGTTCTCTGCCTTCCTGTCAGGCACTGTTTAAAATCATCTGGAAGGTTATTAGTGGTGAAGCTGTGAGGCAGCAGTGCTAACTACTGTGCCACCGTGCCGCCCTTAAGGTTGTGCAAGGAGAGAGTATGTTTCAAGGACAGTTGCAAAGTCATGGGCATATTTTGCTAGGTCTTGTTAAGATATTAAGGGGCAGCACGGTAGCACAGTGGTTAGCACTGCTGCTTCACAGCTCCAGGGTCCCGGGTTTGATTCCCAGCTCGGGTCACTGTCTGTGTGGAGTTTGCACATTCTCCTCGTGTCTGCATGGGTTTCCTCCGGGTGCTCCGGTTTCCTCCCACAGTCCAAAGATGTGTGGGTTAGGTTGATTGGCCAGGTTAAAAAAAAAAATTGCCCCTTAGAGTCCTGAGATGTGTAGGTTAGAGGGATTAGCGGGTAAATATGTTGGGGTAGGGCCTGGGTGGGATTGTGGTTGGTGCAGACTCGATGGGCCGAATGGCCTCCTTCTGCACTGTAGGGTTTCTATGATTCTATACTCGTGGTCTTCAGTAGTTCAACAGAAAGCATTTATTAATGACTAGGAACCGTACACATAGGTCCAAGTTAGGAGTTGTCTCCGTGCTTGCTTCAGCACACAACTCAGTCCAACACTACACTGCCCACTTGGTGTGGGTCACATGCTCCTTTACATTACTATGTGGGTGGTATGGCACAACGTGGCTGGAAAATCCTGGTCTACGTTTGTGAATTGTTAAATTTCTCCATCATAGAAGAAAAATCCATCATTTTTTTAACACAATGAAAACTATTTCTTGTTGAAGTTTGCGTACGTATTTCAGCTTCTATTTTAATCCGATGTGAATATTGCAATCTTTATTCCGCTCTCTTTAAAATGATTAAAAGGTGATGGAAAAATCAGTGTGTTTTCCTTCCTCTTTTGTTGTCTGTGAGAATTCTTCAATGGGATTGGTTGCTTAGCTCATTTGATGACATCACTGCAGTAATATGAGTTGAAAGAAATTAATGTTGGGAAAGATAAAATGCACAGCTCAGGAATTGCTAGAACTGTGTGGGCATCTTTTCTCAAAGACAACAGAGAGCACTTTCGCCTCAGCACTGATCACTAGTGGTGAGCACTCTTGCCTCACCACTGGTCACAAGTGGTGAGCACTATTGCCTCACCACTGATCACAAGAGGTGAGCACTATTGCCTCACCACAGGACCTCCATAACAATGAACAGCAAATAGGTTCAATTAAAAGTTTAAAGATAGAGCCATATGCTTGTAGATTGCTTATAGATTTCAGTAACATTGTGAGGTGATCATTTAACATGTCGTTCACAGTAATCAATAAAAATGTTAGCTTAATTATTTACATGTAAGGATTGGTTTCATGATTCCCGTTGTGGCTTGACACAAACGATTAGCTTCTTATAACTAATGGATTAGATCCATCAATTAATTGATTTTGTCCAACAAATGCTGTGTAAAGCTTAAGTAGCTTCTGAAGACTCAGTCGAAGAGATTGTATACAGCTCATAAATTAAAGAAGGAAGAAGATGTTGTGATAAGACACACAATGTAAGGTCTTAAGAAAGTATCTCTAAAATGAAATAGATGAACCAAGTAATTATAGTGAGCGAGACATATTATTAAGGTTCATTGCGTACATGCAAAATGAAGGCCAATTTAAATATTATGGCAATGGGAACATGTTTGCGTAGGTGAAGGAAACTGGTAATTAATCAATGTTGGGATTAATGATTAACAAGCGTAAATGATAGGGCTAAAGTTGTAAGAAGGGCATACGTTTGCAATTTCAGATTACAGATTCAAAATGTGTCTGGGCAGGGGGATCAGGGTGTCTACGTTCAAGAATCACAGGAAGTCAGTATGCAGGTACAGCATGTATTAAAAAAGGCAAATGGGATGTTGACATTTATTGCAAAAGGATTGGCGTATAAAAGTAGAGAAGTGCTGTTGCAATTGTATAGGGTGTCGGTGAGACCACATCTGGAGTATTGTGTCCCGTTCTGGTCTCCTCATTTGAGAAAGGGTGCGGTGGCATTGGAGGCAGCTCCTCACCAGATTGATTCCAGGGATGAAAAGGTTGACGTATGAGGAGAGATTAAACAGTTTAGGCTTATAAAATGCCAGAGGTTTTAGGAGAGGCGGGCACAATTTTGTCTTTTAAAAAGCATTTAGACAGCTACATGGGTAAGATGCGTATAGGGGGATAGGGCCAAACATGGGCAATTGGGACTAGCTCAGTAGTAAAAAGAAAGGATGGTATGGACAAGTTGGGCTGAAAGGCCTGTTTCCATGCTGTAAACCTCTATATTCACTGGAGGTTAGAAGGATGAGAGGGGATCTGATCGAGATATGTAAAATTTTAGAAGGGATTGATAAAGTAAATGTAGACCAAATATTTCCTCTTATGGGGCAGTCTAGAACAAGAGGTCACATGTATAGGTTGAGAGGCGGTAGATTCAAAGCTGAGATGAGGAGGAACTACTTCTCACAGAGGGTGGTGAATTTGTGGAACTCGTTGCCCCATAGAGCAGTGAAGTCTGAATCATTGAATGCTTCAAGAAGGAGATAGTTATATTTCTAATTAAAAAAAGGGATAAAGGGATATGGGCAACAGGTAGGGAGGTGGATTTGAGAGCAGGGAGAGATCAGCCATGATCTGATTGAATGGCGGAGCAGGCTCAAAGTGCTGAATTTATCTACTTCTGCTCCTAATTCCTATGTTCCTATGAACAAAGAACAAAGAAAATTACAGCACAGGAACAGGGCCCTTCGGCCCTCCAAGTCTGTACCGACCATGTTGCCCGACTGAACCAAAACCCCCTACCTTTCTGGGGACCATATCCCTCTATTCCCATCCTATTCATGTATTTGTCCAGACGCCCCTTAAAACTCACTATTGTATCTGCTTCCGTTACCTCCCCCGGCAGCGAGTTCCAGGCATCCACCACCCTCTGTGTAAAAAACTTGCCTCTTACATCTCCTTTAAACCTTGCCCCTTGCACCTTAAACCTATGCCCCCTAGTAATTGACTCTTCCACACTGGGAAAAAGCTTCTGACTATCCACTCTGTCCATGCCCCTCATAATCTTGTAGATTTCTATCAGGTCACCCCTCAACCTCCATCGTTCCAGTGAGAACAAACCAAGTTTCTCCAACCTCTCCTCGTAGCTAATGCCCTCCATGCCAGGCAATATCCTGGTAAATCTTTTCTGTACCCTCTTCAAAGCTTCCACATCCTTCTGGTAGTGTGGCGACCAGAATTGAACACTACGTTCCTATGTAATTTCAGGGGCGGTGAGAGTTACATGCAAGTTGGTGTCTCTTGTTATATACAGTAAATTAAAGCCCAGCAAAGAATATGCACCTTCCAGATGTTCGCATTGATATCTGGGCAACACTCAACATCTGGTGATGTCTGAAAGCTTGCTTTAACCATTGGGTGAAGGACTTGGAGAAGCAGGATGGAAATCAATACTGAAAATTGGAATGGCGTGAGGGAAGTAATGAGTTTTTCTGAAAGAGATGGATTACATCTAAAGTAAGGAGTATGCACGTAAATAAAATTCACTTAAAATGAAGAATGGGGAAAAGGTAAATAAGCAAGTGGAAAATGGATGAGGTATTAATGAGAAATGGGATTGCGCAGTGGATAGGCAATGACCTGGAACTCATGGAGACGATGAATGATTTCAAAAGGAAATTGGATGGGCACGTGAGGAAAATAAATTCGCAAGGGAAAGGAACTCATTGGATTGCCCCACAGAGAGCCAGCAAGAACTCAGCGGGCCGAATTGCCTCTTTCTGTGACGTGATGTCTTTATAACTCTATGGTGGTCAAATGGAGGTGCAAAAACTGGACTCGAGAGGTTCACTCAGTGGAATGAGTTTGCTAACTCAAAAGTTGTGTGTTCAACATATAATGGGGTTGTGAGAAAAGGACGCAACTTCCGTGTCTAGCTCTTGGGTAAAGAGCCTGGAGCATTAAAGAAAGTGTGATCTTAATGTTAACAGAGCTGGCAACATGCTCTAATGAGAGCAGCTCTTGTGTGGGTATAGTTTAGTTTAGTTTATTTCTTAGTGCCACAAGTAGGCTTACATTAACACTGCAATGAAGTTACTGTGAAAATCCTCTAGTCGCCACACTCCGGCGCCTGTTTGGGTACACTGAGGGAGAATTTAGCATGGCCAATGCACCCAACCAGCACATCTAGTGGGAGGAAACTGGAGCACCCGGAGGAAACCCACGCAGACACGGAGAGAACATAATCCTTGTTGTTCAATAATTAGATGCTTCCACCAACCGTGACACAAAACCAACAGTTACATATTTGTGGGAAAAAGAGAATTGTCTGCTCGTGTACATTTACATATTTTTAAAAAGCCAACCAATTTATGGATCAGTGTTGGGGGTGTGAGCACTGAAAAACAAAGGCTGACTATCTTAGAAAGCTAATAATCCTAAGTATTGTAACTCCATCATTATAATCACAGCTCTGATAGTTGGTCCAACAACAAAGAGCCTTACCATATTGCATTGCAATGGTTGCCAGGGTAACCAGAAGATAGGTACATCAGTCCCAGTAGATTTTCAATTCAATTGTATTGCTTACTAGCTGAGCTGTTTTGACAAGGACGTAATGGTTGTTATGGTTACAAAATGTAACTACTGAGGTCTTGAAAATCAGAGTAGTTTTGGGTCACACTTCATTACATTATGCAACAAAGTTAGGAGAGATTCACCTATTCTAACCTCAGCTAATTATTATTTTGCCAATTGGAACAGTAGTCGCAATTGTGCGACTGGGAAAAGGAGGTGGATTTAGAGGAGCGGTGTTTGCAGAAGCAGGTGCCATGATTATAAGCTAAGAAAACAAAGTGCCAAATATAATTTAGCATGAATTGAATCTTGGGCAATAAGTCCTGACTTGAGTTAAGTATCCAAACAGAAGATGTGCAGAGGCTGCTTCATAAGGAAGGCTGATATAGTCCGGAATTCAATGAAAAGGGAGGTGGAAATATTCTCGGTGGGTGTTGAACACGATTTAAACTCTGGGCAGATCTAATTTAAATCTGTTATAATGTAGGTGGCTCAGTAGCAAATTAAAATTGATATTAAGAAATACCGCCCTTTTCCCACTGGTTGAAAGGTTGAGTAACATAATGAAGTAATTAGAATGAATACAATGATTTTGAAGTGTCAGCAGGATTGTCAGTTTCTATGTTCCGGCACTCTGAAGCAGCAAGGGAATATTGAAGATTGAACTCACATTTCTTTCACTCCTTTCACATCATGGTCTGCCCAAAACCTGTTGGTTTTCCAATGCAAAGAGTTGTCCCCGACTGACCCCTGTGCCATCGCATAGACACCCTACAGTGTAGAAAGAGGCCATTCGGCCCATCAAGTCTACACCGACCACAATTCCACCCAGGCCCTACCCCCATATCCCTACACATTTACTCGCTAATCCCTCTTACCTACCCATCTCAAGACACTAAGGGACAATTTTAGCATGGCCAATCAACCTAACCCGCACATCTTTGGACTATACATTAAAGTGTAGTTACTGTTGCAGTCGAGGGAAACACAGCAGCCAATCTTTGTATGATATGGCCCCACAAATAGTAAACGAGATTAAAGGCCAAGTATAAGACTATAAGACACAGGAGCAGAATTATAGGCCACTCGGCCCATCGAGTCTGCTCCGCCATTCAATCATGGCTGATATTTTTCTCATCCCCATTCTCCTGCCTTTTCCCCATAACCCCTGATCCCCTTATTAATCAAGAACCTATCTATCTCTGTCTTAAAGACACTAAATGACCTGGCCTCCACAGCCTTCTGAGTTCCACAGATTCACCACTCTCTGGCTGAAGAAATTCCTCCTCATCTCTGTTTTAAAGGATCGTCCCTTTAGTCTAAGGTTGTGCCCTCTGGTTCTAGTTTTTCCTACTAGTCGAATCATCTTCTCCACGTCCACTGAATCCAGGCCTCACAATATCCTGTAAGAATAGTAGTTTAATAGTAGTTTGATGGTGCTAGTTTTTTTTTATTCATTCGTGGGACATGGGTGTCACTGGCTGTCCAACATTTATTGCCCATTCCCAGTTACCCTTGTAAGGCAGTGGAGAGTCAACCACATTGCTGTGGCTCTGGAGTCACATGTAGGCCAGGCCAGGTAAGGACTGCAGATTTCTTTCCCTAAAGGACATTAGTGAATTAGATGGGTTTTTCTGACAATCGACAATGGTTTCATGGTCATCAGCAGATTCTTAATTCCAGATATTTTTTTATTGAATTCAAATTTCACCATCTGCCGTGGCGGGATTCAAACCCGGGTCCCCAGAACATTAGTTGAGTTTCTGGATTAATAGCCTAGCAATAATACCACTAAGCCATCCACCCCCCACTCACTCCCCACCCCCCCCCCCCCCCCCTCCCTGCCACCCCGAGAGATCAATGTTAAAACTCTAGTCTGCCTCCCTGAATAACAAAATGGCACTTTCATTAGTGCAGTGCTCCCTCAGTGCAGACAGCCTGGGTTGTGTAAGCAATTCTCAGGAGTGAGACTTAAAGACATGACCTCCTGGAGGGATATACTGAAACATATACTGGGTGGCATGGTGGCACAGTGGTTAGCATTGTTGCCTCACAGTGCCAGGTACCCGGGTTCGATTCCAGGCTTGGGTCACCTCACTGTCTGTGCGGAGTCTGCACGTTCTCCCCGTGTCTGCGTGGGTTTCCTCCGGGTGCTCCGGTTTCCTCCCACAGTCCAAAGATGTGTGAGTTAGGTTGATTGGCCGTGCTAAAATTACCCCTTAGTGATCCAGGATGTGTAGGTTAGAGGGATTAGCAGGGTAAATATGTGGGTTAGAGGGATAGGGCCTGGGTGGGATTGTTGTCGGTGCAGACTCGATGGGCCGAATGGCCTCCTTCTGTCGGGATTCTATGATTGCCATCCGGCAGAAAGATGTCTCTATTGCATGCTGTTTTGGTAAGGAACTTCAAAGCGCACTGAAAAAGGGCAGATAAAATGCCCTGTACTGAAAAGCAGATGAGTTCTGAGGAAAGGTTAATGATATCATCTGTGTAGAGAGAAGGTTAAGGGAAGCTGCAACTCATAGAGATCCATAAGGTCTTAAAAATAGCCGAGGCAAGTGTTATCATCCAGGTCAGAAACTCCAGGGTATTTTATGAAGTCAACTTAGATCATAAGTTTTGCACTTTGAATTTGGCAAGGGTAAGCATAAGATGTTTCTCTCCAGGTATGATTCATACAACCCATTAGGGAGCTTTTATCAAACAAAGTTTATTTCAGAATACAGTTAACATATAAGACAATTAGCAATTGTCTACCAATTGCAAACAAGCAAAAAAAAAATCTGATGTGGTATGTACCTTAACAGCTCAATGTACTGTTCCAAACAAACATATGCCCTTACAAACCGTCTGTGCTAAACAGGTTTAGCACAGAAAATAAGAATGCTCATGTGATGCTGAATTTTCCAGCACTGCCACACCTGCTGTGAATTAGTCCTTTGGATGGAGAATTGAAACTCTGACTTCCCAGCCCTGGAGCTTCCCGCACACCTCGAGATAGATCCACTGCTTGCCTCTAGCTAGCAAACCACTAACTACAAAATCTTCACTCCAGAAAGGCAATTTTCAACAGAACCTAGCAGATGCAAGTTATTCCCACTCAGGTGGGAACTTAATGTTTCCAGAATGATCTGCTGGCCAAGGATTGAGATGTTGGAGATTTTGGTGCAGGCTGGGTGAATTGGAGTAACAGAGGATTGAGTTCAATGGACCGAATGTCTTGACTTGTCCTTTAACTGGTTTCTGAGGCTTCTGTGTGAAGCCTGATTCCACACATTTGTGTGAATAACAGTCACTTGAGTGAAGGACAGCCCCTGCGGGCAATCCCTGCAGAGCTGTTTTCCAATCTAACTTACTGCCTTGCGGAGAGAGAAATAGTGGGTAGTAAATATCCTGAATTATACATTTAAATAAGTCAATTGTTGGCGCTTTCCACTGGGAGGTACCCAGGAGACGGCCACATGAGGATCCTGGGACAGTAACGTTGATACAAGGACTGTTATTAGGGAAAAGTTCAGTCTTTTTAATATGGAAAATTGCAAACTGGGCAAAAGTGCTTTGCACAATACGTTCTATACATCAATATGTAGCAGTCTTCAAATTAATGAGCAGAAGTTATGACTTGAAGGGCACTCTTGTTTAAAATCATGCCAACAGTTTTAAACTGTTTTCTTTGAATAATATATCATCTCACAACCATCTATATGTCCGCGTCTTGGATTATTTCCTCACAATTGGCTGATTAATTTTTATCTAAGGATACAGTTTACAGTGATGTGGTAATACCTTGTTCAGTGTTAAAGTTGAGACAGGACAGATTGAACAATCAAAGACTATTTCCTCGGGTGGATGGAGCTATTACAAGGGGGCATAACTACAGGGTTCATGGTGGGAGATATAGGAAGGATATCAGAGGTAGGTTCTTTATGCAGAGAGTGGTTGGGGTGTGGAATGGACTGCCTGCAGTGATAGTGGAGTCAGACACTTTAGGAACATTTAAGCGGTTATTGGATAGGCACATGGAGCACACCAGGATGATAGGGAGTGGGATAGCTTGATCTTGGTTTCAGATAAAGCTCGGCACAACATCGTGGGCCGAAGGGCCTGTTCTGTGCTGTACTGTTCTATGTTCTATGTTTAACACTCTGGACAGGCTTTTCCGGCCGCGCTCGCCCCAAAACTGGAAAATCCCGCCCGAGGTCAATGGATCTTTGTGTGGTCTGCCCCTCCCCACCCGCTCCGATTCCCATGGTGGGCGGGACTGGAAAATTCCCCCCTCTTTCTCAGCTCATGATCTCACTTATTCAGCCATTGAAAGCCACTTCCCAGTTCCCTTTTATACACCTTGGGGATGATTCGCCCGGCCTGCCGCATTGCTCTAGCAACACAGCGGGCTGGGAGATTCAAGTGGAGGCCGTGTAGCGGGCTTCCCGCTGGGCGCCATGGCCTCGCGCGTATCTGAATGAATTGTTACAATGAGAATTAACATATCATTAGCGGGCCTGGGACCGAAGTCCCTGGGGGGTCGAGGCTGGCCTGGAAGCGAACGGGAGGCCAGCTATTGGGTGGGGGGGGCTGGAGTCGCATGGCCAGCGATGCGGGGGTCATGGGGCTGGCCAGCGATCAGAAGGCCGGCAATACAGGCTATTTATTGTGCATGCGCCGATCTCCGCTCTGACAGATTGGCACACGCACAGTGACCCGCTCAGCGCTATGCTGCCAGACTCTCCAGCGGAAATAGGTCACGTCCAAAGCTTTTTAATGAGATTCATGCTAGGGCACTCTGCAGTGCACAGAGTGTGGGAGATTCATTTTGAAACTCCCGCTGAAAAAAAGAGGGATTTATTTGATTTGATTTGATTTGATTTATTATTGTCACATGTATTAACATACAGTGAAAAATATTGTTTCTTGCGCGCTATACAGACAAAACATACCGTTCATAGAGAAAGAAATGAGAGAGCGTGGAATGTACTGTTACAGTCATAGCTAGGGTGTAGAGAAAGATCAACTTAATGCAAGGTAAGTCCATTCAAAAGTCTGACAGCAGCAGGGAAGAAGCTGTTCTTGAGTCGATGGGTACGTGACCTCAGACTTTTGTATCTTTTTCCCAAAGGAAGAAGTTGGAAGAGAGAATGTCGGGGGTGCATGGGGTCCTTAATTATGCTTGCTGCTTTGTCAAGGCAGCGGGAAGTGTAGACAGAGTCAATGGATGGGAGGCTGGTTTGCGTGATGGATTGGGCTACATTCATGACCTTTTGTAGTTCTTTGCGGCCTTGGGCAGAGCAGGAGCCATACCAAGCTGTGATACAACCAGAAAGAATGCTTTCTATGGTGCATCTGTAAAAGTTGGTGAGAGTTGTAGTCTTCTGAGAAAGTAGAGGTGTTGGTGGGCCTTCTTAACTATAGTGTTGGCATGGGGGGACCAGGACAATTTGTTGGTGATCTGGACACCTAAAAACGTGAAGCTCTCGATCCTTTCTACTTCGTCCCCATTGATGTAGACAGGGGCGTGTTCTCCTTTATGCTTCCTGAAGTCGATGACAATCTCCTTCGTTTTGTTGACATTGAGGGAGAGATTATTGTTGCCGCACCAGTTCACCAGATTCTCTATCTCATTCCTGTACTCTGTCTCATCATTGTTTGAGATCCGACCCACTACGGTGGTGTCGTCAGCAAACTTGAAAATCGAATTGGAGGGGAATTTGGTCACAGTCATAGGTGTATAAGGAGTATAGTAGGGGGCTGAGAACACAGCCTTGTGGGGCACTGGTGTTGAGGATGATCATGGAGGAGGTGTTGTTGCCTATCCTTACTGATTGTGGTCTGTGAGTTAGGAAGTTCAGAATCCAGTCGCAGAGGGAGATGCCGAGGCCCAGGCCATGGAGTTTGGAGGTGAGTTTCGTGGGAATAATAGTGTTGAAGGCTGAGCTGTAGTCAATAAATAGGAGTCTGACATAGGAGTCCTTGTTATCTCGGTGTTCCAGGGTTGAGTGCAGAGCCAGGGAAATGGCGTCTGCTGTGGACCTGTTGCGGCGGTAGGCAAACTGTAGTGGATCCAGGTGGTCTGGGAGGCTGGAATTGATTTGTGCCATGACTAACCTTTCGAAGCACTTCATAATGATGGATGTCAGAGCCACCGGCCGATAGTCATTAAGGCACACTGCTTGGTTTTCTTAGGTACCGGGATGATGGTCATCTTCTTGAAGCAGATAGGGACCTCAGATTGTTGCAAAGAGAGGGTGAAGATGTCTGTGAATACCCCCACCAGCTGATCCGCGCAGGATCTGAGTGCACGTCTGGGTACCCCATCCGGGCCAGTTGCTTTTGGTGGGTTGACCTTCAAGAAAGCTGCTCTGACATCTTTCATGATGACCCCAGATATAGGTTCATCCAGAGCTTCCAGAGTGGAGGGCATGCTCTCACTGACCTCTTGCTCAAAACAGGCGTAGAATACATTGAACTTTTCAGGGAAGGGTGCGTTGGAGCCAGTGATTTTATATGCCTTCATCTTGTAGCCTGTTATGTCTTGCAGACCTTGCCATAATTGGCAGGGGTTGGTGCAGCTAGCCTAGGACTCTAACTTGGTCCGGTACTGTCTTTTGGCATCTTTGATGGATCTCCTTAGATTGTATCTGGCTCCAGGTTTTATGCAAATTTGGCACTTAGAATTCTTTTTGGGAGAATCCCACCCCTTATCTGAAACGCCTGAATTGAATTTAATTTCCAACTTGCACTAGAAGGCATCAATCTTCCTTCATTCCAAATCATGATGGTCAGTTCTTTATTCCTCCAATCTTCTCCCCTGCTCAATTGAAGGAATCCGATTTGGTGGCTGCAGGCAGTTCTTTAATAACTCACCCGAGATAAATGTGGGGTTTGGATTTGGAGCGCTGGGGATTTGCCCTCCTTCTTGACTGCTCCTTGCCCTCTATGGGGCTGGTGGACTGGCTATATTTTGCCAGAATATCTTGTCTCAATTTCAAAGTTGATTTATGGATTTTCTTTCTCTCCCATTTGTTCATATTTTCCTTGGGCCTTGCCTCATCCAGCCACATAGAATCACAGAATCCTTACAGTGCAGAAGGAGGCGGTTTAGCCCATCAAGTCTGCAATGGCTCTCTGAAAGAGCATTCTGACCAGTCCCACTTCCCTGCCTTTTCCTCATAACATTGCACATTTTTTCTTTGTTTCTACTACGAGTAATTGCTCCATTGATATCGTTCTGTGTTTCTGTCTTCTATATATATGTTTTCTTCCCCGCCCACGTTTCTAAATCTACATGCTCTTGTCTCCTATTTCATGGTTTTTGCAAGGCACAAATGTTGGCGAATGGTGCTCCCCACAGATATTCAATGCCTCACACTTATGCCTGGCTTTTTCTGCTTGTTTCAGATTTCCAATGTTTGCTCTACTTTACATTTTTCTTTTGATGTGTTGTAATATAGGATTTTTAACATTCATTCATGGGATATGGGCGTCGCTGGCCGGCCAGTATTTATTGTCCATCCCTAGTTGCCCGAGGGCAGTTGAGAGTCAACCACATTGCTGTGGCTCTGGAGTCACATGTAGGCCAGACCAGGTAAGTACAGCAGATTTCCTTCCCTAAAGGACATTAGTGAACCAGATGGGTTTTTCCGACAATCGACAATGGTTTCATGGTATCAGTAGATTCATATTTCCAGATATTTGTTTACTGAATTCAAATTTCAGCATCTGCCGTGGCGGGATTCAAACCCAGGTCCTCAAAACAATAGCTGAGTTTCTGGATTAATAATCTAGCGGTAATACCACTAGCCCATCCCCTCCCCCAGTCAGTGCTGCATTGTCATTGTTAGCAAACCGGGGACCCCATCTATTCCCTTGATGAAATAGATTCCACGCTGCTAATTTCAAAGTAAAGCTGAGATGTTCATTTTCCATTGTCCTGACCAACATTTCTCCCTGACCTAACAGATTAAAACAGTTGGCCTGGTCATCATTACATTGCTGTTTGTGGGATCCTGCTGTGCATGAACTGGGTGCTGTGTTTCCCACATTAAACAGTGATTAAGTACTTTAAAGTACTTCATATAACAGAAAGGGTTCTGGAACATCCTCGGGCTGTGAAAGATACTATATGAAAGAAAGATTTTATTTTTAAAGGGTGCTGGAGTTCAAGGCAGTCTTCATGTCACGGTTCTCTTGCTTAGTGTCTCATATTAGGAAGCAGCTAAGTTTCTTTGTGGATTTGTAACTTTTAAAAATTCATTCATTTGTGGGACACGAGCGTCGCATTTTATTGCCCATCCCTAGTTGCCCTTGAGAAGGTGGTGGTGAGCTGCCTCCTTGAATCACTGCAGTCCATGTGTTGAGACTTTGCAGCGATTGATACAACTGAATGGCTTGCTAGACCATTTCAGAGGGCAGTTGAGAGTCAACCACATTGCTGTGGCTCTGGAGTCACATGTAGGCCAGACCAGGTAAGAATGGCAGATTTCCTTCCCTAAAGGACATTAGTGAACAAGGTGGGTTTTTCCAGACAATCAACAATGGTTTCATGGTCATCAGTAGACTCTTAATTCCAGATATTTTTTATTGAATTCAAATTCCACCATCTGCCGTGGCGGGATTCAAACCAAGGTCCCCAGAACATTATCTGGGTTTCTGGATAGTCGAGCGATAATACCATTAGGCCATCGCCTCCCCTACACCTTCAGATTGAAGGGCATCTTACCTTTGCGTACAGATTAGAATTTAGCAGATGCGTTTTTGGTTTTAACAGTTCCAAAGCTCTGATCTGTCTTAAGTTTGCAAACATAGTTTTTCTGGGCGGCACGGTAGCACAGTGGTTAGCACTGCTCCTTCACAGCTCCAGGGACCTGGGTTCGATTCCCAGCTTGGGTCACTGTCTGTGTGGAGTTTGCACATTCTCCTCGTGTCTGCGTGGGTTTCCTCCGGGTGCTCCGGTTTCCTCCCACTGTCCAAAGATGTGCGGGCTAGGTTGATTGGCCATGCTAAAATTGCCCCTTAGTGTCCTGAGATGTGTAGGTTAGAGGGATTAGCGGGTAAATATATGGGGGTAGGGACTGGGTGGGATTGTGGTCGGTGCAGACTCGATGGGCCGAATGGCCTCCTTCTGCACTGTAGGGTTTCTATGATGATTTCTATGATAACTATAGCTGGCTGGATCCCCACTTCCATTGTGCCCAGAATACTGGGTCATATGAGGACTGCTTCTCCTTCCCTCTATAACCATTCTGCAGTCGGTGCCTATGGGACTCTGCTTCCACATTTGCAGAAGTATGATGTGTTGCCTAAGCTGGGATTCAGTGCTGTTCTCACTCATCCTGTTCACCAGCCAAACAGAAAAACAGAGGACGTTCGTACGAGGTACGGTTATTACTACTTAAATTCAGGGAATAAAAATCATCCATTTTGTAATAGGACTTATTGAGCAAAATGATTGATCTCTACTCATTTACTCCCTCCTGCTGGAAGTGCCTGACTGCAATTTTGGCAACCGTTGATCTGTCTTCGAACCATTGTGCATGGGGTGCTCCAACTGCAAGTCTCCCCGGGGCAACGCACAGCAACCCACGAGCATTGTCTCAGACATGACATCGATTGGAACTGTGCCCTTGGCAAAAGGTAGTGGGAAAATAATGGTTTGAAACAGTCGGAGGCCAATTTGTGAAACTATGACCTCCAGCGTGGAGCCTTGCTGGTAGGGAACATGGGGTTGCAGGATTGGACAGATTCCCAAACTTGTATTTCAGAGACTCTGGCCTCCATAGTGATGGGGGTTGCGGGGGGGCGGTGGGGGGGGGGCTCACTTCACAATGTTACCCCTTAAGGTTACTTTGACAGTGTTAAATAGCCCTCACTTGGAATGGAATCTTTAAGCTTTATTTATTAGTGTCACAAGTAGGCCTACACTAACACTGCAGTGAAGCTACTGTGAGAATCCTCTACAGGGACTTTTGAAAGTATTACACACTTCTGAACTTCGATATGAAACACAAGCTGAATTTTAACAATCCCGAAATAGTGAAAAAAAAAGATTAATTCACTGACTGCTCAATTTCAGAATGCATTGGTCTGAGTAATTAGGGAAATGTTAAGTTTTCACTGGGTAATTAAGAAACGTGCTGTGCTCAGTGGAAAATTGAAATCTATTGGTTTGTTGACCATTGTTGTGTATGAAGCTAACCTGATTAAAACTGCCTCTCTGAAGAACAGTGGTCCATTATTGAATCATTGTCAGTGTTTCAAGCTGGGATACATTGCAATTCTATGTGCCGAGCTAGCCTGTATAACATTCATTGGTCTGCTTTAGTACTGAACGAGAAAGGCAAGTACAAATTTGATTTTGCATTGCGATCATCCATATTTTATGCTTTATAAATAAAAGAACGCCAGCTACTCAAAGTTGTCTTTGGAAGAAAATGTTACTGCTGAATAAGAAGGGTGACTCTTCCAATGAAGTCATCCGTTCTATTCGAGCGTAACCGCTTTGCACTTTAGCTTGACATTGCTGGCTGGAAAGATTATTTTTTCCTTTTTTTTTTACAGTGATCTTCTGCCCTGAATTAAGGAGACTTTGTGGAAAGAACTTTATAAGTGTGTAAACGCCTTGGCGCATGAGTTTTCAAACATAGTCCAGGTTGGGTAGTTGGAAGTAAGCCTCTGACGACCCCCTTTTATGCTGTTACCAATGGCCGCCTGTAAATGAGATGGCGCTTCTGCTTCTGAGCGTCACTTTCCTTCGAAGGAAACACTTGTTTTTGGGGCAGACGGGGCAGGGTTGCTAAATTCAATAACAGTACATGGTGGAGGAATAATACAGCAGCTTGAACTTTACCTTCAGCAAGTTTATTCTACCTACAACTCAACAGAGATACAAACTCCTTATGTGTCCATTTATATTCATTTGAAGGTTGACCCATAGAATTATAGAATCTACAATGCAGAAGGAGACCATTTGGACCATCGAGCCTGTACCCACAACAATCCCACCCAGGTCCCATCCCCGTAACCCCACACATTTACCCTCCTAATCCACCTGGCACTAAGGGGCAATTTATCATGGCCAATCAACCTAACCTGCACATCTTTGGAGTGTGGGAGGAAACCGGAGCACCCGGAGGAAACCCATGCAGATACGGGGAGAATGTGCAAGCTCCACACAGACAGTGACCCGAAGTCAAAATTGAACCCGGGTCCCTGGCGCTGTGAGGCAGCAGTGCTAACCACTGTGCCACCGTGCCACCCCAATGGCCATCACCTAATAAAACAGCTTTTTTTTATTATTTCATGGGATGTGGGTGTTGCTGGCTGGGCCAGCATTTATTGCCCTTCCCTAATTGCCCTTGAGGGGGCATTTTAAAAGTCAACCACTTTGCTGTGGGTCTGGAGTCACATGAAGGCCAGACTGGGTAAGGACACAGAAACATAGAAAAACTACAGCACAAAACAGGCCCTTCGGCCCCACAAGTTGTGCCGAACATATCCCTACCTTTTAGGCCTACCTATAACCCTCCATCCTATTAAGTCCCATGTACTCATCCAGGAGTCTCTTAAAAGACCCTTTTGAGTTTGCCTCCACCACCACTGATGGCAGCCGATTCCACTCGCCCACCACCCTCTGTGTGAAAAACTTCCTCCTAACATTTCCCCTGTACCTACCCCCCAGCATCTTAAACCTGTGTCCTCTCGTAGCAGCCATTTCCACCCTGGGAAAAAGCCTCTGAGAGTCCACCCGATCTATGCCTCTCAACATCCTATATACCTCTATTAGGTCTCCTCTCATCCTACGTCTCTCTAAGGAGAAAAGACCGAGCTCCCTCAGCCTATCCTCATAAGGCATCCCACTCAATCCAGGCAACATCCTTGTAAATCTCCTCTGCACCCTTTCAATCTTTTCCACATCCTTCCTGTAATGAGGCGGCCAGAACTGAGCACAGTGACCCAAGTGGGGTCTGACGAGGGTCCTATATAGCTGCATCATTATCCCCAGACTCCTAAACTCAATCCCTCGATTGATAAAGGCCAGCACACCATACGCCTTCTTAACCACCTCCTACACCTGCAGGGCCGATTTTAGAGTCCTATGGACCCGGACCCCAAGGTCCTTCTGATCCTCTACCGTACTAAGCGTCTTTCCCTTTATATTTTATTTCCCTAAAGGACATTAGTGAACCAGATGGGTTTTTCTGACAATGGTTTCATGGTCATCAACAGACTTTTAATTCCAGATTTTTATTCAATTCAAATTTCACCATCTGCCGAGGTGGGATCTGAACCTGGGTCCCCAGAACATTACCCTGGATCGCTGGAATGCTAGTCCAGTGATAATACCACTGCACCACTGCCCCCTCCACGATGTAATTGCCAAAAGCTTGCACTTGCTGATGCATTAGGGGGTGATTGGCTGAAGCTGCCACTTGTGCATTGAGTGAACAACCCGCCACAGAAATACATCGCTCACCAGATGTCGTTCCCCTCACTATTCGAAAAGCTCCAGCTGCAGTAAAAAGGATGGGTGAATCCCAAGTCATTTGTGTGTTCTGATGCACTAGCATAAATGGGACAAATTAACCCAGAGGTAGATTCAGACCAAGAAGGCCTTTTGTTTCCAAAGATTCCTCCCTGACCCCAACAGCTTCCCCTAGCTGCTCTTTAACCTCCTGCACAGGCCAATGGGAATTTGGTTTACTGTCCCATCTGAAAGATGCCACTGAATTACTGGTCTACTTTATGCAATAAAATCTTGCTATGAGGGTTGACTTTGGGCCTAGGTTCACGACCACAAGTTGTGACAGTCCACTATCAGACATCGAAATAACTCCTCCTTCACCAGATTCTCTTCATTTACAAACCCTATTCCACTCCTAAGAGTGCTTCAGGTACACAGTCAGAATCCAGAGTGCCAGAAGTCCTGACACTCACAGTTTTATATACATAGAAACATAGAAAATAGGTGAGAGTAGGCCATTCGGCCCCTCAAACCTGCACCACCATTCATAGAATCATAGAAACCCTACAGTACAGAAAGAGGCCATTCGGCCCATCGAGTCTGCACCGACCACAATCCCACCCAGGCCCTACCCCCATATCCCTACATATTTACCCACTAATCCCTCTAACCTACGCATCTCAGGACACTAAGGGCAATTTTTAGCATGGCCAATCAACCTAACCTGCACATCTTTGGACTGTGGGAGGAAACCGGAGCACCCGGAGGAAACCCATGCAGCCACGAGGAGAATGTGCAAACTCCACACAGACAGTGACCCAAGCCGGGAATCGAACCCAGGTCCCTGGAGCTGTGAAGCAGCAGTGCTAACCACTGTGCTACTGTGCCGCCCATTCAATATGATCATGGCTGATCATGCACTTTCGGTAACCCACTCCCGCTTTCTCTCCATATCCCTTGATCCCTTTAGCCACAAGGGCTAGCTCCCTCTTGAATATATCTAATGAACTGGCCCCAACAGCTTTCTGTGGTAGAGAATTCCACAGGTTCACAACTCTCTGAGTGAAGAAGTTCTTCCTCATCTCAGTCCTGAATGGCTTACCCCTTATTCTTAGACTGTGACCCCTAGTTATGCACTTCCCCAACATCGGGAACATTCTTCCCGCATCTAACTTGTCCAGTCCCATCAGGATTTTATATGTTTCTATGAGATACCCTCTCATTCTTCTAAATCCCAGTGATGAGTACAAGCCCAGTCCATCCAGTCTCTCTTCAAATGTCAGTCCTACCAGATGAGACTCCCAGATTGGACAGGCAATCAGGGAGCTCATACTCCAAGAGGCCAACCTCATGGGCCTCACTGAAGTCATTACAAGTGTGACTTGGTCAATATCTATCCCTTAGTCAACAGCACTAAAACAGATTATCTGGTCATTATCACATTGCTGCTTCTAGAAGTATTTCGTGCCCCTCACACCAGAGAGTACAAAAGTGCTTCATTGGGGTGTCCTGTAGTCGTAAAAGTCTAATTAGAATCAGAGGGTTTTATGAAATTTAAGAATTTTACGTAAAAGTGGGGCCCGAGCCAGTGCAGGTGGGTGGCAAGACTCACAAGTGGCATTTTACCAGCAGCGGCCCAGTTGGAGGCTGCGTATGGGCTGCCCTGTCAGAGAGCTGGCAGTACTGTAACCAAAGCAGCCCTTAGAGACAAGGTCAGGTTTTTTCTTATTGCTTCAGGGCCAATGAGGCCCTACCAATTAGGAAGGAGTGGGGGGGAGGGGGTGGGGGGAGCAGTGATGGGGGTGGTGCTGGGGGTGGTGGCGATGATGGGGATTGCGGGGGCGGTGATGGGGGTGGGGGAATGGTGAAGGGCTGAGGGGTATTTACATCTTTCCACCTACCCATCAGCCTCTCTACACAGTAGCAGCAGCCCCTCCCAATGACAGCAAAATGCTAACAAGATGCCCTCAATTGGGCACTTAATTTGCAATAGCCAGTGAGGTTCTATTGTGAGTCTTGCAATAGCCAGTGAGGTTTCCCCTGCTGGTAATGTGGCAGAACACCCTATGTTCAAAGGGCTAACATCCACCTCCAAGTCATTCTTCTGTTATTGAATGCTGGCTGCTTAGTGGCCAGGACTGTTAACTCACCGACACTCAGAAAACCCAGAAGCAATGATATTGTACATTACATTGCTCCTGGCAATGCTGTTTCAATGCAGCAATGAAAATCTGTAGGCCTGTACTAGGAAGGAGATGATGGCCCAGTGGTATTATCGCTAGATAATTAACCCAGAAACTCAGCTAATGTTCTGGGGACCCGGGTTTGAATCCCGCCACAGCAGATAGTGGAATTTGAATTTAATTTTAAAAATCTGGAAATAAGTATCTACTGATGACCATGAAACCATTGTCGATTGTCGGAAAAACCCATCTGATTCACTAATGTCCTTTAGGGAAGGAAATCTGCTGTCCTTACCTGGTCTGGCCTACACGTGACTCTCAAGCCACAGCCATATGGTTGACTCTCAACTGCTCTGCAAGGGATGGGCAATAAATGCTGGCCAGCCAACAATGCCCATGTCCCACAAACGGATAAACAAAAAGTCAACCTTGATGCATCCATTGCTGTTAAGAAGGTACAAAAGATGCCGGCAAGATTTTCTGGTCCCGCTGCAGTGAATGGAGATTTGGCTGGGTGCCAAATTCTCTGTCCTGGCCGCGGCGGGAGTGTGGCACGAACGGCCGGTAAGATCACAGCCCTAATGGTTTGAAATTGGACATTGCAAGGAAGTGCATTGATCGCCCATTAAACATTCCACATGATATTGAGTCAAATTCAATTCAATAGAACTGAAGATCGGACATGTTGTAAGATAGGTGGGTAATGCAATTCTGCCCATTTCACCCATGTCCTAATTCACTTCAATCCTAATGTCTTGGTCACACATTGTGAGCCTGTTGTTCCTTCCTGAAGCATGCAAAACTGGTGTTAAAGTTACTATAGTGTGAGCTTGTATCACTACGCGATCCATTGCTATCACAGGGATTCCCTGCACTGAACAGAAACACTACTTGAGCCATGTTTATTTAGTGGCACTGGTTCTGTTTTGTTTCTGGGATGCTGGAGTCCCTTCTCCTTCTCCTTACTATCCCACACCTGGCTATCTTATCCCAGTGACGCAATTGTGGTGCCAGGTTCTTTTTAATCAAATAATCAGATTAGGCTTCCAATTCAATGTTGATTTGGGACCAACGTACGGTGCATGTTTTGAAGTGCATAGTTTTTTCTCCCTGTGATTGTGAATGATGATCAGTGTGTGTCTGAGAGAGAGAGAGAGAGCGCGGTTTGTAAGCATCGCCAAAGGGGCATTGTATCTGGCTGCAGACAGCTTTTGACAATACACTAGTAGAGATTTAACATTAGCCGAGAGCAAATAATGACCGGATGAGAGTCCCTTTGCAGCGAGAAACTTTTCCACTGTCCACTGACCACTTAATGCAGTATACCCTGCAGCACTGTGTCAGCTGCTTCCAAAACATGACTAATGCCAGCTGTTCCTCTCTTTTTACATCACCTTCAAACTTGATCCACTGCCCACAGGCACCCTCTAAATGTCCCATGATTTGGGGGCGATCCATAATGCTGTATTCACGTGCCACAGGAGGTAACAAAGATCTCACTTGTGCTCCACAAATGGTGAGGGTATTAAAATCCATTAAAACATTCAATGCAATCAAATGGCCCTGGCTGATGTGTCCACATGCAGTGAATCATAGCAGCCATATCATTTTATGAGGCATGTTTTTTTGCCTCTTTGTCACTGAGGACAAAAGAGGCCCATTGCCTAGACTGAGAATTTCTAATGTCTTGGCAGCCAAGGCCGATGCTGGGTATATAATGAGGTACATATGTTTGTAATTACAGACATTCATAAAACTTACTCTGTAAGTAGATTGGTAATTCTATTGATGTACTGTACAGATTTATGGATGGCTGAGTGAGAATAATTTACTTGGAGGCTCAGACTATATTATAGGCCACTGGAGCAAATCAGCCTTGCGTTCGCTTGACTATTATTTTTACATATGTGCACTCGGTACTAATGGTCTCTTAACTAACATTGCTGAATACTGGGAGTTATTGAGTTGGATTTTCACTGAGACAGACTGATTCGGGAGCCCTTTAAAAATAGCAGCCGGGACCGGATTCCAAAATCCCATTCCCAGGAATTTGGATTTTTGGGAGTGACTCTTAAGGACATGCAGTGACGGGGTGGGCCCACTGGGGAGCTCCACTGGGGGGCGGTTCCCCTTATGGGTTAGTGGAAGGGGATTCCCCTTAAGTGCAGGCAGGTTGCCCTGGTGCTTGTTGGGGGACGGGTTCCCTTCCCCATGGGTGGGAGGTTGCCTTGGTACTTATAGGCACAGTGGTTAGCACTGCTACCTCGCAACGCCAGGGACCCAGGTTCGATTCCCGGCTTGGGTCACTGCCTATGCAGAGTCTACATGTTCTCCCCGTGTCTGCATGGGTTTCCTCCGGGTGCTCCAATTTCCTCCCACAGTCCGAATGACGTGCTGACTCAGTGCATTGGCCATGCTAAAATCTCTTTCAGTGTACCCGAACAGGGGCCGGAGTGTGGCGACTAGGGGGTTTTCACAGTGTTAATGTAAGCTTACTTGTGACACTAGTAAATAAAATAAATAAAAATGTGGGTTGGGATTTGCTCTGGTACTTTTGGAAGGTCCCCTTTTGTGTGGGAGGGGGTTTTCCCAGTGCTTGTTGGAGGGAATCCCCATATCTATGGGGGGGGGCAGTATTGTTTTCAGTGCAGATCAGGACGCCCCGACCTCTGTGGAGTTGGTGATGCTGGCTCCATCCAGCTCTGTCCCGCCAGTGTGACGGCAAGAATCTCACTGCACATTTTCTGTACACAGAGTGCCAGAGAATTTGGAGAGAAAAGTCAGCTGAGCATCTGTGCCCCAGCCAGCACTCTGTGCCGAGAGTGTAAAATTCCTCCCAGGTTGTGTAAAATCATTTGTAAAGAAGTCATTCATAATTTTCTAATATATTAAAAATAGTCATTTTACGACAGGGCAATAAAAGTGTCAATATCTATTCCTTTTAAAGGTTCAATTAGCTGAAATTACAAGCAATCGAAACCTCTTAACCTTGTGTAAATAAAATTTGTGCAATTGACAGTAAAGATCTGCCAATCAGAGCTGCCAATCAAGCAATGCTTTCTCTTGGACTCAGGTGTTTTACCAGACTAATGGATGTCTGGGCACTCTGCCAAGAATATAAAATGCACATATAGTACGTAGCAATTTATACTGAATATATTTGGCTTACTGACCATTAATCTGGGAAGCGTATGGGATGTGAAGGGTGACAGTTGGAGACCGTTACTGCTTTTATTTTAACTAGGATGAAGTCCCAAAGCACCAGCACCCACTTTGGCCCCCAATCAGTAAGTCCGCGCTCCCGAATGTCCACGCTCCTGAACTACCCAACCTATTGTCATTGAATCTGTACAGTGTGAGGTGGCCAATGGGAGTGCCACAGCTTGACATGAAGGCATAAGGGGCTATAGGGGTAGGTTGTGGGCATTCCTTACCATGGACCGGGGGGGGAGGGGGGCAGTGCGGTGATCGGTACGGGCAGGATGAGGGGCCATTATCATTGTTCAGGACCTTGGTGAGACCACATTTGGAATATTGTGTGCAGTTCTGGTCACCTCACTATAAGAAGGATGTGGAAGCACTGGAAAGAGTGCAAAGGAGATTTACCAGGATGCTGCCTGGTTTAGAGGGTAGGTCTTATGAGGAAAGGTTGAGGGAGCTAGGGCTGTTCTCTCTGGAGCAGAGGAGGTTGAGGAGAGACTTAATAGAGGTTTATAAAATGATGAAAGGGATAGATAGAGTGAACGTTCAAAGACTATTTCCTCGGGTGGATGGAGCTATTACAAGGGGGCATAACTATAGGGTTCATGGTGGGAGATATAGGAAGGATGTCCGAGGTAGGTTCTTTACTCAGAGAGTGGTTGGGGTGTGGAATGGACTGCCTGCAGTGATAGTGGAGTCAGACACTTTAGGAACATTTAAGCGGTTATTGGATAGGCACATGGAGCACACCAGGATGATAGGGAGTGGGATAGCTTGATCTTCGTCTCAGATAAAGCTCGGCACAACATCGTGGGCTGAAAGGCCTGTTCTGTGCTGTACTGTTCTATGTTCTATGTTCTGGGAACATATCTTGATAAGGGGCATGAGGGGACATAGGGAGTGGTGCAGGGCATGAGGTGGCATGGATGGGACAGGGAGAGTGTATGGGGTGTGAGGGTTACAGCTGAGTCTGTTATTATTTTAGCTGAGGCAAAGTCTCACAGCATCAAAGCCTGCCTCAGCATCCAACAACCCCTATGGCTGCCTCCGACACAAGTCAGCCGGCATGGCTCCAGTCCACATCCACCCCCCTCCACATTGGAAATCCCATTCTTATGGGATCTTTCTCCTGTGGCCGGTTGAGCCAGGAACTTTCCGAACTCTTTTTATCCCTCTCGAGGGCAAAACCCAGGCCATTTTGACACAAAACAGCTTTGTTGGCATCAGCAAGGTGATTAAGAGAATGTGAATTTAAACTTGATACATAGCCCCGATGTGCGTTTGTTTGAAACACAGGCACGGAACGTTGGCTACCCTGTAATACCGTAGTCCTTTCCTCATGCTTCATAACCTTACGCTGTTTCTATTCTCAAGGATCTGACTTCACAAGGATGCAATCTCTACGGGTGTCGCTGGCCAACCTTTTCCATGCATACTGACCACCATCTCCATGGAGACCAGTCAACTTCTGCATGGGGATTAAACACTTCTCCACACGGAGACTTGCCAACACTCTCCTTCAGGACTGAGCAGCCCTTCCAAGTAATCATTCTTAAGCCAAGTCTAGAGTGCCAATTCTTTGACATTGGTGGAATCACTGCTCGAACCTGATTGCATTTCTCACGCATGCATTTCACAATAGGGGAATTCACTTGCCGCTAATCGGGGGAAAGAGCTCCTGGCCCTCTCCGCTTATGTGCGTGAGAGATTAGCCAGCCTACGGAACTGACCTTCCTCACCCAGATAGCTCAGTATTGGACCCTGGTGTGCATCCTTCTCTTGAACAATTGGACATAAGACCATAAGACATAGGAGCGGAAGTAAGGCCATTCGGCCCATCGAGTCCACTCCACCATTCAATCATGGTTGATTTCAACTCCATTTACCCGCTCTCTCCCCATCTTTCTTAAGAATCTCTTATCACGCTCTAGAGATTGCGAGACGCTAACTTTCTGCTTTGGGTTTCAGCACAAGGGCAACTCAGTTCAGGTGGAAAATATCCCACTCCTGTTCCCACCATAATGGAATTAGATGGAGCATGAGAATCGTGCAGTCTTGTACTAAAAGCAATCTCTTAAGGACCTCACCATATGTTTGACGAGTATGTTTTTTTTTGCCATGTGGCTGTTTCAATTTATTAACTGCATTTCTAAGGGAATCTAATCATGTTTCTTCCCTTTCTGTAGCTGTAGTGATAAAGTTGGTTTTTTTAATTCATTCATGGGATGTGGGTGCAGTTGGCTGGGCCAGCATTTATTGCCCATCCCTAACTGCCCTCCATCTTCAACCTCTCTTTACAATAATCTGAGGTCCCTATCTGCTTCAAGAAGACGACCATCATCCCGATACCAAAGAAAAACCAAGCAGCGTGCCTTAATGACTATCGGCTGGTGGCTCTGACATCCATCATTATGAAGCGCTTCGAAAGGTTAGTCATAGCACGAATCAATTCCAGTCTCCCGGACTACCTGGATCCACTACAGTTTGTCTATCGCCTCAACAGGTCCACAGTAGATGCCGTTTCCCTGGCCCTGCACTCAACGCTGGAACACCTAGATAACAAGGACACCTATGTCAGACTCCTATTTATTGACTACAGCTCAGCCTTCAACACTATTATTCCCACAAAACTCTTCTCCAAACTCCGTGGCCTGGGCCTCGGCTCCTCCCTCTGTGACTGGATCCTGAACTTCCTAACTCACAGACCACAATCAGTAAGGGTAGGCAACAGCACCTCCTCCACAATCATCCTCAACACCGGTGCCCCACAAGGCTGTGTTCTCAGCCCCCTACTATACTCCTTATACACCTATGACTGTGCGATTTTCAAGTTTGCTGACAACATCACCGCAGTGGGTCGGATCTCAAACAATGACGAGACAGAATACAGGAAAGAGATACAGAATCTAGTGAACTGGTGCGGCAACAATAACCTCTCCCTCAATGTCAACAAAACGAAGGAGATTGTCATCGACCTCAGGAAGCCTAAAAGAGAACATGCCCCTGTCTACATCAACGGGGTCAAGTAGAAAGGGTCGAGAGCTTCAGGTTTTTAGGTCTCCAGATCGCCAAAAACATGTCCTGGTCCCCCCATGCCGACACTATAGTTAAGAAAGCCCACCAACGCCTCTACTTTCTCAGAAGACTAAGGAAATTTGGCATGTCAGCTACGACTCTCACCAACTTTTACAGATGCACCATAGAAAGCATTCTTTCTGGTTGTATCACAGCTTGGTATGGCTCCTGCTCTGACCAAGACTGCAAATAACTACAAAATGTCGTGAATGTAGCCCAATCCATCACGCAAACCAGCCTCCCATCCATTGACTCTGTCTACACTTCCCGCTGCCTCGGCAAAGCAGCCAGCATAATTAAGGACCCCACGCACCCCCGACATTCTCTCTTCCACTTTCTTCCGTCGGGAAAAAAATACAAAAGTCTGAGGTCACGTACCAACCGACTCAAGAGCAGCTTCTTTCCTGCTACTGTCAGACTTTTGAATGGACCTACCTCGCATTACGTTGATCTTTCTCTACACCCTAGCTATGACTGTAACACTACATTCTGCGCTCTCTCGTTTCCTTCTCTATGAACGGTATGTTTTGTCTGTATAGCGCGCAAGAAACAATACTTTTCATTGTATGTTAATACATGTGGCAACAATAAATCAAACCAAATCAAAGTTGAGAGTCAACCACATTGCTATGGGTCTGGAATCACAAGTAGGCCAGACCATGGCAGGGCGACAGATTTTTTTATCTATTGGACATTAGTAAACCAGATGGGTTTTTACGACAATAGACAATGTTTCATGGTCATCAGCAGACTTTTTATTCCAGAATTTTCTATTCAATTCAAATTTCACTGTCTGCCATGGTGTGATTGGGACCCGGGTGCCCAGAGCATTGCCCCGGGTCTCTGGATCACTCGTCCAGTGAAAATACCACTCTGCCACCGCCTCCACATAGGGCAGAGGTGCACACACTTTAGTAGGTGCACCAAACCTCGTCAAATCTTGTGTCATACCTTCCTGGTTCCCCAGGGGGAATCCCAATGGTGCGCTGGGGAATCCTTCTTGGCAGTTTCCACATAAAGGTTTACCCGGCAATTGTCCAGAACTAACTTCCCCTGGAACCATCCGGAAAAGCGATTTAAATCACTAACTTCGGGTGGTTCTGGCCGTTTTACCCTGTTAGTTACTCTGAAAGAGATAGAAGGAAAAAAGTGCATTTCTAACTCCAGAGAGACTGTTTTAAAGACACAGACCGAAGCCCAGCAGGGATATCCCCACCCTGCAGCGGACTCCCAATCCCAGACCTCGCAGGGAACTCCGCACAACCCTGACCCCGCAGCAACTCCTCACCAACCCCCAACTAAGCACCCCAGCTCCCAAGGTATTCCCCACACACATGGGATTTCCCACAGCTGATCTGACACTCCCCGATCTTCCCCCCTACCTGAATGACCCCCCCAGCTCCCAACAAGACAACCCCCTGACCAGATCGCAACCTAGCCCGACCACCTCAACCCAAACGACTCCCTTGGCCTGGCCCCACACTCCTGCCTGCACGTCCCTGATGTCCAAATGCCGCACCCCCCTCAATATACATCCTCCCTGCCATGTCAAGATGCCCCATCCCCAATGTCTGAATCCCCCCCAATGTCCATGCAGCCCCCCCCACCCCATTGTTGGATCCTCCCCCCCCATATCTAGACACCTACCCACACCCCCCCCCCCATGACTGGACCCCCCCCCCACCTGCACAGATGTCCATACTCTCACCCCCACATAGAATCATAGAATCCTACAGTGCAGAAGGAGGCCATTCGGCCCATCGAGTCTGCACCAACCACAATCCCACCCAGGCCCTATCCCATAATCCCATGCTTTTACCCTAGCTTGTTCCCCTGGCACTAAGGGGCAATTTAGCAAGGCCAATCCACCTAACCCGCACATCTTTGGGCTGTGGGAGGAAACCGGAGAACCCAGAGGAAATCCATGCAGACACGGGGAGAACGTGCAAACTCCACACAGACAGTGACCCAAGGCCAGAATTGAACCTGAATCCCTGGAGCTGTGAGGCAGCAGTGCTAACTGCTGTGCTACCGTGCCACCCTATTTACTTACCTTCTCCCTTTCAGTAGGATGTTTAAACTCACCTGCTTTATGGCAGCGAGTGCTGTAAAAAGGGGGCGGGTCCTCCTTCACTCTGCTCCTTTTGAACATTGCTGTTGGAGCTGGGGACACGCTTTGCTTCTTCACTCTCACCCCAGCCTGAGTCAGGGTGGGATAGGCGCCTTCCATTTCAAGCGCAGGTAAGTCGCTGTCAATCCATCCGCCAGTGATTGTCACTCCGGGGATGTTACGGGTCATTATCTGGCCATTTAGAATCATTTCGGAAAGTAGTAGCTCTGGGCTATTTGAGCTTGATCCCACATTCTGCTCTTTCCAGGTGGGTTTATTTGGTCATAGGCTGACCCTCTCTCACCTTTAAAAAGTTTGGTTTGACCATCAGCATCAGGAAGACAAATGTCATGGTCCAGGGTGGATGATGACAATATGGACCATCAGTAGGGTGAATGGTTCAATGGGTCGTGACCTGCTAGATGTCCATACCTCAGCTACAAGGACGCCTGCAAGTGAAGTATGAAGATGATGGATATCAATGCAGGCACCTGGGAGACAGATGCCAATGGCCGTGACCTCTGGATGCCGACTGTTTGGCGGGGCCTTGTCCGCGCTTCGCAGAAACAGAGAGCACAACTGCCTGGTAGGAGAGCCCAGTGAAAACAGAGGGCAGAAAATCCTGCACCTTCTCAGCCCACAGACTTCAAAAGTAAAGATATAATGTTGGAATTGTATAAAACACTGGTGAGGCCACAGCTGGAGTATTGTGTGCAGTTGTGGTCACCACATTACAGGAAGGACGTAATTACTCTGGAGAGAGTGCAGAGGAGGTTTACAAGAATGTTGCCAGGGCTAAAAAAGTGTAGCTACAAGGCGAGATTGGAGAGGTTGGGGTTATTTTCCTTGGAACAAAGGAGGCTGAGGGGGTGACTTGATAGAGGTGCACAAAATAATGAGGGGAAGAGATAGAGTGGACAGGATGAAATTGTTTCACTTGATAGAGAGTTCTAGAACCAGGGGACATAGATTCAAGATATGTGGCAGCAGGTGTAGAGGGGACAAAAGGCGGAACCTTGTTGCATAAAGGGTGGTGGGTGACTGGAAATCTCTGCCCGAGTTGGTGGTGGAGGAAGAAACCCTAAACTCTTTAAAAAGTACCTGGGTCTGCGTCTTAAGTGCTGTAAGCTCCAGGGCTATGGGCCGGGTGCAGGAAGGTGGGATTAGAAAGGGCACCTGGGTGTCCTTGGGTTGGCATGGACAAGATGGGCCGAATGGCCTCCTTCTGTGCTGTAACTTTTCTATGGTTCTATGGATTGTCGTGTCAGCTTGAAGTTCCTGAGCCACACCAGATGATGCTTAACACAGAGTCGATCACCACGGTATAAACCCTCTTGGCACAAAAAGGAAGGTTGCCAGAGAAAAAGAATTGGGTGCACAGACCCCTCTCCCTGCCCCAGCCTGTGTGCATGATGTGGAGATGCCGGCGTTGGACTGGGGTAAACACAGTAAGAGTTTTAACAACACCAGGTTAAAGTCCAACAGGTTTATTTGGTAGCAAATGCCATTAGCTTTCGGGGCACTGCTCCTTCGTCAGATGGAGTGGATATCCACTCCATCTGACGAAGGAGCAGCGCTCCGAAAGCTAATGGCATTTGCTACCAAATAAGCCTGTGTGCACCCAGACATCAGCTAATTCAATCCAGCTGATTAAATCTAATCAGCTATTAGGAATGGTTCCCAACTGTCAGCCCACCGGGCACGGTGTCACAGTGGTTAGCACTGCTGCCTCAGAACGCCAGTGACCCGGGTTCGATTCCCGGCTTGGGTCACTGTATGTGTGGAGTTTACACATTCTCCCCGTGTCTGCGTGGGTTTCCTCCGGGTGCTCTGGTTTCCTCCCACAATCCGAAAGACATGCAGCTTAGGTTGATTGGCCATGCTAAATTACCCCTTGGTGTCAGGGGGATCAGCAGGGTAAATAGGCAGGGTTATGGGGAGAGGGTTATGGGGAGTGGGATTGTTGTCGGTGCAGGCTCGATGGGCTGAATAGCCTCCTACTGCACTGTAGGGATCCTATGATTCCATGATTCATCACGGTGAGAAATTCTTTAATAAAAGAATAAAAGCAAATTGCTGCGAATGCTGGAATCTGGAACGAAAAGAGAAAATGCTGGAAAATCTCAGCAGGTCTGGCAGCATCTGTAAGGAGAGAAAAGAGCTGAAGTTTCGAGTCCAGATGACCCTTTGTCAAAGCCTTTCTTTTCTGTGCTGGCGATGTCAGTATAGCAAGCTGAGTGGTGGTCCCTGACCCAGTGAATCAAGATACGTCATAGGGGCTATGTGGATGAATTTCTGTCCCGTTAACTCCCCAGCAGCCCCCAAAGGTTTTGAAGCTATTTTGAATTGCTTAACCCCTCAGGTGCAAGGTCCAGTTTTATCGGCTTGCTGCTGTAGAGGGAGCGTGCTATAACTATCATGATAAGCCATCTATTCACTGAGTTTGGAAACAGATTTTAATCATAAACCTTGAGTGAGCAGCATTATGCTTTGTGAATCTATAAATTTCCCCAGTGATCCATAGAGTACGACTTTCGTAATCAGTCATTATAACTGCTCAAGAGAATAAATTAAACATGCCACTGCAACAAATAAATGTGTGTATGCAAATGAACAATGAGCAGGCTGTCTACAGTCGTGGAATGCATGATCTCTTTCATATGTACAGATCAACCAGGCCCCAACCATCAATGGATGGTCTCTCTGAGAAGGTTAGGAGCACTCCCTTCGGCGCACTTCCCTGAGTTAAAGAAGGGGAATGAGCCACGGATCCCGGGGGCGGGATTTTCCGGCCTCGCTCGTCCCAAAATCCCACCCGAGGTCAATGGACCTTTCCGTGGTCCGCCCCTCACCCGCTCTGATTCCCGTGGTGGGCGGGCCGATACAATTCCGGCCCTGATGTCAACGTTAGTCTCGCCTGCTGGAAAGTGTGACCAGCGGATGGAAGATTTGGAGTATAATTTTGGGGGAAGGAAAGCAGGCTGATCTCACACTGAAGCACCTCAGAGTGCAACTTGTTCAATGTGGACAACCATTAAAATAACTTTGCACCATTTGTAGGAGGATTGTAAAACGTCTAAAACATTTCCTTGACTGTATTGAAGCATCTCAGAACGTTACTTGATAACCTGAATATTATTGCATTTTGTGTGATGGTCATTTTGGAATGTTTGTAATGTTCTCACAGATTTATAAATAATGTTTATTTTTTGGAAAAAAAAGATTTGTATGTGTTCGAAGCTGGAAGAAGCAAGTAGGTATAACATTTATATATATTATATAATAATGTTCTTTCTCAGACTAGGAGTCCTTAGTAAGCTACAATGCCACTTTCCAACAGATATTGGGGATTGTTCTAACTTCCTGCAATATCTCCAACAGCAGAGACAGTCTGGGGTAAATTGAGGCTTGGTTCAAACACAAAGTACCTTTATCCATAGCAAGGAAATCTGCCTTCCATGCCTGGTCTGGCCTCCACGTGACTCCAGAGCCACAGCAATGTGGTTGACTCTCAATTGCCCTCTGAACAAGGGCAACTAGGGATGGGCAATAAGTGCTGGCCAGCCAGCGACGCACGTGTCCCATGAACGAATAAAAAATATATAAATGGGCAGGTGAGATGGATTCAGTCAATTTTAAACAGGGAATTTACTTATGTATACTCGTGTTAAATTGAATACGCGATCCTGTCCCACTTGGGTGGGTTGTCTTCCTTAATTTAAAAGGAATAAACTTTGTTCTTTTTTTGTCTGTCAGCTCTCCCCCTGCAGTCCCTTTCACCTTTGCAGCTATTCCTCTGCCTTACTCCCTGCACAGTAAGAAGTCTCACCTGATGAAGGGGCAGCGCTCCCAAAGCTCGTGATTCCAAATAAACCTGTTGGGCTTTAACCTGGTGTCGTGAGACTTTTTACTGTGCCCATCCCAGTCCAATGCCGGCATCTCCACATCATTACTCCCTGCACTATAACAACTTTTGCAGCTGTTCCTCTGCCTTACTCCGTGCACTATAACCTGTTGCCCAAAGCCAGACTACCTTTACGATGTCAGTATGTGTTCGCATCATCACCTCCCCTCCCCCGGTTTTGAGACGGGCAG
Organism: Mustelus asterias; assembly: GCF_964213995.1. Taxonomy (NCBI): domain Eukaryota; kingdom Metazoa; phylum Chordata; class Chondrichthyes; order Carcharhiniformes; family Triakidae; genus Mustelus; species Mustelus asterias. Next base: position 16,646,524 of record NC_135812.1, read on the forward strand.
AAGTCACAGAGTACTGCAAGTTTATGCCCATAAAATAAAGCTGTTCAGACTGCTTGACGGAACGACTAGTGCTACTAAACCAGGGGAAGTGTCTATAGCAAAAACTGAATTGGTAATGAGCACAGTTTGCCCCTTGTCATGGTGTTGCTGCTGTAGGTTTGACTGGCACACAGGGGACCGGTACGAGTCAGTGTTAGTAACAATCAAATAAACTTCAGTACTGTGGAATATGGAAAGTGCACCTATTTTAACGAATGAAAAGTGTTTTTTTGGAATTACTCAGACAAGCTAAAGAATTGTTTCTTCCTGGGAAAGACATTTTTGTTCAATAAATTAAACCCATTTAGTCTGGGTGCCTTTTAGTAGCAAAGAAACTGAACACAGTTTGTTAATAAAAGCCAATATTAAAAGGAAGATTCCCGCTCCTCCCCTCCCCCCACCCCCAGCTTCCAACTTGCGCCTGATTCCTTGTCTTGAAAATAAGATCAATAATCATTAAAACACAGCACTGCTTCATTTGATGCTTCTCCTCCTTGGCAATTTGTTCTTGTCTACTAACTTTGGGAAATTGCACCATTTATTTTATGTGCGTCCAGACGTCCCAGGGTGACAATGGGTCTGATTTATGGGGTGGGCGGGATGGGCGGGGTGGGGGGTGGGGGGGGGGGGGGGGGGGTGGTGCAGTGTAAACTTGAATTACGCATGATTCTGAGGAAGTTCACACATCCACACACTCTCACCAGCTTCTACAGATGCACCATAGAAAGCGTTCTTTCCGGTTGTATCACAGCTTGGTATGGCTCCTGCTCTGATCAAGACCTCAAGGAACTACAAAGGGTAGTGAACGTAGCCCAATCCATCATTCAAACCAGCCTCCCATCCATTGACTCTGTCTACACTTCCCGCTGCCTCAGCAAAGCAGCCAGCATAATTAAGGACCCCACGCACCCCGGACATTCTCTCTTCCACCTTCTTCCATCGGGAAAAAGATACAAAAGTCTGGGGTCACGTACCAACCGACTCAAGAACAGCCTCTTCCCTGCTGCCATCAGACTTTGAATGGACCTACCCCACATTAAGTTGGTCTTTCTCTAAACCCTAGCTATCTCTCTTCCACCTTCTTCTGTCGGGAAAAAGATACAAAAGTCTGAGACCGCATACCAACCGAATCAAGAACAGCTTCTTCCCTGCTGCCATCAGACTTTTGAATGGACTTACCTTGCATTAAGTTGATCTTTCTCTACACCCTAGCTATGACTATAACATTACATTCTGCACTCTCTCATTTCCTTCTCTATGAACTGTATGGTTTGTCTGTTTAGCGCGCAAGAAACAATACTTTTCACTGTATACTAATATATGTGACAATAATAAATCAAATCAAAATCAAATCGAGTCAAATCAACTGGCTCCAGCGCTATATTCTGCACTCCTTTCCTTCTCTATGAATGGTATGCCTGGTTAGAATGGATGTGGAGAGGATGTTTCCACTAGTAGGAAAAACTAGAACCAGAGGGCACAACCTCAGGCTAAAGGGACAATCCTTTAAAACAGAGATGAGGAGGAATTTCTTCAGCCAGAGAGTGGTGAATCTGTGGAACTCTTTGCCGCAGAAGGCTGTGGAGGCCGGGTCATTAGTGTCTTTAAGACAGAGATAGATAGGTTCTTGATTAATAAGGGGATCAGGGGTTATGGGGAAAAGGCAGGAGAATGGGGATGAGAAAAATATCAGCCATGATTGAATGGCGGAGCAGACTCGATGGGCCGAGTGCCTAATTCTGCTCCTATGTCTTATGGTCTTATGGTATGCTTTGTCTGTATAGCGTGCAAGAAACAATACTTTTCACTCTATACTAATACATGTGACAATAATAAATCAAATCAAAACATCCGAGACAAATGGGGCTCTGAAAGGATCAACTGGAAGTGTGTGTGCGTGGAGCTTGGTTCCGAATTCCGAATAAAATTCAGGACAATTCATTCATTCATGTCAACTGCTTCAATTCTTCCTGTTACATTTCGGCAGTACTTTCGCTGACTCTGCAGGGAGCCCAGCTCATCCCATTACACATGAGAACACAAGCAACAGGAGCTGGACTAGACCATACAACCCGCTCCACCATTCAATACAACCAACCTCCCACCTGTTCTCCCTATATCCCTGGATTCCCTGAGAGACCAAAAATCTATCTATCCGGGCCTATTAAACGTATTCTGTGATGGAGCATCTACAACACTCTGGGGAAGAGAATTACAAAGATTCATGGTGCTTTGAGTGAAGTGGTTCCTCCTCATCCCAGTCCTAAATGACAGGTCCCCTATCCGGAAACTGTGGCCCTCATGTTTTAGATTCCCTGAGTAATGGAAACAATTCCTCAGCATTTACCCTGTCAAGCCCCTTCAGAATCTAATATGTTTCAATCAGATTGCCTCTCATTTCTTGTGGCGGCACAGTGGTTAGCACTGCTGCCTCACAGCGCCAGGGACCTAGGTTTGATTCCCAGCTTGGGTCACAGTCTGTGCAGATTCTGCACATTCTCCCCTCGTCGGCGTGGGTTTCCTCCGGGTGCTACAGTTCCCCCCCACAGTCATGATGTGGAGATGCCGGCGTTGGACTGGCATGGGCAAAAACTCCAGAGAATGTAAGTCCAGTGGAAGCCAAGCAGTGCCAGAGTTTAATCGGAGTGGGTCAAATTTGATACTCCATTCCTGTCACGTTGATGGTTTCAGTGCCATATTTTCCTTGGGTGGCTAAGGTGCCTGCTTGACTCGGGTGGGAGGCTCATAGACACGTTCAGTTTGGGTCCTCTGACAAGCTAAAGCTTCTGCTGCCACTTTAACTGTCGACAGTATGGTTTGCCAGGCCAAGTCACCTCATGAAAAAAAGAAGTTGTCCTTCAATAGGAAGGCGGACAGCCAGTTGGGGGTGTGAAATGTAAGGGTCCCACCCCCATCCCCCTCCACACCAAATTCCAGATCTGATAAGGAAAGTCTCAGCCTCTCCTATCCTGGACTCCAAATCCTCACTATTTTTGTGGGAATTTCCAGTTTGGAGAACCCCATGAATAAACACATGAAACACGATGGAAAATTATTGGGACAAATAGCAATGCATAAGAACATAATGGGTGGAGTTTTATCGACCCGCCCGTCACGGGAATCGAAGCGGGCAGGGGTGCGGGCCATGCAAAGGTCCGTCGACCTCGGGTGGGATTTTCAGGTCTTGGGGCAAGTGCGGCTGGAAAAGCCCCGCCCAAGGACTGGGAGCAGGAGTAGGCCATTCAGCCCCTCGAGCCTGCTCCACCATTTAGTCCAGTCATGGCTGATCTCAACTAGGCCTCGTCTCCACCTTCCTGCCCGTTCCCCAAAACCCTTCATCCCGCTACTAATGAAAAACCTATCTATCTCCTTAAATTTGTTTAGTGTTCCGGCATCCACTACACTCAGAGGTAGAGAATTGCACAGATTCATACCCCTTAAGTAAAGTAATTCCTCTTCATTTCTAATAAAATCTGCCACTCCTTAGCCTAAAACTATGGCCTCTTGAATGCAAATACCTTCCAAAAGCTGCTTCCCAATGAACAAGGGGAGATCACATTACTTGCTGTGAAATCTAATGGGTTTTTCTGGTTAAACTAAATCACACACGAGGGGAAAATATTTGTTTGGTAGTCTTGCAGCCTGCTCTCATTAAATTTGATCTCTGCCCACAAATTTATATTGGCCCTTTATTGACAAGTATATAGGCCTAATCAGTCTTCATTGAACAATGCCATGCTTTAAAGGCCAGTAATAAAACTCCTCCTCCGTCTCCCTCTCTCCTCAGACTTTTATTATGTACGAGGGCGGTCTTACACTAACCAGCTCTGGGTCTGATCCCAGTTCTGTGCTGAGTTAGTTAATCCTGAACAACTTAACATTGAGGTACCATCTGTGGTCAAATCATGGGCCCTGGTGCTTCTGTTTCTGAGCCCTTTATCCTCCACCCACCCTCTCCCGACCTTAAAGTGGAAACATGGGCGGGATTTTCCAGCCCTTCCGGATCTTCCAGCCCTGCCGAAGACAACAGAAATTTGAATAACTCACCTTTTCCGTAAGGCCATAAGATATAAGAGCAGAATTAGGCCATTCAGCCCATTGAGTCTGCCCCGCCATTCAATCATGGTTGATATGTTTCTCAACCCCATTCCCCCCCCGCCTTTTCCCCGTAACCTTATTTCCCCTTACCAATCAAGAACCTATCTATCTCTGCACTCAATGGCCTCCACAGCCTTCTGTGGCAACAAATTCCACAGATTCACCACCCACTGGCTGAAGAAATTCCTCCTCATCTCAGTTCTAAAGGGTCGTCCCTTTACTCTGAGGCTGTGCCCTCGGATTGTAGCCTCTCCGACGAATGGACACATCTTCCCCACGTTCACTCTATCCAGGCCTTTCAGTATTTTGTAAGTTTCAATGAGATCCATCACGGGGAAACACGTCGTGACAAGGTCAGAATATCCTAATAGTTTAATCAATCTGGCAACACGTAACGCCCATTGTTGCCCACCCACTTCCCGATCCTCGATCCCGTCACCACCAACTGATAGTCGCCACCCACAAGCTGCCAATCATGTGAACCCCTCACCGCCAATCACCCATCATCTGTCTGCTGCCCAACATCGATCCCTCTCCCAATCAACATCTAACCCTCTCCTAATGGGATTTTCCATCACATAAACCCTCCCCCCCACCCCATAGATCACAGGCCCAAATGTTCTGCTTCTTGTGACCCCACCCCCCCATGCCTCTCCCCCACCACCCTCCACCTCCCAGGGCTTGGGTATAAAAGAGCCTCAACATCTCTGGATTCAGTACTCAATGATGTGGTTTTACCCACCTTCCACAGTTGCCATGTGAACGGACTGAAAGCAGACTTCATCATGAGAGGCCTCATTGTTTCTTCTTCTCCAAGATAAATTCACCAAGCGTATAGACATCTGGGGAAGTCCAATAGATTCTGTTGCCGTACCCTTCCAGTTAAATCATCCACCAAAGCCGCAGCCTAGGTTCATAGAATCCTACAGTGCAGAAGGGGGCCATTCGGCCCATCGAGTCTGCACCGACCACAATCCCACCCAGGCCCTACCCCCATAACCCCATGCATTTACCCTAGCCAGTCCCCCTGAGACTAAGGGGCAATTTAGCATAGCCAATCTACCTAACCCGCACATCTTTGGACTGTGGGAGGAAACCGGAGCACCGGGAGGAAACCCACGCAGACATGGGGAGAATGTGCAAACTCTACACAGACAGTGACCCAAGCTGGGAATCGAACCCAGGTCTCTGGCGCTGTGAGGCAGCAGTGCTAACCACTGTGCCACTGTACCATTCCACATTAAGTTGGGCAAAGTGCTGGAAATGGCTCTCTATGGACATGCACTCACTCATGAAGCACCACCATCAAGGTATGTGGAGAGTGAGAGACAGTGAGAGAGAGCGGGCCAGTGGAATTAGTGTGATACTGCTCTAGAAAGGAGCTGGAACACAAACAATGCACAGAGTGGCCTTCTCCACGCACATTTATAGTTCTATGAAAGGAGAAAATGAGAGTTGGACATACTAGTAACAGACATTGATGTTTGATTAACAGTAAAATTAAGGATCTTTCAAAATCATAGTAAATATTTGCCCTTGTTTTCATAAGGATGCTGCAGTGGACGCTTACAACTATCGCAGTGAAGATTACTTATTGAAACGCAAAATACTGCAGATGCTGGAATCTGAAACAGCTCTGACGCAGGGTCATCTAGACTCGAATCATTGGCTCTATTCTCTCTCCACAGATTCTGTCAGACCTGCTGAGATTTTCCAGTGTTTTGTGTTTTTGTTACCTATCATCGAGCTATTTCAGTGGGGATCTGAGTTTAATGTGAGGTGAAGGTGCAGGGTGAATCTCTTTATTTATTTATTAGTGTCACAAGTCGGCTTACATTAACACTGCAATGAAGTTACTGTGAAAATCCCCTAGCCACCACACTCCGGCGCCTGTTCGGATACCCTGAGGGAGAATTTAGCATGGCCAACGCACCTAACCAGCACGTCTCTCGGACTGTGGGAGGAAACCCACGCAGACACGGGGAGCACGTGCTTCATGAGTGAGTGCATGCCCAAGGCTGGAATCAAACCCAGGTTCCTGGTGCTTTGAGACAGCAGTGCCAACCACTGTGCCATCATGCCACCCTTGGTGTTGGTTTCCTTGGTGTTGTACCTGTAAAAGTATATGCTAAATTCAAATTGGATCAAAGTGTGGTGTGATTTTTATGTCAGAAAGTAGGCCTCATTTCCTACATTTCAGTAGTTTGGGCGGCACAGTCGCTCAGTCGTTGGCACTGCTGCCTCACAGCGCTAGGGACCCGGGTTCAATTCCTGGCTTGGGTCACTGTCTGTGTGGAGTTTGCACATTCTCCTTGTGTCTGCGTGGGTTTCCTCCGGGTGCTCCGGTTTCGTCCCACAGTCTGAAGATGTGCGGGTTAGGCAGATTGGCCATACTAAGTTGCCCCTTAGTGACAGGGGGACTAGCTAGAGTAAATGCATGGGGTTATGGGGATAGGGCCTGGGTGGGATTGTGGTCAGTGCAGAGTTGATGGGTCAAATGGCCTCCTTCTGCACTGTAGGATTCTATTCTATTCTAGTTATTACACTTCACCAACTGTAAAGCGTTTCAAGATTGCAAAAGAGGCTTTATAAATGCAAATCTTTCTTTTTAGATTCATTACTTTCAGAAGCTTCGTTAAATATTTCTTTCCCCACATCTCCCAAAAGAGCCGATCTCACCGGAATATAGTTCCACAGGCAACAGATGTCCCCGAGAATCTCATCCAACTCAGGCCCAGACGGTGAAGTATTAGAAGGCTATGAGCTGTGTGCAATATTACAATGATGCCTGATCCTGTTCTCTCCTGATGTCTCCACAGATTGCACGTTTCAAGTAGGAGGCATGATATTGTGAGTAACAGTTGGGTCCTTTGGCAACTTCCTTCCCTCCCCCGAGCCTGGTGGTGCCAAGGCGAATTGCAGCTTCACCCTGGTTGGGGGGGCACGTTAACTCAATATGAACGGGAGGGTTAAACTCAAGCACTTTCACAGTCCAGTCATTTCTATCTGCCAAGAACATTGAAGTCTGTTCGATTTGCTTCCCTAATTCTTCAGCTGACAAACGCCAAAATATAATCATTCCCCTGAATGAGATGGCACGTCCAGATGGATGATGCAGAGGCCTGCGGATCGTGAGGAATCACGTTCCAAGTGCCTCACAAACCTGTGTGGGAAAATGTCGACGGCTGGTGTTTTAACCTGTTCAATTTCTAAATGTTAATCTTGTCACTCTTGAAGTGGGTGCCCTCATAACGCTTTGGCCTCCGGGCACTTTCTTTTCTCTCAGCCTTTAATGTCAAAGTTGATGAGGTCTGGGATAATTGGCAGCTGACTGGAGGCGAACGGACAGGTGTCCTGCTCGTACCCCACAGAGTCCTGACAGTTGTCTCAATTTGCATATCGCAGCCCCAAGCGATGGTTGACCTTACCTCTCCTGCGCCATGAAATCTGCTGCTCTGCATGTCAGTCAGGGAGCAGGGGCCTCTGCCAAGGCCGGCATGTGGTGTCCACCTGCTGCCTTTCCAACCCAAGCTGAAAAAATAAAGATTAGGAAACGCTGAGCTGAAAATCCAGTGAGCGGCTAGGGTTCCTAAATATATCGGAAATCATTTTGTTGTGTTTGCTTTGTAGATCGACTTGTTTTGCTCACGATTCGATAAATTCTGTTCTTCAGTTCACACGGATTGTATTGCTGTCGGGTACATTTGGTTGTGGAGCTTATTTATTAGTGTCACAAGTAGGCTTGCATTGACACTGCAGTGAAGTTACTGTGAAAATCCCCTCGTCGCCACACTCCGGCGCCTGTTCGGATACACTGAGGGAGAATTTAGCATGGCCAATGCACCCTAACCAGCACGTCTTTCGGACCATGGGAGGAAACCTGAGCACCCGGAGGAAACCCACGCAGACACGGAGACAAGGTGCAGACTCTGCACAGACAGTGACCCAAGCCGGGAATCGAACCTGGGTCCCTAGCACTGTGAGGCAGCAGTGCTAACCACTGTGCCACCTCAGACTCGCAATTATATTTCTGTATTTCCATTCTTATATTGAAAAACACAATGGAGGGTGGGGCGCTCATCCTTAGAAACGGCTCAGTTCTCTCCCCATTCTCACAGGAACATAGGAGCAAGAGTAGACCATTCGGCCCATCGAGCCTGCTCAACTGATCAGCCAATTCAATGCCTCTTTCCCCACACTATCACCATATTCCCTTAATGTCACTAGGCTTTAGAAATCTGTCAATCTCTAAACATATTCAGTAACTGAGCTTCCACATATAGAACAAAGAACAAAGAACAGTACAGCACAGGAAACAGGCCCTTCGGCCCTCCAAGCCTGTGCCGCTCCTTGGTCCAACTAGACCAATCGTTTGTATCCCTCCATTCCCAGGCTGCTCATGTGACTATCCAGGTAAGTCTTAAATGATGTCAGCGTGCCTGCCTCCACCACCCTACTTGGCAGCGCATTCCAGGCCCCCACCACCCTCTGTGTAAAAAACATCCCTCTAATATCTGAGTTATACTTCGCCCCTCTCACCTTGAGCCCATGACCCCTCGTGAACGTCACTTCTGATCTGGGAAAAAGCTTCCCACCGTTCACCCTATCCATCCCCTTCATAATCTTGTACACCTCTATTAGATCTCCCCTCATTCTCCGTCTTTCCAGGGAGAACAACCCCAGTTTACCCAATTTCTCCTCATAGCTAAGACCCTCCATACCAGGCAACATCCTGGTAAACCTTCTCTGCACTCTCTATAACGCCTCCACATCCTTCTGGTAGTGCAGCAACCAGAACTGGACGCAGTACTCCAAATGTGGCCTAACCAGCGTTCTATACAGCTGCATCATCAGACTCCAGCTTTTATACTCTATACCCCATCCTATAAAGGCAAGCATACCATATGCCTTCTTCACCACCTTCTCCACCTGTGTTGCCACCTTCAAGGATTTGTGGACTTGCACATCTAGGTCCCTCTGTGTTTCTATACTCCTGATGACTCTGCCATTTATTGTATAACTCCTCCCTACATTATTTCTTCCAAAATGCATCACTTCGCATTTATCCGGATTAAACTCCATCTGCCACCTCTCTGCCCAATTTTCCAGCCTATCTATATCCTGCTGTATTGCCCGACAATGCTCTTCGCTATCCGCAAGTCCAGCCATCTTCGTGTCATCCGCAAACTTGCTGATTACACCAGTTACACCTTCTTCCAAATCATTTATATATATCACAAATAGCAGAGGTCCCAGTACAGAGCCCTGCGGAACACCACTGGTCACAGACCTCCAGCCGGAAAAAGACCCTTCGACCACTACCCTCTGTCTCCTATGGCCAAGCCAGTTCTCCACCCATCTAGCCACTTCTCCTTGTATCCCATGAGCCTTAACCTTCTTAACCAACCTGCCATGTGGGACTTTGTCAAATGCCTTACTGAAATCCATATAGACGACATCCACGGCCCTTCCTTCATCAACCGTTTTTGTCACTTCCTCAAAAAACTCCACCAAATTTGTAAGGCACAACCTCCCTCTTACAAAACCATGCTGTCTGTCACTAATGAGATTGTTCCGTTCTAAATGCACATCCAACCTGTCTCTAAGAATCCTCTCCAACAACTTCCCTACCACGGACGTCAAGCTCACCGGCCTATAATTTCCTGGGTTATCCCTGCTACCCTTCTTAAACAACGGGACCACATTCGCTATCCTCCAATCCTCAGGGACCTCACCCGTGTCCAAAGAAGCGACAAAGATTTCCGTCAGAGGCCCAGCAATTTCATCTCTCTTTTGCCCAATAGAAATTGCTGTCCAGCCACAGTTGTGGCTCAGGCAACATCATTTTAACCATATACTCCAGTTTCAACTTGTATACATGCACATGGTACACGTAAATGTATTTTGCACGTGTATACTTACCACTTTATCCACGGTGTATTCTGAACCATGGGGCTGATCACATCGTGTGCATACTTCAACCAGGCATCAGGGCTTTAAAAGGTTACATTGGGCTTGTCGGATACCATCAAAATAACTTTTCACTTCTCACTTCTTCGGCGTTCCAAAGAGATGGTTGAAATGGGAGGGCTCCCTTTAAAAACAAAATGAAGCAATAACTGTCTCCAACAAGAGAGGATTTAACCCTCGCCCCCTTGACATACAATGGCATTTCCATCGCTGATTGCCCACCATCAACATCCTTGGGCATTACCATTGGCCAAAAACTGAACTAGACTAGCCATATAAATACTATGGTAACAAGAGCAGGTCAGGGGCTGGAAATCCCGCGGCATGTAACTCACCTCCTGACTCCCCAAAGCCCGTCCATCATCTACAAGTCAGAGGTGTGATGGAACACTCTCCACTTGCCTGAATGGGTGCAGCTCCAACAAGACTTAAGAAGCTCAACACCATCCAGGACAAAGCAGCCGACTTGATTGGCACCCCATCCGCCACCTTCAATAATCACTCCCTCCACACGCACAGTGGCAGCAGTGTGTGCCATCTACAAGATACACTGCAGCAACTCACCAAGCATCCTTTGACAGTACAAGGATGTGGAGGCTTTGGAGAGGGTACAGAAAAGATTTACCAGGATCTTGCCTGGTATGGAGGGCATTAGCTATGAAGAGAGGTTGGAGAGACTTGGTTTGTTCTCACTGGAACGACAGAGGTTGAGGGGCAACCTGATAGAAGTCTACAAGATTATGAGGAGCATGGACAGAATGGATAGTCAGAAGCGTTTTCCCAGGGTGGAAAAGTCAATTACGAGGGGGTATAGTTTAAGGTGCGAGGGGCAAGATTTAAAGGAGATGTACGAGGCATGTTTTTTACACAGAGGGTGGTGGGTGCTTGGAACTCGCTGCCGGGGGAGGTAGTGGAAGCAAATAGTGTCTTTTAAGGGGTGTCTTGACAAATACATGAATAGGATGGGAATAGAGGGATATGGTCCCCAGAAGGGTAGGGGGTTTTCGTTCAGATGAGCAGCATGGTCAGTGCAGGCTTGGAGGGCCGAAGGGCCTGTGCTATAATTTTCTTTGTTCTTTGTTCTACCTTCAAGACCTATGACCTCTACCATCTAAAGGACAAGGTCAGCAGACGCATGGGGACACCACTACCTGGGAATTCCTCCCAATGCCACACACCATCCCAACGTGGAAATATATTGCCGTTCCTTCACTGCCACTGGATCAAAATTCTGGAACTCTTTCCCTGTTGGTGCACCCTCACCAGAGGACTGTGATGGTTTAAGAAGGCAGCTCATCATCACCCTTTCAGGAATGAGCAGTAAATTCCCGGCCTTACCAGCGACGGCCAAATCCCATGAAAGAATTTTTAAAATAAGCCACTGGATTTGTCTGTCACCAGCCAGGCAGCAGTTTTTGCCCATTCCTAGCTGTGCTGCGTAGGTGGCAGTGAAGGGCGGCACGGTAGCACAGTGGTTAGCACTGCTGCTTCACAGCTCCAGGATCCCGGGTTCGATTCCTGGCTCGGGTCACTGTCTGTGTGGAGTTTGCACATTCTCCTCGTGTCTGCGTGGGTTTCCTCCGGGTGCTCCGGTTTCCTCCCACAGTCCAAAGATGTGCGGGTTAGGTTGATTGGCCAGGTTCAAAAAAAAAAATTGCCCCTAAGATGCGTAGGTTAGAGGGATTAGCAGCTAAAATATGTGGGGGTAGGGCCTGGGTGGGATTGTGGTCGGTGCAGACTCGATGGGCCGAATGGCCTCCTTCTGCACTGTAGGGTTTCTATGATTCTAAGACCTGTCGTACGGTGCATACTAAGTGCTGAATTTTGGCAGTCCTTTTAGGAAGGGCTGGCAAAACGATGAGGGAAGACATCAGGTGCGTGCCTGTTGCCAGCACATGATGAGGCCCAGTGCACAGCTCACACTGAAGCCCATGGTTTCGGGCCAACCTTCCCTTTGTGGCACTTATTTCAGTTCCAGAAGAATTTCCACCCCAACAATTTTTATTGTGGCAAATAAATCGTACTTTACACAACATAGCAATTGGGTGCACGTGTGTTCCGAAGGTGCCTGCAGCAACCTCACCGAAACACGCCAGCGAACAAAAATTACTCTGCGTGATCTCCCATTGCGAGTGAGCTTCTGACTGGAGAAGACAATCTGTTTGCAAATGCACAAATCTCGTAGACAATTGAATGGGGGTTTCTGCAAAACTCAATGAGCTCGACACCATCCAGTTGTTCAATGAAGGTGTATAAAACAAAGCACACTCATGGCATCACCATCAAATCATGTGATCAGCTCTTAAAGCAACCTGCAACCCTTTTAAATACATAACAAGAGTGGGAGGTTTAGGAAAAGAATTCCAGAGCTCAGGACCTTGACAGCTTGAAGACACAGCTGAAGAGATTGAAATCAGGAATGCACAAGAATCAGGAGTTTGTTGGTTTCACATGCAAGATATCAAAGCTTTGGAATTTGAGTGTGAATGCACCACAGGAGTCTCTGACTCCAGGGGAAAGGCCTGGGTAACACTGGAGCTGGGTATTGGGATGATAGCTGGTAGCTTCGTCTTGTATATTTTGGTAGCCTCCAAGAATATATTGCAGACAGAATCTGACATTGCTGTCAATGGGTAGATCTCCATTTTGTGCAATAGTTTATAACTGGTGACAGTGAGCCAACAGCCTGTTTTCAAAGTCTTCCAGCTCTCTCGGCTCTCCCTATCTCTGTCATCACCTCAGACCCTACAACCCTACTTATAAAGCCATTGTCCCCTGATTCTTGCGAATTCCTGATTTCAATCTCTTCAGCTGTGTCTTCAAGCTGTCAAGATCCTGAGCTCTGGAATTCCTTTCCTAAACCTCACACTCTTGTTACATATTTGAAAGGGTTGCAGGTTGCTTTAAGAGCTGATCACATGATTTAATGGTGATGTCATGAGCGTGCTTTGCAGAGGCTGCTGTTTTCCGTTCAGTTTTGTATTCTGCGCAGAGCAGAGAACATGGGCGGAATTCTCCGGCCATTCACGTCAGTGGAATTTTCCGGTCCCTCTGCGGTTTACGGAGGTTTGGCTCAGCGTCAAATTCTCCGTCCTCACTGGCAGCGACTGCAAGGCGTGAACGACCAGGGAATTCCAGTCAATCTCTTTATACACCTCTCAAACTCTCTTTCCTCCTTTAAGACACTCCTTAAAACATACATCTTTCAGCAAGTTTTGATCATCTTCCTTAACATTACCTCAGTGTCAAGTTTCATTTGTTAACGCTCCTGTGAAGTAACCTGGGATATTTCACAATGTTAAAAGCGCTATATAAATGCAAATTGTTTTTGTTGTTGTTTTGCATCTCTGCTGATTTATTTTTCCCCTTCAACTTCAAGACCTACTTCACTGTGCGGGACTGTAGGGAATTTTTCAGATCTTTGACCACCCAGCACTCAACGCCAGAAACAGTTGAAGACTATAGGTGGGATTTTCTGGATCCCTGCGGCAGGGTCCCTGGCAGTGGAGGTGGCTTACCATTGGCTGTCATTGGGATCTTCCATTCCTTCCAATGTCTACGGCGTTTACTATGCCTCGCCTGTCCTACCACTGGAGAACCCACCACAGAGGGTCGCTCTCAGCAGGACTGGAAGATCCCAGAGGTGGGAAAGGCTGGAAAATCCCGCCCTTTGTCTTGGCGAATATGTGACCAGTGGATCACAGATTTTCTATCGAACTGTTCTTCACTCTCTGCGCCACAGCAGAACTGAAATGAGCCTTCCATACTCAGCATTCATGTGGGCGCTTCTCCACGAAGGTCACTGGAAAATAATTAAAACCAGAAGTCTTTGTCAATTTTTCTGTTTCTTCCTCTTGTGCACAGGAGCCTTTGAGGATCACCTTTGGCCATCTAAACAGAGATTATTAATCCTTTCAGCCCACACTCAAACCTAGGAATTCACTCCCATCTCAGCTGACTGTAAGGTGATTTCAGCATACCAATAAACTGAGGTTTTCCAAGGCAATGTTTGGGGTCGAGATAAAGTGGTTGTAACCCAACCAATGCTGTCACCATCAGCCATAGCTCAGTGGCTGGCACCATTGCCTCTGAGGCAGAAGATCATGGGTTCAAGTCCCACTCATGGAATCATAGAATCCCTACAGTGCAGAAGGAGGCCATTCGGCCCATTGAGCCTGCACCAACAACAATCCCACCCAGGCCCTAACCCCGGGACTGCACGTATTTACCCTGTTAATCCCCCAGACATTAGGGGCAATTTAGCATGGCCAATGCACCTAACCCGCACGTCTTTGGAGTGTGGGAGGAAACCGGAGCATCCGGAGGAAACCCACACAGACACAGGGAGAACGTGCAAACTCCACACAGACAGCAACCCAAGCTGGGAATCGAACCCAGGTCGCTGGCGCTGTGAGGCAGCAATGCTAACCACTGTGCCACTGTGCCACCATGTGCCACCACCATGCCGCCAGTCCAGAGACCTCAGCCCACAATCCAGGTTGGCACCCCAATGGAGCACTGAGAGCGTGCTGCACTGCGAGATTGGTATCTTTCAGACATTCAGCTGAAGCCCCATTTGCCCTCTTGTCTGGACATAAGAGATTTCATGGCACTATTTTGAACAAGGGCCCCAGTGTCCTAGCCAAAATTTACCCATCAACCAACAAATAGAAATAATTTGGTCATTATCTCATTGTTGTTTGTAAGACTTTACAGTGTATGCACATTAATTGCTACATTTCCAACATTACAGTAGTGCCTACAACTTCAAAAAGGTACTGGAACTGGAAGGTTTGAATTAGAAGGAGAGGTTGGATAGGCTGGGACTTTTTTCCCTGGATCGTAGGAGGGTGAGTGGTGATCTTATAGAAGTTTATCAAATCATGAGGGGCTTAGATAAGGTAAATAGTCAAGGTCTTTTCTCCAAGGGAGTCCAACCCTGCCTCTTACACCTTCTTCCTGTGTCTGTGTGGGTTTCCTCTGGGTGCTCCAGTTTCCTCCCACAGTCCAAAGGTGTGCAGATTAGACGCATTTGCCATGCTAAATTGCCCCTTAGTGTCCAAAGATGTGTAGGTTAGGGGGATTGACCATGGTAAATGCACGGGGTCACAGGGATAGGGCAGGGGAGAGGGCGTGGGTAAGGTACTGTATCAGGGTTGAAGGGGCAGTGCACCGAAAGTTTGTGGCTTGTGCTACCAAATAAACCTGTTGGACTTTAACCTGGTGTTGTGAGACTTCTTACTGTGCTTAGCCCAGTTCAACGCCGGCAACTCCAAATGTGGCCAGCCTTGTTTAACCATGGCGGTTACTACAGCTGAACCTTCACCCCTGTCCTCACCCCGAATCAAGGACCAGTGCAGTTCCAACCCATCAATCCCTCTACAGCACTGAGCACAAACCAAGAGACTGAAGCTTGATTTGATTTGATTTGATTTATTATTGTCACATGTATTAACATACAGTGAAAAGTATTGTTTCTTGCGCGCTATACAGACAAAGCATACCGTTCATAGAGAAGGAAAGGAGAAAGTGCAGAATGTAGTGTTACAGTCATAGCTAGGGTATGGAGAAAGAACATAAGAACATAAGAAATAGGAGCAGGAGTAGGCCATCTAGCCCCTCGAGCCTGCCCCGCCATTCAATAAGATAATGGCTGATCTGAATAAGATCATGGCTGATCTGAAAAGATCATGGCTGATCACATTAATGCATTCAAAAGTCTGACAGCATCAGGGAAGAAGCTGTTCTTGAGTCGGTTGGTACGTGACCTCAGACTTTTGTATCTTTTTCCCGACGGAAGAAGGTGGAAGAGAGAATGTCCGGGGTACATGGGGTCCTTGATTATGCTGCCTGCTTTGCCGAGGCAGCGGGAAGTGTAGACAGAGTCAATGGATGGGAGGCTTGGATATAACTGAAATTGTTGCTTAATGTCTCAATCCGGCAGGGAACTGGGATGCCTTTGCTTCTTTACAATGGGGCCTCCTGGGCTGAAAAGAAAATTGCCTCTCCTCGCCTATTGTCACAGTCGAAGACTGACGCTGGGTTATGAGAAAAGGAAATAATATTGAGCAGTGCTTTTTGAGGTTTGATTCACTGAGCTAATTATGGTCATTGAAACGAGGAAGTGGTTTCGCCAGAACGAACATTCTGGCCCAGGGAATAATAAGATTGCAGTACATGAGTGTTCCCCCTACGTCCTGAACTATATTCCACAGGTCCAGAAACTCCCCCTAATAATGCAGTCCAGACGCATGAGGGATTCCAGGGTCAGGTAATCGCGATCTCATGCCTACCAGCCTATAATTTGTATTTCAAGGCCTGCAAACTCTAGTTAGCTGCGTCTGACAGCATTTCTTCTTTCAACAATACAAATCACAATTACGGCATGATGGAATTGATGGTTTGTGAATGTTCCAGGGGGTTGCGCTGGTGGCAGTGTGCGTGTCTTTTGACGCTAGCCATACTCCGGGTAATATTAAATTCCAGCTCACACCTTTGACCTCAGCGGATGGCAGGTAATCCTGATGTGTCCTGATGTGAAATGGAAAAAAAAAGCGTGTTAGCCGTAACAGGTACTTCCTCGAGTCTGATGTTTCAATCTATTAATGGGTCCGTGACCTGTGTGAGCTGGGAAGACTGTACAAAACATAACTGGAAAATTCATCAGCTTAGGTGACTTGCTCGCTCAGTGCATTGGGGTCAACCCAACCTGGGTCAGAAACTTCAACCTGCTATCGATGTGATATTCCCTTTGATGCACTGGTATATAACATGCACATGACCAGGACATTTTAGATTCACAGTAGCATAAATGCTGCAGCTATCTCCCTCCTCAAATTTCTTTATTTGTGACACAGATTTTGTCCCTCAATTTTAAGAAAGTTAAAGTTTTAAAGTAAAGTTTATCTATTAGATACAAGTAAGCTTACATTAACACAGCTATTAAGTTACTGTGAAATTCTCCTAGTCGCCACACTCTGGCGCCTATTCGGGTCAATGCACCAGACCAGAATGTCTTTCATACTGTGGGAGGAAACCCATGCAGACACAGGGAGAACATGCAAACTCCACACAGACAATGACCCAAGCCGGGAATCGAACCTGGGTCCCTGGCATTGTGAGGCAGCAGTGCTAACCACTGTGCCACCGTGCCACCCCAGCTCTAGTTCCCGTTCTTTGGGATTAATTTTAACCCAGTCACAACCCGTTCGCAGAGTTAAAATTGGGCGTTTAACTCTGCGAATTATTGTGCAGTCCAGATGTACTAAGGGGGAACAATAAGGGGACAGCACGTTGGCACAGCATGTGCAGAGTTTGCGCGTTCTCCCCATGTCTGCATCGGTTTCCTCCGGGTGCTCTGGTTTCCTCCCACATTCCAAAGATGTGCAGATTAGGTGGATTGGCCATGCTAAAATTGCCCCTTAGTGCCCAAAGATGTGTAGCTTAGGGAAATTAGTGGGGTAAATGTGTGGGCTTGGGTAAAATGTTCTGTCAGAGAGTCAGTGCAGACTTGATGGGCCAAATGGCCTTCTTCTGTACTGTAGGGATTCTATGATTCTATATTTCTAATGATTTTTAGGATTACTCTCAACAATTTACTGCTTGACAAAATAGAGTGGTGTTACATCCGCTTGCAAGATTTAAATGTCCTTTTCAGGAATGTTGGTTGAGGGATAAAAATTAGCCAGGGTCCCTGTTCTTCTATTGCCATTACATTCACCTACACAAACATCTGGAACAGGAGCAGCAATAGGCCATTTGGCCCCTCGAGCCTGCTCCCTCATTCAATAAGTTCATGGTTGATCCATTTGTGTTCCGAGTTCCACATTCCTATCTACCCACCGCGTCCCCCCCCCCCCCCCCCCCCGACCTTGATAACCTTTGATTCGCTTGCCTTACAATAATCTATCTACCTCGCCTTAAAAATACTCAATGGCCCTGTGTCCACTGCCTTCCGAGGCAGAGAGCTCCAAAGTTGCACAACCCTGAGAGAAAATTTGTTTCCTCATCTCTGTCCTAAAAGGGCGACCCCCCTAATTTTAAAACAATGCCCCCCTAGTTCTGGACTCAGCCACAAGAGGAAATATCCCTTCAACATCCACCTTGTCAAGGTCATTCAGGATCTTATATACTTCAATCAAGTCACCCCCTCACTCTCCTAAACTCCAGTGGAAATAAACCCAATCTGTCCAAACTTTCCTCATGAGGCTATCTGAGAGGGGAGGAAGGGCCTTGGATTAAACTCTCCAATGCAGCCAACCACTCTCCAACCTCAATACAACACTGTGAAATGTTAGTGTAATAAGTCTTCGGAAGCAGAAGTCCCTTCACCAAAATCCCTTTATTTACAAACTCTAACAACACTACACAGAGTGCTAGTAGTTAGCAGTCTACCTCCGGGGGTGTCAGAGGAACTGACACTCCTGATTCAGCACAGACTCCCTGATTGACCCATCAATTGGCTCCTTAATCAGGGAGCTCATACTCTAATAGGCCAATCTCAATGGCCTGATTGAAGTCATTACAGTCAGCTTAGATTTTGTGCTCAGGTCTCTGTAGTGCAGGTTGAACCCAAGCATGAGTGCGACTAACTGAGTCATGGCTAGTCTCGCTTCCCAAAACCTCTCCTTTTCTGCCCAGTCAAATGACCTGATTCAGCCCAAAATAGAACCTCATGAAAACATACTATAGAGACTTGCACAATAATGTACATTGTGGGCAGAAGCATATGCAAGGGAATACATGCTGATCAGTTTCCCTTTGTCGTGCTTCAGTTTATGAACATACGCACATTAGAACATACAAATTAGGAGTAGCCATTTTTTAAAACTCAGTTTAGGGGACGGGAACCTCGTTGGCTGGGCCAGCACTTATCACTCATCCATAATTGCCCTTCATAGGGCAATTAAGGGTGGGCAATGAATGCTGGCCAGCCAGAGATGCCAATATCTCATGAATGAATTTTTTAAAAGTAAGACCGTGACTGACCTGATCATGGCTTCAATTTAAATTTTGGGCACTGGTCAGTCAGGTTGTTGATAGAAAAATGATGGGTTGGGAACAAAGCAGTAGCTGGGAGTATGGATGAGTGATTTTTCTGCGGAGGGGGTTGAGAGAAAAGAATCCTTCAGTTTTTAGATTGTTAACAGGACAAAGTACGACACCAGAAGCAGCAGCTTTGGCCCCACAATTAGCTATTAATGTCCATATGCTGATGAAAATGGTGTTTCAGCTGATTTTCACCTTTCCCGAGTGGATTATTTACACATTCTGGAGCTTTTGTCATGTGAATGCTGCCAGATGATTAACACTTCAGGCAGAAAGACAGAGAAAAAAATCACTCAGCATCCTTTATTTCATCAGTTGACCTCAGGCCAAGCGAAGCAAACTTGCGTCGATGCTGGCGGCACTATTGCTGAAGCTGGATCCCTTTTCCCATCAGGAGGCTTGTGGACCCATGAAAGCTTGACCTTCAGGCTCTGTTGCCAGGATAAGGGAATTGGGTTGAACAGTGTCATAACTGAGAGATCAGAGACACACACAGGTGTGTGGGGTTTGCACATTCTCCCCATGTCTGCGTGGGTTTCCTCCGGTTTCCTCCCACAGTCCAAAGATGTGCGGGTTAGGTGCATTGGCCATGCTAAACTGACTCTAGTTTCGGGGGAATTAGCAGGGTAAATATGTGGGATTATGGGGATAGGGTGGGATTGTTGTCGGTGCAGGCTTGATGGGCTGAATGGCCTCCTTCTGTAATGTAGGGATTCCATGAGATGTCCAAGTGACAGTTCCAGTTTCCCTTCGTAGGGTCACTACCCACCTCACTCTGAACAGGGTGGTCTTATTTTTGAGATAAATTTGAAATGGGAATCTATTATTTTTCCCACCCACTCTCTTTTCTTTGTTTCTTAATCAGGTGCCTGAAATCCAGAAACCCTTTATCAAATCTTCAGTTCAAACCATTGAGGATTCCATGCCAATAATCACCATTGGCCAGATATAGAGAATGCATTCCCCCAATAAACAACATTTGTCTGAATCTACAAAATTTGGGTACAAGGGCCAGGATTTGGTTATTCACAAGTCTGCATAAAGTATATTGTTGTGTCCTCTGATACAGATCACACGGCTGGGATCTGCCGCTCCCAATCGCAGAAGAGGAGATCTTATAGAAACATATCAAATTATGAAGGTGAATAGAGAAGGTAGAAGCAGGGAGGTTGTTTCCACTAGGGGGCATAGCCTCAAAATAAGAGGGAGCAGATTTAGAACTGAGTTGAGGAGGAACTTCCTCACCCAAAGGGTTGTGAATCTGTGGAATTCCCTGCCCAGTAAAGCAGTTGAGGCTACTTCGTTGAATGTTTTTAAGGCAAAGATAGATTTTTGAACAGTAAAAGGATGAAGGGCTATGGTGAGCGGGTGGGTAAGTGGGGCTAAGTTCATGAAAAGATCAGCCATGATCTTATTGAATGGCGGAGCAGGCTCGAGGGGTCAGATGGCCTACTCCTGCTCCTAGTTCTTATGTTCTCATATTCGGCAACGAGAGCTTAAAATGTCGCGAGAACAACCAAATCGTTCTTTATGTCGATGTAAACATGTGAAGCGATTGTCCACTCTCCCCCATCAGTGACAGGGTGCGAAGATGTGCGTGTTAGATGGATTGGCCACGCTAAGTTGCTCCTTAGTGCCAGAGGGATTAGCAGGATAAATACGTGGGGGTTACGGGAATAGGGCCTGGGTGGAATTGTTGTCAGTGCAGGCTCGATGGGCCGAATGGCCTCCTTCTGCACTGTAGGGATTTTATGATCGGGCTCCTATGCCTGAATCACCTGCACCCACCGCACCCCCATTCACATTAGCATGACAGCGGAACGGCGTGAAACCCAACTGGCTTCCCAAGACGTGTCCCTGGTGAGCGAACCTCCCAGGGGAGCTCAGTTGAGTGCAACGGTGCAGCACTCAGAGTAGGAGGTAGAGATGGGAGGTTTTTGCCCGGGCACTGTCCTGGCACTGCCCGGGCACCGCCCCCTCGGCAGTGTCAGGGGACAGTTTCCAGGGGCAGTACCTGGAGGCAGTGCCGGGGACCGTGACCGTTGGAAGTGTTTTGAGGCGAGGGGGGGCGAGTTCAAGGTGAACTCCTTTGCGCTGGAGCGACCTTAAAGAATGACGGCCCAATCCTTGAGAGACAAAGATGCTAGCGGGGCGGGTGAATCAGAGGCCACCTGCCAGCGACACACTATGGGACCCCAACCCCTTGATGACTTTTTTCTCCATGCTGGACTAGATGGCGGAGAAAGCCACTGTGGCTGTTGGCTTCAACGCCACTTTTCCTGCCCATTATCAGACTTCGCCGGTCGCAGGGAAAATCTCACCCATGGACTTCATTCTGCTTGAGTGTCCAGGGTTATCCATTGCTGTATTGACTGACAGGATTATCTGTTACTGAAGGGGAAACATCAGAGATATAAACCCCACCAGGTCCCAACTGGGGCCTGGTTTACCTGGTCACTCAACAACAATGGACGGCATGGTGGCACAGTGGTTAGCACTGCTACCCCACAGTGCCAGCGACCCGTGTTCAATTCCCGGCTTGGGTCACTGTCTGCGTGGAGTTTGCACATTCTCCCCCGTGTCTGCGTGGGTTTCCTCCGGGTGCTCCGATTTCCTCCCACAGTCCAAAGATGAGCAGGTTAGGTGGATTGGTCATGCTAAATTGCCCCTTAGTGTCAGGGGGACTAGCTAGGGTAAATACATGGGGTCATGGGGAAAGGGCCTGGATGGGATTGTGGTCGGTGCAGACTTGATGGGCCCGAGTGGCCTCTTTCTGCACTGTAGGGATTCTATGATCGAAAGCCTTGAAATATTTTGAGCCTGTCTGTTTTAGCTTGTTTTTTTAAAAAATCAAATCTCTTACAGAGAGTGAATTCAGTTCCAATCCCCAGGACATCGCGAGGCCAACTCAATTCTCAGTCAATTTCCCTCGAGTCGTCTCAATTATTCCGTTTCTCATGAGATAAAAGCATCAGTTTCTGAATCAATGATTCAGAACATAAGTCATGATTCCGCCCAACCCCACCCCCTTTGTCCTTCACCACCGGTGGCCAACCAAAGCCACACTAGACCCAATAAGGGTTTGACGCAGGAATCTGAGGAACTCAGAGTTGCAGAATTGTACTCATCAAGGCTGGCTCATTGTCAACAGGAAGATGGGACAGTGAGAAGCTGACAGATTCTAAGCCTTCAGCACTGAATTGGATTCCTCAGTTTGAAACATAGGGATGGATTGTATTTATTCTTGTCAGTGAATGTCAGTTGCATCCAATAATTTGCAAAATATGAAATTGCCTTCTCACTCTCCTCTCCCAGCTGTTAGAGGCTCAGGGCATTAAAAGACAATCTCAATGTTCGCCACAGAGAGGCTATCAGAATAAACTGCTTGCTATGATAATTGGAAAAACAAATCGCTTCTTTTTCCAGAATTATGGTCTTGCGGAGATTTTGATTACGTTGCTTAGCAGGAGCTACGGTCGGTGCATGTAACTGCTGTGTTTTTAAAAATTGATTCATTCATGGATGTTGCTGGTTAGGCCAACGTTTGATTTGATAATTTGGTTCAAAGATGTGCGGGTTAGGTGGATTGACCATGCTAAATTGACCTTAGTGTCGGGGGGATTAGCAGGGTAAATGTGTAGGGTTACGGGAAAAAGGCCTGGGTGGGATTGCGGTCAATACAGACTTGATAGGCCGAATGGCCTCCTTCTGTACTGTAGGGACTCTATGGTTTATTATTGTCACATGTATTAGTATGCAATGAAAAGTGTTTCTTGCACGCTGTACAGACAAAGCATACCGAATGTAGAGAAGGAAAGGAGAGGGTGCAGAATGTAGTGTTACAGTCCCGTCTTTAACTGCCCTCGAGAAGGTGCTGGTGGGCCATCTTAGATTTCATAGAATCTTACAGTGCAGGAGGAGGCCATTCAGCCCATCGAGTCTGTACCGACCACAATCCCACCCAGGCCCTATCCCCATAACTCCATGCATTTACTAGCTCCCCTGATACTAAGGGGCAATTTTAGCATGGCCAATCCACCTAACCCGCACAACCTTGGACTGTGGGAGGAAACCGGTGCACTCGGAGGAAACCCACGCAGACACGGGGAGAACGTGCAAACTCCACACAGACAGTGACCCAAGCTGGGAATTGAACCCGGGTCCCTGGCACTGTGAAGCAGCAGCGCTAACCACCGTGCCACTGTGCCGCCCTGCCGGGTCAACTGCTTGGAAGGTAGCTATACTCACTACTATCTTCCTGAACCTCTGCAGGCCATGTGGTGTAGGTACACACACAGCGCTGTCTGGGAGGTTAACAGACATGTGGATGAGATACTGAAGGAGTCAAAAGGATTGTGTGTAGCTCAGTGTCGAAAAATCAAGTAGGGACATTGACGTTTACCCATTTGTACTTTGGCAATTCAGTATTGGCTACATTCACTTTATTGACGATATTCTGTATTGACAAGGCTGGCGATATTGTTTGACTTCAACATCAAACCAGGTTACTTTTCTTTGGTGCACCCGTCTGCCGTGAAACCCCCAACTCAAACATCATAGCGAGAAAAATACAGCAACTGTTGGAATTCTGATCGGGAAACAGAAAGTCCTGAAAAACTCAGCAGGTCTGGCAGCATCTGTGGAGAGAGGAACAGAGTTAACGTTTTGAACCGAACATGGCTCTCACCATTCCTGGATGACTCTTTGGCAGACCTCTGACAAATAGTGATTCAGACTCAAAACGTTGGCCAGAATTCCCTGGCCGTTCATGCCGGCGGGATTCTCCGGCCCCGCTGCAGTGAGCGGAGATTTGGCTGAGCGCCAAACTCTCCCTCCTCGCTGGCAGCGAGAATTCCAGCCGTTGGCTCCGTTCTCTCTCCACTGATGCTGTCAGACCTGCTGAGATTTTTCCAGCATTTTCTGTTTCCATTTCAGATTCCAGCGTCCGCAGTTATTTGCTTTTATTTTTTATGACTCTAATAATATTTGACTCAGAACATTAAGTCTTTTCTCCTACTTAGTTTTGGCAGCACTTTCTGCTTTCATATCGAAGAGCTCAGTGTGGCCCACATGTGGCATAAGCAACTTAGTCCATTTTAAAAACTGAAGCCGCGCCAGATTTCTCTGGTAAATATTCCGCAGGCAAAGTTCCTTCCATTGTGCTTAGCTTCCTTTGGCATGGGGTCACATGGCGTCACGGCAATGATGGCTGGCCATCTTGATGCCACCATCATGTTTTGAATGTGGTGGGTGATTTTGTCGCCCGATGCCTTTCCTGGTGTTAACCTTCACGGTTTACCCAGGGCCGGGAACCAGAGCAGGGCTGACCAGCGCCGGAACTCTACCGCCTCGCCTGCCATGGAATCAGAGCGGGCGAGGGGCGGACAACGGGAATGTCCGTTGACCTCAGGTGGGCATTTTCAGCCTGGTTCAAGGCGAGGCCATAAAATCCAACCCCAGCAATCTATCACAGTCTACACTGCCTTCCATTATGAGCACCTTCCTTGGCCATCAAGACCTGGAATGGAACTCAAACCTGGAACTTCTGCCTTACAACCAGGGCCGCCACTCACTGCAACACAAGACCACCTGAACCTCCCCTCTACCTGTAACCAATTAAAGTCAGGAGGCAGGCTTCATGGTGGCATGATGGCACAGTGATTAGCACTGCTGCCTCACAACGCCAGGGATCCAGGTTCGATTCCTGGCTTAGGCCACTGCCTGTGCAGAGTTTACACGTTCTCCCCGTATCTGCGTGGGTTTCCTCCAGATGTTCCGGTTTCCTCACACAGTCTGAAAGACGTGCCGGTTAGGTGCATTGGCCATGCTAAATTCTCCCTCAGTGTACCCGAACAGGCACCGGAGTGTGACGACTGGGGGATTTTAGAATCATAGAATATAGCTCAGAATGAGGCCATTTGGCCCATCGTGTCTGCACTGACCACAATCTCACCCAGGCCCTATCCCATAAGCCCATGCATTTACCTTAACTACTTCCCCTGACGCTAAGGAGTAATTTGCATGGCCAATCCACCTAACCTGCACATCTTTGGACTGTGGGAGGAAACCGGAGCACCCGGAAGAAACCCACGCAGACACGGGGAGAACGTGCAAACTCCACACAGACACTGACCCAAGCCAGGAATTGAACCTGGATCCCTGACGCTGTGAGGCAGCAGTGCTTGCCACTGTGCCACTGTGCTGCCCCCACAATTTCACAATAACTTCATTGCAGTGTTAATGTAAGCCTACTTGTGACACTAATAATAAACTTAAACTTATAATAAACTTAAATGTCCGAAAGACGTGCCGGTTAGGTGCATTGAGCCGAACAGGCGCCGGAGTGTGGCGACTAAGGGAATTTCACAGTAACTTCATTGCAGTGTTAATGTAAGCCTTACTTGTGACTAATAAATAAACTTAATGACAGAAAACTCAAGGCTATTACTCCAGTGCCGTACTGAGGGAGTGCTGTACCTTTTTGGATGAGGCATTAAACTCATACCTTGACTGTCCTCTCAAATGGATGTCATTTTGAAGGAAATCAGGGGTATTCTCCCCAGGGGTCTGACCAATCAATATTTATCTCCCAGTCAACACCATACAAACCGGTGATCTGATCCCGATCACATTGCTGTGTATGGGAGTTTGCTGTGCGCAAATTGGTTCCCATACTTCCTACACTACAACAGTGATCACACTTCAAAAGTACTTCATTGACTGTGAAGCATATTGGGAGAAGCACTATGTGGGTGGACGTCTTTCTTTGTTTATCTTTGAAGTTTTTGAGAAGCCACCACGACCCGCCTCGCCCGCCCGAGGCTCGTAAGATCCCGCCCGAGGCCAGTGGAGAATGCGAGCCTTGCCTGCCCCGATTCTGGGGCGGGCGCACTGGTAAAATTCCGGCTTTCGTCTCAAATGCATCCATTCTGGGGCTCTGCACCATCTGAATTGGCATAGTAAGAAGTCTCACAACACCAGCTTAAAGTCCAACATGTTTATTTGGTAGCACGAGCTTTCGGAGAGCTGCTCCTTCATCAGATAAGTCTGAATTGGAGGGAGGGGGGTTGTTTCTAGATTATTGAAATTGGTTGCTAGATTTCAGCGGAGACTTACCAGTAGACTGTGTTGTATGGGAAGATATCGGAACCAGGCAGTAACACTGGACCTGCTCATGAAAGAACAATTCACAAAATTCACAATTCACAATTCCCTGCAAGTGGCGAGAGTAATGATTCATTCCCCCTTTAACAGCTTTCAAACTGGTCAGCAGAGAAACTGGCATCATTGAGTGAAAGTAAATAGGGCTAAACGGTCCAAGTGACAGGAGCAGGCAGCAATAAAACACTAAGGCTTTTCCCACTGGGTCCAGTTGGCAAATCCCCACCATATGGTGCAGTGTGTACAGGCCAGGAACTGGGAGGGAGTTAGAGGAGGGAGGGTTTCCTCGGTGCCATTGTATTGTTTGTCTTTATGAATGGGCTTTTGAATGATCTCACAGATCAGTGAGGAAGCCTTCACTGCCAGTCTGAGCAGAGCGGGCTGATCTCGAGTGGGGCTGGTTTTAGTGAGTGCGGCAAGTTGCCTGAGTCCCTGGGCTAGATTGAGGGGGAGGGGGTGGTAATAGATCGGTCAGTGATACTCCCTCTCTCATCCTATGCTTAACATCCAGTAACCCTTTCAGCTGCATACATAGAATCATAGATTCCCTATGGTGGAGAACAAGGCCATTCAGCCCATCGAGCCTGCACCGACAGCAATCCCACCCAAGCCCTATCCCCGTAACCTGATGTTTTTACCCTGCTAATCCCCCCTGACACGAAGGTCAAATTAGCATGTCCAATCCACCTAACCCACACATCTTTTGGAGTCTGAGAAGAAACCGGAGCATCCGGAGGAAACCCACACAGACATGGGGAGAATGTGCAAACTCCACACAGACAGTGACCCAAGGTCAGAATTGAACCTGGATCCCTGGCACTGTGGGGCAGCAGTGCTAACCACTGTGCTACCACACCACCTTGTCAGCAATACAAAGTTATACATATTATGGTCCCAAATCAACACAACAATCCTACCAGATTCCTGCCCAACATCCAACAGAATTTTCCAAATTCTCCACTGCCTTGGTCTTCTGAGACATGGAAGCTTCTGCTCCCCCTCACCGGGCAAAGACCAGAGGTGCCAACTTCACCTGGGCTCTGAAAATGCAATCTCAATGGAGCACACCTTCTCCTGCCCTCCAAAGCCGACCTCAGTGGAGATTTTGAGGTTAGTGCGAGGGGACTAGTTAATCTGAGATTGGCGGGTGCTGAGGTGCGCATCTGCATCTGTGAGGCCTTCCTGACCCCACTGTGGGAGGACAGCCAGGCCCATCCCTTTCAGAGTCCATGAGTCGCCTTAGCTCCCTGTGTAAGAGGGCTGACTAGATTTATGTATTTTATCTTCAGATTTCCTGCATGGTCATTGCCTTGGCTTGAACATCTCTGATTGGGGAACCTCTCCGCACGCCAGCCTTCCAGGTTACACCAGCTCAAACAACCCAGAACTGGAGGGTTTGTCTTTTTTATTTCTTCCTGGGATGTGAGCATCACTTGCTTGACTAACATTCATTGCCCATCCTTAAGTTTAAGTTTCAAAGTTTATTTATTAGTGTCATACATTAATACTGCAATAAAGTTACTGTGAAAATCCCCCAGTCTCCATACACCAGCCTGTTCGGGTTATACTGAGGGTGAATTTAGCATGGCCAATGCATCTAACCAGCACGTCTTTCAGACTGAGAGAGGAAACCGGATCACCCGGAGGAATCCCACGCAGACATGGGGGGAATGTGCCGACTCCACACAGACAGTGATCCAAGCCGGGTCACTGAGAAGGTGATGGTGGGCTGTCTTCTTGAGCCGCTACAGTCCATGTCATAGAAGCCATAGAGTCATAGAATCCGTACAGTGCAGAAGTGGCCCATTCAGCCGATTGAGCCTGCACCAGCTACAATCCCACCTAGGCCCTATCCCGGTAACTCCACGTATTTACCCTGCTAATCCCCCTAATTTACACATCTTGGGACATTAAGGGGCAATTTAGCATGGCCAATCAATCTAACCCGCACATCTTTGAACTGTGGGAAGAAACTGAGCACCCGGAGGAAACCCACGCAGACAAGGGGAGAATGTGCAAACTCCATACAGACAGTGACCCGAGGCCGGAATTGAACCCGGATCCTGGCGCTGTGAGGCAGCAATGCTAACCACCGTGCCATCATGCCGCCCCATGTGGTGTAGGTACACCTACAGTGTTGTTAGGGACGGAGTTCCAGAATTTTGAATCAGTGACAGTGAAGAATGGAGATATGTTTTCAAGCCAGGATGGTATGTGCCATTGAGTTGATGTGTTCCCATGTAGATGCTGCCCTTGTCCTCCTAGCTGGGAGAGGCTTGTGATTTTGGAAGGAGTTGTCCACCTATATCCCGCACATCATTTACCCTGCAAGGGGCAAGCAGGTGTTTGTTTGTGTGGAAACTTCTGGAATTAGTGAGGCTCCATTGCCAGCATGCTTTCCAGACCCAGAGCCCAGCAGGATTATTGAATCTCGTTACACCAGATACATGGACATACACTGAATAGTCAGTGATGGAATACTCTCCACCTGCCTGGATGAGTGAAGCTGGATACTCAAGAAGCTCAACACCATCCAGGACAAAGCAGCCCGCTTGATTGGCACCCCATCCACCACCTTCAACGTTCATGCCCTCCATCACTAACGCACAGTGTGTACCATCTACAAGATGTATGGCAGCAACTTACCAAGGCTCTGTTGACAGCACCTTCCAAACCTGTGACCGCTACCACTTAGAAGGACAAGGGCAAATGGAATTTAACGCAGACAAGTGTGAGATATTGCACTTTGGAAGGACAAACCAAAGTAGAACGTACAGGGTAAATGGTAGGACTCTGAAGAGTGCAGTTGAACAGAGGGATCTGGGAATACAGGTACAGAATTCCCTAAAAGTGACGTCACAGGTGGATAGGGTCGTAAAGAGTGCCTTTGGTACATTGGCCTTTATAAATCGGAGTATCGAGTATAAAAGTTGGAGTGTTATGGTAAGGTTATATAAGGCATTGGTGAGGCCGAATTTGGAGTATTGTGTACAGTTTTGGTCACCTAGTTACAGGAAGGATGTAAATAAGATTGAAAGAGTGCAGAGAAGGTTCACAAGGATGTTGCCGGGACTTGAGAAGCTGAGTTACAGAGAGAGATTGAATAGGTTGGGACTTTATTCCCTGGAGCGTAGAAGATTGAGGGGAGATTTGATAGAGGTGTATAAGATTTTGATGGGTATACATAGAGTGAATGCAAGCAGGCTTTTTCCGCTGAGGCTAGGGGAGAAAAAAACCAGAGGGCATGGGCTAAAGGTGAAAGGAGAAAAGTTTAAAGGGAATATTAGGGGGGGGCTTCTTCACGCAGAGAGTGGTGGGAGTGTGGAATGAGCTGCCGGATAAAGTGGTAAATGCGGGGTCACTTTTAACATTTAAGAAAAACTTGGACGGGTTCATGGATGAGAGGGGTGTGGAGGGATATGGTCCAAGTGCAGGTCAGTGGGACTAGGCAAAAAATGGTTCGGCACAGACAAGAAGGGCCAAAAGGCCTGTTTCTGAGCTGTAATTTTCTATGGTTCTATGGCAGCAGATGCATGGGAACACCACCATCTGCAAGTTCCCCTCCAAGCCACACACTGGGCGGGATTGTACGGCGTCGCTTGTCCCGAAACCGTAAAATCCCACCCAAGATCAACGGACCTTCCCATTGTCCGCCCCTCGCCCGCTCCGATTCCCATGGTGGATGGGGCGGTAAAATTCCAGCCACCATCTTGACTATATCATGGTTTCTTTTTGCTGTCACTGGGTCAAAAGGAATTCTTTCCCGAACAGCACGGTGGATGTAGCTACGCCACATGGATTGCAGCGGTTCAAGAAGGCAGCTCACCACTATATTCTCAAGGGCAATTAGTGATGGGCAATAAATGCTGGCCGAGCCAGCAAAGCACACATCCTAAAAGAATGACTTTTTTTAAAACGCAGAGAGTTGGGGAAGTGGGACAATGATGGCGGATTCTAAACCCGATCTAATGCTCTTGCATCCCACTGACTCACATTTCCCATTCTCACACATGAAGATTGGACATCCCGGTACAATCCAGGATCTATCCTGATTCTCATCACCGTTGATGGCTGCCTTCAGGGAACGAGGAGAGTTAAAATCCAGCCCTGTACCTTCCGGAAATTGTGGATTATTACTGCCCCCGAATGGAAAGTTCTGGTACAGCAGATCTCCTTTGATGGCCAAATTTGGGAGCACAAACCATCCGTATGAGGAGGTCAGGGTTCATGGCATTGTATTACAAAGCGGCAATGTACTTCAGACACCAGATGGTGGTAAACACCAGTAAAAGTGAAGGTCAAACTGTCCATCAACAGCTTTCGAGCTCTGCGATGTGCAACTAGTTGCTTTGAAATGTGTTTCTGCCTGAATTATTCTGTGTATCATATCTTAGAATCATAGGATCTACCGTGCAGAAGGAGGCTGTTTGGCCCATCGAGCCTGCGCTGACAACAATCCCACCCAGACTCTATCCCCGTAACCCCACAAATTTCCCCTGTTAATCCCCCTGATTTAAGAGGCAATTTAGCATGGCCAATCCACCTAACCTGCACATCTTTGGACTGTGGGAGGAAACCGGAGCACCCAAAGGAAACCCACGCAGACACGGGGAGAATGTGCAAACGCCACACAGTCACCTGAGGCCGGAATTGAACCCGGGTCCCTGGCGTTATGGGGTAGCAGTGCTAATCACTGTATAGTCACATAGATTTGGTCATTTGTATTGTTAAAGGAGAAAAAACATTTAAAATGAAGAGTTGGAACCTTGCAATTGATTCAAGTGAAATACATTATCGAGGAGATAAGGAACAGAATTCACACTGCAGTAACCCTGTGCTCGGTGACAGGGTTTTTTTGGGACAAAGCTATTGAAAGCATCTGACCCTCCACCCTTCATTTCAACTGGATCATCATGTACAAACTCATGGAAGAGTCTTCTAACTTGAGTAACTGTTGCTGGTTGTGTCTTCATTTTAAAGTTCTTAAGCAGCGTGGTTTTCAAAATCCTCCCTGGACTCTCCCTCCCCTATCCCTGCAACATCCTGCAGCTCTGAAGGCCCTCTGCACTCCTTTAATTTAGGCCCCTTGCCTATCATAGAATCACTGAATCTTTACAGTGCAGAAGGAGGCTATTCAGTCCCTCAGGTCTGCACTGCCTCTCTGAAAGAGCATTCTACCTTGTCTCACTCCCCTGCCTTATCCCCGTAAACTTTGCACGTTCTTGTATTTCAGATAGCTGTGGTAGCATGCCCCTTTAAGGGGCAAGCTCTCGGAGGGTCATGTGACCCGTTCGGCCAATCGGGCTGGAATGTGCCAATCCTGGAGCTGAGAACGGGTTTTCCTTGCCAGTTAAGAGTCTGGAGCCGTGGAGTGCAGTAGCCTTAATATTACTGTCCGTACATAGCTACTTACCTTTATAAACTGTTCATTCATCAATCCACCTGGTGGTCACCTGCCTTTGCAAGATACTACAATAGATTTTCCCTTTTTCCAATTCCCTTTTGAATACCTCAATCGAGACTCCCCCCACCACCCTTCCTGGATGTTAATTCCAGACTCCAACCACCCACTGGGTGAAAAAATGTTTCCTCACATCACTTCTACCCGTCTTGCCCATTATTTTGAAGCTGTGCCTTGTAGTTTTTGATGTACTCCTTGAGAGCAAAGAGTTTCTCACTATTTACCCTGTTCATACCTCTCAGGATCATAGAAACATAGAATCATACAGTGCAGAAGAGGCCCTTCGGCCCATCGAGTCTGCACTGGCACGCGAGAAAATCCTTAACCCCCATCTAATCCCATCTACCTGCACTTGGCCCGTAGCCTTGAATGCTATGACATGCCAAGTGTTCATCCAGGTACTTTTTAAAGGATGTGAGGCAACCCGCTTCTACCACCCTCACTTTCTCAGGAGACTAAGGAAATCTGGCATGTGCACTACGACTCTCACCAACCTTTACAGATGCACCATGGAAAGCATTCTTTCTGGCTGTATCACAGCTTGGTATGGCTCCTGCTCTGCCCAAGACCACAATGAACTATGAAGGGTTGTGAACGAAGCCCAGTCCATCACTCAAACAAGCCTCCCATCCATTGACTCCCATCCAAGGAAGATTCCCGCTCCCTCCCCTCCTCCCACTCCCAGCTCCCAAATTGTGTCTGATTCCTTGTCTTGAAAATAAGATCAATAATCATTAAAACACAGCACTGCTTCATTTGATGCTTCTCCTACTTGGCAATTTGTTCTTATCTGCTAACTTTGGGAAATTGCACCATTTATTTTATGTGCGTCCAGACGTCCCAGGGTGACAGTGGGTATGATTAATGGGGTGGGGGGGGTGGGGTGGGTGCAGCACATGATGCATGATTCTGAGGAAGTTCACACATCCACACACTCTCACCAACTTCTACAGATGCACCATAGAAAGCGTTCTTTCCGGTTGTATCACAGCTTGGTATGGCTCCTGCTCTGCCCAAGACTGCAAGGAACTACAAAGGGTCGTGAATGAATCTCAATCCTTCAATCAAATCAGCCTCCCATCCACTGACTCTGTCTACACTTCCCGCTGCCTCAGAAAAGCAGCCAGCATAATTAAGGACCTCACGCACCCCAGACGTACTCTTTTCCACCTTCTTCTGTCGAGAAAAAGGCACAAAAGTCTGAGGACATGGACCAACTGACTCAAGAACAGCTTCTTCCCTGCTACCATCAGACTTTTGAATGGACCTACCTCACATTAAGTTGATCTTTCTCTACAACCTAGCTATGACTGTAGTACTACATTCTGCACCCTCTCCTTTCTTTCTATATCTTCAGTCTGCTTTGTATAGCGTGCAAGAAACAATACTTTTCACTGCATATCAATACATGAGACAATAATCAATCAAATCAAATCCCAGGCAGCGCATTCCAGACCATCACCACTCTCTGGATAAAGAGGTTTTTCCTCACATCCCCTTTGATCTTGAATACCTCTATTTAGTCTCCTCTCGGCCTTCTTTTCTCCAAGGATAACAGATCCAACCTCTCCAATCTACCCTCTGGGGCGGCACAGTGGCACAATGGTTAGCACTGCTACCTCACAGCGCTAGGGACCGGGTTCGATTCCTGGCTTGAGTCACTGTCTGTGTGGAGTTTGCACATTCTCCCCGTGTCTGTGTGGGTTTCCTCCGGTTGCTCCAGTTTCCTCCCACAGTCTGAAAGACGTGCTGGTTAGGTGCATTGGCCGTGCTAAATTCTCCCTCAGTGTACCCGAACAGGCGCCGGAGTGTGGCGACTGGGGAATTTTCACAGTAACTTCATTACAGTGCTAATGTAAGCCTGCTCGTGACTAATAAATAACCTTTCACTTTCATAGCCATATTTGTTTATCCCCAGAATCATTCTTGTGAATCTCCTCTGTACTGTCTCCAATGCCTTCACATCCTTCCTCAAGTCTGGTGCCCAGAACTGCACACAGTGTTCCAGATGAGGCCTAACCAGTGTCTTGTACAACTTGAAAATGGCCTCCTTAATTCACAGAGCATGCTGGAAGATCTCCAGGCTGTGATGGATTATATACTGTATAAGAAGGGGTGGAGTAGGTGGAATAAAGTAGAAGGCCAGTGCGTTGGGATAAAAAAAATTCGTTTATAAAAAGGGGTTAAAATGGAGGAGAAAGGTCACAGTCTGATGTTGTTGAACTTAATGTTGAGCCCCGAGGGTTGTAACGTGCCTAATTGGAAGATGAGGTGCTGCCCCTTCAGTTTGTGTTGGACTTCACTGGAGCCTTTGCAGCAGGCCGAGGGTGGACATGTGGGTATGAGAGTGAGGTCCACCACATTAAAGATGCTGAATTAAAGCGACAGGTGGCCGGAAGTTTTGGGGTCATCTTTGTGGACTGAGCGAAGATGTTCCGCAAAGCGGTCAAAGCGTTTAATCTCCCCAGTGTAGAGGAGATCGCATTGGGAGCAGCGAATACAATAGACCAAATTATAGGACTTGAAATGTTAACTGTTTCCCTCTCCGCAGTTGCTACCAGACCTGCTGAGTTTTTCCAGCACTTTCTGTTTTAATTTCAGATTTCCAGCATCCGCAGTATTTTGCTCTTACAACCTCCTTACTCTTGTACTCAATGGTCCCCGATTTGAATTGCTCTGCTACTGGTGGTAATCACAGTAAGAAGTCTCACAACACCAGATTAAAGTCCAACAGGTTTATTTGGTAGCTCAAGCCACAAGTTTTCGGAGCGCTGCTCCTTCAAGGCATCCCACATCACTGGTAGTAATGCCTTCAGCTGCCTTGGACCTAAGCTCTGCAATTCTTTCCCTTCCTATTCCTCTCCACCTCCCTGCCTCACGTTTCTCTTTTAGGATGCTAGTTAAAACCTATGCTCTTGACCAGAGTTACTCGAATGTCTTCCTATCTTATGTGACTCGATGTCAAATCTTGTTTGATATTATAAGTGTACCATAACTATTTATATACAGAGTGGGAGACAGTACGATTTGATTTGATTTATTACTGTCACATGTATTGGGATACAGTGAAAAGTATTGTTTCTTCCGTGCTATACAGACAAAACATACCGTTCATAGAGTACATAGGGGAGAAGGAAAGGCGAGGGTGCAGAATGTGGTGTTACAGTCATAGTTAGGGTGTAGAGAAAGATCAACTTAATATAAAGTAGGTCCATTCAAAAGTCTGACAGCAGCAGGGAAGAAGCTGTTTTTGAGTTGGTTGGTACGTGACCTCAGACATTTGTACCTTTTTCCCGACGGAAGAAGATGGAGGAGAGAATGTCCGGGGTGCGTGGGGTCCTTGATTATGCTGACTGCTTTTCCGAGGCAACAGGAAGTATAGACAGTGTCAATGGATGGGAGGCTGGTTTGCGTGATGGATTGGGCTTCATTCATGACCCTTTGTAGTTTCTTGCGGTCTTGGGCAGAGCAGGAGCCAGACCAAGCTGTGATACAACCAGAAAGAATGCTTTCTATGGTGCAACTGTAAAAATTGGTGAGAATTGTAGCAGACACACCGAATTTCCTTAGTCTTCTGGGAAAGTAGAGGCGTTGGTGGGCTTTCTTAACTACAGCGCCGTCATGGAGGGACCAGAACAGGTTGTTGGTGATCTGGTCACCTAGAAACTTGAAGCTTGCGACCATTTCCACTTCATCCCTACTGATGAAGACAGGGTTATGTCCTCCACTACGCTTCCAGAAGTTGGTGACAATCGCCTTTGTTTTACTGACATTGAGGGAGAGATTGGAAAGTTTGGGTACAAAATTCTATTAGATTCAGTGAAGCAAATTCTTTCATTCGAGGAACACAAGAACACAAAGTGCAATCTTAAAATTAAAGCAAGCCCATTCAGGAGTGAAAATGGAAAGCACTTATCCAGAGAAAGAGTAGTGAAAATATGAGAATTCTCTTCCCCAGAATGTTGTGGTCAATTGAAAATTTCAAGATTGATGTCAATGTGTAAAAATGTAAGTATTTCATGTTTTGACAGGTGCGAACCTAGTACCTGCTCATCAGCTTGTTGCTAGCATCTTCACATCAGAATTCAAGTTCCATTCCACATACTTAACCCTCGTAATCATAGAATCCCGACAGTGCAGAAGAGGCCATTTGGCCCATCGAGTCTGCACCGACAGAGTGTCTTACCCACTCCCCCATCCTATCCCCATAAACCCACACATTTACAATGGCTAATCCATCTAACCTACACATCTTTGGACACTAACAGGCAATTTAACATTGGCCAATCCACCAAAATTGCTCATTTTCGGACTGTGGGAGGAAACCCACGCAGACACGGGGACAACATACAAACTCCACACAGACAGCCAAACAAGGCCGA
This sequence comes from Mustelus asterias, assembly GCF_964213995.1. Lineage (NCBI taxonomy): Eukaryota > Metazoa > Chordata > Chondrichthyes > Carcharhiniformes > Triakidae > Mustelus > Mustelus asterias. The sequence continues at coordinate 16,682,683 of NC_135812.1, forward strand.
ACTTGAACTCAGGTCCCTGGCGCTGTAAGGCAGTGATACTAACCACCCGCTCGTCCAATCTCCCATTTCAGTTCAGGAGGTTTCCGCTGTCAGAGGTGCTGTCTTTCCGTTGAGGAGAAGAATGGTCTTTCCTACAGTGCAGAAGGAGGCCATTCAGCCAATCAAGTCTGCACCGACTCTCCGACAGAACATCTTACCCAGGCCCATTCCCCCGCGCTATCCACTAACCCCACACATTTCCCATGGCCAATCCACCTAACCTGCACACCTTTGGACTGTGGGAGGAAACCCACACAGACATGGGGAGATCGTGCAAACTCCACACCGACAGTCACACAAGGCTGGAATTGAACCTGGGTCCTTGGTGCTGTGAGGCAGCAGTGTTAACCACTGTGCCACCGTGCCGAGATATTAAACGGAGTCCGCATCTGTTCTCTCTCAAGAGATTGTAAAAGATCCAATGGCACTCTTTTTTTGAAGAACAAGAGAGTTGACCCTGGCATCCTGACCAATATTTATCCCTCAATCAGCACCATAAGACCGTAAGACATAAGAGCAGAATGAGGCCACTCGGCCCATCGAGTCTGCTCCGCCATTCAATCATGGCTGATATTTTTCTCATCCTCATTCTCCTGCCTTTTCCCCATAACCCCTGATCCCCTTATTCATCCCATCATCATTCATCTGGTCATTATCTTATTGGGGAATTTCACAGTAACCTCATTGCAGTGTTAATGTAAGCCTTACTTGTGACTAATAAATAAACTTTAACTTTTTATTGCTGTTCGTGGCATAGTGTCGTGTGCACACTTCTCACATTTGTGACAGCGATGACACTTCACGAGTACTTGTGTTTGTAAGTAACATACTGCAGGTGCTGACACATAAATAGAAAGTGCTGGAAATACTCAGGAGACCTGACAGCATCTGCGATCTCCCTCGGCGGGGCTGCCAAGGCTTCAGAGCTGCCGGGATTCTGATACAGCTGGCAACATCAGGAGACTGCCTTATGGGCTGTGCCCTCAAATGTCGTCATGATGTGGAGATGCCGGCGTTGGGCTGGGGTAAGCACAGTAAGAAGTCTCACAGCACCAGGTTAAAGTCCAACAGGTTTATTTGGTAGCACAAGCCACTAGCTTTCGGAGTGCTGCTCCTTCATCAGGTGAGTGGGATTTCACTCACCTGATGAAGGAGCAGCCTTCCGAAAGCTCATGGCATGTGCTACCAAATAAACCTGTTGGACTTTAACCTGGTGTTGTGAGACTTCTTACTGTCCCTCAAATATAGCCAATTAGGAGGCTGCCCATTGACTGGGAAATAGCGACCCCCTCCCCCCCCCCCCCCCCCCCCCACCCATCCCTCCCACCTCTGCAGCACCCCTCCACCCAGCCTGGTTCCAAATGTCCACAAGTGCAGTGTGCCCCTTGTTGGACACCGGGATCCCGAAGCCCAGGGGGAAAATCCCACCCCTTTTACCTCTGTTTCTCTCTCCAAAGATGCTTCAAAAGTACTACAGTGGTGGTGAAGTAAGAATAGAAAATGCTGGAAATACTCGGCAAGCATCTGTGGAAAGGATGGGAAAGATTGCTCACCTGATTGGAAGTTTTCTTGAGATACGGAAGCTGTTCCTTTGCCTTGTGTTGGAGGAATAGACAGTCACCCAGCCAAAGGGCGCAGGAAACGGGGCAGAGACTGGATCTGCCAGTACTGCGCGCGCACCTTCATTACACTGAGCGCAGTGAGGTCGAAGGAGATAACTCCGCGCCACCTCCTCTCGGGAACCCGCTCGGCCCGGATAATCTTGGCAACGCTCATTTCCTTAGACTGAACTCTTCAAGGAGAACAATAGTCGCACAGGAATCCTAAAGGTGCCACTGGCTGTAAGATGCCAACACATCGCTACCAACAAGAAAAACCAGCTGTGGTGAGCATCTGATCAATAACTCACGGGCAGAAGCGTGGCCTTGCTAAACCGGAAAGACGAAAACAAAACAAACAAGGGAGTCTAATGTAGATGGATTATTCCAAAATGAAAAAACAGGTGAAACTATTTATCTATTGCTTAATTTTTGTTTTCCTTTTGTCCCTGGGAGGCTTTTTAACCAGAGCTCCCAAACCGGGTTAAACATAAACAGAACCCAGCTGCCTAATGGCAGTGTTCAATATGGGCGCACGAACAATGGCCCCACATACTGCGTCTCCTGTGCGCTGAGACCATTCTTATTAACAGGTTCAAAGAAGAACAAAGAAAAGGACAGCACAGGAACAGGCCCTTCGGCCTTCCAAGCCCGTGATCATCATGATGCTGTAACTAAGCTCAAATAAAACCCTTCTAAAAGAACAAAGAAAATAAATGGATTGTCAATGCAATGGCCTGGATTTGAATCCAGGTCAACTGCTTGAAAGTCAGCTACACTCACCACTATACAAAGAACAAAGAACAAAGAACAATACAGCACAGGAACAGGCCCTTCGGCCCTCCAAGCCCGCGCCGCTCCCCGGTCCAGGATTGAATCCTGAATCCAGGATCCCCGCCCAATTTTCCAGCCTATCTACATACCAATATCCTATCCACCGAGCTGTCCCTCACAGCTACGATGCTTTGTTCATTACAACCTATTAACTCACCCCCACCCCCCCATTCCAGACCATGTGATCTCCAGGGAGAGGCGAAAACCCAGAGTGAAAAACCCCAGGGCCAATATGGGGGAAAAAAATCTGGGAAATTCCTCTCCGACCCCCTGAGGCGATCGAAACGAGTCCAGGAGATCACAATGGCCCCGATCGGAAAATGCTTCCCAACCCTAGTCATTTCCACTTCCACGAACACCATATGAATTCCCTGCCCCCGAGACAGGTTCCCAACTATCCGCAGTCTCGCTCTGTACTGGCACCAGCAAGATGATCATAGAATGAAGCCTTGAAACGAGAAACAAGGAACAATTAGCCCGCGCCGCTCCCTGGTCCAAACTAGACCACTCTTTTGTATCCCTCCATTCCCACTCCGTTCATATAGCTGTCTAGATAAGTCTTAAACGTTCCCAGTGTGTCCGCCTCCACCACCTTGCCCGGCAACACATTCCAGGCCCCCACGACCCTCTGTGTGAAATATGTCCTTCTGATATCTGTGTTAAACCTCCCCCCCTTCACCTTGAACCTATGACCGCTCGTGAACGTCACCACCGACCTGGGGAAAAGCTTCCCACCGTTCACCCTATCTATGCCTTTCATAATTTTATACACCTCTATTAAGTCTCCCCTCATCCTCCGTCTTTCCAGGGAGAACAACCCCAGTTTCCCCAATCTCTCCTCATAACCAAGCCCCTCCATACCAGGCAACATCCTGGTAAACCTCCTCTGTACTCTCTCCAAAGCCTCCACGTCCTTCTGGTAGTGTGGCGACCAGAACTGGACGCAGTATTCCAAATGCGGCCGAACCAACGTTCTATACATCTGCAACATCAGACCCCAACTCTTATACTCTATGCCCCGTCCTATAAAGGCAAGCATGCCATATGCCTTCTTCACCACCTTCTCCACCTGTGACGTCACCTTCAAGGATCTGTGGACTTGCACACCCAGGTCCCTCTGCGTCTCTACACCCTTTATGGTTCTTCCATTTATCGTGTAGCTCCTCCCTACATTATTCCCACCAAAATGCATCACTTCGCATTTATCAGGATTGAACTCCATCTGCCATTTCCTTGCCCAAATTTCCAGCCTATCTATATCCTTCTGTAGCCTCTGACAATGTTCCTCACTATCTGCAAGTCCTGCCAGTTTTGTGTCGTCCGCAAACTTACTGATCACCCCAGTTACTCCTTCCAGATCATTTATATAAATCACAAACAGCAGAGGTCCCAATACAGAGCCCTGCGGTACACCACTAGTCACAGGCCTCCAGCCGGAAAAAGACCCTTCCACTACCACCCTCTGTCTTCTATGACCAAGCCAGTTCTCCACCCATCTAGCCACCTCCCCCTTTATCCCATGGGATCCAACCTTTTTCACTAGCCTACCATGAGGGACTTTGTCAAACGCTTTACTAAAGTCCATATAGACAACATCCACGGCCCTTCCTTCGTCAACCATTTTGGTCACTTCTTCAAAAAACACCACCAGGTTAGTGAGGCATGACCTCCCTCTCACAAAACCATGTTGACTATCGTTAATGAGTTTATTCCTTTCTAAATGCGCATACATCCTATCTCTAAGAATCTTCTCCAACAACTTCCCCACCACGGACGTCAAGCTCACCGGCCTATAATTACCCGGGTTATCCTTCCTACCCTTCTTAAATAACGGGACCACATTAGCTATCCTCCAATCCTCTGGGACCTCACCTGTGTCCAGTGACGAGACAAAGATTTGCGTCAGAGGCCCAACGATTTCACCTCTCGTCTCCCTGAGCAGCCTTGGATAGATTCCATCAGGCCCTGGGGATTTGTCAGTCTTTATATTCTCTAACAAACCTAACACTTCCTCCTTTGTAATGGAGATTTTCTCCAACGGTTCAACACTCCCCTCCGAGACACTCCCAGTCAACACATCCCTCTCCTTTGTGAATACCGACGCAAAGTATTCATTTAGGATCTCCCCTACTTCTTTGGGCTCCAAGCATAAGTCCCCACTTTTGTCCCTGAGAGGTCCGATTTTTTCCCTAACAACCCTTTTGTTCCTAACGTATGAATAAAATGCCTTGGGATTCTCCTTAATCCTGTCTGCCAAGAACATTTCGTGACCCCTTTTTGCTCTTCTAATTCCCCGTTTGAGTATTTTCCTACTTTCATTGTACTCCTCCAGAGCTCCCTCCGTTTTTAGCTGCTTGGACCTAACATACGCCTCTCTTTTCCTTTTGACCAGTCCCTCAATTTCCCTGGTTATCCACGGTTCTCTAATCCTACCCTTCCTATCCTTCTTTTTTACAGGCACATGCTTGTCCTGTAGCCCTAACAACCGTTCCTTAAAAGACTGCCACATACCAGATGTGGATTTACCCTCAAACAGCCTCTCCCAATCAAGAGCTGCCAATTTCTGCCTGATCCCAATAAAGTTAGCCTTCCCCCAATCCAACACCTTACCCTTGGGCCACCACTCATCCTTTTCCATCACTATCCTAAAGCTAACAGAATTGTGGTCACTATTTGCCACATGTTCCCCAACCAAAACTATACCACCATCACTTGCTCACATTCAGTATGTGAACATGTTAGCCTAGACAGTACCGCTGCTAATAATGATCAAAGCAATGGGACAACTTCACACTGTTTTGTTTCTTGGCTCTTGCTAGAATAGTAGAACAGAATAGAATCCCGACAGTGCAGAAGGAAGCCATTTAGCCCTTCGAGCCTGCATCAACAACAACCCATAAGGCCATAAGATATAGGAGCAGAATTAGGCCACTCGCCCCATCAAGTCTGCTCCGCCATTCAATCATGGCTGATATATTTTTCATCCCCATTCTCCTGCTTTTTCCCCATAACCCCTGATCCCCTTATTAATCAAGAACCCATCGATCTCTGTCTTAAAGACACTCAATGACCCAGCCTCCACAGCCTTCTGTGGCAAAGAGTTCCACGGATTCACCACTCTCTGGCTGAAGAAATTCCTCCTCATCTCTATTTTAAAGGATTGTCCCTTTAGCCTGAGGTTGTGCCCTCTGGTTCTAATTTTTCCTACTGGTGGAAACATCCTCTCCACGTCCACTCTATCCAGGCCTTACAGTATCCTGTAAGTTTCAATAAGATCCCCCCTCATCCTTCTAAACTCCAACGAGTACAGACCCAGAGTCCTCAACCGTTCCTCATACGACAAGCTCTTCATTCCACAGATCATTCCTGCTAACCTCCTCTGGACCCTTTCTAAGGCCAGCACATCCTTCCTTAGATACGTGGCCCAAAACTGCTCACAATACTCCAAATGGGGTCTGACTAGAGCCTTATTTAGCCTCAGAAGTACATCCCTGCTCTTGTATCCTAGCCCTCTCGACATGAATACTAACACTGGATTTGCCTTCCTAACAGCCGACGGAACCTGCACGTTAACCTTAAGAGAATCTTGAACAATGACTCCCAAATCCCTTTGGTCCCAACCCCATCCAGACCCTATCCCTGCAACCCCGCATATTTACCCTGCTAGTCCCCCCCTGACACTAAGGGGTAATTTACCATGGCCAATCCTCCTAACCCGGACATCTTTGGAGTGTGAGAGGAAACCGGAGGAAACCCACGGAGACACGGTGAGAATGTGCTGACTCCACAGAGACAGTCACCCAAGGCTGGAATTGAACCCGGGTCCCTGGCGCTGTGAGGCAGCAGTGCTAACCACTGTGCTGCCCCTGGATCAAAGAATATCATTTCAATAGCCCATCACATCAAAGCTTTCTGCAAATAGCTTTCGAGACCGTCATGTCTCAAACTGTCCCATCTTCAAACAGAAACGTTTAAGCCATCGTGAGGGCCCAAAGCTAGCAACCTGTGTCAGGTAGGAGTGGGGGAACACGCCTTCGATGAGGGGGGGTGGGTTCCAATGTCCATGGGAGGGGTGTGGGGGGGGGGGGGTAAGAGAGGGAGGGGGAACCTCCATCTTGAGGGGCCCTCTCAGCAATTTTAATCATTTTGGAATTAAAAATGGTCGCAGCTTCCGGTCCCTCGTTGTGGAGCGGGGAACCTTTCGCAGAACAACCTTCCATCACAGCTGCAGCCAAGTCGGCGGTGAGGGTGGGTGCTCAATGCCTATCTGGAGTTCTGGTCCTGGCAGGTATGCTGCCAGAAGGTTAGTTCCAGGCTGAGATGTCATTGTGCCACTGAGGGCAAAGTTAAAGGGGCAGCCAGCCCCTTAAAGGGACACTGCCGTCAACAAAAACAAATCACCAAGTGAAACTTAAAACAGCAAACTGAAATGAGAGTCAAACTTTTCAACCCGTGACGCTTTGCTTTCTGTTTCAGCTGCCAATCCAAGCAGAGGACGATCCAATTGATAAATCTGTGCCAGATTATGGATTATCACATGCCGAATACATGTGTTTAGAATCATGGCGGCAGTGGACCGGGCAGATCACTGGATGTGGCGTTACGGTAAGCTTTTCCTTCAGAGGGGCAACAGCTGTTAAAAATGGTTTTTGAGTTTATGACTGGAATTTTACTGCCCCGCCCACCACGGAAATCAGAGTGGGCGAAGAGTGGACAATGGGAAGGTCCTCTGACCTCTGGTGAGATTTTACAGTGAGGCGGTAACCTGGGTTCGATTCCCGGATTGGGCCACTGCGTGGAGTTTGCCCGTTCACCCCGTGCCTACGTGGGTTTCCTCCGGGTGCTCCAGTTTCCTCCCACAAGTCCAAAACACGTGCTGGTTAGGTGCACCAGCCATACTAAATTCTCCCTCAGTGTAACCCGAACAGGCGCCAGAGTGTGGCGGCTAGGGGATTTTCACAGTAACTTCATTGCAGTGTTAATGCAAGCCCACTTGTGACACTAATAACAAACAACAAAGAAAATTACAGCACAGGAACAGGCCCTTCGGCCCTCCAAGCCCGCACCGTGCTGCCCGACTGAACTAAAACCCCCTACCCTCCCAGGGACCATGTCCCTCCATTCCCATCCTATTCATGTATTTGTCAAGACACCCCTTAAAAGTCACAAACATCCCTTAAATGTCTATTGAGTTATAATAAATAAACTTTAAAACTTTAATTAGGGATTAATAATTTGGATGAGAATTTAGGAGGCATGGTTAGTAAGTTTGCAGATGACACCAAGATTGGTGGCATAATGGACAGTGAAGAAGATTATCTTGAATGGCAACAGGATCTTGATCAATTGGGCCAGTGGGCTGATGAATGGGGGATGGAGCTTAGTTCAGATAAATGCGAGGTGATGCATTTTGGTAGATTGAACCAGGGCAGGACTTACTCAGTTAATGGTAGGGCGTTGGGGAGAGTTACAGAAAAAAGAGATCTAGGGGTACAGGTTCATAGCTCCTTGAAAGTTTTGTATTCTGTCACAGGATGTGGACATTTTGTTGTCAATAGAGAGTCATAGTCATAGAGATTTACAGCATGGAAATCTCAGCCCAACTTGTCCATGCCGCCCTTTTTTTAAAAACCCTAAACTAGTCCTAATTGCCCGCGTTTGGTCCATATCCCTCTATATCCATCTTACCCATGTAACTGTCATGGGTAAGGTGGGTATAAAGGGATATGGACAGAGTGGTGAAGAAGACATTCGGCATGCTTGGTTTCATTGGTCAGAACATTGAATACAGGAGTTGGGACGTCTTGTTGAAGTTGTACAAGACCACACTTCGAATACTGTGTACAGTTCTGATCACCCTATTATAGAAAGGATATTATTAAGCTAGAAAGAATGCAAAAAAGATTTATTAGGATGTTACCGGGACTTGATGGTTTGAGTTATAAGGAGAGGCTGGATAGACTGGGATTCTTTTCCCTGCAGCGTAGGAGGCTTAGGGGGGATCTTATAGAGGTCTATAAAATAATGAGGGGCATGAATCAGTTAGATAGCCAACACCTTTTCCCAAAGGTAGGGGTGTTTAAAACTAGAGGGCGTAGGTTTAAGGTGAGAGGGAAGAGAAACAAAAAGGTCCAGAGGGGCAATTTTTTCACACAGAGAGTGGTGAGTGTCTGGAACAAACTGCCAGAGGTAGTAGTAGAGGTGGGTACAATTTTGTCTTAAAAAGCATTTAGACAGTTACATGGGTAAGATGGGTATAGAGGGATATGGACCAAACGCGGGCAATTAGGACTAGTTTAGGGTTTTTAAAAAAAGGGCGGCATGGACAAGTTGGGCTGAGATTTCCATGCTGTAAATCTCTATGACTATGACTCTCTATTGACAACAAAATGTCCACATCCTGTGACAGAATACAAAATCCAATACCATCAAAATGTGAATAATGGCTTATTTAGTTATTGTTTGTCCAACCCATTCTCTTTGTGGGAAATTTCAAAACAAAAAACTACGAAATTCTTCCCAGACTCTTTCAAGAAGGAAGTTCCATAGGACCGTGATTACTCGGTCATATTCCTGAGCCCTCCATATCCACATGTGATGTCCTTCTATCTGCCTGTGTAGCTACCCCTGCTCGGAGATCTGCCGTCATGGCATTTCTTGCTCATCTGTCCTGTGCCATCTTCACACATCCACTGTAGCCCATCCGCAACTGCTCTGTGACCTCAGCTATCCAACAAAGCCTAGGCTGACCTCTCTTTATGCTCCAGGCCCTATGCCTGCAACTCCATGTATTTACCCTGCTAATTCCCCCTGACACTAAGGGGCAATTTAGAATGGCCAATCCACCTAACCTGCACATCTTTCGAGTGTGGGATAAAACCGAAAGAAACCCACGCAGATACGGGGAGAACGTGCAAACTCCACACAGACAGTCACCCAAGACTGAAATTGAACCCAGGTCCCTGGCATTGTGAGGCAGCAGTGCTAACCACTGTGCCACCGTGCTGCCCCTGGATCAAAGAATATAATTTAATCTCAGTAATAGCCCATCACATCAAAGTTTTCTGCGAATAGCTTTCGAGACCGTCATGTCTCAAACTGTCCCATCTTCAAACAGAAGCGTTTAAGCTGTAATTCTGTAATGAAAAGCCATTTCCTCCTCACCCCCCCAAAAAAAACAACTTTCCTCAGAATGGAAGTGAAAGACAAAGATAGCAATAAAATCCACATGATTTTTAAATATGTATTTCGACCCTTCAGTGTCAACTTAACATTTCTTACGTCTGCTGCCAGTTTGTAATATTTTATGGCAGGTTAATTTGGGGTGTGTGGGCATCACTGGCAAGGTCAGCATTTGTTACCCATCATTAATTGCCCTCAGGTTGAGTGGCTTATGATGTCCATTTCAGAGGACAGTTAAGAATCAGCCAACCACATTGCTGTGCGGGGCAAGCACAACAGATTTCCTTCCCTAAAGGGCATTAGTGATCACAATGGCTTTTTACAACAATCGACTATGGTTTCCTGCTCGCAGTTACTGAAACGAGCTTTTTAAGTCATAGAATCATAGAATCCCTACAGTGCTAATCCCCCCTGACACTAGGGGCAATTTAGCATGGCCAATCAACCTAACCCGCACATCTCTGGACTGTGGGAGGAAACCGGAGCACCCGGAGGAAACACACGCAGCCACAGGGAGAACGTGCAGACTCTGCACAGACAGTGACCCAAGGCCAGAATTGAACCCTGGTCCCTGGCACTAGTGAAGCTGTGATGTGGAGATGCCGGCGTTGGACTGGGGTAAACACAGTAAGAAGTTTAACAACACCAGGTTAAAGTCCAACAGGTTTATTTGGTAGCAAAAGCCACACAAGCTTTCGGAGCTGCAAGCCCCTTCTTCAGGTGAGTGGAATTCTGTTCACAAACAGAGCATATAAAGACACAAACTCAATTTACATGAATAATGGTTGGAATGCGAATACTTACAACTAATCAAGCCTTTAAGAAACAAAACAACGTGAGTGGAGAGAGCATCAAGACAGGCTAAAAAGATGTGTATTGTCTCCAGACAAGACAGCCAGTGAAACTCTGTGGGGGTTACAAATAGTGTGACATGAACCCAATATCCCGGTTGAGGCCGTCCTCGTGTGTGCGGAACTTGGCTATCAGTTTCTGCTCAGCGACTCTGCGCCGTCGTGTGTCACGAAGGCCGCCTTGGAGAACGCTTACCCGAATATCAGAGGCCGAATGCCCATGACCGCTGAAGTGCTCCCCAACAGGAAGAGAACAGTCTTGCCTGGTGATTGTCGAGCGGTGTTCATTCATCCGTTGTCACAGTGTCTGCATAGTTTCCCCAATGTACCATGCCTCGGGACATCCTTTCTTGCAGCGTATCAGGTAGACAACGTTGGCCGAGTTGCAAGAGTATGTACCGTGTACCTGGTGGATGGTGTTCTCACGTGAGATGATGGCATCTGTGTCGATGATCTGGCACTAGTGAAGCACCAGTGCTAACCATTGTGCCACCATGTGTCCAGATTTGTGAACTGAATTTAGATTCCACCAGTTACTGCGGTGTGGTTTGAACCCGTGTGCCCAGAGCATTAGCCGGGGTATCCGAATCACTCTTCCTCTTTTGCCGGCCTACTGTGAATTTCAGCGTAACGGTAAGAAACTAAGAACTTGCTTCCTGTAGCGTCTTTCGCAACTGCTGGGGTGTTCCATTGCGACGGGCAAAGTAAAACGTCATCATTGTGTTGCGTCAAAGCATCACCTAACTAACGCCGGGTTACATGTGCTGCTCTCCTGCCTCGTGAAGACTTCCGCACAACCCATCAGGATAAGAGAACCGAGACTATTTGTGCCTTTTATTCGCAAAAATGTGTACGGGTTTTGAGGAAGTTGAATGTGGAACCGAGGTATCCTCGTTTTTATTATGTCCTTTGATTTTAGTAGTTTTGTCAGATTGCGACTTTCACTCTGAGTTCAATCGAACGTAATTTCCGGATGTTCGCTGTCTTTTACCATCTCCCATTTGCACCAGCACAAAATCTTTCTACCAAGTTCTGTTTCAAATAATAGCCGTGCCATATATGGCGCACAGTGCTTTGCCCTTTTCAACCCAGCGCCTATTGTTTGGTCAGTGGAATTGAAAGTATTGTGGGTCTTTTGACCTGGCTGGCTTACCGAGGCCTTATAGGGAACCCGATGGGCAGGAAGTGTAACTGGAGAACACCCTCAGGGCGTTAAATATTTCAATCTTGCCTCAAAGTAGTCCTGTTGCAGCACCCGATGGAATGGTTCGGGGTGATTCTCAGAGCTCGCTGCCCCTGTGATAGATCGTGCCCATCACCGAGAAAAGCTCCTGGGCCTAAAAATCGGTTTTGTGCCCGGCGACAAACAGGTAGCGACTCTCCCGGCTCTTTCTAATGGCGTGAACTGGATTTAAATAGCTTTGAAATATGGCATAACCCATTCGAATCCCAGTGCACCAAATTCACCGGCGTTCAGGCGTGGCGGGATAACCGTAACAATCACTACTGGCCTCCGCAAGTGGAGACCTGGCACAATATCGATGCCGAAGACTCATGAGGGGCGAGGGGGGTGTGGGGGGTGGAGTGGATTGAAGCCTCTGGGTGGTCGGGAGCATGGCTGGGCATGCCCATTGGGCAATGCCCACCTAGCCGTGCCCCTCTGGCACACAAGCAGTGCCCAACTGGCCTTCAAACAGCTGGCAATGGCCACCAAACAGCCTGGCAGCGCCAGGTGGGCATCACCAGTGTGACAGCCTGGCAGTGCCAAGGGGTAGGGGCCTGAGTGGGGGCCTTAACGGGGGTGGTGGCAGTATGCAGTATGTGGTATGAGTCTGATGGGGGGCTATGCGGATGGAGGATCTGAGGGGGGGTTCCTGCAGGGGTGGATCAGGAAAGCAGCCTTGATGGGGGAGTCATGTTGGAGGTCAGGCGGGGGGACCCACCATGAGGGCGCCAAGGCCTTGAATCCTTCAACCAGGGTAGGGTAGGGGTGCTGGAACATGCCGTCGATGAAGGGGGGGGGGGGGTGTAATGTCCATGGAGGGGGTAAGAGAGGGAGGGGGAACCTCCATCTTCAGCAACTTTAATCATTTTGAAATTAAAAATGGTTGCAGCTTCCAGACCCTCATTGGGGACGAGGAACCTTACGCAGAACAACCCTCCATCACAGCTGCAGCCAAGTTGGTGGTGAGGGTGGGGCCTCAATGTCTATCTGGGGCCCTGGCCCTGGCAGGTATGCTGCCAGAAGGTTAGCTCCGCTCTGCCACTGAGGGACAAGGTTAAAGGGGCAGCCAGCCCCTTAAAGGGACACTACCATCAACAAAAACAAATCACCAAGTGAAATTTAAAACACCAACCCGAAATGGGATTCAAACATTTCCAACCAGTAACACTTTGCTTTCTGTTTCAGCTGCCAATCCAAGCAGAGGACGATCCAGTTGATAAATCTGTGCCAGATTATGGATCATCACGTGACGAATATTTGTGTTTAGAATCATGGCGGCAGTGGACCAGGCAGATCGCAGGATGCGGCGTTACGGTAAGCTTTTCCTTCAGAGGGGTAACAGCTGCTAAAAATGGTTTTTGAGTATATGGCCAGAATGTTACTGCCCCGCCCACCACGGAAATCGGAGTGGGCGAAGGGTGGACAATGAGAAAGTCTGTTGACCTCGGGTGGGATTTTACAGTTTCAGGACAAGTGAGGCTCTAACCTGGGTTCGATTCCCGGATTGGGTCACTGTCTGTGTGGAGTTTGCCCGTTCTCCCTGTGTCTGTGTGGGTTTCCTCCGGGTGCTCTGGTTTCCTCCCACAAGTCCAAAAATCATGCTGGTTAGGTGCATTGGCCATGCTAAGTTCTCCCTCAGTTGTACCCGAACAGGTGCTGGAGTGTGGCGATGAGGGGATTTTCGCAGTAACTTCATTGCAGTGTTAATGTAAGCCTACTTGTGACAAATAAATAAACTTTATTTAGGGATTGACAACAAAATATCCACATCCTGTGACAGGATACAAAACTCAATACCATCACAATGTAAATAATAGTTTATTTAATTATTGCCTGTCTAACTCATTCTTTTTTCACGACCTGCGGGAAATTTCAGAACAAAAAACTTTGGGAAATTCTTCCCAGGCTCTTTCAAGAAGGAAGTTCCAGAGGACTGTGATTACTCGGTCATATTCCTGAGCCCTCCCTATCCACAGGTGATGTCCTTCTATCTGTCTGTGTAGCTACTCCTACTCGGAGATCTGCCGTCATGGCATTTCTTGCTCATCTGTCCTGTGCCACCTTCACACATCCACTGTAGCCCACCCGCAACTGCTCTGTGACGTCTGTCATCCAACAAAGCCTAGGCTGGTCCCTCTTTCTGCTCTCCTTCCCTTTGCCCTCTAGAAGAGATCTCTGCAGCTTAAATGGTCAAAATACTAGCATTTTCTTTTCTGGATGTCTTTTTTGAAGAGTTCTTTTTAGTCTTGCGATTTCAAATTGTCCTATGTCCTTAGAAATAGAAAATAGAAAGAACTTGAATTTATATCGCATCTTCACACCCACAGGATGTTCCAAAACTCTTTAGTCAACAAATTACTTTGATGTGTAGTTACTGTTGTTGGTCGGGAGGCAAAAGTGCAGTGAAATTGGACATAGAAAGATCCCACTATCAGCACGGGAGATGAGTGACACATTCAAAGAACAAAGAACAACAAAGAACAGTACAGCACAGGAAACAGGCCCTTTGGCCCTCCAAGCCTGTGCCGCTCCTTGGTCCAACTAGACCAATCGTTTGTATCCCTCCATTCCCAGGCTGCTCATGTGACTATCCAGGTAAGTCTTAAACGATGTCAGCGTGCCTGCCTCCACCACCCTACTTGACAGCGCATTCCAGGCCCCCACCACCCTCTGTGTAAAAAACATCCCTCTAATATCTGAGTTATACTTTGCCCCTCTCACCTTGAGCCCGTGACCCCTCGTGATCGTCACTTCTGATCTGGGAAAAAGCTTCCCACGGTTCACCCTATCTATCTCCTTCATAATCTTGTACACCTCTATTAGATCTCCCCTCATTCTCCGTCTTTCCAGGGAGAACAAGCCCAGTTTACCCAATCTCTCCTCATAGCTAAGACCCTCCATACCAGGCAACATCCTGGTAAACCTTCTCTGCACTCTCTCTAACGCCTCCACGTCCTTCTGGTAGTGCGGCGACCAGAACTGGATGCAGTACTCCAAATGTGGCCTAACCAGCATTCTATACAGCTGCATCATCAGACTCCAGCTTTTATACTCTATACCCCGTCCTATAAAGGCAAGCATACCATATGCCTTCTTCACCACCTTCTCCACCTGTGTTGCCACCTTCAAGGATTTGTGGACTTGCACATCTAGGTCCCTCTGTGTTTCTATACTCTTGATGGCTCTGCCATTTATTGAATAACTCCTCCCTACATTATTTCTTCCAAAATGCATCACTTCGTATTTATCCGGATTAAATTCCATCTGCCACCTCTCCGCCCAATTTTCCAGCCTATCTATATCCTGCTGTTTTGCCCGACAATGCTCATCGCTATCCGCAAGTCCAGCCATCTTCGTGTCATCTGCAAACTTGCTGATAACACTAGTTACACCTTCTTCCAAATCATTTATATATATCACAAATAGCAGAGGTCCCAGTACAGAGCCCTGCGGAACACCACTGGTCACAGACCTCCAGCCGGAAAAAGACCCTTCGACCGCTACCTTCTGTCTCCTATGGCCAAGCCAGTTCTCCACCCATCTAGCCACTTCTCCTTGTATCCCATGAGCCTTAACCTTCTTAACCAACCTGCCATGTGGGACTTTGTCAAATGCCTTACTGAAATCTTCGGTTTTTAATCAGGTGCTCACAGTAGTGACATGGTGGAACAGTGGTGAACACTGCTGCCTCATAGCTCCAGGAACCCAGGTTCGATTCCAGCCTTGGATGACTGTCTGGAGATTGCACGTTCTCCCCGTGTCTGCCTAGGTTTCCTCCGGGTGCTCTAGTTTCCTCCCACAGTCCAAAGATGTGCTGGTTAGGTGGATTATCCATGCTAAATTGTCCTTTAGTGCCCAACAATGCGTAGGTTAGGTGATTTAGCCACGGTAAATGCACAGGATTGCAGGGGTGGGGTTTAGGCCTGGGTAAGATGCTCTTTCGGAGAGTCAATGTAGACTCGATGGGCCGAATGGCCTCCTTCTGCACTGCAGAGATTCTGTGGAATCAAAGACCTCCAAACTTGGAGGAGGGACCAACAGCCACTCTCGGTGACAACATTTGCAAACCATTGACACATTGCACTTTCGTGTATAGGAAGTAATAACAGCTGTCACAGCTAGAGGGCTAAATAGTTGCGATGCGCTTCTCAATGAATATTCTGCTTATAACCTTGTTTGGCAGGGAGGGCTTTGCAGGCTTTTTCTGCGTGGCATTAAATAGGTAAGACAGAGTTGAGGAGAGGATCGATCAGACATTATGGAAGGAACATCTTTTAATTTCAAAATCTCGGACCATCTTGGCTTGGTGGAACAATAGAAAAAACGTTTGATCTTCCTTGCAATAACACTGTCAAGAGTCACATCATTTATGGTCTCTTTCATTTAGGTTCCAACACAATCTGTTAGCGCACCAGATGGCAACACAGCTGGAACTGCTAATGGAGGCATAAAATCCTCAGAATATCTTGATCAGTGGAGGATATGGAGAATCCAGCTAAGGTAAGAACGCTGGAACATTAGACAGGAGACTGAATTATTCCAGCTTTAGCAACAAGTGTAAGAGACATAGGTGAACATTGAGACCATAAGACCATAAGATATAGGAGCAGCATTAGGCCATTCGGCCCATCGAGTCTGTTCCACCATTTGATCATGGCTGACATGTTCCTCGACCCCATTCTCCCTGTAACCTTTGATCCCCTTACCAATCAAGAACCTATTTCTCTCTGTCTTAAATACACTTGATGCACTCCACAGCCTTCTGTGGCAATGAATTCCATAGATTCACCGCCCTCTCTGGCTGAAGAAATTCCTCCTCATCTTGGTTCTAAAGGGGCGAGCGACCCTTAACTCTGAGGCTGTGCCCTCGGATCCTAGTCTCTCTTACTAATGGAGACATCTTCCCCACGTCCACTCTTTCCAGGCCTTTCAGTATTAAGAAAGGCTCAATTGAGAGGATGGAGCCTCACTAAGAATGAAAGCTGTAGTGGTGTAGTTTTACTGCCAACCTGCACTCAGACAATGTTTTGGCCTCAACTACTTTCTGTGATGGTGAATTCCACACATTCACCACCCTTTGGATGAAGAAATTTCTCCTCACCTCAGAGGGTGGTGAATGTGTGGAATTCACTGTCACAGAAAGTAATTGAGGCCAAAGCATTGTGTGATTTCAAGAAGAAATTAGATACAGCTCTTGGGGCTGAAGGGATCAAAGGATATGGGGAGGATGATCCCAGGAATGGTAGGCCTGACATACGATGAACGTCTGAGGATCGTGGGATTATATTCATTGGAGTTTAGGAGGTTGAGGGGAGATCTAATAGAAACTTACAAGATAATGAACGGCTTAGATAGGATGGACGTAGGGAAGTTGTTTCCATTAGCAGGGGAGACTAGGACGCGGGGGCACAGCCTTAGAATAAAAGGGAGTCACTTTAGAACAGAGATGAGGAGAAATTTCTTCAGCCAGAGAGTGGTAGGTCTGTGGAATTCATTGCCACAGAGGGCTGTGGAGGCCGAGACGTTGAGCGTCTTCAAGACAGAAATTGATAAATTCTTGATTTCTCGAGGAATTAAGGGCTATGGGGAGAGAGCGGGTAAATGGAGTTGAAATCAACCATGATTGAATGGTGGAGTGGACTCGATGGGCCGAATGGCCTTACTTCCGCTCCTATGTCTTATGGTCTTATGGTCTAAGGGGGGGGATCAGAACATTGAATTCGATGATCAGCCATGATCAAAATGAATGGCGGAGCAGGCTCGAAGGGCCTATTCCTACTTCTAGTTTCTATGTTTCTGTGTATTAATAAAGCTCAGCACCAGAATGCAGCTTTATTGAATTTCCCTTAAAAAGCGAGAAAAGGCCCTCAGCCCATCAAGTCTATTCTATCCCGAGTCTATGAGCATTATTCTATCATGGAGTTTCCCACCATTGATCTCCTACTTTAAGAAACATGCATGTTCTTACCATTACGTTCCCTGAAGAAGGATAGAGATAGTTTGTTAATGCCTTAGAAGCATAGAAATATAGAAAATAGATTCAGGAGAGGCCATTCGGCCCTTCGAGCCTGCATCACCATTCAATACGATCATGGCTGATTATGCACTTTCAATATCCCACTCCCACTTTCTCTCCATCCCCCTTGATCCCTTCAGCCACAAGGGCCACGTCCAGCTCCCTCTTGAACATATCTAATGAACTGGCCTCAACACCTTTCTGTGGTAGAGAATTCCACAGGTTCACAACTCTCTGAGTGAAGACGTTTTTCC
Source organism: Mustelus asterias (assembly GCF_964213995.1). Lineage (NCBI taxonomy): Eukaryota > Metazoa > Chordata > Chondrichthyes > Carcharhiniformes > Triakidae > Mustelus > Mustelus asterias. Next base: position 16,700,682 of record NC_135812.1, read on the forward strand.
TCATCTCAGTACTGAACGGCTTACTCCTTATTCTTAGACTGTGACCCCTAGTTCTGGACTTCCCCAACATCGGGAACATTTTTCCCGCATCTAGCCTGTCCAGTCCCATCAGGATTTGATATGTTTCTATGAGATCCCCTCTCATTCTTCTAAATTCCAGTGAGCACAAGCCCAGCCCATCCAGTCTCTCTTCATATGTCAGTCCTGCCATTCCAGGAATCGGTATGGTGAACCTTTGCTGGACTCCCTCAATAGCAAGAATGTCCTTCCTCAGAACAGGAGGCCTTAGTAAGCTACAATTCCACCTTCCAACAGATATTGGGGATCGCTTTAATTCTCAGCACTGTGCTAAATGAATGATATCGGCTTTCAATAGGAATTTAAATCAGGCAGGGTGTGCAGTGTTAGGTCAATCCATTATCACCCATTTTACATCATTGAAAAAGATAAAGTTGTCCTTTTTGATTGTTAATGAGTGTCAGGTTAAAACCAAAATATGCAAATGACGTGTGGCAGTAAATCTCAGCATTATTTTCCATGCTGGGAATATTGCATTTAGAATCATGCTCAAAGCATTTCTTTCCTTGAATGTTCAATTTGCCTAGACCGGGCTTTTCTAATGTATGGCCTGAGGGTTGACTGCGGCCCTCAAGCGCCTGCATGGGATCCCCCAGAACCAGATTGCAAAGCTCCGGTCAAACAGGTACGTTTGAATAGAAGAATCTGCGTGGAGCTGCCCCTCCAATCACAGGACATTTCTTTCAAATGTTTGCTGCTGATAGGCTCACTATGAAGAGAAGGCAATCTGCACAGACAGTGACCCAAGCCGGGGATTGAACCCGGGTCCCTGGCGCTGTGAGCCAGCAGTGCTAATCATTATGCCACCGTGCCACCCCTGGGCAACCTTCCGCATTGTCAGATAGATGCCAGTGCTGTAATTACTTGAAGAGCTTGGCTCCTGCTTGGAGATACCAAGCAGAAATGCAGCCCCTTGTTTAGTGTCAAATCAAGAAGCCACCTGCCAGTTGAATACCAACTATTTCACAGATCGGAGGGACAGAATATTGTGCAAGCGCCCTTGTTGACACGCAATGGGGAGGCGATGGCCTAGTAGTATTATCACTAGACTACTAATCCAGAAACTCAGCTAATGTTCTGGTGGAACTGGGTTCAAATCCTGCCACAGCAGATGGTGGAATTTATAGTTCATAGGATTCATAAGATATAGGAGCAGAATTAGGCCATTCGGCCCATCGAGTCTGCTCTGCCATTCAATCATGGCTGATATGCTCCTCATCCCCATTTTCCTGCCTTCTCCCCATAACCCTTCAACCCCATTACCAATTAAAAATCTGTCTAACTCCTCCTTAAATTTACTCACTGTCCCAGCATCCACCGCACTTTGGGGTAGCAAATTCCACAGATTCACAATCCTTTGGGAGAAGTAGTTTCTCCTCAACCCTGTTTTAAACTTGCTACCCCTTACCCTAAGACTACGACCTCTCATCCTAGAATGCCCCACAAGAGGAAGGATCCAGTTCGCGTCTACTTTATCCATACCTTTTATCATCTTGTATACCTCAATTTGATCTCCCCTCATTCTTCTAAATTCCAGAGAGTATCGGCCTAAACTGTTCAATCTCTCTTCATACAACAAACCCCTCATCTCTGGAATCAACGTAGTGAATCTCCTCTGAACTGCCTCCAATACCAGTACATCTTGCCTCAAATAAGGGGACCAAAACTGTGCATGATTCTCCAGGTGCGGCCCCACCAATGCTTTGTATAGTTGCAACAATACTTCCATACCTGTATATTCTATTCCTTTAGCTATAAATGCCAACATTTTATTCGCTTTCTTTATCATCTGCTGTACCTGCACGCTAGTTTTCTGTGACTCATGAACGAGGACACCCAGATCCCTCTGCACTGGAGCATCCTGAAATCTCTCCCCATTTAGATAATAAGTCGCCTTCCCATTTTTCTGATCGAAATGCATAACTTCACAATTATCCACGTTAAACTCCATCTACCACATTCATAATTTGAATTCAATAAAAAAAAATCTTCAATTAAGAATCTACTGATGACCATGAAACCATTCTCGATTGTCAGAAAACCCCATCTGGTTCACTGATGTCCTTTAAGGAAGGAAATCTGCCGTCCTTACCCAGTCTGGCCTACATGTGACTCCACAGCCACAGCAATGTGGTTGACTCTCAACTGCCCTCGGGCAACTAGAGATGGGCATCAAATACAGATGTGGAGATGCCGGCGTTGGACTGGGGTAAACACAGTAAGAAGTTTAACAACACCAGGTTAAAGTCCAACAGGTTTATTTGGTAGCAAAAGCCACACAAGCTTTCGGAGCTCCAAGCCCCTTCTTCACACCTGAAGAAGGGGCTTGGAGCTCCGAAAGCTTGTGTGGCTTTTGCAATCAAATAAACCTGTTGGACTTTAACCTGGTGTTGTTAAACTTCTTACATCAAATACAGGCCAGTCAATGATACCCAAGTCCCCCTGAATGAATAAAACAAGGCCCTCTGCCCTGGGAACTCTGAATCATAAAACCGACCCTGTAATCACCAGCTCACCATGAGCTATGGAAGATCCACTTGTTCTAATTTAAACCCTAATTAAACATTGCCATTTGTAGCTTTCCTATATATTTTAATTAGCATTAGCACACAGCATGACACATGCCTAGTGACTACTCGAGATCACTGGGGAAGTAATTGGCTTCCTCCCACTTTGAAAATGATTTCTTGGCTACGGAAACGCTGGAAGATGAATTATTGTCAGCAGAAAAATACTCGAGCGTTATTACATATATTAAAGATCAACTGTTCGCAATCTCCCTGTAAAGGTGCTCAGCCTGTTTTAAATGTCTTGTGTCATCACAATAGTGGGTCCATGGTTGATTGGAACATTCTGGAATGGTCTACATTTTATGATCCCTCAGGGAAATATGCAGAGAAGATTAGTGGTTACTAGGTCTTATTGAAATTAGCGCTTCTTATGGCACCTGTCAGGCAGTCAACACAATTAGATTCACACGCTATTGGCATCTCATTGCACTCACTGAACATCACATATCTCCAACAAGGGAACAGACTCCCTCACCTCCATCTAAAAGCCAAATAACGCAGATGCTAGAATCTGAAACAATAACAGAAAATGCTGGCGGCGGGGCTTTTGGCCGCATTCGTCCCAAAACCGGAAAATCCTGTCCGAGGTCAACGGACCTTTGCATGGTCCACCCCCACCCCCTGTCCGCCCCGCCTGCTACGACTCACGTGGAAGGCGGGACAGGAAAATTCCCCCCCAACCCTGGAAAATCTCAGCTGGTCTGACAGCATCAGAGGATAGAGAATACACCCAAGTCCAAAGGGTCATCCAGACTCGAAACGTTGGTTCAATTCTCTCTCCATGGATGCTGTCAGACTGCTGAGATTTTCCAGCATTTTCTGTTTTTGTCCCTCATCTCAGTCTTTGTGTCTCATTGGCTGGTGCTCCTAATGCCACGGTTACCTTAGCCCAGTTGGTGGTTCTCTCCCCTCCTCTCATGTTGTCATTTCAGGCCCCACACTGAAACCTGAGCACTTCATTTGAGCTGACCATCCAGTGCTCCACTGGAGTAGTGCCGCACTGCCAGAGGTGCAGCCCCTCAAATGATGGATTAACCCGTGGCTGGAGGGGAAATACTGCGGATGCTGGAAATCTGAAGTAAAAACAGAAAATGCCGGAAGAGCTCAGTGCGTCTGGCAGCATCTTACCATAGAAATCATAGAAATCATAGAAACCCTACAGTGCAGAAGGAGGCCATTCGGCCCATCGAGTCTGCACCGACCACAATCCCACCCAGGCTCTACCCCCACATATTTACCCGCTAATCCCTCTAACCTACGCATCCCAGGACTCTAAGGGGCAATTTTTAACCTGGCCAATAAACCTAACGAGAGAAACAGAGTTAATGGGTAGAATTTTCGCCACTCTCTCCACCCCAGTACCCTCCCTCAAGCCCCAAAGTCCACTGGTAGGCCAGGAGGGTGTTTTGTCTGCCTGCCTCTGCTGGAATTTTACCAGTGGCAGATCAGGCGTCTCAGGTGGCCTCATCGCTCTTCAGCCAATTGAGGTCCTTAGGTGAGCAATGAGTCGCCAACTACTCCTGCCACTGCTGGCATTTTTACCAAACCCTGGTGCTTACCCACAGGATGGGGGCACCCCTGCTACTCAGACATCCTGCAGCCAATAGAGGCACCCTCCACAACCGCCCCCCACCGCCCACCCCAACCTGCGACAGTGATTCACATCGTGGTTTGCCTCCCCCCTCACCATCTGATTGTGCCCCCCCCCTTCTCCCTCCAAACCCATCAGCAGCAATTCCCTGACTGGCCCTCGCACCCCCACCCCCCCACCCCACCCCAGGCCCCCACTTACCTTGCAGTCACACCTCCAATGACGTTCCTTGTGGGGACTGGCTGCAGTCCCAACTGTGGTCACTGTTCCCAGTGGCGCTGCTGGGAGTTGGGAGCTGTAGATCTTCTGATTGGCTGGCAGCTCTCAGAGGCGGGACTTCCTCCCAGATTGGGGCGAAAGCCTGAGCTAATTGACAGCCCAGGGGCGTAGAACCATCAAGTCAGGGGTTCCTGGCCCTGCAGAGATGGGCTTGGCCTGACA